>NC_060209.1:38080000-39280000 GCF_021130785.1 Homalodisca vitripennis | reverse complement strand
TAAACTTTTTCAATGAACTTACAACGTTATAAAACGATGTAGTTGAGTAACATAACTAAACATTCCATCAATCAACAAGCATTTCCAGATAAAACAAAACCTCTACATGATGATGTTATTTACTAATCGTCATGTGAAACTATCCTTATCACCAAAGTCCCGGCTACAAAGTCCTCATAAGTGCATTGGTATATTCTCTTTTTAAAGTCAAGATTATGATTTCTCAGTAACACTCTTCCATACTTTTGTACTTAATTGGTACTATTGTAGTTATTCAGTTAGCGTATCTCTTCTGACGGTGGATCTGTAAAAATTCCCTACTTAGTCACGTAGTATTTATTCTGGGTGTGGGTGGATTTGTGTTCCTCGGATAATACCACAATTTATTCACTATTAAATTTCTTTTAGGGTATAATGTTCTCGATTTATAAAACAATATAACAATTCAGTCCGGAATTTATTTGCCTATTTTTAATCTAATGCTGTATGATAATTTTTGAAAAATTGTGCAATATAATTTATTATTTTCTTAAATAAATTAATCTATACATGCACAGCAAAATTGGTCTTGATCTTAGTGATATGTATGTACATTTTTGTATGTAATATGTTATTTTATTTCATATAATACCTTAACTGTCCATATAAGTGTTAAGTGGTTAAGTGGCTGTCACCGAATATGTATCGACCTAGGAACCATCAGAATTCAATAATAGGCATCGGTACTTTGGGATTATACCGACCACACCCAGACATGAATCGTTATTTCACATTTCGTTTCTACTGATTACTAGATTAGCGTAGAACAATATTTCGTCAATATAAAACAGGAATTGTCTTATCGCAAACACCTCCCCATCCTCAGGGACAGAGGTCAAAGTCGAGCGTCTAGTAGATAACGTGATTGCAGAGTCTCGCCGCCCGTTCAGCTGGTGCATCGCTTTGTTGTACTTCCGTGTTTTTACCTCTACATTTCTCCAAACACAAAAATTCAACAAAAACAAACATTTACCAAACTAAACTTTTTATTAAAAAAACACTCAAAACTTGTTTTTATTCTTGATCACATTCCGCCACCCAAAATGCGGAGTGCCTCCGGCCATCAGCGCGGCTTCGGCAGCACCTTCGGTGCTGCCCGCGCTGATGTCGACGAAAGAAAAACATCCCTCGAGATAGTACCTATCAGTAAAATATCAAATTCTAGAGGGGCTAATCAGAAATATAAATTGAATTGTAATGGAAAAGGCAATGATGTACCGTGCAAATCACGTGATGCCGCGCGGCCTGCCGTAATCAGGATTCTCGAGAAAGATAAGATAACAGCGACAACAATACCGATCACAATACCTGGAAATGCTTGTAAGTTTGTAATATTGTAATTGAAGAGTTGTTTTTTCGTTCTATCATGTTTGTTTCTATAAATTTCTATTTTTGTGTTCTTCATACTGGTGTGGTCGGTATAATCCCAAAGTACCAATTTAACCATTAATTTAAGATTTCTTCTTTATTATAGAACCACCTACTAGCAAACTCATGAAAGTAGTGTGACACCCAGATACATTGCATCAATAGAAATTATGTGGTACTTTGGGATTATACCAACCACATCAGTATAAAGAACACAAAAATATAAATTTATAGAAACAAACATAATAGAACGAAAAAAAACAAGTGTTTAATTATAAAATTACAAAACTTTACCAAGTGTTTCCAGGTATTGTAATCGGTATTGTTGTCGCTGTTATCTTATCTTTCTCAGAATCAACTATTAATTCAAATATAGACTAAGTTCTTCACAACCAGTTAAAACTTATAGAAAAATTAGTTGGTAGAAAAACTTATCTAAAGACTAATTTAAAATAACCGATCAGAATCAACGATTAATTCAAATATAGACTAAGTCTTCACAACCAGTTAACTTATAGAAAAATTAGTCGGTAGAAAAACTTAACTAAAGGACTAATTTAAAATAACCGATCAGAATCAACGATTAATTCAAATATAGACTAAGTCTTCACAACCAGTTAACTTATAGAAAAATTAGTCGGTAGAAAAATTAATCTAAAGACTAATTTAAAATAACCGATCAGAATCAACGATTAATTCAAATATAGACTAAGTCTTTACAACCAGTTAACTTATAAAAAAACTAGTCGGTAGAAAAACTAATCTAAAGACTAATTTAAAATAACCGATCAGAATCAACGATTAATTCAAATATAGACTAAGTCTTCACAACCAGTTACACTTATAGAAAAATTAGTCGGTAGAAAAATTAATCTAAAGACTAATTTAAAATAAACCGATCAGAATCAACAATTAATTCATATATAGACTAAGTCTTCACAACCCGTTAACTTATAAAAAAATTAGTCGGTAGAAAAAACTTATCTAAAGACTAATTTAAAATAACCGATCAGAATCAACGATTAATTCAAATATAGACTAAGCCTTCACAACCAGTTAACTTATAAAATAACTAGTCGGTTAGAAAAACTAATCTAAAGACTAATTTAAAATAACCGATCAGAATCAACGATTAATTCAAATATAGACTAAGTCTTCACAACCAGTTAACTTATAGAAAAACTAATCTAAAGACTAATTTAAAATAACCGATCAGAATCAACGATTAATTCAAATATAGACTAAGTCTTCACAACCAGTTAACTTATAGAAAAATTAGTCGGTAGAAAAACTTAACTAAAGACTAATTTAAAATAACCGATCAGAATCAACGATTAATTCAAATATAGACTAAGTCTTCACAACCAGTTAAAACTTATAGAAAAATTAGTCGGTAGAAAAACTTATCTAAAGACTAATTTAAAATAACCGATCAGGATCAACGATTAATTCAAATATAGACTAAGTCTTCACAACCAGTTATCTTATAGAAAAATTAGTCGGTAGAAAAAACTTATCTAAAGACTAATTTAAAATAACCGATCAGAATCAACGGATTAATTCAAATATAGACTAAGTCTTCACAACTGGGGGGGTGGGGGGGGGGGGGGGTGGGGGGGGGGGGGGGTGGGGGGGGGGGGGGGTGGGGGGGGGGGGGGGTGGGGGGGGGGGGGGGTGGGGGGGGGGGATTAAGTGGGAGTTTCTTGTAAAAATTTAGAAAATCAGTTGTGTAATTAGATATAACATTGTAAAAACACAATTCATTAATATTATGTGATTTTCCTGAAACAAAATAAAAATGTTAAAGTAAGTATGTTAAATTTACGAAGTGAGATGCGACTAATATTAATAAATTACCAACCTACACCTATCTTCCCTATGATATTGAATATTTATGAAATAGTAGTTCATGGCCAACTTATAGTCAACATATAATAATGCCTTAAAAATATTCAGAATTGTTTTTCATAAAGGCATTTTTAGCTGCCATCAATGATTTTATTGAATCCATGATAGTTTCGTAAAAAGATAATCATGAAAAAAATTTGCTATAAATTTGGATCATAATAAAGCATTTGATTTTCTATATCTTAATATATTATTCTCAAAATGGTCAATGGGACAATATGAATTACACCTGATTATAAGCAATATTATTTTTTTTATTATTACCTAAATGAAATTCTTTACAGGGCATTGTGGACCCCTTGCTGTTTGCCTACTATAATAACAGAACTTTTAAAATTTAATAATAAACAAATTTTGTACATAGTTGATATTTGTTTTACAATGTCTCTGTACCTACACAGAAAGACAACAGTTTTGCAATATTCAATTATTAGGATTATAGTACAAGGTTCTGTGATATGGACTTGCTCTATCAAGTAATAATTTACAAATTTATTGCTAAAAGGCTGTTTACTCAGAATCCAAATTCTTTTTTTGGAAACATGTAATTAAAACAAAATATTAGTACTTAAAGTTATGTTAAAGAAGTATAGGGGTATGTTTTAAAATTTTTAAATCCTGCTTTTGGAGAATAGAAAATTGTTCATACTATAAACTTCAAAAGTATGTAAGAATGTGCTTTCAAACAAAAGGTTTATAAATTCCATATACTTTACAATTTTACGTAATCTATAAATACTACACGAATAAAGACATTCTAATTGAGTGTTCAAATTCAATTATATTTTACATTAAGATGAATTTATATCAAAACTGTATTTTAAGTTTTCATAACAAACTTCATCTCTAGCATGTAGAAGTAAAACTGTACACACCTCATTACAATTTACCAATTCCTGATGAAAGCTGCCAAAATTTGACGAAGAATAATCCAAACCAATAATATTGTAATAATACTATTACAGTACCCACCGCAATAAAGGTACAATGTTAAAAATTGTTAATGGTAAATAATGTCTAATATATATATATATATATATATATATATATATATATATATATTACATTATTATTACATTATCTGGGTGTTTCTGTTGTCTGTCCAGTGACTTTTGCGCCATCCTGTATATAGTTTTATTCAAAGTATGTATGTTATTCAGAATGTTCAAAAACACACACATATATACATACAAAAAATTATAATCGGAATCACAAGTACGGAAAAGAATTAGTTTAAAGGGACGTACACAGTTAGTTGAGGTAAAGACTCATCAAATGAAATTATGAAGATTATCAGATTTAACATTCTACCTGTGCCAAGAGGTGTGCCTTAAGGTTCTCTCTTAGGGTCACTGCACCACCAATGATCTACCCCAACAACTAGGAGACTACTGCACACCTCTCATGTACGCAGATGACACAACTCTGCTCTTAAGTCAACGTACTTCAGACAGCCTGGTTGTTTCATCTTAAGTAGCCTTCAACATGGCCTTTCATTATTGCTACACAAATGATGAAATGATGAGGGGTTGTGGTAAACCCCTCGAAAACAAGCCAAATTACTTTTGGAATCAAAAGTCCTGCCCATTCCTGGTATCAGTTTTGAAGCAGAATCTAAATACTTCTGTATAACCATAGAGACAGACAAACTGGACTCAGCATATTGATAATCTCAGCAAGACACTGAATAACAAGCCAGTTTTTGACAAAACAGTTTCTCTTAGCAGGTTACAGTAAAAATAACCAATTTCTCACTTTTTTTATCCCAGTTACGATATGGCCTTGTTGCTTGGGGTGAAACATCTGTTATGAATCTTCAACAAATCCTCAAAATGTGAAAAAAATATATCTTCTGTCGTCTTACTTTATATTTTTGATGTGATAATGTTCACCTCTGGGGAGAGTTCACAGAGGAATAGGGATCTACACCTCTAAAATACAAGAAATGGGGTACTATTCAACCGTCTAGCACATTGCCTGAGGCTGTATAAATGAAAACCCTCCTATATCGGAATGAAACTCTACAACCACCTGCCAGCAAACGCCCTGTCCAAAAGAGCCACGACTTGAAGATTTATGATATTTAATTCTGCCGCTGTTAAAACTTTGGTCAGCTTTTGTCGCTTACATGATGTGTTGTACCTGGATCTATTAGAAAGTCCGCCATTATAAGAACAGCCAACTGTGTATTTGTTTTTTAGTGTTTAAATTGTCTTCACCAATTCAAAATTTCATCAACTGTAAAGTACTGTCAACAATTGACATTCACTGTCAGATTAATGAAGTTTACTTAGAAAATGTTAAGTGGGATGGGTTACAGTTTTGAAAATTGTTGTACAAATACGTATGGTGTGAAATAAGTGGGGGCCTTCATATCATAACTAAAGATGTTTCACAATATTTTTGTCAGTAGTAAGATTTGTTATATGTCAAGAAGAGGTCTGCATGAAATGGTCACAGAACATTTTATTTATCGAAAGTTGTGCTCTTACTGGGTATAGAAAATGTTGACTGTGGTGCACAATAACCTACTGTTTAGGTAAAGTGTTGAGTTTCCTGGAGCAGTGCCATAATAAAGTTGATGGGTATTTAAGCCGCTAGATGGTCAGTTTCATAATACAATTCATGAAAAATTAGTTTCCAAGTAACACTGAAATTGAAGAAGCGATCCATAGAATGGTGGCATTCTAAATCACAGAAAAGATGAAGTTTTAATAAAAAATTCCACCCTGGAAATGTTTGTCAATTATTGAAGGAGAAAGATTCTCTAGATAAAATGAAATGTCTTGAAATGTAATGAAAAATATGTTGCATTTCTCAACAGGCTCTAGGCAAAAGTAATAATAGAATATAAAGGTCTTCCAAGGAAACCTCCATCAGAGTAGTATTTGATAACCTACTCTTACAGTTTATTCCAGAAAATGAGATCAATTTGCTTGTAATCTGCAAGTAACTTCATAAGAACCTTTCATAAATATTACCTATTGCTACAATCTCAGTGTGTTCAGCACAATCCACGATACAGACAGAGGAATCGTTTGGGTTAACAACAGCGAGGCAGCTTCTTTGCTCGCATAAAGTGGGAAGAAAGACAGAAAAGAACTTAGATAACCATTTGCCAATGATGGCAAATGTCTGAAATCCTATTATCCTTTTGAACCTTCACTGTCAATAACAAAGTTTAAACAAAGAATCTAGACACTTCAAGAAGTTTCTGGACAGTGTTGTTATTACTTGTTTTCTATCATCATGAATTTAGCATTAACTGCAGTTACGAAATCATTACTGATTACAGATTGTTTGTACCAATAGAATTCGCCATAGATTGATTCTAAATGCTCTTTTTTGTTACGCATTTCAATAATTATTTAAAGGCTTACTTGATCAGGAAGGCTTTCTACAGTCTCCACGAGGCTCTCGTGATACTCATGTCTTGATTAGACCGATTGTTTTTGTAATAGGATTAATTTTTAATTTGTTACAAGAATGTACAATATTTTACATTTAGATTGTATGCTCTGTTTTAAACAGTTCTTTGTGTTCTATTGTGTGAATAAATTATTCTTATTCTTTTAGACATTTTCTATGAAAAATATTGTCCATTGTTTTACCAACCTAGTAATGATTTATTGTAGAGTCGTATTTTTTAATTTAGTAGAGCTCATTCATATTACTGTCCCTTGTAAACCTAAAACTTAATATTTCAAAATTTTGAACAGTTTTCAAATCTGAGATTTATAACTAGGAAAGATGTCAAAAAAAATTATCGGAAACCGCTAATACTGGAGTAATTAAAATAGATTGATCTCTAATAAAATGTTTTTAAATTGCATTAGGAGCAAGACTTTTTAGTTCAGAATCAATCAATGAAAGATTGTTGTAATTTGCAAAGTGCATGATCAGTCATATTATTACATTTTTATAATATTTTGGAATACAAAAAAATATTAAATTTTCTGCATTATAATCAGTTATGTTTTCCTATGATCATGGTAAAATTAAGTAAATATATTGAATAATTCCACATTAAAATACTTGTTTGGGTTGTTTTAGGTGCTCTAAGACAAATGCTAAACCTAAACCAGCCACAAACAAAAGCTATGGCTGCAGAACCAGTTTGGAAAATTTTGGTCTATGATCGATATGGACAAGATATCATCTCACCTTTAATATCAATAAAAGAATTACGAGAATTGGGTGTCACTCTTCATGTGTAAGTAGAAAAATATAAGAAATTGAATTATTGAGAAAGCATGGTCAATGGAAGTAGTGAATTATTTTAATTTCCTTTCAAACTATGCTAAAATCCTACACAACCAAGAGCAGGGCAGTATTTTTTAATTTTCATAAGAATACAGATTTGAAGTGGAATAATTCTCTGATTTAAATTGGAGTTAAAATTTATAAGTATCCACAGAAGAATCTTAAGTGATTAAGACTTGCTCTTGAAAATCATTAAGACAAAACATCCGGTATAGTTTTAAAAATTAAATAAATACTAATGTGTGTTTTGTGTGATTGATTTAATTTTTTATGAGTTATATGTATTAAATTAAAATTATATGTATTAGGTGAGGAAATGAAACTAGACAGATAACTGTTATAATTTCATACATGTTTTTCTTATGTATTAGATTTTGATGGTCTTTGAGTAAACCAGTTTAAAGTTGAAATGCTATGAATGTTTAGTGTTTAGTTGAGGGAGAAAAAAATAGCAACAGCTGATGTTTTAATTAAAAAAAATAGCAAAATAAAGTTTTAATGACATGATTAACCCATCTAATGTAAACTGAATAACCTTTGTTGAGCACGCTTTTTTCCTGGTTCTTCAAGGAAATTTGATAAAAATCATAAAACATCTGCATCCAATTACATATAATTGCATTTTATCTTTTTGTCATAATTGTATCTGTCTATATGTATAACATATTAACATATATTTTATAAGAAAAAATGTTGATAAAACTGGGATTGGAGCATTTTTTAAACATATTCATTAAAAATACCTAGATATAATAGAGGAAGTATATTCTTTTATGCTCTTTTATAATACTAGATTTATCAAAGTCTTAGATATATATTACTAGATTTATCTAAGCCCTAAGTAATATACTAATACCATAGCTGAATATTTTCCAACTGTTTTTCCACGTTTACCGTAGCTAATGTAATTGGCTAAACATCCGTAAAGAAGATATATGTTTAAACAAACTGAGTACTATCAACAGACATTTCAACACAAGACATAGTGACACATGTAGTTTACCTATTTGAAATAAATGACCATTAAACTTGAAATTTTGCATGCAACTGGCATACAGCTACCTTGTAACAAGAATGTAAACAAACTATCGGAACATCACAATAACGAGGCTGAAAGAAATGGCTTTATTCTTCCTCCCCCGATAATACTGTCAAAGAACACTTGAAAATCAGTAAAATAAAGATTTCAGTACATCAATAGATGTATTGATTCACCGTATCCAAGACCACCATTACATTAATTGACAAACCACTGTTTTTATATTAAGTACGTATTACATGTCAACATTTGACTATCAAATTTGAGATGTTCAGTTGGTAGAATCTATATACATTAAACAAAGTCGGGTTAATTATACCATTTATAACTCAAGAATGGCTGTACCGTTTAAAATAAACTCTGATTTGTTAGATTCATCTCCACACAGAATAGCAGACTTACTATTAAAATAACACAAAAAATCAGGTAAATAGAAAAAGAAAAAATATACAGAGAAAAAATTACAAGATCTGTCAAATGTCAGTTCAGTTCAGTTCTTGCTTATGGCTAGAAGCCATACCAGGCACAATATTATTAAGAGCCTGGTAGATGAAATCAACTGTTTTATGACAGCACAACCATATGTTTAATTAATTTAACCACAATTTTCAATTTTTTAACATTTATAGTTTTGCAAGTATAGAGCTAGAGTCTTGAAAGCTTGATAGTAACATCGCTTCTTATTTTAACATTTTCTTCAACCGCTTTTGAGCACAGACTAAGAATATATTCAGATAAAACTAGTTCTTTGGTATTATCCGGAAATAACTATTTTTGGAACAATTTTTCCTACCGGAGACTTAAAAAAGGACAAAGTGGCCTCCTTATCGACATTGTTTCCTTTCAGGAGGCAGAAAACAAGAACCGATCATCATAATGAGATGTAATTTTCATAGTAAGTAAAATAAAGTCTGTTCTTTTTATTACTGTAGTTTTTAGGTCTCAGTACAACAAACTGTAGTGGCCTCCGTATAATACTAAAGTACCAAAACTTTAGTTTAGTAAAAAATATTTAACCGTACTGTTTATAAAATATTATGTACAAGCTACAAGATCATTGAATTTTCACTGTCAAATATTTTTTGTTAAGAATTTTAAAACAAATTAAAATATGACATAAAAAGAGTAGTGGGAGAATTCCGGCATTGAACCTGTGATGAACATTGTGAAGTTAAAATGTTTTAATCCAGTAAGGTAATAGTTTCTTGTAAGTCAAACTGTATAGACCTTTATATAATGCGAAAAACTAAAATGATGTCTTTGGGATGCAGACAGTTGCACTCGGATCGAGACCCAATACCGGATGTGCCAGCTGTATATTTCTGCATGCCTACTGAGGAGAATCTGGGCAGGATAGGACAAGACCTCAACAACAATGTGTACGACATCTACCATCTCAACTTTATCTCACCGATCTCAAGACAGAGGCTGGAGGACTTGGCCGCCTCTGCCCTCCAGGCCAACTGTGTGTCACATATCCACAAGGTACTAAACAGTGGAAATCTAATGTGGTGGTAATATTATATTGTCTTGATAAGTATTATGTCTATAATCTCAACTTTATCTCACCGATCTCAAGACAGAGGCTGGAGGACTTGGCCGCCTCTGCCCTCCAGGCCAACTGTGTGTCACATATCCACAAGGTACTAAACAGTGGAAATCTAATGTGGTGGTAATATTATATTGTCTTGATAAGTATTAGGGATTCTTATTGGCTGTTAATTAAAGTACAACATAGATCTTGGTTCTAATTTATACTTCATGGCAAGCTGGTTTGAAGAAAGTCAGTGTTTGTTTTTTTCCACTGACTGCAACTTAATTTCTCTCTTGGAAAAACCAAATAATTAGCTATCACAAGTCATTAAATTCTAAAATCTAGTGAGCTTTCTTTCATTGTTTCAGCTGGGAGATGTACTGATAGTTTGTATCTTTTTTACTCCCATTGCAAATCGTAATCATAGCAAGATTTTGTAGTTGTTATTCATATGAAAATGTTGCTAATTTAATTTTATACTAAAGTATATAAAATATTATTATATATGAATTAGATAACCTTTATAATCTAAAAAAGCTAACTTTAAATTGGAAAACTATTTTTATGTATACCATTGCTGTGGTTTACATGTTAAATGTACTACAGCAAGATAGAATCAGTAACTTTTATTGTATAACAATATTTAACTTTGGTGCTTATTATCTTGTTGTAACCTTTCCTTCTATCACCTGAGAAAACCATCAGTAATATCAATGTGATAATATTAGTAAATATCAATGTTTAAGGTAATGTATGTGTGAGATAAATTACACTTTAAGTGTTATGATGAGTCAGGCCAATCACAGTATATGTGACAACATGATTATTGAGTCACTCATAGTCCATGTATTAAGATGAATTAAGCCAATCATAGTAAATGAGGCAACATGATTATTTAGTCACTTACAGTCCATGTGTTAAGATTAGTCTGAGATGACCTTCAGTGCGTTGGAAACTTGAGTCTAAGATCAATCATAAAAGAACCCTTAAAGTAATCATAAGAATGTTTAATTAATACAACCACTGTACTTTTCTAATCCACGTGAAAATAATCCCATTGGATTTGAGGCAGTACTGCTATATTGCTATTGTCCACTAGCTATTTCCGTTATGGTGTGGCTATGGTCACATATTTTTTGGCTTTAAATGTTATCTGCAAAACAGATGAAGGAAATCAAGTGTGTGTTTATCTGTTTCCGGTAACAGCTGATGGTGTTTGTTTATTGCTAGATATGTTTAGACGGATAAGTAATTTCCCATGCATGTAAAACTGGTAATAGTGTTGAGCGTGGCTTGTAAATGTGGGCATTTAGACTCACCTGCCACCATGAGGGAGGAACTGTAGTATTGTTTACTAATACTAGCATCAATATTAGTTTTCGAAATCAGGTTTGATTGAGAACAAGTTTGGGGTGCCGCAGGGTTCCATTCTAGGCCCATTACTTTTTATCCTCTACATTAACAATATTCATGTGTGCAGAGGGGACGCAAATTTGGTACTCTACGCGGATGATGCTACGGTTCTTCTCGGTGGCTCGGATAGTGATGTGGACCTACGAGCATCTTCTTCCCTCGTAAATATTGACAGTTGGCTCTCGAAAAATAACCTAATGTTGAATGCTAAGAAAACCACATTTATTCAGTTTCTAACAAAAAATAAGCAACACTCTGATTTATTGATTAACATAAATGAAACTTCATTAGAACCATCTAAATCTACGTGTTTCCTGGGTGTAACCATCGATAGTAGATTGCAGTGGTCTACTCATATATCTGGGTTGTGTGGCAAACTGAGTCAAGTGTGTTTTGCATTACGAACTCTGAGTACTTTTATGGACAGAGATGGGTTGGTGACTGCTTACCACGGGTGTTTCGCTTCGTTGTTGGCGTATGGGATTGAGGTCTGGGGTGGAGCCTCTCCTGCAGAACATGCATTTTTGGTCCAAAAGAGAGCTGTACGGATCATATGCAGGGTCCCAAATCTTCATTCATGCCGTGGTTTATTTATGAATCTCAACATTCTAACAATGACATCCCTTTACATTTTTAGAGTTGTCATGTATGTGAGGAAGCATCTGTGTCAGATTCCGTCAGTGGGAAGCACTCATGCCTACCCGACGAGGCACGGCACTTTTCTTCGTACTCCCTCACATCGATTGTCCCTGCACAAGACTAGAGTGATGCACGCGGATGTAGTTTTTTATAATACTCTCTCTCAAAATTTGAAGGAGGTTTGTGAACTGACAATTTTTAAAAGAAACCTGAGGAGATACTTAATAGTAAAGGAATTTTATAGTGTAAATGAATTCCTCTCTGACAGTGGCTTTTAAATTTTAATTTAAATAATTGTTTTTGTGTGCTTATTTCTTTCTTTTGATTACTATTCAATGTGATATTGTTGATAGCATTTTTATATTTAAGTTTAGATTTATACTATATTGACGATTGCGATGTACTTCTGTGTACCTTATGCAATAAAAAGATTTTAATTGAATTGAATAACTCCCACAGTAAGAAAAGACAATGCACAGGAGGAGTTAAAGAGATGATTGTACATCTATAACAGAGTAAGGTTTGCATAATGTTACTTTTGTTTCTATTCAATAATAAATGTCTGTGAAGACGTAAATCAATAATTGTGTTTACCTAATTTCTGTTCCTTTTTTTTAGGTATTTGACCAATATTTGAACTTCATATCTCTGGAAGATGACATGTTTATTTTAAGACATCAGAACAGTGACTCAATCTCCTATTATGGTAAACAAATGTTTATATTTATTAATATCTTAACTTACAGAATTTTAATATTTAATTACATTAATTTTACATGTAAAATATATGTTAGATATTTAAAGTATTATTATTTTTAGTAATAACAGATTGAAAATTAACTGTTTCAAATGGTAAAGTGATTTTGTTTGTAAATATATCTTTTTTGGATTTTTTCAATCGTCATATTGTTTATTAACCTGTTGAGGAGTAGCTGAAAGTTGTTCCAAAAGGGTACAGACGGTTATAGCCGTTTTGATCCCAAAAGAGTATTGACGGTTATGACCGTCCATGACGGGGTTGCTAAAACAATCAATATTGCAACTGTTGATGCACTCTAGTGGCGTTCTTACATACTATTTCGACTGTGAAATGTTCAAAGTAATTATTGCTGTACGGTGCTGGCTCCTAGTGATGGAATACATAATCACAGATTTGCCGCCAAATGTTCTGTCATTTTCTCGTGCCACGTCGATTTATAGGCTATACATGGAATCAAAAAACCCAAATGCTAAGGTTCACATCATGGACTTCCGAATTAATGTTATCAGACAGATACTGGAAGCACATATTGCACCAAGAGAAGAAGCCGCAGCTGTGACGCGTCTGTTGGGCGGAGACCAGCAGCCGCTACGCTTGTCAGGTCGCCATTTCCCCCGCCCACTACCAGTAAGGGAAAATGGCCGAAGGAAGCTAAAACTTCTTCTTGCTTTGTGTGTTCAAATACAACACGGGGTGAGCGTAAAAGGAAAGAAACTGCTTATGAGTGCACAAAATGTGAATTAGCACTTTGTGTGTACCCGTGTTTTGAACACTATCATACGTTTGTAAAATTTGAAAAAAAAAACAAAATGTATGAATTTATCACGTTGTAGATCCAAAAAATGCATTATTATGATATGTTGTAAGGTTTCAATACATTTTGAATGAAAACAAACAAAACTTTTTTCTCTACTCCCTGGAGTTCATTAAGGATAATTTTGCTTACTCTAGTATACACTAGGTAGGATGACGGTTATAGCCGTCAGTACTCCCCAACAGGTTAAGGATACAGCAGTCCTTAAAATAGAATTGTTGCCTGTCCATCCATCTGTGCGGTAACTCTAGATAGAAAGGTAACTTAGGGACTTGATTCTTAGTCCAAAAAAGAATTTTATTTATTTTGGGTTGAGAAGGTTAAATGGCAGCAAAGTTGTCCTTATTAGTCAATTACAGTCAGTTTCAGTAAGTTCGTCATTATATTCTGTTGTGTCGTCTTTAATAGTATGTTGTATATCATTAAATTGTATTGGTGTGTCATCTTTTGTTTTGTCAAAACAAAACTTGTTTGTTTTATTATTAGTTATAATGTGTGTTTTATTTTTGTTTTTTAATGATAGGCTTCTATATCTGTTAGCTTTATTCTGCCAATTCTCATTAACGAATTAACTACCAATTAAAATTAAAATATGTTTACCCTTAGGTACCTAATTAATTTTTTATTTTGTAATGGAAATCTTGTGTAGGTGTTCAGGTTCAATTAAAAATATTAAATGTCCACATAACATATTAAATTGTATCTTATTATCTTATATTTTAAGTATTTAGTTGCCTAGTAACAATATTATATTTATACCAGATCTACCACTCAAAATAAAATTATGTGTATCATTAGCTTGCTTTGGCCACTCCCAAATTCAAAGATTAGGCCTTGTCATATAATTTTTTTTATTTCTTCATCACGCCACTTTCACTCAAAATTTCATCATCAAGGTTACCATTACTCACTTTATTTTTACTTTCATTGAGTATGTAATGATTTATGTATGTAAAAGTATGTAAAAAGAACCTTGAAAATCTCAAATCCATCTTCTACAACAAAAACTGGAATGCTGTTGAAACTGCTGAAGACACAGAAACTGCATATAATGTATTCCATGACACCCTTTGTACTGCCCTAGATATCTGCTGCCCACAAAGGAAACACAAGAACAGAGCCCTACCAAACCATCTCATTACTATGACCTGGAATCTGCCGATATGAAAGCCTCCTACCTACGAGCCCTCAACACCTATGAAACAACAGGAGACATTCGAGACAAAGAAATAATGAGAAAACAGTAAGAGGATATATGACCAAAAACTAAGAACACTGCATCAGCAAGCAAACTCAAAGCACATAGAAGAATCTGACAACAAGACCAAGACTCTATGGAGTTTGATTAATAATGAGAGGTGTGGGAAACAGTGCAACCAGGAGTGCCCTAAACTTAACATCAACAACACCACCCTACATAATCCTACAGAAGTAGCCGAAAGCCTTAACACTTACTTTACTCAGATGGCTGGCATGACAATTCAAAACCAAATACATACCCTAGCACCTGGGTTAGACAGGAAAAAAACCCGACCTTATTACACATTCCCTTGCCACAGTCATTTTGCATGACACCAACAACTTGGACCGAGGTGAATCAAACAATTTGCAGCCTGAAAAACAAATCGTCCAGTGGGCATAGATGAGTTTTTTCTTCAAAGAGTGTGAAGTTCTGTGCAAATGAATTAACCCAACCCCTTGTAGCAATCATTAACAAATCTTTTGCCGACGGTCACTTCCCCTCAAGGCTTAAAGTGTCAAAGGTCTATGCAAAACACAAGAAAGGGAAGAAATCAGACCCTCAGAACTATAGACCCATCTCTCTAATATCTACATTTGCAAAAATCATAGAGAAACTTGTTCTGAAGCGATTGATGGCCTACCTTAAACAACATGACTTAATCACAGTCAACCAACATGGATTTCAAAAAGAAAAATCAACCATATCAGCAATTATTAGCGTAGTAGAATCAATCATTGACAGCATAGATGACGAAAAGTACGTAACAGCCTTATTTCTTGACTACAGTAAGGCTTTTGACTGTCTGGTACATGACCTAATCTTAAAAAAGCTGGAAAATCTGGGAGTAAGAGGCATAGAGAGCAAATGGTTCTCGCAGCTACCTCCGAGGAAGGTCACAACTTATGGAGGTACAGCATACTGAATCTTGCATCACCAGATCGTACACATCAACTCCAAAACCATTGGCACGAGGTGTGCCTCAAGGATCGGTACTCCGGCCCAGTTCTTTTTATTCTTCTAACTAATGACTTCCCTACTTTCATCTCCAGCTCCAGTACTGACTACATAATGTATGCAGAACGACACTACCCCTTCTTATAAAAAAAATGACACAGCAGATGAACTATCCCTTAACTCCTTGACTTCTCTCCAACAAGCCATCAAATACAGTGCACTGAATGATCTGACAATAAATCCTAATAAAACAACGCAAGTGCATTTCAGTAGGAAAAAGGAAATACCAACAAATATTCCAGACATATCAGTAGTTGATAAAACACAATTTCTGGGCCTAACTATCGATAGTACACTTTCATGGAGTCATCATGTGAGCACCATTTCCAATAAAATATGTGCAGGCATATACGTTATGAGGCGACTCAAATCAGTGGGTTACTCAGGGATCCGTCAAATAGACAATAGACAATAGACAATAGACTTTATTTTCATATTCATCAAGAACAGAGACAGCGTCAAATCTTAAAAAGTATAAGTTAAAACATTTTTGTTAACTTTTATTAGTAGGTGTTGATGGTCATAAATTCTTCTAGGCTGTATACAGTCTTTTCCACTAGCCACTTGAACATTTTCCTCTTCAAAACTTGTGGGCCAAGGTTCTTAAGTTCTCCTGGTAGCATGTTGTATAACCTGGCACCTGCATAGGTTGGCTTCTTGGCGAATAGAGCTGATCTGTGGGCTGGCAGATTGAAGTCATTGCCATGTCTTGTTTGGCGTTCATGGATATCACGGTTTCCTCAAGCAGTTTTGTCTGATAGCCAGTAATATTACCTCCGTAATGTAAATAGACACCACTGTGAGTATGCCCAAGTTCTTAAAAGCATCTCTACAGCTTTCTTGAGGATTTAAATCAGCCATGATTCGCACTGCACGCTTCTGCATAACTAGGACTCGCTGAAGGTTGGTGATAGAAAAGCCCCCCCCCAAAGCACTATTCCATAGCGAACATGTGTCTCGAAAAGCGCAAAGTAAGCGATTCTAGTAGCTTCTGGTGTGCTAATGTGTTTAACTCTCTTTAAAACAAAAAGAGCTGTGCTGAGTTTTGAACACATTATGTCTACATGTTGATTCCATGAGAGACGATTGTCAATTGTGACACCCAAATGCTTTGCAGAGAGCACTTGTTCTAGGTCCAGTGGCAAAGATACATAATCTTTATGTCTTCCCCATATGATGCATTTGGTTTTGGATGCATTGAAAATCAGATTGTTGTTCAGGCAGTATGTGCTTAGCTCTAGTTATAGATGTGTAGGTGTCAATTTCCAGTGCCTGCACCGACTTGTTGTTTGTGACGAGGACAGTGTCATCCGCGTAATGACACTGGATAGCAACCCTCCCCAAGTGCTCCTGAAGGTCCTCCAATGAAAAGCACAAACAGTACAGGCCCCAAGACAGATCCTTGAGGAACACCTCTTTTAATTTCTATCGGTTCGGATGTTTCAACTCTGATATTTCCCTCAAGAACCTGTCTGATCTCCACTATGTTCCTTCTACCCTGCAAGTAACTTTCAAAACCACTTTAGTGCTGTACCCTTGATGCCTAAAGAGCTAAGTTTTTGTCAATAATAATCTGTGGTTAAGGCAATCGAAAGCTTTGCTTAGATCTAGAAAAACACTACAAACATTTTTTCCCTCCTCAAGGTTGTCAATGAGGTGCTCAACCAAATCAATGAGGGCACTGGTGGTTCATCTTCCCGATATGAAGCCATGTTGTCTCTCTGGTAGGTTGTGATTTATCTCCAAATGCTGTGTGAGACGTGTCAGTATGACCTTTTTCCATGACTTTTGACACTGTAGGAATTAAAGAGATGGGCCTGAAATTCTTGCACTTCCTTTTTATTACCTTGTTTGTGCAGAGGGTACACTTTGGAGGTTTTTAGATTCTCAGGACATCTACCCTGAGTTAGGGATTTGTTAACAATACTGGCGATTGGGTATACAAACTTCATTTCTGCAGAACTTTAATATTTTGGAATTTATCCCATCTACTCCAGTGGATGTTTTGGATTTCATAGAAGAAATAACTTTCAGGTACCTCCTCTGATGTTACCAATTGGAATTCGTTTGAGTGCTGTTTCGTAATGATCTCTTGGCTCCTCGATCACTGAAGTTCTGGGAGAATTGTTATTGGGTCAGAATATCCTCCGCTGTAGTCGCAAAGAATTCATTGAAGTATTCTGCAATTTCTTTCAGGTCTTCAACTGTATTACCATTGATATTCAAACTGCCAGACTGTTTCTGAGTCCTTTTTTTTCGCTTTCCTTTCACTGTTGACAATCTCCCATACAGCCTTACTTTTGTTACTTGCCTCAGCTAATTCTTTGTTCACACTTTGTTTTTCTGAGTATTCGCAGCTTCATATCATATTCCTTCTTCTTTTGAAAAGCTATATATTTGTCCTCTTCCTTTTTGCTGAGTGCACATTTTTCATTAGCTCTTATGAAGTCTGCTCGCAGTTCATCTACTTCTGTGTTGTAAAGCGTTATGTTTTCTTTTGTTAATTCTTAATTTTTTAAGGGGGCATGTGATGTCTAGTGCTGTTGTAATTGTACTAAAAGGAAAAACTGAAAACTGAGTATGCCTCTTCTACTGTAGGTGCTGACTCGACTCTTTCCCAGGAGTTTTAATGCAAGGAGGTTTGATAGGTTTGAGAGATTGTGAAAGTTGAAAATCCGTTCTGGTCATGTTAATAGGTCTTTTTGCTTCACAGTCTACTTCAAGTTTGCAGAGCTGTCCTGTATGATCAGAAAGCGAGGTATGGATAACCTCAACGTTAACATTCCCCCAACTCCAGATCGGTGCATACTACATCTATTGAAGTAGCAGTGGTGGAGGTTATTCTGGTTGGGGGCAGAGGAATCCTTGTTATGTTGAAAGTGGCAAAGCATTTTCACTTACTGCAGTTTTTTCTCTTGATTGTGTCAGACTATCAACGTTAAGGTCCCCCAGAATACAAATTCCATTGTTGTTATTTGGAATTTCTTCCAGCACTTGAGTCATCTGTGTAAGGGCCTCCTCGAGTGAGGCAGAGGGGGGTCTGTAAACACCCAGCACATATAAGGTTTCCTTTTTGCTTAGATGTATTTTTATACCTGCAATTACACATAATAACTCAATACTGTGTTTTTCTGAGAGGATACTTTCAACTTCATTAGCGAGGTTGTCTTGCTTGAATATAGCTGTGCCCCCTTTGAGATGATTTTCTCTACAGAAAGCAGCAACCAGAACTTAGATTAGTCAAGCAAACATTGTTGAGTATTAGGGAATTTAGACCATGCTCAGTTAGTACAACTATATGTGGCTTGTTTATGTATAGAAAGTGGTTTAATCTATCAATCTTGTTGCTCAGTCTGGTCCATGCTTTGGTGAAAGATTACTAATTTATTTTTTTGTTTTTGGTTTGAGACTGTTTTGTGTCTGGTTTTTTTTGTCACGTTTTGTTCTAAAAAATTATCAGCACTAATTTGAGAGTTGGAGAGTTTTGAGAGCAGCCTGGGAGCCACCCCAGGGATATCTTGTACTGATGTGTCATGTAGAGATAAACTTGTTGTAGACGTTATGTGTAGTTTGTATTCATCTATTGTATCGGTTAAAAAACTCATCATAACTTTCACCTTCCTTTCGAACCTTTGCTAGTGCTGGTGGTGTCCTGTGAGGCAGTGAAATAACGATAGGAGCTTTAGTTATCACCACTGGCAGTGTAAACTTTTTGTTGTGAAACTTGAGAGCGTGAACTGGGAAACAGTTGTGATAGGTCTTGGCCGTTGTGTGATTGGGAGATTAGTAAGTATATCTGAGCCTTTCTGATCTGACTGCTTCCTTGAACACTTTTTACAGTATTTGTAGCTTTCTGTATGCTGGCAATTTGCAAAGATACACTAGACATATTACTACTCTTAGTTTTTCTAAATACTTTGGTTTTATGTAAGTCAGAGTTTGTGTTTTGTTGGTAAATGGGAGGTTTATAAGAGCCTTGGATTTTAGATTCTGAGACTTTCTGGGCCAATTTCTTTAGTTCATGTTCCAACATTTGTTTTCTTTCTTTAAGATTAGTTGTCTCACAGGCCACTGTCAATGGTAAGGACGTCTCTCCAACAGGTGAGCTCGTTTGAGTACAGACATCTCCATTTATGATTTGACAAATTGCTCCACCACTCTCCACTGCATGTGATTGTATAGTAAGATACTTGGTGACATCGTCCCCAGTAAACTAGTGCTGGTTGAGCAGCTGCCACACTCCCCAGAGTTTTGAACAGAATTGTTTACTGATCTACCATTCGTGTGCTCCTTGTGTGCTACATTATAAGAACTCTTGCTATCTTTGTAAGTGGTTGGTTTTTGAATTTATTGTCATTGACATTAATTGTTTCAGGGTCTTATACTTGCTAGTATTGTTATATAACATTGATCCAACCTGTAAACGCTTAGTCCATATATCAAGTTCATCAATATGCAAGTTTAGCGTTACCTGTTCAGAAGCTTTGATTATATTTGCTATTATATAGTCTCGGTTATCAAAAGCAAAAATACTCCACAATCTTCGGAGTTGCTTTGTTGAGGGGTTGCTTTGTTGAGCAATCTACCAAAGCTGCTTATTACGCACTGGTAGAGTCCCACATTAGATATGGTTTTATCATCTGGGGCAGCTCTACTGAAAACCTGAAAAGGATACTCACCCTTCAAAAAAAGGCAATTAGATCCCTTGCCAATCTTGAACCTCGACAAAGCTGCAGGGAAGCGTATCCAAATTTGGGCATTCTAACTGTACCAAACTATTTTTGTATATGTATAACGAAACGATTCTACATGTTGACAGACTCAATTTTGACACTTACAACAATTTCCATGACTACAACACACGACATGCCTCCAGATATGTCTATCCACCATCGAACAGCCCTCTTTGAAAGAAAGCCATCCTACATAGGACGAAAACTCAGAAATCAACTGCCAGAAGACTTCCAATTGCTAACTGGAAACGCACTGAAGAAAGCACTTCAAGAATTCCTTGTCAAGACGCCACTCTATAGCCTGGAGGAGTTCCTGGATGCAACAAACACCTAAGTGACTTTTCCTATTACATTATACTATGTTTTGACTATATTACTGTACTTAAATGTTCATGTAATAAAGAAATATTGATTGATTGATTGATGTTCTTCACAAAGTTACTAAAACTCTCAGAAAAGAATGGCATCATTTTACTGTGACGTCATTTACAACTAATTAAAACAAACATAAACTTAGACAAAAACGACAAGAATCGATTTGAGAGAGTCAACCAGCTTCAAAATCGAACCCCTTATGATCCCCGATATAATAGCATAGACAAATGCAAAAATAATCAATATCTGGAAAATTTTTCAACTCGAAAATTACGAACTTGGCATGACTGGCACTGCCCGTAATTAAGGCAACGCTAACTGATGACAGGCAATATACAAGACATTGGTAGCCAATGGGTTAACTACGATGTAATTGATTAAATAAGCTTTATAAAGAAACATCTGAGCCAATCTGAGTTTCAAACCTCAACTCAATATTGGTCAATTTTATTGACGGAGCAGTTCTTATACTTGCTTCTCTAAACATCACAAATAGATGGCAAAGCTGAAATAAAGTGAGAAGCTTATGACTTAGGCTAAATAACAATTTTTAACAATTTAATAATGAATAAGATTTTCCAAGATAATAACTTGTGTTAATATTTCAGCCATTAATCGTGGAGAGATCAAAGACACGGAGATGGAACAGATCATGGACAGCTTGGTGGACAGCCTGTTCTCAGTGTTCGCAACTCTAGGTACATAGATTTTAGTTACTTAGAAGAGTGAACTTTTAAACCGGAGCTCCGGGAATACCATGTACTTGGTTGACATTCAATTAAATTAGATTTAATAATTGGTGTTAATCTAATCATACAACATCTGTCAATTATTCTCTGAAAATAAAAAATCTGATCGTGTAAAAACGTAAGTTCATGCTTTTAGTAATAGCAATGAATCTTCATTAGGCTTTTGTGTTAATGTTTTTTTAATGATCTGTACATTGATTACCAAATCAGTAGTCATTCAGATACTAATTATTTGTTTTTATTTAATGTTATAATTATTAATAAGAATTATTTTAATTTTGATGAGTATAAGCTAAGTTATTTTATAATGTGAAAACATGTATTACATGTTTTTGTATTTAGGAAAGAATGCTTAGATAAAATTAGAAACCCAATATTTTATTCAGCATTTTTTAATGAAAAAGTTTGATTTTTTTTCATAAAATTCTTAATTAAAATAACATACTGTACTCAAATTAAGCTATAAGTTGTAATTGTGGTCAATTGGATAAAAAATAAAACAATCAGTTTAGAATATATTCTGTTTAGACCTTAATTTATTTCATAAAAATAACACAGTTTTAATTTTGCATACATTTGATTCAATATCAGAGTCTAAAACATTTCAATATAGTGTGTATTAGAAAAGTAAATTTATTTAACTAGAAATGGAACTTAACTAGTGGCATTTGAACTATGGATTCAGATATCTTTACTTCTTAGTGGAATTGGAGTTCTTCACTTTAGAGCTTTAGTTAAAAGAGGTTTAAATATGTGTTATGTATGATGCATTGCATTGAATTTGTGAAACTGTAAAAAACTAATTTACCACAACATTGTAAACTGTTGCTGATAAGATATACCCCTTCTAATATATTTTGTGTCACGTTATTTCTTTTTTTACACATCATAAAATAAATTGTGTCAGTATTAAGTATTAAATAGTTTATGTTATTCTCTGACAACAGTTCACTAACAGGAACACTGGCAGTCTGCGCCACTCTGTAGTCTCCCCCCCTCCCTCCCCATTCAATATCTAATACTGGCTTTAGTCTCCCTAGTAGCAATTTATAAATTATGTTGTAGAATTATCACTCAGTATTATCACTTATTATACATATAAAAGATGAACACAGCCCGACGTAAAACTATTGATAGCCCAACAGTCCTTAGTAATGGGCATAGTAATAGCTAATCTTTTTCTAGATATGTTGCAAATATTAACTTTGTCCTATTTACAGGCACAGTTCCGGTGATAAGAAGTCCTAGAGGTAATGCAGCTGAAATGGTGGCTGAGAAACTGGACAAGAAATTGAGGGAGAACCTGAGGGACACACGGAACAACTTGTTCACAGATTCGACCCAGTCTACTCACTTTAGGTATGTTTAGTCTAAATGAACTAACTCAACAAATGCTGTCCTTGTGTATTTAAAAAAATTTCAGGTTTTAATCACAACATTGAAATGTGTTACAAGAAGAAATAAGCAAAAAAGAACTGTTAAATCAATGTTCAAAACATGATGAAATCTTCCTTTCTGTTCTCAGCATTAATTTTATGGCTAAATATTATTAGGCAACACTCAAATGTCCACAACTTTACAAATACTTATTTAAATTTAAAATAAAATACTAGATCATCATTCATATAAAAGTGAAATTTCATGTTTTACACATACTTACAAATAATATAAAATTGACTAAGCAGGCTATGTAATTGCTGATATTAAAACATAATTTATTTAGAATGAAACATTAATAGTAATAACTAAGTGTATGAATGAAATTGTTCTTGAAATATTCTGCGGATAGTTAGGCTATATGAACAATTAGCCAAATCACACAGAGGGACGTTCACCATCATCAAACATGATGTTGTCTATGTAGAAATAAAGTTAATTGTAAAATTTCAAGTCCATAGCTCAATTTGTTCTTGAGATATTGTGCTGAAAACAGAAAGATAGAAAGGCAGAAGAGGAATTTTGTCAACCCCCTGAGTGATAGCAAAATATATAGAATTTGAATTGCATTGCTCAATTCATTTTTTGAGATATCCACAATCCACAGAGTAATAGGTTTTACTAAGGCTTCGTAAAATATTCTGGAGCAGGCATGCACCATCATCAAACTTGATCTTGTCTGTGTAGAAATGAAATTTCATGTAAAATTCAAAGTCTATGTATCAAATTGTTGTGAGATATTCTGCAGACAATTATGCTACACCAACGCTCAGCCAAATCCCATGGATAAACACGCACCATCAGAGTGTTATTTATGTAGAAATGAAGATCCATACAAGGTTTCAAGTTCATAGTTTAATTCGATCCCTAGATATACTATGGAAAGGTTGGGTTTGCTAATGCTCAGCCAAATCCATTGGAGAAACATGCACCAAAATCAAATTCGATTTTGCCAAAAATAGAAATGAAGCTTTGTGCAACATTTCAAGTTTAAAGTTTAATGCGTTCTTGATATGTTGTGTTGACAGATAGACCAGAACAGTCCCCTTAGATAGCTCCCTGATAGGCTTTATTTAATGCAAATAAAAAAATTGTAGAATATAAGATGTTATATACAATGTTGAATGCTGGTGATTCCTGAAAGAATATCTCACATTGATAAAACAATAACAAAATATCTCAAAGCTAGAAAGGCATTGCAAGTCAGTATTTTTTAGGTCAACATAATTATATAAACTTCATAATCGTAATATACATACAACATTATAATGAGATCAGTTATTGGACAGAAAATGGAGGATGTTAGTTATGTTTAATGTCACACAAAATGTTATCAATTTTGTTCTGCAGAAGACTAAAAAGTATATTCTTTTTATGATATATTAAAATATTACAAAATTGTCCTTTAAAAAATAACGTCAATTTTTTCATAGGACATAAAGTACTCGCTTGAATATCACGCAGTTGTGGAATGGCTTTTGTAATAATTATGGGCAATACAATTATGTGCTCTTAATCTTTAACCAGCCCTGAAAATAATAAACAATTATGACAACTACCAGCTTCTTCTTGTTGACCACAAAGATACTTTCATCCACAAAGGTACTTTCATTCACTGGAAATTCATCATGAAATTCTGGTTCACTCTTTCCATGAACATTTTGCCTCCAACTTAGGGATATAATGGTGGTGACTAAAGTTTTCAGAGAGTGATGCTGATCATTCTGGACCGCAACATGGACATGGCGACAACACTGCACCACACATGGACGTACCAGGCACTGGCTCACGATGTGTTGGACCTCAGCCTGAACCGTGTGGTGGTGGAGGAGGCCAGTGGCAAATCGCCCAAGGGTGGAGTTCGTAGCAAGGCTCGGGCATGTGACCTAGACAATCGGGACAAGTTCTGGACTACCCACAAGGGTAGGTAAGTGTCAAATGTTGAGACGTTCAGTAAAATGTGAGTCAAGTTTCATTTGTAATTATTGATTAGCGGGGGTTCTTGATATTTCAGAAAAACTATTGAGAGTCAGGTACCTAAAGATCTGTTTCGTAAAAGCATAGGTCCTTGTAAAATATGTCATCTTTTTCTTTTAATAATTAACATCAAACTGAAAATTAATTCAAACTATTCAATACAATTTCTACTTATTACATATTGAATTTGTAAAATACAATATAGAAACTAATTCATTATTAAATATTAAAGTTATAAATATGATTGAATATATTTTTAAACTTCTCTCAAAGAGTCACAAGTTCAGGTACTATCTACAGTATGTATATACAGTATAAAAAAATGAAAGTCATTTTTGAGAACAGACCATTGCCATTAATTCTCAACCAAAATCAACATGTCAAAATAAAGCCCGATTTTCAAATGCTTATTTTGAGACATACCATAGATTTAAAAACATGTTTAATCATATATTATGCTTATTTTTATTCAATTCTTCAGTACGGGATTGAAGTTCTGGGGTTTTCCACAGATATAAATAAAATGTATTAAATTCAGAAGAAATTTTTAAGAATAATGACATTTTTATCTTGGAAGCTTCTTGTAAGCTTATGTTTAATGAAATAAAATTTTGACTGTACCGAGCCTATTAGTTTTCAAAACCCTATTAACAGTGCAGTCCAATTATGATAACCTTTGTAATGAAAACCATAAACACAATCATAATACTAGGTATAAAACTTATTTTCAATATCCCAGACATCATCTGAAAGTGGTGGAAAAGACACCACCCTACATGGGGAAAAGACTTTTCAATAAATTACATTAAGGAATTAATGTATTCAGGAGCATTTGTGACAGGTCAATTTACGACATTTAAATATTCACGGGGAATTAGCAGACCGTGACGTCAGTAAATCACATGTTATCGGAAGTGCTAGTGATATATAACGTGTAGCCTACTTTCACTAATACAAACTACACTTCCAACAACACCACAGACATTGAAGTTTGATCGTTATTTAAATACCGACGTGGAACAATATGAGTCAGCCAACAGGGAACTTCAGCACATGTTTAAAAGCGGTTTAAAAAAACTGATCGTAAGCAAGTCGCACAACCAACGAGGGGCAGCACACTTAGAAAACTGATCGTGAGCAAATTGGCAAAACAAACGGGGGACGACGAACGTAGCAAAATCGCACAGCCAACGTGGGGCCTGGATCGTAACACATTCATTGATAACATTAAGGAGTTGTTACTTAAAAAACATATTATAATGTAAGTGAGTTTTTAATTTTAGTTTATTAAATTTTAAGCACTGCATTACTGTTTGTTGATGTTGATTTTTATATTTTTAAGTAGGTCTACAAGTTGAGATAATTGCTTTCCTATCATAAGTCAATTAATACCTTGTTTTATTGCTTTTTTATGTGTTTTATTGTATTGTATGTTTGGTTGTTTGGAAATGTTATTTACTCATACAAGAGTAGTGTAGCTTATATTTGACAATGCCATCTGTTTTATAGCAATATTGTGAAACATTTGTGACAATAAGGATTTATTTATTTATATTATATTTTTATTAGCTCAATATTAAAGTTTTGTAGAGATTAACTACGCCTTGATACTAGCTTTTGATAAGGTTCACTTTTTAATTTGTAACAATGTATTATTTTTCAGGAGAAACAAATCATTTTATTACAACTATGTTTTTGATCAGTTGTTGGTGTATTAATGTTATTTAAAAATGCTATGTGAAATTTAAAAATCTCAAACTTTTAATTTTATAATGTTTAAAATATATAATTTTTATTTAATGAACCTATTAAATATTTTGCTTCCTAGTTAATAATTAATCAATTAAAAACTCACAACTGTGAGTGTGTAAGGATCAGTACATTTCTCCTCTTCTTCTTATTTTATATCTTTACACTATATAGATTTTTAATGAAAAAATAATAATTACTTTACTACATTCTTCATTTCATACTGGACAAACTGTATATATGTAACAAATATATTTTTGAGTAAAACAATATGGCTCCAAGCAGTTTAAAGAAACCTAAAAAAAATCAGCCACAATAGGCCTGGTAGCACAGGAATATTTTCTCTGTTCTAGGGTTACATTTTAGTAAATATCTCTAGTATGCATAAGATCGAGGTCCCACGTTGGTTGTGGGACCTGTCACAAGTAAAATCTTTATTTTATGTAAAAATCCTCACAAAATATACAAATGCATTGTAACTTCATTAGTAAAGTTTTACCTATGTATTTTATTGAGGTAGTTATGAAAACTAAAATAACCAATTCACAATTCATACTTACCACTTATTCTATGGTACAATTATTTTATTATTCTTTTGCAGTCCATTCCCTACCGTGGCAGAAGCGATCCAAGAGGAATTAGAACAGTATCGTTCTTCAGAAGAGGAAGTGAAGAGGCTAAAGGCATCTATGGTACAGTGATAAATTCTGATATTTTGCCAAAAAATATATATTATATCACAATTATTGGTTTGTGTCTAGATCAGATATAAAAATTTGATTAATTATTGTAATTTTCAGCATCAGTAAATTATTGTTTTATGTTGGTGATAGTAATTTTGTTCTAGAGAGTATATGTGTGCAGACCTGATTGTGTGTTGTGGTTTTGTGAAGGGTCTGGACAATGAAAGTGATGCAGCCATATCTATGATGTCAGACAACACAGCTCGCCTTACGTCAGCTGTCAACTCACTGCCTCAACTGTTAGAGAAGAAGCGGCTTATTGACATGCACACCACCATTGCCACAGGTCTGTATTGACAAACAACTATTTGTGTGGGTTAATATTATTTATTAAACACGACCAACTGTATCCTAATAAAAAAACTGTTTTGGTCTAGCATGTGTTGACTGTAGATGACTCTCCATAGGGAGGCTAAAATATATTAAAGTTTGGGATTGTGGAGCAATTTTTTAAAGCGGTCTGAACCAGAAAACATTGATGATAAACTGGACATTTTTGTTAGAGTGTTTAAGGGGATGTTTTCACTAAAGATTATGTTTTTGTTTTAGGGTTTCAGACAAATTTACATTGAAACCAATTATTTCTTTCAGGGAATGAGTCTATCTGAGGGAATTCAATGATTTAATGTAAAACAAACAAGAATATTATCAAGCAAGAAATTATAGCTTATTTTTTTAATTTGTAGAAAAGTACTCTGATAATATTTTGAACTATGGATGATCAATTACCTATTTTGACTCCAATAAAGTTTATCCTCAAATGGTTCAATAATATGGAATTCTAATTTGCATTGGTTTATGAAAGGGATTTGTAACATACCAATAATCTTTGATAATTAATTATTTGTTCAGGTCTTGTTTTATATTTTTCCAAGCATTTACCATTATTATTATTCTACTGTATGATGTAGGTATTCTGAACTCCATAAAATCCCGCCGCTTGGACACACTGTTTGAGCTGGAGGAGAAGATCATGAGCAAACAGTCACTGGACCGACCTCTCATGGAGATACTGGCAGACCCTGACACTGGGAGTCCTGAGGACAAGATGAGGCTATTTATTATCTACTACATCTGCTCTCACACCATGTCAGAGGTTTATATCAAACAAATTACATTTTTATTAGTCAGATCAAGCACAGGCAGTTACTAAGGGATGATGCCTGTTCAATTTTTTTTAACGATTACGTTTAAAAAACTATCATATACAACAATACTAGGTATAGGCTCTGTGAATTGTGCAATAGATAGTACTAGGAGCATAAATAGACTTCATCACATTTGAGATTTATTGAATCACCATATCGAGATCCACTTAGCAATAGTGAGATAATTGTGTTATATTTAGTATCAACTGTTGGCTGGGACATAAACCAATGCGTTTTCTCCCTATCATAGACTGTGTTAAGTTTTGTAAGAATCCCTCTTTAACAATACTCCAAAACAGTGTTGAAAATATTTTCACTATGGGAACGTACTTTGCTTGTTTCCAAATAAATCCAGAAAACTAATTAACAAATTTAATATACAAGGCCCGATTTTGTTTGTTTGTTCAACCTCCAATCTCACACCATGATGGCCAGATATGTGGCAGGTCTGTGATGTGGGCAGTTGTTGATAGCACATATTCCTCACTACAATATTTGTCACTGCTGAGGTCAAGTAGCTAGTTTTCGCGGAGCTGCAGTCATATAAACATGGCCGCCTCTATTGATTCTTCTTTCAAATGTAAATTGAGGAGTATTATTCGTTTCCAGATAGCAGAAGGGACTAGTGCAGTAGAAATCCATCAGATTGTGCCGTGTTTATGGAGAAAACATTATGAGTGTGGTGTTGTATGTGAGTAGTGTAGAAAGCCAAATTTGTGGATTGACATCCACAAAAAATCGCCAAATGGCTTCAGCTTTGATGTTTCTCGAATATTTCCTTGAATTTGACATTCGGCCATCTTTAAACTTTTGATGCGATTCACGCACAACACAATCATTTAATGTTTTCTCCGTAAACAAGGCACATTCTCCTATGGATTTCTACTACACTATTCCCTTATGCTTGCAAAATGAAACAAATAACACTCCTAATATTTACCCATTGAGGAAGCAATAAACCTAGCCTCTCTAGGACTGAATGTATAAATTGATTTTTGCAAAAATGCATGCGTCTACTAAAATATTAATATAATAAGTTTGGATACAGATACATTTTCAAAACATTTTAGTCTATTTGGTTGCTCTACAATAGTTTTTGGTGCTTTCTCCATATAATTTGTTATTTAATTTTTCTAAATATATATTTACAAATTTTTTAGACATAAAAATAAAAAGTCAAAAGCTACTGTCAATATTTATTACTTTTTTGTTTATCTGTTTCAATAATTTTTCATTCAAAATAGCACAATATTTTTTACTGGTAAAACCACTTTTTATTGGATTACTTAATTATGAAGCATAATAACAAAACAATAAAAATTCACTTACATTTTTTTTCATTTTTTGATGATTTTATGACAAGCTCTCCTGGATTAGTTGTCTAGGAGATGAGATAAAACTGTTTGTTACATTCAATTGTTATTATTAAAATGATAATTAAAATAAAGTATTGACATTCATACGATGACCATTCATTTACTTTTTATAATTCACTTTTGTGTCAGTCTTTGAGTATCTTGAGTATTCAGTCCCGCTTGGTCACAACGAGTGACGCTCGGGCAAGTTCTCCAATGGGTTAATTAATTTTTAATTTCTTGGGAAATTGAGATAACACATGATATAAAAGTATTTTTCCTCATTTTCTTCTCTCTTGCAAGATTGTCCATAATCTCTTGATGTGATAATGTCTAACTTAAACCCACCTAATAACAAAACTCGCCTTCCAAGGTATCATAGCTGAAATTGAAAATGTCCTCTATACCCATACCATTGTATTTAGCAATAAGGGATCCCTCCCCACCCATTTTCAATATCATGTTACTTTTGATGTTGTTCCGAAGATACTTATATTTAACTCTGTGTTATTAGTTGTACTTGATCAGAATCATTAACTGTTGTGGCATACGTGTAAAATAAGACGTTTGTAACCCACCAATAACATTGAAAGACTAGAGAAAAATCAATAAGGACATTTCTTTGAGTGATAGGCTTTGCTAACGCTCAGCTAGTAAGTTTAGAATGTGTAACATCCACTGAATCTTAACAATATCTGGTGGTGTGTAGGTGGACTATGATCGCTACTGTTCTGCTCTAGAGGCTGCTGGCTGTGACCTACGACCTTTGGCCTATATAAAGCGATGGAAGTGAGTATCACATCAGACATAATTGTGAAAATTTATGTTTGTAGAAGAAAATATTACAGCTCATCAAAGTGAGATTGATAAAAAATTCTAAAATTTAAAGTAATACGTGTTTATTGTGTGTTTTATATTTTTTATGTTAATTATTTATCTCAGATGTACTAAACCCCTAAAGCGCGGCATATGGATAAGTCCGTACTATTGCAATTGTGCCAAATGCGGCATATAGAAATATTTGTGTTGTCTAATTTTAGTTTATTGTGTACATTATAATTAACAAAAATGCTGTGAATGTGTAGGAATGCATAAATGTATTGATTTATGACCATCTATTTGAATTGTGTAAGATGCAGAAACAAATTGAATTTTGTTCTGTGTGCAAAATCAATAAAAGTACAGTGCTATTCTTTTATCAACGCTTCATCTTATGATGCGATGTGTGGCATGTGGATATAACCATACGGCGTGCCAACATATATAGTCTACTTGTAAAAGCTTTAAAGCTTAAAAAAAAAATTGTTTCTCAAATAGTTGAAAATAAATTTAACTTTGGCAAAAACAAATTTTTTTTTAAATTCCCTAAATGCGCAATAATTGAACTGAGGCCACATTTTCTTTATTGGTTTAAAGGTTAGTGCTAAACAAGCTAAATAATTTTAATATGATTTAAATTAATAATACTGAAAAAATAGCACATTACTATGAGGCACTAAAAAGTTACTTCTTTTGTTTCAATATAATAATATTGTAATTAAGTGTGCTATAATGTACGATTAATTAGTGTTTGAACATAGATCAAACTGATCATAATTTAAACACTTAGAAAAGATAAAAATATTATTATAAAAAAATTGATTCTGTTCTTGTGAATCCCAAGTCTAAGTAATAATGGTAATTTATATATATATATATATAAAATATAAATATATAATATATATATATATATATTAATATGTATATATAAAATAATAAATATATAATATTAGTATATAACTATATTATATTAGTCCCGGCGGAGCAAGTACTTTTTGTGATTCAATGTTTATTGAAATTAAATTCGGCTATTGCCACTTATACAAATTTAATGAATTATATATATATATATATATTACTTTTAATAAAATTATTATTTTTAATTTGCCGTATATTGTGGTAAAAACCGTCTTCAGGTGAAAAATTGTATAAAATATAAAAGAACATAATATAAACAGTTAATAAATAATAATAAATACAGATGACATGAACTAAATGTTTCTTCCATATGTTAAAATCAAATTTAGACGATGTTGGCAGTTCTATATATGCAGTTATAATGAACTTTAGACAATCAGTGTGCTTAGATGTTGCTAATAAAATGTACCTGTGACAAAACCAGAAAAAAGCCAACTCAACTGGAGTTTTTTATGGATTTTTCATCACTAAAACGCTAATAATATTTGGATAAACTATAAATATAAACTCTTCCAGTGCTGCAAGTGCATATAAGTACAAGAGCTGATAATGCTCTAAACACTGTAATATACATGCAAAATGATTGTTTACCTTATTTTGTCTGTTGTAGTATGCTTCAGTCCTTCTTTTTGTTTATGACCGGCTTTTGTCTCACAGGCAGTAGTTTGGTAGTACTGCTTAACGCTGCAAGCACGTACATGCGTTTGCTACTGCCGACCCAAACAGCTGTTGTGTTATAGTCTATAACTTGTGAGAACAGTGTAAATATGCAGTTTCTTTTTTCTTTTTTTTTGTTGCATAGAAAAATAAAATAAGTGTATATTGAGAAAATATAGTTTTCATATTTTGGTAATTAATGAGCGTTAAGCCAACAGCTAAATGGTGCTCTAAGGGTTAATACTAGTTCTAGTTATAAATGGGCTGTTTACATAATGTTGGTTATATCGATAAAGTGTATCACATACCTATTCTTCATGTACCTTACCTTTATTTATAGTGCTTTATATATTCACTGTAAGATAAGTGTAGTCTGTTGGCATAAGGAAAGAATTGGAGAAATTAAATAGTATTTATGACAAATAATATTAAGTGAGTGATGTCTGTGTTGAGAGCATACGCCAAGATGTCGGCCAACCCCAACCAGTACACAGGAGGAGGCACCAAGACTGTCAGCATGTTCTCCAAGCTGGTGTCTCAAGGCTCATCCTTCGTCATGGAGGGAGTCAAGAACCTTGTCGTCAAACGGCATGTCAGTACTCTTCTTACATACACTTTCTCTTATGTGTGACTTTATTCTTCAATTACTTTTTAGAGGTGCACTGAATTGTATCAAATTGATGTTTTTAAAAACATTTTACATAATTTGGTATGAGATTATATAATATGAGATTACAGCGGCTAATCATGTATCCATTATTCAATTTACTATGAAATTATAATATAATATGTAGACTATCAGGTATCCATTACACAATGGAGTACATGTACAGGGTGATTCGGGTAGTGTTACCGGCACTTTATGAGCTTATTGTACTATCAAAAATAATGAAAAAAGTTCATATAAACATAGGTCCAGAAATGGTTTGATACTGAGTAACGGCCAACAAAATATTTCACCCATAATTTAGTACCCGAGGTTAAATGATCATTTGCTGGGAGTTTGGGAAGAGGGATTTAGAGACGAATGCATTTTTTTCCTAATGATTTTTGACAAAATACATTGCCTTATAGTACATAATTTTCTTCAGTATTAAATTTTCTACAAGTTTCACTGTAAGAGTTTATGGTTTTATTACCTATTTTACAAATTAATTGTATGTTAAACATAAAAAATCGTTTTTCAAATGTTCGTTTTTGTGTTTTACATAGCACATCTCAAACAATAAGAGAGATACAGTTATGGAACAAACTTTATTCAATTTAGGATATTAACCTAATGGGTATCTATTACCCAATAATTATGGTAATTCTAATATATAACCGGTCATTGGTGGACGATTCACTGAATAGGCTACAACACATTGAACAAAACTTTGAAAGGCAATTATCTGTTAGTGAAGTGTTAATTATATATCTAGTAAGATTTTCAATATCAAACTCATTATTAAAAAATATGGATTGAATAATTTTATCATGAATTACTATTTTTTCCTTTTTTTGTAAATAGGATAAAGACAGCTTCATTTTCTAAAATGATGTTTATAACCGTTTTTAATGATATTGTTTTAATTAATTTACTATTTTTGTAAGTGAAAATATGCGGGACTAAAGAGCAATTTAATTATTATTTTCTTTTATAAAAATAATATTATTTTTTATTTATAGATTTTGAGGAGCTCTTTTATTTTTATAATTATTGTAAAAGCACTAAAATATAAAATAGTGCATTAATTATTAATACAATTATACTGTTATTAATAACAAATATTGATTAAGAGTGTAAAAACAGTAAGTTTTCACTAAATGTGGTATAAAACTGAACATGAACTATAAAGTGTGAGATTAATTCCTACTAATGTTCAACTGTTTTTTACATTAATCAATATAGTACTGTTATATGTTTGTACTTCAATTTTGGAATAAAACTTGTATCAAACCAAGCTGTGATGAGAACCAAGATACAATATGTTGTATTAAGTTAAATTAGTTAGTTGTATTTAGTTATTGTGCTTTGTCCAAATCATTTGTACCACAGATAGCATCTATCAACGTAACATTTCTTCCATTATCCAATAATTGTTTGTTGGACAGAATCTGCCAGTCACGCGTATTGTGGATGAACTGATGGAGATGAGGGGAGGAGAGGACTATCGTTACTTTGACCCCAAGCAGCTTCGCTCAGCAGATGTGTCCCAAGTGCCCAAGAACAAAACTCCATTCTCAGAAGCCATTGTGTTCGTTATTGGAGGGGGAAACTACATTGAGTACCAGAATCTCGTTGACTACACCAGAGTGAGCATTTTATAAGTAACTTAATAACAATTTTATTCAACAATATAGTGTTTTGTTTAAACATTTATTTTCAGGTTAATGGTTTATATAGTATACCATATCAGATTGAAAACATGAATTTAAAATAATAATTTCGTTCAAATGTTGAAAGACTTTTCTATTGCAGAAACTGATATAAATTTGGCTACTACATTTAATTCTAACAACCAGTGGTTTTCCTGAAAGTTTCAATGAGACAGATGTAAGCTAATCGTGGGATTTGTCTAAGACTACCGCTATTTAAAACATAAAAATAATGCTTTTTTAAAATATCGATAAATATTTGTATAAAAAAAGTTATTATTGTGAGGAAATATTATTTAGCCTAACAATGAGTATTGTGGGGGAATCTTATTTAGGTTTTTTTATAAAACCATTAACAGCTTCTAGTATTAACCAATTAAGGTTAATGTGCAGGATAAATGCGCTGGTTACATGGTGCTCGGCCGGGACTGAACGCCGAGTCACGCGCTGATTACGTGGTTGGTATTACACTGTTCACGTACTTTACTGTATTTCCACTAGATATCGTCGGTATGTCTCGTACTAAGTGTTTAGACACCATAAACAAATAAATAATTTTGTTTTCATGCTGTGGTTAACCTGATTTTTTAAATATTTTGTGTCTGTTTCGCTGATAGCTCATCTTGTACACTGTGTTCTCTGACTGTTTGTTTATGTTATGTTTAATGATGAAGTGTGAAAACTTGTGTGATTCTGAAGTTGACAAAGTTTTGTACAGTGATTATGCGAGTATATTTCAAGTGACTGATAGTGATGAAAACTTTGAAGGTTGCATTATACCCAAATATAGAAACCATTTCACTAATTTAGTTGTAGACGACTCAGACCTGAGGATAGAGGTTAGCTAATATTTCTAATATCTAATATAAAAATGACTTGTCTGCATCCTGTGCCGTGAACTATGAATCTTACCATAGAACAATATAGTTACCATAGCTACTAATGTTTGTGTGGAACAATAAAAAAAGACAGTGGTGAGTATTTAATTTGATTGTTTGTTTTAAATTCTTTTTTAGATATATACGGTTAATTATTTTTCCTGTGTAAAAACCGTTATGTACTATTGAAAAAAACAATGCTAAATACACAGTTTGAAATGTTTCACTTTAAAAAAGTTTGTGGGTTCTTTATTTTGATTTATTTTTTGCAAAAAATACTTTTTTATGCAGCTACAAGTTTTAAAAGAAAACATATTGTTTCTTTAAACAATGTTTCAAACTTCATTGCTCTATCATAAACAAAAAATAGTTCTTAGGTACAACTAAACACTGAAATTTTCGCCTAAATTAATTGCTGCTACCAGGCATGCAGAGGCTCATACAACTACTACTTCAATGGCTTAACATTAACAGCTTGCAGTATCAGCTTCTAGTATTAACAGTAACAGTTTGTAGTTTGATCACGGATGGCTGTTGTATAATCTTCTTAGTTGCTGCAGTTTTTAATAGATTATATATATTTATAAGGTGATATAAAGAGTTTATTTTTGTTACTGATACAGCTGAGCTATATTGTTGAGATAATTGTTGAAAATGTCTAATTGTCTTGTAGCGCTATTAAAAGTATGTGTTAGCATTCACATTTATGTTCCTAAAGCACTGTATGCATGTTTGTTATGGTACAAAATCAGTTGTATGTAGTGGTCATATAAATATCAAATAAAATCTGATGAAATGAATAAATTACTTAATTCAGTCTGAGCTTGGCGTAGCTATCCCTCATGTAATCCCTGTACAATATGCCGACAGAGCAAAGCTGGAGTGGCAGCAACACCGGGCAGCAAGCGGGTAATCTATGGAGCCTCCACACTCAACAATGCCAAGGAATTCCTCAAACAGGTTAGTAACATCCTTCAGACACAGTTTTAGTTGTTCAATTATTTGATACTTTCTATAAAATTGCTTTTGAATTACGTTACTTGCTGGTCTAAATACTTAAAGTCCTCGATTTGAAGGGACAAACTTTTTAAGTGTCAACTTTTAAAAGAATGAACAATGTCAAAATATTGCTTCACCAATATTTAAATCCACTTTTGAATTAAACACTTAAATTGTTTTATCAAAATAAGAAATAAAGTCTACATCTTACAAAATACTACTGTTTATTTATTTTTGTCTGTTGTCCCTAATAGTGAATATGTTTAGATGAACAATACTTGCTGCAAGATTGTTCACACAGTGTACAACTAATCAATAATCCAGAAAATACTTTTATTTATTACGTTTTCTCAATCCACATGACTATATATCCCCATAAGAATTTTTTGTTTTGAACTAAATCCCCTGCTTTGGATCTTTTAAAATTGTTACAATTCTTAAAAGCAAATTTGTCATGTGAAACATCCTTTGAAATAAAAAGAAAATGTGCTGTTTGAGTCATATATATTATTAGATTCAGAATTTTATGGATAGTACTATTCACTCTTTTTTCTATAAATAAAATCCCAAAAATGCTCTTATATCTCATTTTGAGAACCTCTAAGTTCAGTCTGTAGTAGCTAGTGACTGATATTGAGTGGGTATGTCATCTCCAATTCTAAGACGTATTTAACCATCAAACAGGGTTTAACCCTGACAAATATGTGTTCCCAATTAACTAAACTATTCCTTATTGGTATTGAAATTTCTGATAAGCATTATCTCTTGATTTAGCTTATAAAAACTTATAAAACTAGTTGTATAGTTAGCACCAGCCCCAAAGTTGCAAGAAGAATAAAAAAACTACATATATATTTCAAGTATTATTCTGCAGGGAAGTTTTGTTAAAGCTTAGATTTTACACTAAGGTGCATCTCCAGTTCTTTGTTTAGCTGTATCTGTTGTATTTCTTAATGTTTCTGGTAGATTCCATTTAAATACTCTCTTAGTATTTTGTTGTATTCTACATTAATATGACATATGTTTTTTTAAGTAAATACCATTTTGATGTATTAAAATATCGAGTTAACTTTTTGTAATAATTTTATTTTTATATGAAAGCCTACATTTGTATCTACTTTTGAAGATAATTTCCATCGATATTAAGGAATTTATCGTATCTAAAAACAACCTTTTATGAAATATAATAAAAGATTGTCGCCTGATTTAACAATGACTGTAACGCAATCATTTTGACACTATTGTTGTCATCGCTGTGCTGACCTTCAAAATTCTTCTGATAATGATAAAACTAATGGTAGTCATCATTATTAAATGTACTGTAATGAATTATGTATTCTTCATATATTACTATTCTTCACCTTTTATTTGCATTTTTTAATACAGCTAAACAATCCTTTGTCATGTAGGGAAATTTTAAATATTGTAATAGTTTTCCAATATTGTATGTTTTGTCTAATCACGTTAAAATAGCAACATACATATCCAGAGTAGACTGTGATATTTGGAAATGTAAGACATTTACTACTATAATATTACATCACTTCTGTATTATTTGTCTAGCTGTCGCTTCTGGGACAAGAGTTGCACTGAGACTGAGTGGGAGTGCTGGTGAGGGAGGAGGGCAGTCTATCCGAGCCTGAACCTTGTACACAGCAAACACAAAGGCCTCCTCAATATTGTTGTTGTTGATTTTTAAACATTCTAATGTATATAATAATTTAATAATATTATGGATTTAATATTAAATGGTATCTAAAACGGCTAATTATTTTAAAGCCTCATTCCTTAAACATAATGTCTATAACTTTACTCATCTTTAGTAAAACCTCAGGGTTTAGTTAATTTAATTTATTCTTGACATTACAGTAAGTTAAGAAAAGGAAATTAACTGACAAATGGGGGCGCTTACATAAGGCATGGAGCAATAACATTTCAACGTGAAAAAATTCAATAGATTCAAATTTTTTCAATGAAATGTTCTCAGGTTTTAGTCTGAGTATAGATTTCAAACAAAATAATAGTGGGAAAATCTAGTAAAGGTTGCAAATTTTGCTTGTTTAACCCTGATTCTGTTAACCCTCTTCTGAAAGTCATAATTTGCGAACTATCTCTTTTAAATGCCAGTATTTCAGGAACTGTAAATCGTACAACCTTGCCTTACACATAAAACCACAAATAATGGCATTGGCTACATTTTATATAGTACAAATTTTGTTTCAAATCCTCTAGCTTATTAGGTTTTACCAAACACATGTTACATCGCTCTGGCATCATCACCTGTCTGTAGACGCTGTTCAGTGAGTCTGCTTGCTGCTGCATCTACTATGAATTGCATAAAATATTACTTTAGTATCGTTTTATTGTATTCACCTTTTAAATGGCTGATCCTTGTGATTCAAGTTAAATAAGCTTCTATAAATTAGATAATGTTTATAGACCTTCTAGGCAAGGAAGGCCTCCACAATCAATTCAGAATAAAAACTTAATATGTATACAGTTAAGATTTTTTAAATATCTTTTTTATAATCCAAAATAAGTGTGTATATCAGCAGAACTTTTTTGTTTGTTATAAAACAGAGAAAGTTTTGTCCAATGTTATTCTACCTCATCTGTGTTTGAAGCTAGGAAGCTGTTAAAGTACAAATATTGGTTATATAAAAAACTTGAAAACTTTTTAGTTAAGAAAAAAAGTTGTATATAAATATTTAACTAATTTGTAGCCAATGCCATTATGTGTCGTTCGTAAATGGCTGTGCACATGAGACGATCTGAGGTAGGATCACACAGCAAACAGAGGACCAGACTATGATCAGCTGTCCTCAGTCATTTGTTCTGTCATAAAAATGTCAGCAACATAATTTCTTTGCTTCCTAAAAATATCATGATTGTGTTTCCTCTGTATTTAAATTAGTTTACTTTGTTGGTGATTAGTGCTCTGCCTTAGTTGTGCCAAAGGTGGATGCTTGGGAAAATGTAATAGTTAACAGGGTTGCTACGCTCAGGGAATTTTAAACATACTTCTTAAATTTTGTTGACACCAAACTTTTTTTCTCCCTTCAAAAATGTTAGTTTAAAGGTGAGAGGATCTTTTAATATCTTGGTTAAAGTCAACTTGTCAAAGTCGAATCCATAGTCTTCAACAGAAATTTGGATTCTAGAATCGATTGACATGACTTGACATTCGAATCTACAGGAAACTGCAATGTAATTATCGGCTGACTGACAGTAACAAATTACTGAATTGCTTAAAAGTTTTTTGCTGTACTTTGTATTTTTAAAACAGTAAATAGATACTTGATTGACAAATTGTTTTTTTTTTTATAAATAATATTTTTGTTTGCATGAAGTTTTTTTTTATGTATGTTCATGCATTGCCATGAGTGCTGTATCTATTAGTGATTGACTGCTGATTAGCAAGTAGTCTGCAAATTAACCAATCATTAAAACATGTTTTTGTAGATAAGAGGCTGTTTTTTTCTACCTCCGATGTGTTATAAAAACTAATCTAATAAGTATAAGTAAATAAATTCATCATCAAAAGTTACATACATGAATGGTTTTTCAATAAACTTGCCATTAACTCTTTTAGTGCCAGGGATCTTGTTATGAAACAAAGTAAAAATACTTTTCAGCACCGAGAGTTTTGCTCTGAGACGATTTATATTTACGCAAAAAAGTGCTAGAATCTCTGAGCGAGATCATTTCTATTTAATTAAAAGTACTAGTATGTTTATAACTTGTCCAATACTGGCTGACATCATACAAAGGCCAAAACATGGAACTAAACATTAACCTTTGACGAATAGCAGAGCATTGTTTATGTTGTGTAGTTCCGCATTTTTATTCGTTGTGAACTTTGACATACAATTGAATTGCCTAAAAGGGCAAGTTGTTTATGTTTGGAGTTTCATATTAGTAAGTAATGTTTTATGATAAAATTATGTTTAGGCTGCCACCAAAAAATTACTTAGTAACAAGCATGATTTTACATGAACATTCGTTTTAAAAGATAAGATTATAGCACAATTGTTTTTTTTTTTCAATTTTGTTTGTAGTGTAATATTAGGTTACTAAACACAATTTTGCATGATTTTAAATGCTCTTTATCTCAAAAGTATTGAAATTTCTAGATTTTGTTAAAATAAATATTTCACCTCAAACTAGACATTTTTTGTTTCCATGGAAACGTAACTGTTTAAGGTGATTTTTAATTTTTATTTTAACCCTACAGAGGTTGCGTCACTAACATTACGTAAGAGGTGCACACGGTGATTCCATCAGGTTCATAAGATCTATATGAACGAACACATTTTACAGTTTTATATTGTACAGATCTTGCACTTAACATGATGAGTAATATGTAAACTTTGTTTTAAAAGTATTAATACTATTTAAAATGTAACAGAATGAATACTGTGGGATAAAAAATACTTGTACATTAATAATTAAGGGTAACCAATACTTATTTATGTCATTAAAATATAGAAACATGTACTTCTATAAAAAAATAATGTAAAAAAGATATTCGTAATTATATAAAAATCATTGTACAAAAAAACTTACAACCCTGTAACACATAAGCTTAGTTTTGCATTATTCACTTAAAGGAATCATCAATCATCTTCTTCGCACACGAGAAACAATAAAACGGTTGTTGCTTCCCTGCAAATGTACAGTGACAGATGTGACACATTAGTTTTTTAAACTTTTCCGGTTTTTTTCTCTGCTCCAGTTGCAGATACCACAGACGTCCTCAAGATTTGGCTGCAGCTGCGTCCCTCTCCTCCTCTTGAAGTCCCAGCATTGTGTGATGCTTCGTTTTTAGGCTGCCTTGGAAAGTTCTTTCTTCCCCATTAGACGAGCTACCAACAATAATTAAAACATAAAAGATCTTTGCGAGATCCTTCAGGAATTTCCCTTCGGACAATGTCAAATCTCCTCTTTTGTGTTTGTACACAATATAACTAATTTAGCCCACATGGTATTTAGAAGGACCGAACACAGATATAAGCTTCCAACGATTGCCTTGTTCACGGCAACTGAATACCGTGCCTTATACTCATCAACAACATTCCCACTCCTCCCTTTAGTTGAATTATAAAGTCAAAATCAAAGGCCTTTTTAGCATCTCCAGACTGAGGGTCCAATTTCGTCACTGTGGTGCATGGTAACAGTAGAAGAAACAACTTTTTTTTTTCTTCGGGCAGTACGATAAGCAGAGTTTTTCCATCTTTGAAGGTAAACATGCCTACTGGGATTAAAGACGAATCCTTGTATCTATTAACCAGTGGTATTTCTTTTTTTTACTTTTTCGTAGGGTACCCACCTATAGTCAAATTGTGATCGTTCTTGAGAGTCTCGGCCGAGGGTATGGAGTAATACCAATTATCCGTGGTAAAGTTTTTCTTCCAGTACCACTCACAGAGGCTTGGACAGTCTGAAACTACAGCAAGACCAGAATTCTGGATTTGAACTAAACGAAAGAACGATTCAAAAAATATAAGGAAGCATGCAAAAACAAAAAATATACGAAATCCAAGAAAAAACTTTCCCAACAATCGAACACACACTCACACTCGCCACCCCTCCCAACTTCTATTCCCGTCCCGCTTACCCCCTCCCCCCCGCCAGTCCCCCCCCACCAATCCCCCCCCCCGCTCTCCCCCGCCCTTTTTAAGTAATACCGTTCCCTCCTCATCCTCCCAATCCATGCCCTCCCCTCACCCCTCCCCTCCCCCCCCCCACCCCGCCCTCGCCCACGCCCGCCCACCCCCCCCCTTGCACATAAGTGGACCCCCTCCACGCCACGCGCCCGCCCCCCCCACCCTCCCCCCCCTCCACCCCACCCCATCCCCCCCCACCTAACACCCAACCAACCACGTCCCTGCCCCCGCCGCTATCATACAACCTAACCCTCCCACCCCCCCTACCATCACCGCCCCCACCTCATCACACGCTCCCAACCCACTCCCCCCCCTCCCCATCCAACACCCACCCCGCCCACATCCTCCCAACCCCCCCTCCCCCACACCCTCAACCCACCTCCCGCCGTTCCCCACCACCCCCTCCCGCCCCCCCCCTCCCAAGCCTCCCACAACCCACCCCCCCTCCACTCCGCCCACCTTCCCCCCAACCAACCCCCCCCCCCTACCCCCCGCCTCCCCCCCCACACAACCCCACCAGACGCCCACCAACTGCCTCCAAAACCACCTCACCCAACGATGCACATCAAATACCCCCCCCCCACCCCCCCCCCGGTGCCCTAACCACTTACTACGGGGTTTGGTTGTAATATATCCCCTACTCCAGACCCCACCGCCCATCCATCCAGCCCCCCCCCCCCCAAACCCCCTAGCCCCGCCGACCCCGCCCCCGCTCACACCACTCCCCATCCCCACCCCCCACCTCCCACCCCCAACCTACCCCCCACCCCTCCCCGACGTGACCCACACAGACCCCCCACCCCCGTGGTTGCATGCCAGCATAAAACCACTAAATTCATGTATAAAATGTTTTTGCACAGGTCATAGCAATGAATTTTCAGACCATATTTTTGCAGGCATGTTTTTAAAAACTGCCGAAAATTAACGACCTCGAAAAGATTCGAGCATCTCCGTTCAACTGTAAGATACTCAGAAACAGAAAAAATATGTTTTTGGGCACTTTTCTACCAATAATTCAAACAGATCTCGAATGGGTGCAAGCCTAGTTCAAGCCTCTTCCGATGCTTCCTAGTATCAGCATCGTCAAATTTCAACACACCTGATCAAGAACATGAACCTTCTCAAGTTTCATACAGTTTCGAAAAAACTCCACGCCTGTACCATCTGTTGCCCATAAATCATATAGATTCAAATGAGAAGTCAACGAAGGATTCCTGCCATATAAAGAAGTCCTATGAATGCTTCTATTTCATTTCTGGATGTGTCAGCCGCATCACGCTCACGAGTTAACCCAGGACGAACTTGTTTTTATTTTACGTATACTCTGGTTGGTGCAGGTTACCATGCTTATCTAAACTGTCATCAAGTAAAAAACAACCTCCAAGCAGCAACAGGGTTTTGAACATCCAAAGGTTGTCTTACACCTGGTATCGACAGAGAATAAGTTAGCAGCAGGTGTTCGCACATTCTGGTCCTTAGGACAGTGAACACTCCATTTCTTACTTCCTCTTTACGCTGTATATTCTGAGATGCTTCCAAAAACGGTACTCTCCGCTTCCTTCTCCTGATTGTTCTGACGCTGTGTCTTCTTTCTTTCCTGCACTTATACATGAATCTTCATTTTTCATCATCGGAATCCATTCTCCAATAGGAGCGACATTGGGCGCCCAAGAAAAAGTGTCTTCTTAATAGCACCTGGATTTACAATCTTCTCCTCTTGTGCACTTTCTTCCCCTTTCGACACTGTTCAACAAAGTTCACAAGTCTCTCTTCTTCATTCTATTCATATTGACATCAAAATAACAATAACGAACAATAATACCCTACACAGAAACCAATCACAATTTTAGATACCGCGAGAGGTCCGCACGGAGGGAAATGACAGGTTAATACAACGTTGCAGTACGGCTCGATGACTGAAGAGGAAGGTGTGGGGAGTGCCACTTGAATTGGTTGCGGGTGAGTCCATCTGAAGGTATAGGGGGGTGGAGCGTCAACTAGTTTTTGTTTCAAAGTTGTAAGCAAAAATGTAACACCTCGGTTGGAAAGACAGTGTCGCGACCTTCTGAATGGTTAATCAAAATTTTACATATTGTATGTATGATGTACATTTATTTCATTTGCCTTTAAAACAAGTCAAAAAGAATTTTTTCATATGACTTATAATAAAAAATAAGAAAATTGGCATTCTATAGCTTTACATAGTGGTGTGCAGCAATTTTCACATTGTCTTTACTACATAAGCTTAACAACAAACAGATTAAACTACATTTTTCGAGGTGTTATAGATCTCTAAATTTTTAACATGTTATCACTACTATAGTTGCACATAATTTTTATCATTTCATCTACTTGATCACATAATACACAAAGAGTTCAAAGCATGTTCAAGAAGCACAAGATTGGAAGGGTATTAAAAAGTAATGCCTTCTTACTCAATAAAAAGTTTTTACTGACAAATAACACAAGATATACAATACAACATTTAGTTATGGTCATACATAAATGCATTTAAAATGCCTTTGTAAGTTTTAGTAACAGAATTTTTACTGCCTGTTATACAGCTTACTTTTTGTTTTTGTTTTGGTAACTGTCTTATCACCTAAACATAATAAAAACCACAATACAACCTACCTCTAGGACATGGTTGCCCTTTATTGTACTGGCAAAAGCCATTGTGCTCAACATGGCCAATGAAGAAGAACTCAAGATACCTTAATAAAACTTGTATTTGATTAATTTTTAAACCCTATTTTACATTCCCAATAAATACATTAACCTCTACAAACAATTTAATTTGCCATTAACTTGAACCACTGTTATTTTGTGCACAATTTGTGTTGTCTTGGATCTACATAACAGAGATATTGTTAATTGAATGCCTGTTTATAATTTTCTAATAGTGTGTAAACAGCATGTAGATTATAGTAAATACAATTTTTTACATGGACAAAAAAACTCTACAAATATAAAATAAGAGTGAGATATCCATTATTTTATAGCCAAACTATCAGTTAATACAATGCATTTTCCCCATGTATTATACACACATAGTAAAAGATTAGTTAATTATAAAACCAAACACTTTTTTGTTATGTTTTACAAATTTGGAAGCCTCTAAGGGATTCAGATCTTATATTAACCTCCAAATTTTGAATAATAGAATATGATATTACATTTAAAAGTTCTCTTACATACAGTCAACTCCCAATTTTCCAGGGATGGAACAATCGTCTTACAGAATTAATCGGGATCTTCACTGTTAGTAAAAACTATTAATTGTATTTGTCAATGCAAATTAAAAACAACTGTGTATAATTTCATGGCAATTTTACTTTTAAAGGAATTTTTAATTGGGTTTTAATAATACTAATTGCAAATACCTAAAGAACCGCCATGCAGGATTTGTAGATAAAATGTGAGATAATAATGTTTAAATTAACAAGGGGTGGTGTGGCAGTGTAATGAGTAAATAAGTGCAGTTGTAATAACACACAGAGAGATGCATTTAGCACGTACCCTTGCAACTGTGTCCTCCTGCCTGTTTACTAGTAGCAATTGTTTTTATACAGTTCTTTTTAGACACCCTCCTTTGTTTTCCCGGAAACATCCTTTACCCCACCTATCATTATTAAGGAAGGTTTACCAGCTGAGCCTAAGGTCATACGGAGCAGCAATAAATCATGGTGAGTGTTTCCTAGGTTATTTGGTGGAGCAAGAATACAGTTTGCTTTAACAAACTGGTTTTGCGGAAGGAAGTTACATTAATAAAGGTTTTGACAATAATAAAGAAGGAAGTGCTGCAAAAACACAATTATCAATTTCTTCCAGCAAGTTAGTAATTGATCATAACTCATCAGTTAAATTACAAATATTGTACATTGTTTATTAATTTTTGTGGGTATTAAATTGTGTAACTTGTTTTCATACTCAACGAAATAGACAATATAAATGGACTACAAATGTTCTTAATAAGTAAGTTCAACCGATAACCATTTTACGTAGCAATTAATTACTACTTTAATGGCTCCCTCTGTTTTAATCATGTTTTTGGGTTAACCGTGAGAGGCTTGCCGTTGATTACCATGGATAATTGAGAGTTGACTAATTTGTTTTGAATTCAACTTACTAGCTATCCATTTTCTCCTAAAAAGAGTTAAAGTGAAATAAGCGTTGAATTCAATTGAAAGTAGTTTCTTCTAACTTTGACATTGTTACTTTCCGATGAATCCAAACAACTGACAATGTTTGTGTTCTAAATATGTTGAAGAGTATATTTAAATTCCTATAAATATCTGATTTTGGTAGGAAAAAATTATAAAACAAAACAGAAACATAATTAGAGAAAGTTATACAGCTGTTCTGAAAATACATCAATGTGTTAATAGAACAGTCTTTCACATTAGCACTAATCACTATCTGCCCCTGAATCATAATGGTCTATTTAAACCAATTATGTACAAAGCAATTATAAGCTCTTATATCAATATTATCTTGAGTTTTTAGAGAGAGAAGTACTCATTGAACACGTGAATCTTTCAGAAATATTTTGTATTATGCTAATTTTAAACAATTAATACTGAATTTTGGATTATTTACCAAGATATGATCAGTTTTAAAAACACATCCAATTGGTCTATAAAATTAACTAAATCACAGCCAATAAGTTAATAGCTATCACAAAACCCACTGAGATAAAATTAATAACATCCGTAATACATTAATAAAGAAGTGAAAAATTGCATTCTAAAATTAGAGAAATATCTTATATAAAAAATAAACCATATTAATTTTAAATATATGAAAAAATATATTTCTATTTATGTAGATTACACTGATCTGAAATTATTACTTTAATTTCTAAAGTATTGTATAAACATTAGAAGTGCTGTAATTTCTGAACTAAATAACTATAATACTAAGAAAATAAATTTGTAATAAACTTCAGTTTAAAACAAACTAATGAATTATGAAGCAGCAAGTTGTTAGAACAAAACAACCTTATCCAGAATAAGAGAAGTGTTCTCTGGAAGTGAATTTATTGCCAATAACTTAATACTCTAATCTTGGTGACAAATGCCCACATTACAAAATGTTTAGTTTAACCAACTTAACCATTGTTTATTTATAAATAAAAACCTTTTTATGTAGAAAATCAGACTATGATAAATAGTTGTTTTCTGACGAATACTCAAAGCATAATATTATTTAATTGAATTTTCAAGTTCAAGTTTCTAAGTTTGCTCAGTTCAAATCTTATATTTTTTCAGACCTTATGTTTTTAATCATTTAAACGGATAGCTGATAAAGTGACTTGTGAAAACCAGATGGAATATATATTTGTTTTATATTCAGATCATTACTGAATACAAACAAATATGTCTGCATATTAGTTACACTACAATCAGTTCTTTTACACATGTAAAGTATTTGTCTGGAATGCCAGTATTTAAGCTAGGAAACTAATAAAATCAGATTAAAATGTAAAATATAAACATGTATAAGTATAAACAACGACAATAGTACATTGATGAGATAGTTAATAACTTAAAAGTGTTTTTCTCAATTTTCATTTTCAAATTAATTTAACTATTTATTTAAAAGTTAAATTTTGACTTCTCATGTGAGTCATATTAACAATTGGATTGAGTTTGAATATATTTTAATTCAATATTATTTCACATCTTTACAGTTATTTATACAATAAATATTATGAGTTTCAGAGATTTTTAAACAACAGAAATGTATAACTAATTAAAAAAAAATACTTCATTTGTTATTTTGTAAAATACACAAGATCATAAGGCACAACATTAAATGTACACATACAAAATAAAAATAAAATTGTTTAGTGTCAAAAAAAGGAAAATAGTACAGTTTAATGTGTACTGTTTGATTAAAAGATTAAGTAGAGCAGGGAAAGAAGCCATATCATACAAGGAGCTTGTTGTAATACAAATGTTATAATCATTGGCCTTGTGCTGTTATCAGAGAGAGAACAAGAAGTCACTGACGTTCAAGTACAGTCTGTCATCAGTGTTAACTCCCAATTATATACGGCTATAGAAATGTTATCAGCTATTATTAAAGATGAGTTCTTGATAATGATACCAATATAAAATAGCTAAACTTCAAACCTTGCTTCATTTAGTAGACTTTATTTACATTTGGCAGTGAAAAATGTCAGACTTTGCTACCTTAGTCAGATTTGTGTTTTTAACTTTTCCATGTTTACCTAATAATATTATTTAACAATTGGATAAAAATTTTAATTGTCAACAGTACAAAAATAAACATTGCTATAGGCAATAATCAACAATAACAAGTAAAACATTATTACTACAAATGTTTAACCTAGATGGTGATCTAGGACAGGTGAAACTCGTCTTGCAGCCTGTCAGCCACCATTTTGGCGATGGCCATTGAGGAGGTAGCACCTGGCGAGGGAGCATTGCGGCAGTGCAGGACACGCCCCCTCACGTCAAACACAAAGTCTTCTATCAATGAGCCGTCCACACCCAGAGCTTGAGCTCTCACCCCCGATGGTCCCCTACAACACACATCAAGGGCTTAGTTCAATCATGCTTTAAATAATGCTAAATTACTGTCTCAGACACAAATAATTTATCAACACTTGTTCAGGAACTGTACTAATCATTAATTGGCACTGAATGTCAAAAACATAAAACTATAAAACAAAAGCATTATTCATTTTTAAATTTAAACATTTTCATAGTTATTATCATACAAATTTGTTGGGATGTTTATGATACTAATTTTCTTTCTATACAACATTTATTCTGTATAAAATTTAATCACTTTTATGAGTTAAAAATATCTCTCAAACAAAATGATTTGCATTCTGTAATATTATTTTGCTACAAGAAAAGTTGGGTTGAAAACTCAAAATATTTCACATACTGAAAAAAAAAAAAAAAAACAATGAATACACCAAAAATACTACTAACATGGTTACAGTTCATTATTTCACAATTGATTGTTTCTGTCAACTTTGATACAACAAACTAAGTTTTATTGGACTAACAAAATACCAGTTGACAAATTGTTTATTTATTTCAGATTTTACAGAGGTCCCTACGGAAACCATAATATATAAGACTGAAGAATAAATTATGCTTAGCTTACCTTATTATTTCAAACACATGAAACCAGTTTACAGTACTTTAGTAGGTATAGAATAAACGTTTTAAATTGTATTATTTACCCCCCATTTTATCCTGATCCCAAAAATACCCTGAAAGAGATGACCCCTTTCCTTCATAACATGATTACCATTACACAACTGACCATCTTCACATACACAAAATTTAATATGTTAAATACTAGACTACAAGTGCTAGAATGCTGTAACACATGATGCACGCCTAAAGGAAACTTTCAGCTTACTAACCCTATTTTAATTTATAAGCTGATCGGTTGATCTATTAAAATTAGCAATGCTACCCAGATAAGGGGTAGCTTTGTTCATTGAATCCTAAGGAAGACAATAATTATGGCTTCTTCACCAATGTTACATTTAACAGTCACTTTCAAAAAACAGTACCATTCCACCTAAGTGATCTAAACCTTACCTCGACCTAGGTGATCTAAACCTGACCTTTGCTCGTTTGATATAAGTTTTACCTGACAATAACGAGGTGAAAAACTGAGTCTTTAATAAAATTAAAAGGCTGAAGAATCGATTTATTACAATATACACACGTTTGTATTTTACACTACTCAACGCAATTTTAAAATGTATACAGATATAATACAATACAATGTGATTGGAATGAACGGAGACAAATAGTTCCTGCCACATTGGTTAAGCTATGTAGTAATTATATATCAACAGTTATGACCCTTACCTTTTAATATCTGCAGCGGTTATCTCTGGTATAAATTTCTGCAGTGATCGAGCCTGCAGGCTAATGAATATGGACTTGATCATCTCAGAGCTACCATAACCCAAGTACTTGACGGCAAGACGTCGCAGTCCTTTGTGCTTCAGGGATGTCATGAGTTCTTTTACATCTACATCTCTCCATCTGTAAAATATTAGTTTATTAGGTTTAAAAGGAAATTAATTACTGAATGAATATAATACGCATACTCTCTCTTGCAGGTTGGTACGAAAACCCTATTTCTATTTGTTCCCATGTTCGTATAGTAGTGGCTGAAGAGATGAACTACAAGCGAATGGCTATCATTAACACAAGGAAGGTGTCATCCAATTTTGGTGACTAGTTTTCAGGAAAGAATATTTATATTCAATTTCTCATGAATGGTGGATGGCAATACTTAGAACGGCATGATTTCAAAGCATTTCTTCCAATTAAATATTTCAACTGTTAAATCAAGAAACTAACACGTAAAACATCAAATCAAATCATTTATTGTCAGGACACTACAATAGTGTATAACAACGTCAACAAGTTGGACCTGGATATATCCAGGTGAACACGCACTAGAAGGGTATTTTTGGTGTAACTTAGTTTTACGCATTTCATAATTATTGTTGCACTCAATTTCAAACAAAATAAAACTGACTGAGAGTTCAAAGATTTTAATTTTGTAACTACTGGGTATTTTGGTAGTCCAGAATTTTCTAGATTATTCAGACAACAAGCACTTAGTTTAAAATGTTTACTCAAACAATTGATAAGCATGTCACATTTTATGTAGTATGTGAATAAGTATCCTTTATTTTTAATAAAAACACACCAAAGAGAATAGAATGAGATAAAAACTGAGTCCATGCATTATATGTTGTTATAGCAAAATGCAACAGAGCAGAGTCTACAGATGAAACTATTGTAGAATATGTTAGTAGTGTTTAAATGATAAGTACAAAAAAATTGAAGACCTTGCCTAAAGGTTACAGAAGTTAAGATTAAGTGATATTGTGTCAATAAACAGATGTATTATCTCACTCAGCATCTGGAAAAGATAGAAGAATATGTGAAAAATAATAATTTGAAAATGAATTAAATCTCTGAAAAAAGGGAACATGTCAAAAAGATTGTGATCAAGTTTTAAACAAGATAGGAGATGTACTTGAGGAGAGAATATTGAAACAGCTTACTGGCTTCAAAGGAGCAGAACTAAAAATAGGCCTACTACAATTTTCGTGAAAATAAAAGAAATTATACTGGAGGTGAAAAAAAGTAGAATATGTTTAAGTAAAAATTTTATTTTTTAATAACGTGAAAAATAAATTAAAATTTTTACACATTGTGACACTCAGCATGAAAGTCAATTTGAAAATCAAACCATCCAATAATTAGATTTTATTTTCATGAAGCCTTTCACTTTCAAAGGAAGCATCATAAGACAAAAATAACTAAATACAAGGTGGTTATATCAATAATAATTCAACAAATTTGTAATTATATAATAAAAACACATATTATTAAAAAAAATACAAGGAGGTACCATTTTTTATTTAAGAAATTAGGAAATTGTCTTATTTATATGTAAAAAAACTAACATATATATTTAATTACATAAAACACAGTAACAAAGAATTTTGAAAAATGAAACAAAATCTGATTATTGGATGGTTTGACTTTCAAATTAATAAAAAAACAAAGATTCTTTACACATTTTATAAATAGTCTGTAAATTCTCTAAAACCAGCCTACTATTTAGAGATAGTTAGTTATCAGTGTGATAGCTAATAATAATTACTGAGAGAGAAAAAGATATAACATCTTGATAAGCTGAAATAAAGAGGTAGAGATTTGAAACAGCTTTTATTATCATTTTAGTCAGTGAAAACAACTGATATTTCACAGCTTCAGATTGCATGGTTACATAAATGACCTTTTACTTGTTATTCAGTGGCAAAGCAAACATTTTCAAAAGTGAGTTCCCAACCTCAGTAACAAAATCGCTTTATAAAACTTGTTATGATTAAAATAAAAATTACAATATAAATATATAAAAATCACTGAAAGAGTAATAGCACTATTACAAGAATTGTATTCATTAAAAAATCATACATGTGTTAAAATTCTAACCAGTTGTGAAACAAATATAGCACTAAATTAATGAGTATATAAAATGGTTATTAAAGGATGATTTCACAAATAAAGAAATAACCTTACCTGTAACCCTCTCGTTTAAAAGCAAGAACAGCATTAGGTCCTAGCCAAATTGAGCCGTCCATTCTAGGAGTAAAATGAACGCCAAGGAATGGAAACCGTGGGTCTGGTACCTAATAAAGGCAATAATCTGTTAAAGAAAAACCTAATGTACCCACCTAAAAATTAAACATATCTCCACTGGATAAAGATGGAAGAAATGGAAATTTAATTTAAAGACAGTTTCTAGCATTTTTATGTTTTTAATTATGAAACTATTTCAACAGATTTAGGTTTTAATGTTAACTCTTTTATCAAAAAAGTCTGCCACATGAATTCCAAAAATATTTATGTTTTTAAAATTTAAGTTATTAATTTTTAGGGTTTGTGAGATGGCCATATTGAATTATGTAACATAGCACCACTAAATATGCCTTGATAATAGTATTAATAGATAATAGTTTCCATTTTATGTTCTAGGATTCTACAGTATACTTTAATGAGACTTTTTTTATTTAACTGTGAATAATTAAGTTGGCTGTAGAGAAACGACTTTGAGTTTCACCTTATAATAACAATTTTAACCCTTTTAGGATGATCGGGTTATCTATAGCCCACTTTTTATAATGTTTACCATTGACTAAACATCGTAAATAATGATTCTGTGTACTAGTGTATGTCTTATAGCTTAGCTACATACTATAGAGTAGAGTAACAATTTATATTGACTTATTATGCGAGTATAAAATTGATAAACAGTATCCGTTGCTCATTGCAGCATTAAATTTACACGTCAATATATTTTTTAAAACATAAACAATTTAAAGGATCGTTAATGCGAGTAAATAAGGTAAGTTAGAATTTAGGATTATGAATATTAAATTAGATATAAAGTATTTTGTTACTTTAATACATAATCTTGAATAATAATTTATACGTAACCAAAATGTAATGTCGAAGTTGGCGTGAAGTAACAACGTAATTGTTGCCTCATAACAGTTTGCTGTAAGAAACTCTGCTCCATAACTAACAAAGTTTGATTGGAAATGATTAAAATACATATCATGTTCCCAAGCCTGTTGTTTCACACAGTTTTGATTTTTGGATATCTATTTACAACCATTTATGTCCATTTAAAAATTGATGCCATAAAATTTAACAGTCAACAAATTTTAAAAAGTGATAAATTTAAAACATGTAAATACTTTTTTTTACACCTAAGCATACAATTTTGAAACAGAAAATATTAAGTGTAAACCTTTTAAGTAAGAAAGGATAATAGGATTTTGGCCATTTGTCATCGTTATATTTACAAAAACAGAACATTATGTTTCGAGGATTGAAATCCATCCTTAACTCTTTCCGGGCCAGGCAGCAATATATTGCCACCATAGATCGTGTCTGAAAAGTGCTAGGCAGCAAAATATTGCCGTCGGTGACATATGTGAAAAGCGCCAGGCGGCAATATATTGTCTCCTATTGTGATATTCATCGTTTTCTTAAATAAATACGACGTCAAATGATTAAAGTTTTATGTTTTTTTATTCCCTGGTATATTTATAGATAATTAATATGAATATCATTTTTATTTTGGAGGTCTATGCTTTTTTATTTCGTAATTGTCACGTGACATTATCAGGTGACTCGATTTTTTGTTAATTCTTTAAGCTTTAGTGTAATCGTATTATTGTATGATGGATTCTTCTTCATTATTTTATTTTGTGGTTGTAAATATTATTAGTTTTAGTTGTTACGTGCTTAGCTATTGTGTGTAGTAGTTACAATGATTGACAATTTGCGATCTCACGGGAGTGAAATTGTAAATAGCACATTTGTAAATAGAAAAAGTGTAAATAAATTTCAAATAAAATAGTGTAAATATGTCATGGTAAATAGTGTTTTTTTAATTGTATTGAAAACTGTCTATGGATCCTACAATCATCTGTTTACCGGTACATCCATCATATGAATATTTATTTTAAGTTTATTGCAGTGTAAGAGTCAGTTGCTTTAAAACTTATAAAATGTTGCAATGTATAATTATGCGTATTTATACAAAATGTGTCATAAAACATTTATTTATGAGAGAAATAACACAAAATTTTGTATGGTTGTTGCTTTTTAAATGTATAATATAATAAAATAACTTCCGACACTAAAATTATTTTTCCTTTTTTTAGTTATTTGCAAAAAAAATAAAAAATTTTTATGTAATCTATTAAGTTTTGATATGAAGATTATTTTAGGGGACGCAAATGCCAAAGTAGGAAGAGAAGAAGTCTGGAGACCTGCTATTGGAAAAGAGAGCCTGCACCAAGAATCAAACGACAATGGAACCAGACTGGCAAGTTTTGCAATTGCAAATGAATATAAAATAGTTAGCACGATGTTCCCAAGAAAAGATATACACAAATATACATGGACATCACCTGGTGGAACAACAAAAAACCAAATTGACCACGTGATCACAGACCAAAGGCACAAAAGTAGTATAACTGATGTTCGAAGCATCAGGGGAGCGGAATGTGGAAACTGACCACTCATTAGTTTTAGTCAAAGTGTGTGTCAGCGAATAGCAATCCAGAGAAGAAAGGAAGTAAGGCAAGAAAGAAGAATAGAAGTGGGTAGACTTGAGCTTAAGAATATTGCTGATGAATTCAAACTGAAACTGGAGAATAGATTTAAGGCCCTGGAAGACATGGAGAACAATGAAACTGTAGATGCCAAATGGTCTAATTTTAAGGAAGTAGTTCTGAACACAGCAGAAGAGGTATGTGGTAGTAGGAAGAAGAGAAACAAAAAACCATGGTTCGATCAGGAATGCGAGCAAGCTCTGAAAGACCGAGTTAAAAGGAAAATTACGTGGATGAATAGTAACAGGGTAGAAGATAGAGAAAGCTATAATGAAGCAAATAGGGAGGCAAACAAGTTGCTGAGGCGGAAAAAAAGACTGTATCTGCATAGATTGCTTGACAAGGCTGAGGAAGATAATACAGCAAATAACGCAAAGGACTTCTACAGGAAAATAAGATTCTTCAAAAGAGGTTTTACCCCATACCCATATGGGGGTAAAAAACAGAAATGGAAATGAAATGAAAAATGAAATGAAAATTTGTTTATTTAAACAGGCAAAGTTAGGGCCTCATGGCCCTTTCTTACACTTAACCTGTCTGATCAATAAGCAGAACAATAAACAACATGACAAATATGAACAAATATTAACCAAATTAATATTGACACTAATATACCTTACTAAATACATTAAATCAAACATTAATCTAAACACTAAAAAAATTATAAATATGATACTTCTAAATAAAAATAAATAAAAATATAAGTATACAATCATGACACAAAATAATACTACAACTTCCATCTTTAATAATAACCAAAAACTATAATTAATACCTAATAACAATAATTTAATAAATATATAATAAGAATATTTTTGAAATAAATAAATATATATGCAGTTTGTCTTACTCACACTCCTCACACACAATGCCAGCACCACACCCACAGACCCCTAGGACGGACCCGCCCCGACCAACCGTTCATGGTACAAACGTTTCAGTGCCGCCACAAACCGCCGATCTCCCTCAATGGAAGTGATTTTCTTGGGGGAGGGAGTTCCACAGACGACAACCCATCACTTGAAAAGATCTATCAAATACTACAGTCCTGTGTTGGGGCATTCTTAAGGTACGAGAACCAGAGCGAGTGCTTCTTACACTATCATGAGATATAAATTGGAAATAGTTTGAAAAATATTTTGGAAATCCAGATTGTAAAATTGAATGAACTAAATTTAGTATTTTGATTGATCGTTGTTCTTTTAATTTCAAAATATTTCCCTGAATATAGTACGGTGTAATGTGTTGGTCTCGTCTCACATCATAAACGTAACGTAAACAGTAGTTTTCAGTCCTTTGCAGCTTCTCACTAAGTGCTTACCGTCATGTCATTCATCACAGAGTTGCAGTAATTGAAGTGTGGAAGTACTAGTGATTTTGTCAACAGTAGTTTGATCCGTTCAGGTAGAAATCTTTGTAAGCGTTTCAGTGAGTGGGACAGATGCGAAGACTTTTTTACATATATCCCTCACCGCTTCCGTCCAAGTCAAATTCGAGTTAAATGTCAAACCAAGATTTTTCACTGTTTCGTAGTATGGTAGAGTAGTTCCGTCAATAATTAAGGATTCAATAGTGTTCGGGTCCAGAAAAGTTCCGTAAACGTGTGTGGCATATAAGTATTGGTTTGGTTTTTTGCATGGTTTTAGTGTAAGCCCATGGTTTCCACACCATAAAAACAATATTTTTAATGTCGTCATTCATCCTGTTGATGCAGTCGTTAATGGAGTTAACGTCAACGTGCAAGTAGATTTGTAGGTCATCAGCGTACATGTGATACCTGCAGTATTTGAGAACTCTGTGAATGTCATTTACATACAGTACAAAGAGTAGGGGACCCAGGATAGAACCCTGAGGCACCCCACAAGTAACACACCCCCAGTCCGAAGTCACGTCAGCAACCTTGACACACTGCCTTCTTTCTGACAGGTATGATCTCAGCCAATTAAGAACATGATCAGAAAACCCTACTACCCTTAATTTAGCTAACAGTAACTTGTGGTTTACGCTGTCGAAAGCTTTAGAAAAAATCAAAGAGAGTAAGAATTGTGCCCTGCCTATGGTCCATGGCAAGTCGTATGTCATCAGTTACCTTTAGCAGTGCAGTTTCAGTACTGTGGTTTGTGCGAAAACCAGATTGGTAGTCACTTAATATGTTATAGTTAGTCAGATATTCAGTAATTTGACAGTGCACTATTCTCTCAAGGCCTTTAGATAGTGCAGGTAGAATACTTATCGGCCTGTAATCCGAGCATGACACTGGAGCTGAGATCTTGTTGAGGGGGAGGACAAGGGCAGACTTCCATTGAAAAGGGAAAACACAGCTTCTTAATGACGTGTTGAAGATTAAAGTAATAATAGGGAGGACAGCAAAGAGGATATTTTTAATGAGGCGTATTGGAATACCGTCACACCCAACAGCATTGCTGCGGATACGGCGTATAGCCCTCAACACGTCATCCTGTATCACTGGCTTAAAAAGTAAACTCAGGATAATTTCGCCTGTGATCAGGTAAGTTATGAAGATAGGGTTAAGTAGTCATTCACTTGACCTTGGTTGATAGTTGGACTACAAGAAGTGAAAAAGGTATTTAATTCATTCAATGGGATATGGACCTGATGTGATTCACGTTGCTTTCCCCACCCCAAGGCTTTTAACTTTTCGCCATAAGTCGCTTGACGACTGTTTTCTGTTCTCAAAAAGACTTCGCGTGTATCTCAGTCTGGAATTGCGTAGAAGCTGCTTAACCCTATTCCTAAGTTCACGGTACTGGTCCATAAGTATAAGATCTTGGGAGCGCCTCGCTCTCCTGTACAGATGGAGAGTTTGGTGACAGAAAGTACAAAAGTTATAGAAAGATGGAGAGAGAGTACTTTTGCGAGCTTACTAAATGTAGAGGACCAAACTAGGGACGAAGAGCAAGTTGGTGAATACTACCATGTTCAACCAAATATAGAACCACCAACCATAGAAGAAGTAAAGGATGCAGTCAAAGCGCTAAAGACCAACAAAGCTCCTGGAAAGGATGAAATAACAGCAGAATTCTTGAAGAAAGGAGGAGAAATAATAGTGGAAAATCTATGGAAACTAATACTTTCGTATTTGGGAGAAAGAAGAAATGCCAGCTGAATGGCAAGAAGCAATAATAATACCTATACACAAGAAGGGTGAAAAAGAAGAGTGTGGTAACTACAGAGGCATCTCACTACTCAGCATCCCATAATAAAGTTTTATCCAAAATTTGTTTTAAACCGACTTGAACATTATACAAATGAAATAATCAGAGAAGAACAGGCAGGGTTTCATAAAGGGCAGATCAACCACAAATCAGATTTTCATTTTCAAAGAAATATTAGCTAAATATTGGGAATATAATAAAGAATTTTTTTGCCATATTTATTGACTTTCAAAAAGCATACGATAGCATAATCAGGAAAAAGAGTTGTGGACACAACTAGATAAATTTGGCATCCCGAGAAAATTAATAAATTTAGTTAAGATGAGTGTCACAGAGTCAAGAGGCTCAGTAAGAATTAATGGTCGGGACTGTGTACCTTTTGGGATAAACTCAGGAGTCAGGCAAGGAGATGGTCTTTCTCCAATCTTATTTAATATTGCCATAGAAGAAGCACTTCAGAGTGTAGCAGAGAGGGATTTAGGGGTGGAAGTTTGGAGCTAAAACTAAACATCCTAGCTTTTGCAGATGATGTTGTCATATTTGCAGAAAATGTAGATGATTTGAGGTCACTAACTAGACTATTTATGAGTGAGGCAGAGATAGTGGGGTTGAAGACGAAATGATGCAAAAACTAAATATATGCACTTTAAAAGGAATCAAAATCAAAGAGGAGGACCCTACAAATTGATGGGCATGTTTTCGAACAAGTGGAGAACTTTAAGTACCTTGGGGTCACAATATCAAATAAAAACACAGATGAACCAGAGATACAAAATAGGATCAACTCAGCAAATAGATGTGTATATGCATGCAATAGGATACTTTCAACCAAATCTCTCTCTCACAAAACTAAAACTAGAATATACAAAACAATTATATGTGCAGTGCTTTTGTACGGATCCGAAAACGTGGAGGCTAAATAAGAAGGATGAGAAAAAGCTTCTAGTTTTCGAGAATAGAATTTTACGTAAAATTTATGGGCCATCATATTGAACAAGGGGTTATGGAGAAGAAAACATAACAGAGAAATCAGGGAGCTCTACAATAGTACGGATGTAATAGGAGAAATATAAAGTGCAGAAGACTCCGTTGGGCAGGCCATGTTTTGAGGAGAGAAGAGGAATGCAAACTGAGGAGGGTAATGTACGGTAACCCAGAAGGAAGACGACCCCGTGGGAGACCGAAAGTGAGATGGTGGAACCAGGTGAAGGCTGATATGGAGAAGGTGGCGCTTCAGAGGAAGATGCAGAGGACCGTTCAAGAATGGGGGGGGGGGGGTGGGGGGGGGGGGGGGTGGGGGGGGGGGGGGGTGGGGGGGGGGGGGGGTGGGGGGGGGGGGGGGTGGGGGGGGGGGGGGGTGGGGGGTGCTTTGTGTGTTCAAATACAACACGGGGTGAGCGTAAAAGGAAAGAAACTGCTTATAGTGGCACAAAATGTGAAGTAGCACTTTGTGGTGTTTGAACACTATCATACGTTTGTAAAATTCGAAAAAAAAAAATGTTTGAATTTATCAAGTTGTAGATCCAGAAAAATGCATTATTATGATATGTTGTAAGGTTTCAATACATTTTGAATGAAAACAACAAAACTTTTTTCTTTACTCCCTGGAGTTCATTAAGGATAATTTTGCTTACTCTAGTATACACTAGGTAGGATGACGGTTATAGCCGTCAGTACTCCCCAACCGGTTAAGGATACAGCAGTCCTTAAAATAGAATTGTTGCCTTGTCCATCCATCTGTGCGGTAAGTCCTAGATAGAAAGGTAACTTAGGGACTTGATTCTTAGTCCAAAAAAGAATTTTATTTATTTTGGGTTGAGAAGGTTAAATGGCAGCAAAGTTGTCCTTATTAGTCAATTACAGTCAGTTCAGTAAGTCCGTCATTATATTCTGTTGTGTCGTCTTTAATAGTAATGTTGTATCATTAAATTAATTGTATTGGTTTGTCATCTTTTGTTTTGTCAAAACAAAACTTGTTTGTTTTATTATTAGTTATAATGTGTTTTATTTTTGTTTTTTTTAATGATAGGCTTCTATATCTGTTTAGCTTTATTCTGCCAATTCTCATTAACCAATTAACTACCAATTAAAATTAAGATTGTTTACCCTTAGGTACCTAATTAATTTTTTATTTTGTAATGGAAATCTTGTGTAGGTGTTCAGGTTCAATTAAAAATATTAAATGTCCACATAACACATTAAATTGTATCTTATTATCTTATATTTTAAGTATTTAGTTGTCTAGTAACAATATTATTTTCTATACCCAGATCTACCACTCAAAATAAAATTATGTGTATCATTAGCTTGCTTTGGCGCACTCCCAAGTTCAAAGATTAGGCCTTGTCATATAATTTTTTTTATTTTCTTCATCGCCATTTTTTCACTCAAAATTTCATCATCAAGGTTACCATTACTCACTTTATTTTTACTTTTCATTGAGTATGTTCTTCACAAAGTTACTAAAACTATCAGAAAAGAATGGCAATCATTTTACTGCAACGTCATATACAACTAATCAAAACAAATAATCAACAAGATAAAACGGTAAACAACAATCGATTTGAGAGCTGACCCAGCTTCAAAAATCAAACATTTTATGAACATTGATATAATAGTTTGGACAAATGCAAAAATAATTGATATCAGAATATTTTTTTTGACTCGAAAATTACGAAACTTGGCATGATGGGCACTGCCCGTCATAGGTAATTTTGGCAATGCTAACTGATGACAGGCAATGTAAGTCATTAGTAGCGAAACTAACAAAACGAAAATTACCCACACTAACTAACCATTTTTAGTTAACTAAAATGTTCTTGATTAAATAAGTTTATAAAGAAACATTTACGAATCTGAGTTTTAAACTTCAACTCAGTATTTGTCAATTTTATTGAGGACAGCAGTTTCTTATACTAGAGTTTCCAAATCTCAAGTAGATGGCTAAAGCTGAAATAAAGTGGGTGACTTATGACTTAGGCTAATTAAAATATTTAACAATTTAATAACGAATAAGATTTTCCAAGATAATAACTGTGTTAATATTTCAGCCATTAATCGTGGGGAGATCAAAGACACGGAGATGGAACAGATCATGGGACAGCTTGGTGGACAGCCTGTTTCTCAGTGTTCGCAACTCTAAGGTACATAGATTTTAGTTACGTAGAAGACCAAACTTTTAAACCGGAGCTCCGGGAATACCATGTACTTGGTTGACATTCAATTAAATTAGATTTACGACGTGATGATCACGTATCTCCTTATTTTGAGCAATTATCCCTATTAAAATCCAAAGAACTTAGAGATCTTCATGTACTTAGTCTGTTGCATGCACTAATCCACAATGGTTTGTCCAAGTTATTTGGCCCAAAGTTTCGTTTTTATGTCTGATGTTAGTGCATGTAGAACTCGTAGGGGTGCATCTTTATTATCAACTCCAATTCATAGGACAGCCTTATATAATAAATCTTTCACTGTTTCCGCATGTCGATTGTGGAACGCTCTCCCAGACAACATCAGAAGTATTGACAAGCGCGATCGCTTTGGGGCGGAGGTTAGCGCCTTTCTGCTGCGGACTCGGCGGGGAATGACGGTTGGTGGTTCTTGCGGTCACACTTGGGGGTACCTGTATGTAAGTTGCGTGGCATGGGGAATGAAAGCTGATTAGGATAGGATAGTTTTATTAGTTGCCTGTTGTATTAAAGAGATTTATGTTAGAGTTTTAATTGAAATGGTTAATTTTTAATTATAATTTATATATATATATATATATATATATATATAATATATATATATATATATATACATTATTATGTTACATCCAATATGTAATTAATTATTAAAGTGATTTAGTTTACGTGTCAGTTTACAATGTTGTAATAGGTATGATTATATTTTACTTTGTTTGTTTTGTTTGGAGGTTAAGTGGTAGAGAGGACTTATAAGTCCTAACTTCGCCTCTGTAAATAAAGTCATTTTTCATTTCATTGGTTTATTTACAAATATATCTGGATTTTCATTTTATTTTCATTTCATTAAATAATTGCTGTTAATCTAATCATAAGTATATTCAATTAATTTCTTAAAATAAAAAAATCTGGTCACATAAAAACGTAAGTTCTTGCTTGTAGTAATAGCTCTAGAATCTTCATTAAGCTTTTGTGTTAATGTTTTTTGTAATGATTTGTACATTGATTACCAAATCAGTAGTCATTCAGATACCAATTATTTGTTTTTATTTAATGTTATTATGATTATTAATAAGAATTATTTTCATTTTGATGAGTATAAGCTAAGTTATTTTATAATTTGAAAACATTTATTACAAGTTATTATATTTTGGAAGGGATGCTTGGATAAAATTAGAAACCCAATATTTTTATTCAGCATTTTTTTAATGAAAAAGTGTGATTTTTTTCATAAAATTCTTAATTAAAATAACATACTGTACTAGAATTAAGCTATAAGTTGTAACTGTGGTCAATTGGATAAAAAATAAAACACTCAGTTTAGAATATATCCTGTTTAGAACTTAATTTATTTCAAGAAAATAACACAGTGCGTACATTTGATTTAATATCAGAGTCTAACAACATTTCAATATAGTGTGTATTAGAAAAGTAAATGTATTTAAACTAGAAATGGAACTTAACTAGTGGCATTTGAACTATGGATTCAGGACATCTTTACTTCTTAGTGGAATTGGAGTTCTTCACTTTAGAGCTTTAGTTAAAAGAGGTTTAAATATGTTATATATGTGATGCATTGCATTGAATTTCTGAAACTGTAAAAGACTAATTTACCACAACATTGTAAACTGTTGCTGATAAGATATAGCCCTTCTAATATATTTTGTGTCACGTTATTTCTTTTTTTACACATCATAAAATAAATTGTGTCAGTATTAACCCTTTCCACTCGTGTGTCGGACGTTGTCCGACATTGCTATTTTACCGTTCCACTCGTATGTCGGACGCCATCCGACATTGCAATGACGTCAGCTTTACTTTATTTTAGGCGGACTACGATGTTTCCGATTTGTGCTGCGCGGATCGCACGGCATTCTCCAGGAACTAATAAATGACAGCTGAACTACGATTGGTCGGCTGCTGATTTATTTTGCTTTGTCATTGTAGTCACGTTTCCTAACCAATTTTCAAACGCGTTCGCATTAGTGATTCGATATGTCGTTAACAAGTACATCTTTTCTTTCCGATTCAGAAGTTATTGCTGAATTAGAATGAAGAGGCAAGGAACATCAAATAAACATACAAAAGCCAACAGTTATCTGTCAGTATAACAAATATATGGGTGGCTTGGACCAAGCAGACCATTATATTGCTTCCTACAAATTTTCCCGTAAATCTCTGAAATGGTGGAGAAAGCTATTTTTCTGGATGTTGGAAGTGGGAATAGTAAATAGCTTTCTCTTGTTAAACACGAATGAACAAAAACCATGGAGAAAAAACTATTCAACACAGGGATTTCAGAGAAATCCTCATCACTGAACTTGTAGGCCATGTCCGTAACCCTATGAGTTTGAAGCGGGGTCGTCCTTATTCAATATCAGTACAAAAAGAAGAAAGGCTAAACAAACACCCAGCTCATCCAACAAAAATAATCTAAAGACTGTGCTGTTTGTAGCAATAGAAAGGTGCCAGGAGGAAGAAAGGAAACACTTTACTATTGTAAAACCTGTTCAAAAAATCCTGGTCTTCATCCTGCAGAGTGTTTTGAAACGATACCATACTGTGCTAAAATATAAAATTATTAGTGTAAGTATCAAATTTTATATCTCTATGCTATAAATTACAAATAAAATAAAATTATTATACAATATAATAATCTATATACTTTATTGACTTCCAGTTTGCTAAAAATGGGTTTTTTACTGAAAATATGCTAAAATAAATACAAGCTGAGGGGGCAGACTGGTGAAAAAAATCCGAGTGGAAAGGGTTAAGTATGATATAGTTTATGTTATTCTCTGACAACAGTTCACTAACAGAAACACTGGCAGTCTGTGCCACTCTGTAGTCTCCCCCCTCCCTCCCTATTCAATATATAACACTGGCTCTGGTCTCCCTAGTAGCAATTTATAAATTATGTTGTACAATTTCTCAGTATTAGAACCTATTATACACATAAAAGATGAACACAGCCTGACGTAAAACTATTGATAGTGCAGCAGTCCATAGTAATGGACATAGTAAACAGCTAATCTGATTCTGCAAATGTAGCAAATATTAACTTTGTCCTATTTACAGGCACAGTGCCCGTGATAAGAAGTCCTAGAGGTAATGCAGCTGAAATGGTGGCTGAGAAACTGGACAAGAAATTGAGGGAGAACCTGAGGGACACAAGGAACAACTTGTTCACAGATTCGACCCAGTCTACTCACTTTAGGTCTGTTTAGTCTAAATAAACTAACTCAACAAATGTTGTCCTGTGTATTTAAAAAAATCAGGTTTTAATCACAACATTGGAATGTGCTACAAGAAGAAATTAGCAAAACAGAATTGTTAAACCAATTTTCAAAACATGATGAAATCTTCCTTTCTGTTTTCAGCATTAGTTTTATGGCTAAATGTTACTCGGCAACACTCAAAAGTCCACAACTTTCAAATACTTTTTTTATGTTAAATAAAATACTAATTTAATTCAATTAATTCATCATTCGTATCAATTTGAAATTTCTTGAAATTTCATGTTTTACACATCCTTACAACAAACAATATAAAATTGACAAAAGCAAGATATGTAATTGCTGATATTTAAACATAATTGATTTAGAATGAAACATTAATAGTAATAACTAAGTGTATGAATGAAATTGTTCTTGAAAATATTCTGCGGATAGTTAGGTTAATATGAACAATTAGCCAAATCACACAGAGGGACGTTCACCATCATCAAACATGATGTTGTCTATGTAGAAATGAAGTTAATTGTAAAATTTGTAGTCCATAGCTCAATCGTTCTTGAGATATTGTGCTGAAAACAGAAAGATAGATAAGCAGAAGAGGAATATTGCTCAATTAATTTTTGAGGTATCCACAGAGTAATAGGTTTTACTAAGGCTTCGCAAAATACTCTGGAAGGGCATGCACCATCATCAAACTTGATCTTGTCTATGTAGAAATGAAGTTTCATGTAAAATTCAAAGTCTATGTATCAAATTGTTTATGATATATTCTGCAGACAATTATGTTACACAAATCCCATGGATGAACAGAGTGATACCTATGTAGAAATGAAGATCCATACAAGGTTTCAAGTTCATAGTTTAATTCGATCCATAGATATTACTATGGAAAGGTTGGGTTTGCTATGCTCAGCCAAATCCAATGGAGAAACATGCACCATAATCAAATTCGATTTTGCCAAAAATAGAAATGAAGCTTTGTGCAACATTTCAAGTTTAAAGTTTAATGATAGGCTTTGATAACGCTCTGCAAATAAACATATAAGCTAAGTTATTTAATGCAAATAAAAGTTGTAGAATATAATATGTTATATAGAATGTAGAATGCTGGTGATTCCTGAAAGAATATCTCACATTGATAAAACAATAATAAAATATCTCAAAGGTAGAAAGGCATTGTAAGTCAGTATTTTTTAGGTCAACATATATAAACTTCATAATAGTAATATACATACAACATTATAATGAGATCAGTTATTGGACAGAAAGTGGAGGATGTTAGTCATGTTTAATGTCATGCAAAATATCAATTTTGGTTCTGCAGAAAACTAAAAAGTATATTCTTTTTATGATATATTAAAATATTACAAAATTGTCCTTAAAAAAATAACGTCAAATTTTTCATAGGACATAAAGTACTCGCTTGAATATCACGCAGTTGTGGAATGGCTTTCGTAATAATTATGGGCAATACAATTATGCGCTCTTAATCTTTTACCAGCCCTGAAAATAATAAACAATTATGACAACTACCAGCTTCTTCTTGTTGACTACAAAGATACTTTCATCCATAAAGATATTTTCATTCACTAGAAATTCATCATGAAATTCTGGTTCACTCTTTCCATGAACATTTTGCCTCCAACTTAGGGATATAATGGTGGTGACTAAAGTTTTCAGAGAGTGATGCTGATCATTCTGGACCGCAACATGGACATGGCTACAACACTGCACCACACATGGACGTACCAGGCACTGGCTCACGATGTGTTGGATCTCAGCCTGAACCGTGTGGTGGTGGAGGAGGCCAGTGGCAAATCGCCCAAGGGTGGAGTTCGTAGCAAGGCTCGGGCGTGTGACCTAGACAATCGGGACAAGTTCTGGACTACCCACAAGGGTAGGTAAGTGTCAAATGTTTGAGACGTTCAGAAAATGTGAGTCAAGTTTCATTTGTGATTCTTGATTGGCGGGATTCTTGATACTTCAGAAAAGTCTATTGAGAGTCAGGTATCTTGCTTATGAAAATTAATTCAAACTATTTAATACAATTTCTACTTATTACATATTGAATTTGTAAAATACAATATAGAAACTAATACATTATTAAATATTAAAGTTATAAATATGATTGAATATATTTTTAAACCTCTCTCAAAGAGTCAAAAGTTCAGGTACTATCTACAGTATGTATATACAGTATAAAAAAATGAAAGTCATTTTTGAGAACAGACCATTGCCATTAATTCTCAACCAAAATCAACATGTCAAAATAAAGCCCCGATTTTCAAATGCTTATTTTGAGACATACCATAGATTTAAAAAATGTTTTAATCATATATTATGCTTATTTTTATTCAATTCTTCAGTACGGGATTGAGTTTCTGGGGTTTTCCACAGATATAAATAAAATTTATTAAATTCAGAAGAAATTTTTAAGAATAATGACATTTTTATCTTGGAAGCTTTCTTGACTGTACCAAGCCTATTAGTTTTCAAAACCCTATTTTCAGTGCAGTCCAATTATGATAAACCTTTGTAATGAAAACCATAAAACACAATCATAATACTAGGTATAAAACTTATTTTCAATATCCCAGACATCATCTGAAAGTGGTGGAAAAGACACCACCATACATGGGGAAAAAGACTTCAATAAATTACATTAAGGAATTAATGTATTCAGGAGCATTCAGTGGATAACATTAAGGAGTTGTTACTTAAAAAACATATTATAATGTGAGTTTTTAATTTTAGTTTATTAAATTTTAAGCACTGCATTACTGTTTGTTAATGTTGATTTTTATATTTTTAAGTAGGTCTACAAGTTGAGATAATTGCTTTCCTATCATAAGTCAATTAATACCTTGTTTTATTGTTTTTTTATGTGTTTTACTGTATTAGTACGGTGTTATTAACCTAAAAAAAGGCCTAACCTTGACATCCAAAGTAAAAGTTTTATTCCAACTCCAAATTGTTCTATATAACCCTCTTATTGTTTGGTAAAAAGTTACACCATTTTGAGCATCGGGTTTGGGGGGGAGGGGGAGAAAAAGTAGAAAATCTAGTAGTTTTTTTAGTTTTTTGGAAATTGGTTGAAAACTAAGCTGTTTAGCACAAAGAGTGTTATATACAAAAAATATTCTACATGAAATTTTAAACAAAAAATGTCCTATGCATATTCCCCTGTAAAATTTACGGTTTATGAGTTGCAGACGGTGTAAAAATAAAAATGATATAATTTTTAAGGTTTTTTTTCCAAATAAAGCTATATAGAAATAAGTAAATGATTTAACTAAAGAGTAATAATATACTACAGTATTATAGTCAAAAAGAGGCTAAGAGGCACCATAGAAGGTTGAAAAAGTAAAAATAATTGTTAGGAGAAACGTGGTAGTACAAGCAGGCGTGGCCGCCATCATAGTGACCTTGGACCGCGGGCCGCAACCAATGGCGGTTCTGTCTTCTGCACTGATAAAGCATTTGAAATAGGAGCCATATCCATCAAATCTATTGAAAACAAAACATTTAAAGAAATACACATGAAAAGAAAGTTTGCTGTCAAGTCTCTAGCCTCTATAACGAAAGTCGGTGAAAATTAACAACGACATCGTATGTGTAAATCCTAACACTCTCTTACATCGGATGGTGTGTACAGTAAGGAGTGATGAGAGATTAGAGGAAATTTTTCAGTTTGAACTCTGTGCATATCCTCCATCACTGTTTGACGAATCTGGCTTGATGAGGAAGGGGAAAAAATCATCAATGGTGACGGTTTTGGTTTCAGATTCAAAAGAATCATCAAACATCGATGACCCAGTGAAAGTGTCCTATATAATTGACGGAGGCCACCTCCTACATCGTGTTGTCCTGGCAACAGCATGCTACATTTAAACAGATTTGCGAGCAATATAGTGATTACGTATGTACTCATTATGGAAAAGCGACTGTTGTTTTTTATGGTTACGAACGAAGTAACACAAAGGATCAAGAACACCTACGAAGATCACGTTCCAACATTGTGGTCAAAGTGGAAGACTCACTCAATCCATGTCAACATAAATCAAAATGAATTTTTAGCTAGTGCTAAAAACAAGATGGGTCTAATCACCCTCCTTTCATCGCACTTGCAACAATGTGGTTGCACAGTTCTTCAAGCATCGGGTGATGCTGAGCTATTAGTAGTCTTAACAGCTATTGATGAAGCGAAGAAAGATGTTCAAACGTGTGTTATTATTGGTGATGACACGGACTTATTAGTACTGTTGACTGTCCACGCACCTTCAGGGAATAAACTGAAAATGGTCCGTACCTAAAAAAGGAAATCACCAGGAAAAAGTGTACATTATTTCTGACATTCAGCAAGGCATTGGGGATATGAAAATATGTACTTCTGGTTACATACGCCTTCACAGGATGTGACACTGTGTCTGCTGTCTATAAGAAGGGAAAAATTGCACCTTATAGGAAAGTTCAAGCCAACAACGTTCTTCGTGAAAAAACTTCTGGTCTTCAACAACCCCAAAGTCGACCCCAGTGCAGTGGCTGATGCAGGAAATTACTTCCTACTTGCAATGTTTGGAGCCAAGAACACTGAAGATCTAGATTGTCTCCGCTACCAGTCCTACTTGAAAGCGATTGCAAAGCAGCCTATACATGCATTACTGAAGTTGGATGCACTACCCCCCACTTCAGGAGCGTCCAGAAAGCATTCATTTAGGACCTACCACCAGGTACAACAGTGGCTGAATGAAGATAAGGATCTACTCGAGTGGGGTTGGAAGAAGATTGGCGACCACCTGACACCAATTACAACAGCACGTCCTGCAGCCCCCCAGGAATTACTGTCCCTTATAATGTGTACTTGCAAAGATGAATGCGTTCGTAATTGTGAATGCAGAAGGAGTGGTCTAAACTGCACTAGCATATGCAGCAATTGCTCAGGCCAAGCATGTGATAACATGGACAATAATAACATCTTAGACGACGAGCTAGAGGAGGAGGATAATGTGCTGGAGGATGAGTGAAGTTAATAAAGACATTGAACATTCCAAATTTGAAAGATATTTATGCTTAAGAAGTGAATTTTATGTTGCAATGTTCGTAGAAAGTTCAGGGTGGGTTTCTCCGTACTACAGGTTTATGTGGCCTAGGCCTGTGGAAAGCCTCTTTTCCCTTAAAAAAGAGTGCCCCTTGATAAGGTGGTAAGGTTGTCGTTCCTTCAAGGGCTTATCACTAACATACCACAGGCCACTGAAATAGCAATATTCTTTTAACGAAGCTTATTTTTTAAAAAAATTATCAAAGTTACGAAAAAGTTAACATTTACACCGTCTGTAACTCTTGAACCGTACAATTTAGAGTGATTATGAAAAGGACCATTCTTATTTAAAATTTAACGTAGAACATTTTTGTATATAACAATGTTTAGGATAAACCGCTTAGTTTTTTAAACCCTAGAACTGTTAATCGACATAATTATGTCGGTTTAATGCCGCTTTTGTGGTGTTTAACCGTCAAAATTTTGTCGATCAAACATTCCCCTCGGTATAATGACTTTTTATAATATACTCCGGTAACGTATCGATATAATTCATGCACCATTGGATTCGGGAAGAAAAATGCTAAGGAACAGATGAGTTTTATTCCTCTTTGTATTATGAATATGACGTAGCAAGCTTGTTATTTTGAACGTAAAAGAAAACGCGACACCGTTTTGTTGTGACCGCCATATTACCGCTGCCGTTCTGTATCACTTTCGTGCCGAGCTGTGGATATTTGTAAGTTTTAATAGTTTTACGCGTGTTTTAGTGTCGTATTTAATGTGTAGTGTGTTGTTTGATGTCGTAGTAGTGTAAACATATATATTTTAGAATAAATCAATTTCTATTTACTGAAATATGTTTGAGAAATTACCGGCTTTGTGTAGGCTATGGCAAAATGACTTGGCTAAAATTCATTTCACATAGTTTGTTATTGTTTTCACTTACTAAACGTTATTTATAGCACTCTTTTAGCTCTGAAGTAAACTATTTATTTTTGGTAAATAGATAGTTTTCACAATAAAATATATATTTCCTGTAATTTCTTTGGTTATATATAATAACTGTTTGGGTTATTCTATATTTTTTCAATATCTTTAGTTATATTTATAGTTTTCTAACTACATAATATTTCCTATTACTTATAAACCATAAAATTTTATAAATTTTGATATAGTACAAGCCTTAGAAACTATTTTATATTTTGCTGAATGAAAATTTTTTCGCAAAATTTTTGAACAATGGCAAAAATTTAACTTTTTTTACTTTTCAAAAAATAATTTATGGTAATTATTTCATTACTACTGTATATTCTATTTTATTCTAAGTAATAAAATATGCAAAATAACATGTATTCATAGATAAATGTATTAGCAAAACTTGTTTTACCAAAGTCTTACGTGTACACCCGATTTTCAGAATTTATACGCATCGCTGCTTTTTGTTCTATAGCTTTATGATGCTTTCATAAATGTGTATAATGTTTATGTTTTTCTGAAACTAGATAAAATTTGACACAGAATGGCTATCTCACTTATAAATATTTCTCACTATAACTTCATTTGCTAGGTATGGTCCCCCCCAATTTTAAGAAATATTTTTCGTAAATTTTATATTTGATTAAAAAAAGTGTTTATTAGAAAATTTTTGATGGTTAATTTTACAATATAGTGCAATTCTACGTTTAATTCTGAACACAAAAATATATACTCTTATTTATATTGCTTTTATTTTATATTTTTAATAATTTTTTTAAAAAAAAAACCTTGCGCGAAGCTCCAAAACAGCCCGACACTACAGGATGAAATGACCGCCAGTTCTAGGGTTAAATATTTACGAAAAACTAAAAAAAACTAGTGATTTTTTAAATTCCCCCCCCCTCACCCCCAAACCCGACGCTCAAAATGGTGTAACTTTTTACCATAGAATAAGGGGACTATGTAGAGCAATTTGGTGTTGGAGGAAAACTTTTACTTTGGATGTTTGAGGTTTAGGTCTAATTACACCGTACTATATTGTATGTTTGGTTGTTTGGAAATGTTATTTACTCATACAAGAGTAGTGTAGCTTATATTTGACAATGTCATCTGTTTTATTGCAATATTGTGAAACATTTGTGACAATAAGGATTTATTTATTTATATTATATTTTTATTAGCTCAATATTAAAAGTTTTGTAGAGATTAACTACGCCTTGATACTAGCTTTTGATGAGGTTCACTTTTTAATTTGTAACAATGCATTTTTCAGGAGAAACAAATTATTTTATTACAACTATGTTTTTTGATCAGTTGTTGGTGTATTAATGTTATTTAAAAATGCTATGTGGAATTTAAAAATCTCAAAACGTTTAATTTTATGTTTTACCTGTGTATTTTATTGAGATAGTTATGAAAACTAAATAACCAATTCACAATTCATACTTACCACTTATTCTATGGTACAATTATTTTATTATTCTTTTGCAGTCCATTCCCTACCGTGGCAGAAGCGATCCAAGAGGAGTTAGAACAGTATCGTTCTTCAGAAGAGGAAGTGAAGAGGCTAAAGGCATCTATGGTACAGTGATAAATTCTGATATTTTGCCAAAAATATATATATCACAATTATTGGTTTGTGTCTAGATCAGATATAAAAAATTTGATTAATTATTGTAATTTTCAGCATCAATAAAATTATTGTTTTATGTTGGTGATAGTAATTTTGTTCTAGAGAGTATATGTGATGTGGATCTGATTGTGTATTGTGGTTTTGTGAAGAATAGAATAGAATAATGTTTATTGTCATTTTACAAAATGCATTGACAAAGTCATAAATACACCTAAGTGGCATAGTCAAAAGAGGTATTAACTCTAATATATAAAAATATAAAAATACTGTACATATATTTTAGGTTTGATGTTAAATAAAACATAATTCCAGTATACAGATGAAAGCTTTAAACCACTAGATTAACAAATTGGAATATGCAATTGGACAATCTAGAAATATATATCATTAATACTAAAAAACTCTGAAAGTTCATAAAAATGGGTTCTGTATTAACCAGTTAGCTTAGTTTTAAAAATATTTACAGAATACTTATTAACTAGACCTATTAATTTGTTGTAAATCTTTTGGGAAATTAAAATATGACTTTGTTGGGTTTTGCTTAGCCTACAATGTTGCATTACAATATTATTTTTATTTCTGGTATTATGGCTATGTAGATCTCTGCTAAAAGTTTGAGATTGAATATATTTCATAATGTATAATACTGAGTCAAATATATATAGGTTAATAAACAGTTTCCAATTCTAGTTTTATGAAAAGTGGTTTGCAATGGTCCAGTGGTTGTGCTTGTGCTATTACCCTAACTGCCTTTTTTTGTAAGATAAGAATTTCATTGATTTTAGTGCTATTACCCCATATTACTAAACCGTACCTTATTATAGATTGAAAAAATGCATAGTAAGCACATTTTATATAGCTTTCAGGCACATATTTCATTATTCGTCTTAGTAAAAAAATTACACGGGATAATCTCTTGGAAATATATTCAATATGAGGATTCCATGTTAAATTTTTATCAATAAAAAATACCTAGAAATTTTACACAAGAAGAGAAATCATTTATTATATCATATTGAGGAGTTCGTCTTAAGGTGAATAAAATATTTTGGGTTTTTAACTCATTTAATAAAAAGCCATTTGACCTGAACCACAATGAAGCTTCTTCGACTGTTTCATTCACAAGGTCTTTTAATGCTGCAAAGTCTGTATGACTATTTAAAAAGGTTGTGTCATCTGCATATAACAGAGATTTGGCCTTAACAGCAGTAGGAAGATCATTTATGTGTAGTAGGAATAAAAGGGGGCCCAAGACTGAACCCTGGGGCACTCCACTCTCAACCACTAACTCATTGGACCAGCCTCCATTAATAAGAACTTTTTGCCTCCGATTTTTTAAGTATTCTTGAAAAAACTTAGCAGAAATACCAGTAATGCCATAATAGTTAAGTTTCAATATTAGTTCATTATGTTCAACGCAGTCAAATGCCTTGCTCAAGTCACAGAGAGTGACTTGAGCAAAGGATCCATCCTCAAAAACATCAAGGACTTCTCTAATTAATGTGTCAACAACACCAATGGTACATTTATTTCTCCTAAAGCCAAACTGTGATGAATTAAGATAGTTATTATTTTTCTAGATAGGCAACAAGTTGATCATGTACTAAGATTTCTATAATTTTTGACAGTACCGGTACAATTGATATAGGGCGATAGCTTTCAGGTAGATCTCTAGGCCCTTTCTTAAAAATTGGACACAATCTTGACAGTTTCAATTCCTGAGGGAAAACCCCTTCATTCAAACATTTATTAATACATACAGTTAAAGGCTTCAAAAATGTATGACAAATTTTCTTAAACAAAGGGTCTGGACAATGAAAGTGATGCAGCCATATCTATGATGTCAGACAACACAGCTCGCCTCACATCAGCTGTCAACTCACTGCCTCAACTGTTAGAGAAGAAGCGGCTTATTGACATGCACACCACCATTGCCACAGGTCTGTATTGACAAACAACTATTTGTGTGGGTTAATATTATTTATTAAACACGACCAACCGGTTGTTTCCTAATAAAAAAACTGTTTTGGTCTAACATGTCTTGACTGAAGATGACTCTCCATAGAGTGGCTAAAATATAAATAAGTTGGGATTGTGAAGCAATTTTTAAAGGGGTTTGAACCAGAAAACATTGATGATAAATTGGACATTTTCATTAGAGTGTTTAAGGGATTTGTTTTACTAAATATTATGTTGTTGTTTTAGGGTTTCAGACAAATTTACATTGAAAAATAATTTCTTTCAAGAAAAGAGTCTATCTGAGGGAAGTTAATGTAAAACAATCAAGAATATTATCTGCAAGAAAATATAGCTTATTTTTTTAATTTGTAGAAAAGTATTCTGATAATAATCTGAACTATGGATGGTCAGGTACTTGTTTTGACTCCAATCAAGTTTATCCTTAAAAGGTTCAATAATATGGAATTCTAATTTGCATTGGTGTATGAAAGGGATTTGTAACATATCAATAATCTTTGATAATTAATTATTTGTTCAGGTCTTGTTTTATATTTTTCCAAGCAATAACCATTATTATTATTCTACTGTATGATGTAGGTATTCTGAACTCCATAAAATCCCGCCGCTTGGACACACTGTTTGAGCTGGAGGAGAAGATCATGAGCAAACAGTCACTGGACCGACCTCTCATGGAGATACTGGCAGACCCTGACACTGGGAGTCCTGAGGACAAGATGAGGCTATTTATTATCTACTACATCTGCTCTCACACCATGTCAGAGGTTTATATAAAACAAATTACATTTTTATTAGTCAGATTAATCACAGTTACTAAGGGACGATGCCTGTTAAATTGTTTTTAACAATTGCGTTTAAAACGTTTCATGTAGAACAATACTAGGTATACGCTCTGTGAATTGTGCAATAGACAGAACTAGCAGCATACATAGACTTCATCACGTTTGAGTGATTTATGGAATCGCCATATTGAGATCCACTCAGCAATAGTGAAACAATTGTGTTATATTTAGTATCAACTGTTGGCTGGGACATAAACCAATGCGTTTTCTCCCTATGATGGACTGTGTTAAGTTTTGTAAAGAATCCATCTCTAACAATACTCCAAAACAGTGTTGAAAATATTTTCACTACGAAATCATATTTTGCGTGTCTCCAAACAAATCCAGAAAACTAATTAACAAATTTATTATACAAGGACTGTTCTTTTTTTCAACCTCCAATCTTGTGCCATGTTGGCCAGACATGTAGCAGGTCTGCGGTGTGGGCATTAGTTGACTCCTCACTAAAACATTTGTCACTGCTGAGGTCAAGTAGCTAGTTTGCACTGAGCTGCAGTCGCATAAACATGGCTGCTTCTATTGATTTTCCTGCCAAATGTAAATTGAGGAGTGTTATTCGTTTCCAGATATCAGAAGGGACTAGTGCAGTAGAAATCCATCAAAGAATATACAGTGTTTATAGAGAGAACATTATGAGTGATGGTGTTGTACGTGAGTGGTGTAGAAAGCCAAATTTGTGGACTGACACCCACAACAAATCGCCAAATGGCTTCAGCTTTGACGTTTCTCGAATATTTCCTTGAATTTGACATTCGGCCATCTTTGAACTTTTGACGCGATTGACATAAAACATGATGTGAAAGTATTTTCCTCATTTTCTTCTTCTCTCGCAAGATTATTCATAATCTCTTGGAGTGGTAATGTCTAAAACCCACCTAATAACAAAAATTACTTTCCAAGGTAGCATAGCTGAAATTGAAAATTCCCACTATACCCATTCCATTGTATTTAACAAGAAGGGATCCTCTCCGTTTTCAATTTCGTGTTACTTTCAATGTTCTGCCGAAGACACTTTAACTCTGTGTTATTAGTTGTGCTTGGTTAGAAACATTAACTGTTGTGGAATAAGACGTTTGTAACCCATCTGCAACATTAAAAGATTGGAGAAAAATCAATAAGGACATTACTTTGAGTGATAGGTTTCGCTAACGCTCAGCTAATGACTTAAGAATATGTAACATCCATTGAGTGTAACAATATCTGGTGGTTTGTAGGTGGACTATGATCGCTACTGTTCCGCTCTAGAGGCTGCTGGCTGTGACCTAAGACCTTTGGCCTATATAAAGCGTTGGAAGTGAGTATCACATCAGACATAATTGTGAAAATTTATGTTTGTAGAAGGAAAATAATAGAGCTCATAAAAGTGAGATAGATACATGTTTATTGTATGTTTTATATTTTTGATGCTCATCATTTATCTCAGATCTATCAAACCCCTAAAGCGCGGCATATGGATAAGTCCGTACTATTGAAATTGTGCTAAATGCAGCATAGGGGAATATCGTATTCTCTAATTTTAGTTTGTGTACATTTTAATTCACGAAAATGCTGTGAATGTGTAGGAATGCATAAATGTATTGATTAATAACCATCAATTGGAATTATGTAAGATGCAGAAGCAAATTGAATTTTGTTTTGTCTGCAACATCAATAAAAGTGCAGTGCTATTCTTTTATCAACGCTTCATCTTATGATGCGAGGGGTGGCATGTGGATATAACCGTATGACGTGCCAACGTATACGGTCTACTTGTAAAACCATTAAAGCTCAGAAAAAATAGTTTCTCAAAAAGTTGAAAATAAATTTAATTTTGGCAAAAAAAGAATTTTTTATAACTCTCTAAAAGCACAGTTAATTGAACCAAGGTCACATTTTCTTTATTGGTTTAAGGGTTAGTGCTAAACAAGGTAAATAATTTTAATACGATTTAAATTAACAATTGTGAAAATATTAAACATTAATATGAAGGATTAAAAAATTACTTCTTTTGTTTAAATATAATAATATTGTAATTGAGTGTGCCATAATGTACGATTAATTAGTGTTTGAACATAGATAAAACTGATCATAATTTAAACACATTGGAATGATAAAATTATTATAAAAACTTGATACTGTTCTTGTGAATCCCAAGTCTAAGTAGTAATGGTAATTATAAGTATGCAGTTTTCATGAACTTTAGATGATCAGTGTGCTTAGATGTTGCTAATAAAATGTACCTGTGACAAAAACAGAAATAAGCTAACTCAACTAGAGGTTTTTTTATTGATTTTTCATCACTAAAAGCACTAATAATATTTTTGAATAACTATAAATATTAACACTTGCAATGCCGTGGATATAACCACTTATATATTTACCTTAGTTTGTCTGCTATGGTATGCTTCAGTACTTTTTTGTTTTTTGACCGACTTTTGTTTCACAGGCAGTAGTTTGGTAGTACTGCTTAATGCCACAAGCACGTACATGCGTATGCTACTGCCATCCCGAGGAGCTGTTGTGTTATGGTCTGTAACTTGTGGGAACGGTGTGAAGATGCAGTTTCTTTTCTTTTTTTTTTTTGCATAGAAAAATAAAATAAGTGTATATTGAGAAAATGTAATTTTTATATTTTGGTCATTAATGAGTGTTAAGCCAACACCTATATGGTGCTTTATGGATTAATACTAGTTCTAGTTATAAATGGGCTGTTTACATAATGTTAGTTATATCTGTAAGGGTATCACATACCTATTCTTCATGTACCTTATATTTATTTATAGTGCCTTTATATTCACTGTAGGTGAGTATAGCCTGTTGACATAAGGAAAGAGTTGGAAAAATTAAATATTTGTTTATGACAAATAACATTAAGTGAGTGATGTCTGTGTTGAGAGCATACGCCAAGATGTCGGCCAACCCCAACCAGTACACAGGAGGAGGCACCAAGACTGTCAGCATGTTCTCCAAGCTGGTGTCTCAAGGCTCATCCTTCGTCATGGAGGGAGTCAAGAACCTCGTCGTCAAACGGCATGTCAGTACTCTCCTTACATACTTTTCTCTTGGATTGTTTATGTGACTTTATTGATAAATTACTTTTTCATCAACTTTTTAGAGTTGCACTGTATGTGTATTTTGTCTAATTGAGGGGTTTTAAAAACATTTGACATAATTTGGTAAAATATTAGATTACAGTGGCTTATTATTGTATCCATTACTTAATTTACTATAAAATTATAATATAATATGTAGACATCGGGTATCCATTACACAATGGAGTACATACAGGGTGATTCGGGTAGTGTTACCCGGCACTTTCTGAGCTTATTGTACTATCAAAAATAATGAATAAAGTTCATATAAACATAGGTCTGGAAATGGTTTGATACTGAGTAACGGCCAACAAAATATTTCACCCATAATTTAGTACCCGAGGTTAAATGATCATTTGCTGGGAGTTTGGGAAGAGGGATTTAGAGACGAATGCATTTTTTCTAATGATTTTTGACAAAATACATTGCCTTATGGTACATAATTTTCTTCAATATTAAATTTTCTACAAGTTTCACTGTAACAGTTTATGGTTTTATTACCTATTTTACAAATTAATTGTATGTTAAACATAAAAAATCGTTTTTCAAACGTTCGTTTTTGTGTTTTACATAGTACATCTCAAACAATAAGAGAGATACAATTATGGAACAAACTTCAATTTCAATTTAGGATATTAACCTAATGGGTACTATTACCCAATAATTATGGTAATTCTAATATATAACCGGTCAGTGGTGGACGATTCACTGAATAGGCTACAACACATTGAACAAAACTTTGAAAGGCAATTATCTGTTAGTGAAGTGTTAATTATATATCTAGTAAGATTTTCAATATCAAACTCATTATTAAAAAATATGGATTGAATAATTTTACTATGAATTACTATTTTTTTCTTTTTTTGTAAATAGGATAAAGACAGCTTCATTTTCTAAAATGATGTTTATAACCGTTTTTAATGATATTGTTTTAATTAATTTACTATTTTTGTAAGTGAAAATATGCGGGACTAAAGAACAATTTAATTATTACTTTCTTTTATAAAAATATTATTTTTTATTTATAGATTTTGAGGAGCTCTTTTATTTTATAATTATTGTAAAAGCACTAAAATATTAATACAATATTTTACAGTATTAATAGTTATACAGTAATGCGTATTAATACAATCAAACTGTTATTTAAGTATTGATTAAGAGTCAGTGGTATAAAACTGAACATGAACTATAAAGTGTGAGTTAATCCTACTAATGTTCAACTGTTTTTTACATTAATCAATATAGTACTGTTATATGTTTGTACTTCAATTTTGGAATAAAACTTTATCAAACCAAGCTGTGATGAGAACCAAGATACAAGATGTTGTATTAAGTTAAATTAGTTAGTTGTATTTAGTTATTGTGCTTTGTCCAAACCATTTGTGCCACGGATATCATTGGAAAATTTCTTCCACTATCCAATAATTGTTTGTTGGACAGAATCTGCCAGTCACGCGTATTGTGGATGAACTGATGGAGATGAGGGGAGGAGAGGACTATCGTTACTTTGACCCCAAGCAGCTTCGCTCAGCAGATGTGTCCCAAGTGCCCAAGAACAAAACTCCATTCTCAGAAGCAATTGTGTTCGTTATTGGAGGGGGAAACTACATTGAGTACCAGAATCTCGTTGACTACACCAGAGTGAGCATTTTATAAGTAACTTAATAACAATTTTATTCAAAAATATAGTGTTTTGTTTAAACATTTATTTTCAGGTTAATGGTTTATATAGTATATTACCATATCAGATTGAAAATATGAAGTTAGAATAATAATTTTGCTCAAATGTTGAAAAACTTTTCTATTGCAGAAACTGAAATAAATTTGGCTACTAAATTTAAGTCTCACAACCAGTGGATTTCCTGAAAGTTTCAATTAGACAAATGTAAGCTAATCGTGGGATTTGTCTAAGACTACCGCTATTTAAAACATAAAAGTAATGTTTTGTTAAAATGTTGATAAATATTTGTATAAACACAGTGCTTATTGTGAGGGAATATTATTTAGCCTAATAACGAATATTGTGGAGGAATCTTATTTAGGTTTTTTTTTTAAAAACATTAACAGCTTCTAGTATTAACCAATTGAGGTTAATGTGCAGGTTAAACACGCTGGTTATATGGTGCTCGGCCGGGACTGAACGCTGAGTCATGCGCTGATTACGTGGTTGGCATTACACTGTTCATGTACTTTACTGTATTTCCACTAGATATCGTCGGTATGTCTCGTAATAAGTGTTTAGACGCTGTAAACAAATAAATAATTTTGTTTTTCATGCTGTGGTTAACCTGATTTTTTTAAATATTTTGTGTCTGTTTCGCTGATAGCTCATCTTGTACACTGTGTTCTCTGACTGTTTGTTTATGTTATGTTTAATGATGAAGTGTGAAAACTTGTGTGATTCTGAAGTTGACAAAGTTTTGTACAGTGATTATGCGAGTATATTTCAAGTGACTGATAGTGATGAAAACTTTGAAGGTTGCATTATACCCCAATCTAGAAACCATTTCACTAATTTAGTTGTAGACGACTCAGACCTGAGAATAGAGATTAGCTAATATTTCTAATATCTAATATAAATATGACTTGTCTGCATCCTGTGCCGTGAACTATGAATCTTACCATAGAACAATATAGTTACCATAGCTACTAATGTTTGTGTGGAACAATAAAAAAAGACAGTGGTGAGTATTTAATTTGATTGTTTGTTTTAAATTCTTTTTTAGATATATACGGTTAATTATTTTTCCTGTGTAAAAAAACTGTATGTACTATTGAAAAAACAATGCTAAATGCACAGTTTTGAAATGTTTCACTTTAAAAAAGTTTGTGGGTTCTTTATTTTGATTTATTTTTTGCAAAAAATATTTTTTTATGCAGCTACAAGTTTTAAAAGAAAACATATTGTTTCTTTAAACAATGTTTCAAACTTCATTGCTCTATCATCTTCAAAAAATAGTTATTAGGTACAACTAAACGCTGACATTTTCGCCTAAATTAATTGCTGCTACCAGGCATGCAGAGGCTCATACAACTACTACTTCAATGGCTTAACATTAACAGCTTGCAGTATCAGCTTCTAGTATTAACAGTAACAGTTTGTAGTTTAAGGATGGCTGTTGTATAATCTTCTTAGTTGCTGCAGTTTTTAATAGATTATATATATTTATAAGGTGATATAAAGAGTTTATTTTTGTTACTGATACAGCTGAGCTATATTGTTGAGATAATTGTTGAAAATGTCTAATTGTCTTGTAGCGCTATTAAAAGTATGTGTTAGCATTCACATTTATGTTCCTAAAGCACTGTATGCATGTTTGTTATGGTACAAAATCAGTTGTATGTAGTGGTCATATAAATATCAAATAAGATTTGATGAAATGAATAAATTACTTAATTCAGTCTGAGCTTGGCGTAGCTATCCCTCATGTAATCCCTGTACAATATGCCGACAGAGCAAAGCTGGAGTGGCAGCAACACCGGGCAGCAAGCGGGTAATCTATGGAGCCTCCACACTCAACAATGCCAAGGAATTCCTCAAACAGGTTAGTAACATCCTTCAGACACAGTTTCAGTTGTTCAATTATTTGATACTTTCTATAAAATTGCTTTTGAATTACGTTACTTGCTGGTCTAAATACTTTCGATTTGAAGGGACAAACTTTTTAAGTGTCAACTTTTAAAAGAATGAACAATGTCAAAATATTGCTTCACCAATATTTAAATCCACTTTTGAATTAAACACTTAAATTGTTTTATCAAAATAAGAAATAAAGTCTACATCTTACAAAATACTACTGTTTATTTATTTTTGTCTGTTGTCCCTAATAGTGAATATGTTTAGATGAACAATACTTGCTGAAATATGTTCACACAGTGTACAACTAATCAATAATCCAGAAAATACTTTTATTTATTACGTTTTCTCAATCCACATGACTATATATCCCCATAAGAATTTTTTGTTTTGAACTAAATCCCCTGCTTTGGATCTTTTAAAATTGTTACAATTCTTAAAAGCAAATTTGTCATGTGAAACATCCTTTGAAATAAAAAGAAAATGTGCTGTTTGAGTCATATATATTATTAGATTCAGAATTTTATGGATAGTACTATTCACTCTTTTTTCTATAAATAAAATCCCAAAAATGCTCTTATATCTCATTTTGAGAACCTCTAAGTTCAGTCTGTAGTAGCTAGTGACTGATATTGAGTGGGTATGTCATCTCCAATTCTAAGACGTATTTAACCATCAAACAGGGTTTAACCCTGACAAATATGTGTTCCCAATGAACTAAACTATTCCTTATTGGTATTGAAATTTCTGATAAGCAATTATCTCTTGATTTAGCTTATAAAAAGTTATAAAACTAGTTGTATAGTTAGCACCAGCCCCAAAGTTGCAAGAAGAATAAAAAACTACATATATATTTCAAGTATTATTCTGCAGGGAAGTTTTGTTAAAGCTTAGATTTTACACTAAGGTGCATCTCCAGTTCTTTGTTTAGCTGTATCTGTTGTATTTCTTAATGTTTCTGGTAGATTCCATTTAAATACTCTCTTAGTATTTTGTTGTTTCTACATTAATATGACATATGTTTTTTTAAGTAAATACCACTTTGATGTATTAAAATATCGAGTTAACTTTTTGTAATAATTTTATTTTTATATGAAAGCCTACATTTTTATCTACTTTTGAAGATAATTTCCATCGATATTAAGGAATTTATCGTATCTAAAAACAACCTTTTATGAAATATAATAAAAGATTGTCGCCTGATTTAACAGTGACTGTAACGCAATCATTTTGACACTATTGTTGTCATTGCTGTGCTGACCTTCAAAATTCTTCTGATAATGATAAAACTAATGGTAGTCATCATTATTAAATGTACTGTAATGAATTATGTATTCTTCATATATTACTATTCTTCACCTTTTATTTGCATTTTTTTAATACAGCTAAACAATCCTTTGTCATGTAGGGAAATTTTAAAATATTGTGATAGTTTTCCAATTGTATGTTTTGTCTAATCACGTTAAAATAGCAACATACATATTCAGAGTAGACTGTGATATTTGGAAATGTAAGACATTTACTACTATAATATTACATCACTTCTGTATTATTTGTCTAGCTGTCGCTTCTGGGACAAGAGTTGCACTGAGATTGAGTGGGAGTGCTGGTGAGGGAGGAGGGCAGTCTATCCGAGCCTGAACCTTGTACACAGCAAACACAAAGGCCTCCTCAATATTGTTGTTGTTGATTTTTAAACATTCTAATGTATATAATAATTTAATAATATTATGGATTTAATATTAAATGGTATCTAAAACGGCTAATTATTTTAAAGCCTCATTCCTTAAACATAATGTCTATAACTTTACTCATCTTTAGTAAAACCTCAGGGTTTGGTTAATTTAATTTATTCTTGACATTACAGTAAGTTAAGAAAAGGAAATTAACTGACAAATGGGGGCGCTTACATAAGGCATGGAGCAATAACATTTCAACGTGAAAAAATTCAATAGATTCAAATTTTTTCAATGAAATGTTCTCAGGTTTTAGTCTGAGTATAGATTTCAAACAAAATAATAGTGGGAAAATCTAGTAAAGGTTGCAAATTTTGCTTGTTTAACCCTGATTCTGTTAACCCTCTTCTGAAAGTCATAATTTGTGAACTATCTCTTTTAAATGCTAGTATTTCAGGAACTGTAAATCGTACAACCTTGCCTTACACATAAAACCACAAATAATGGCATTGGCTACATTTTATATAGTACAAATTTTGTTTCAAATCCTCTAGCGTATTAGGTTTTACCAAGATTCAAGATTCAAGATGTCTTTATTAGTCATTAAGTAACATAATTAGTTACAATAGACTTCGTCACATTATTGGGCAGTAATACTTAAAAAATTAACAATTTTATAATTGGAGACTTATTTTAAAATTAACAGGAATGTTGCAAGATATAGGAACTTACAAAACTAATAATTGGTATAAATAGAGAGTGGTTGTATAAAATTATTTAAGAAATAAGAAAGCATTGTAGGGATATATAAAAAACACAGACTGGACAAGAAACACAAATAACACATACAATTAAAACCCAATGAAAAATGTAACAATATAAATATTTAAAATATGTAAGTCAGGTGGTTAAAACATAAAATCTCCAAACTATAAAATAAAGGTTAAAAAACTTAAAACTTGACTAGACAAAATTATAAACTTAAAGAACTAATATCACAGGCCAAATATTCATTCACAGAGTAAAATGCTTTTTCTTTAAAGCCATTTGCTTACAACTCGTTTAAACCTATTTATATTTACAATCCATCCTCCTTTTGGTAATTTATTAAATAGTTTTATTTTCATATAGATATGACTACCTTTTGTTTTTTTCAAGCCTGGTCCTTGGCAGCTCTAACATGTACTTTTTTTTAGTTTTATAAGTATGTATGGTTTCTCTAACAGTATAAACTTTGCAGATTTGCTTTCACATCCAGTAAACAATAATATATATACAAACAAGGCAATGTCATGATATTTAAATCCCTAAAAAGCTTGCAGGCAAGATTCCCTTTCATTAAGATTTTTTATAATTCTTATTGCTTTTTTTTTGCCAGACAAACACTTTATTTGAATGGCAACTATTTCCCCATAAAGAAATTCCATAGACTAAGTGGGAGTGGAAAAAGGCATAGTAGGAGGTTATTAGCATTTCTTCGGTGATGCAGAGTTTCAATTTGCGCAATAGGAAAATTACTCTCGCCAATTTAGTACAAAGATTTTCTATATGGCTTTCCCAGCTTAGTCTACTGTCTAAAAAGATTCCTAATAGTTTAACAGACTTAAAACATTTGTAAAATACATGGTCCATTGAAAAAATTATATTTTTCTGTTTTGCTATTGTTTACAACAAGCCTGTTAGCCTGAAACCACTCAGTTGCTACCTTCATTGCATTTTCTTGTATTTTTATTAAACCATTAAGTGTACTATGGTGATTTAGAAGAGTAGTATCATCAGCAAACAAAACTGACATACAGGGTAAATTGAAAGGAAAATCATTAACTGCAACGATAAATAAAAAAGGACCTAAAAACTGAGCCTTGTGGCACACCAATTTGAATTGTTTTTATGAGAGACGAAGTAGAACCCTGAACAACCATTTGTTTTCTATTTTTCAAACACATGTTACATCGCTCTGGCATCATCACCTGTCTGTAGACGCTGTTCAGTGAGTCTGCTTGCTGCTGCATCTACTATGCATTGCATAAAATATTACTTTAGTATCGTTTTATTGTATTCACCTTTTAAATGGCTGATCCTTGTGATTCAAGTTAAATAAGCTTCTATAAATTAGATAATGTTTATAGACCTTCTAGGCAAGGAAGGCCTCCACAATCAATTCAGAATAAAAACTTAATATGTATACAGTTAAGATTTTTTAAATATCTTTTTTATAATCCAAAATAAGTGTGTATATCAGCAGAACTTTTTTGTTTGTTATAAAACAGAGAAAATTTTGTCCAATGTTATTCTACCTCATCTGTTTTTTAAGCTAGGAAGCTGTTAAAAGTACAAATATTGGTTATATAAAAAACTTGAAAACTTTTTAGTTAAGAAAAAAGTTGTATATAAATATTTAACTAATTTGTAGCCAATGCCATTATGTGTCATTCGTAAATGGCTGTGCACATGAGACGATCTGAGGTAGGATCACACAGCAAACAGAGGACCAGACTATGATCAGCTGTCCTCAGTCATTTGTTCTGTCATAAAAATGTCAGCAACATAATTTCTTTGCTTCCTAAAAATATCATGATTGTGTTTCCTCTGTATTTAAATTAGTTTACTTTGTTGGTGATTTGTGCTCTGCCTTAGTTGTGCCAAAGGTGGATGCTTGGGACAATTTAATACTTAACAGGGTTGCTACGCTCAGGGAATTTTCTACTACTACATAAACATTAATTAGTATTACTTCTTAAATTTTGTTGACACCAAACTTTTCTCCCTTCAAAAATGTTAGTTTAAAGGTGAGAGGATCTTTTAATATCTTGGTTAAAGTCTACTTGTCAAAGTCGAATCCATGGTCTTCAACAGAAATTTGGATTCTAGAATCGATTGACATGACTTGACATTCGAATCTACAGGAAACTGCAATGTAATTATCGGCTGACTGACAGTAACAAATTACTGAATTGCTTAAAAGTTGTTTGCTGTACTTTGTATTTTTAAAACAGTAAATAGATACTTGATTGACAAATTATTGTTTTTTTTTTTTTTTATAAATAATATTTTGTTTGCATGAAGTTTTTTTTATGTATGTTCATGCATTGCCATGAGTGCTGTATCTATTAGTGATTGACTGCTGATTAGAAAGTAGTCTGCAAATTAACCAATCATTAAAACATGTTTTTGTAGATACTTGACTTATTTCCTTTATTCCTTAGGTGGAACATAGGGCTGCCACAAAGTCACGCCATTCCTCTCTGTTCTCAGCCATCTGCTTCACGTTTTGCCAGGTTTTTCTTACAGTTCTCAACTCTTTTTCTGCTGTCCGTCTCCAGGTCATCCTTGGGCGGCCCCTTTTTCTATGGCCTTGAGGGTTCCAATCAAAACTATGTCTAGCTATGTTGTTATGGTCTCGTCTCATTGTATGACCTATCCAGCCCCATTTTCTGCGTCGGATTGTCAATTCGATTGGTTCTTGCCCACTCCTCCTACGCCATAGTTCCTCGTTGTCACAGTATCTGGCCACCATATCCTGTGAATGTTACGTAGGCAGCGATTTACAAACACCTGAATCTTCATTGTGAGCCGTTTAGTTACCTTCCATGTTTCACAGGCGTATAGGAGAACCGACTTCACATTACTATTAAAAATCCGTAACTTAGTGCCTTTTCTTATTATTGCCGATCTCCAAATAGGCCACAATTGTGAGAAGGCTTGCTTTGCCTTGCGTATTCTGCTGGCTATGTCCTCGTCTGCACCACCATTTTCACTTATCATGCTTCCCAAATAACAGAAATTAGGAACTCTCTCAACACTTTCATCCCCGATCTTGAGATTTTCCTGGTTTTGACTATTGACTCGGATTTCTTTTGTCTTCTTAACATTAATTCTGAGTCCCATCTCTAGCTGCTTCCAATCTGAGGTCATATAACTTGCTCTGCATATCACCAAAGGTATGAGAAAGGAAACATAGGTCATCTGCAAAATCAAGATCTTCCAATCTCTCTGCCAACCTCCATTGTATACCTCTTGGTCTGTTAAGCGCCCTTCTCAAAACAACGTCAAGAACCATAAGAAAGAGAATAGGAGACAAAATACATCCTTGTTTAACTCCTGAAAGTACATGAAATGGTTCAGAAACTTTACCATGATGCACTATTTTGCAGGAATGACCACTATACAATGCCCTAACTAGATTTATTATTTTCTGGGGAATACCAAACGTCTGCATTGCCTCCCATATTCTCCTTCTATCCACACTATCGAATGCTTTTTCAAAATCTATGAATGAAAGGTATAGTGTTGCTTGATACTCTGTAAATTGTTCTACAATAACTCTCAGTGTGTTGATCTGGTCTGCACAAGATTTTCCTGCCCTAAAACCACTTTGCTCTCTTCTTAGCTTGTCATCTACAGACTCTCTTATTCTATTTAGAATTATTCTACAAAGTATCTTGCTCGGGACCGATGTGAGAGTTATTCCTCTCCAGTTGTCACAATCTGCTAGATTCCCCTTCTTTGGTATTTTCACCAAAAGACCAGTATTCCAATCTTTTGGCACATATTCATTCTCCCAGATATCAGTTATCAGGGGGTGGATAAAAAGTGCTGCTTCATCTGCATTCAGCTTTAAAAAACTCTCCTGGGATATTATCCTCTCCTGGGGCTTTACAATTTTTCAGCTTTCTGATAGCTTCAGCAATTTCCCTTTCCCCTGGTGCATTCACTTCTATTCCAACCTGTTCGTTCATTACCATTGCAACATTTGCATCTTGCTCTCTATCTTCTTCATCATTTTGGTTTACAGTGCGGTTTAGGACTTCCTGGAAATGTTGTCTCCACCGTTTTAACTGCGCCTCTTCTGTCACCAACAAATCTCCTGTTTTACTTTTAATAGGTTTACTGTCCGCAAAGGCTTTCCTTCTCGAGAGTCTTTTAGTTATCACATAGAGCGTCTTACTATTTGTAGATACTACTTTTTGTAGATAAGAGGCTGTTTTTTTCTACCTCCGATGTGTTTATAAAAACTAATCTAATAAGTATAAGTAAATAAATTCATCATCAAAAGTTACATACATGAATGGTTTTTCAATAAACTTGCCATTAACTCTTTTAGTGCCAGGGATCTTGTTATGAAACAAAGTAAAAATACTTTTCAGCACCGAGAGTTTTGCTCTGAGACGATTTATATTTACGCAAAAAAAGTGCTAGAATCTCTGAGCGAGATCATTTCTATTTATTTAAAAGTACTAGTATGTTTATAACTTGTCCAATACTGCCTGACATCATACAAAGGCCAAAACATGGAACTAAACATTAACCTTTGACGAATAGCAGAGCATTGTTTATGTTGTGTAGTTCCGCATTTTTATTCGTTGTGAACTTTGACATACAATTGAATTGCCTAAAAGGGCAAGTTGTTTATGTTTGGAGTTTCATATTAGTAAGTAATGTTTTATGATAAAATTACTTGGTAACAAGCATGATTTTACATAAACACCCGTTGTTTTTTTTTTTTTTTTTTTTTTTTTTTTTTTTTTCTAATTTTGTTTGTAGTGTAATATTAGGTTACTAAACACAATTTTGCATGATTTTAAATGCTCTTTATCTCAAAAGTATTGAAATTTCTAGATTTTGTTAAAATAAATATTTCACCTCAGACTAGAAATTTTTTGTTTCCATGGAAATGTAACTGTTTAAGGTGATTTTTAATTTTTATTTTAATCTGAATTTTACATATTGTACGTATGATGTACATTTATTTCATTTGCCTTTAAAACAAGTCAAAAAGAATTTTTTCATATGACTTATAATAAAAAATAAGAAAATTGGCATTCTATAGCTTTACATACATAGCGGTGCAGCAATTTTCACATTGTATTTACTACATAAGCTTTACAACAACAGATTAAACTACATTTTTCGAGGTGTTATAGATCTCTAAATTTTTAACATGTTATCACTACTGTAGTTGCACATAATTTTTATCATTTCATCTACTTAATCACATAATACACAAAGAGTTCAAAGCATGTTCAAGAAGCACAAGATTGGAAGGGTATTAAAAAGTAATGCCTTCTTACTCAATATAAGGTTTTACTGACAAATAACACAAGATATACAATACAACATTTAGTTATGGTCATACATAAATGCATTTAAAATGCCTTTGTAAGTTTAAGTAACAGAATTTTTACTGCCTGTTATACAGCTTACTTTTTGTTTTTGTTTTGGTAACTGTCTTATCACCTAAACGTAATAAAAACCACAATACAACCTACCTCTAGGACATGGTTGCCCTTTATTGTACTGGCAAAAGCCATTGTGCTCAACATGGCCAATGAAGAAGAATTCAAGATACCTTAATAAAACTTGTATTTGATTAATTTTTAAACCCTTTTTTACATTCCCAATAAATACATTAACCTCTACAAACAATTTAATTTGCCATTAACTTAAACCACTTACATTTTTGTGCACAAAAATTGTGTTGTCTTGGATCTACATAGCAGAGATATTGTTAATTGAAAGCCTGTATATAATTTTCTAATAGTGTGTAAACAGCATGTAGATTTATAGTAAATAACAATTTTTTACATAGACATAATAAACTCTAGAAAAATAAAATAAGAGTGAGATTTCCGTTATTTTATAGCCAAACTATCAGTTAATACAATGCATTTTTCCCATGTATTATACACACATAGTAAAAGATTACTTAATTAATTAAAACACACTTTTTTGTTATGTTTTACAAATTTGGAAGCCTCTAAGGGATTCAGATCTTATATTAACCTCCAAATTTTGAATAATAGAATATGATATTGCATTTAAAAGTTCTCTTACATACAGTCAACTCCCAATTTTCCAGGGATGGAACAATCGTCTTACAGATTAATCGGGATCTTCACTGTTAGTAAAAAAATATTAATTGTATTTGTCAATGCAAATTAAAAACAACTGTGTATAATTTCATGTCAATTTTACTTTTAAAAAATTTTTAATTGGGTTTTAATAATACTAATTGCAAATACCTAAAGAACCGCCATGCAGGATTTGTAGATAAAATGTGAGATAATAATGTTTAAAATAACAAGGGGTGGTTGTGGCAGTGTAATGAGTAAATAAGTGCAGTGTACACACAGAGAGATGCATTTAGCACGTACCCTTGCAACTGTCCTCCTGCCTGTTTACTAGCAGCAAGTGTTTTTATACAGTTCTTTTTAGACACCCTCCTTTGTTTTCCCGGAAACATCCTTTACCCCACCTATCATTATTAACCCTCCATCGGGCGCTAAACGGAGTTTTCCTCTGTGTATTTTTTATTATTAAAAATGGTACTACTTTTCTGATGTTGGCAGTCGTGTCCTGCAGTGTACTTCACGAGCATCTTTCGGAGAAGCGAAACAATAGCCTCCCGCTTATCTTTGTCAAAATCTGTCAGTATGAGGTCTACTTCCGTGCGAGACTGGATGATTCCTCCGTGAGCGCCCGATCTCGTGTTTGTAGTCCTTGGACGAAATCTCCGTGAGCGCCTTATAGTGTTTAGTTTTTATGGAGTAATAATCCGTGTGCGCCTAAATGTCTGACCTGTGATGGTTTCTTTTTAAGTTTTACAATATATTTTATTTGAATTTTGTGAAATGGAGAATGAAGACGAGAGACTTGTCAGTACAGTACCCGTGTCCTAGGGAACATTTCAGTACTGTTTATGGAGTGAACATTGTCGTTATAAGAACCAGAAGGAAAATGTTTTGAAACTTTGTGTAGTGTTAAAAAATTTTTAGTAAAGAATAAATTTTGATTTTAGAATAATAATTGACATTACAATTGTATAATATCTCAAGAATTGAAGTAAGTTGTTTTTGTAAGAAGTTAAAAACTAAGTTAATTTCCATATATTATTACAGAAGGTTAAACATTTTTACAATTAATTGCATTATTCCTTAAAATAAATCATGTTGTTACTGTACAATAACATTTTTTTAAATTTCGAAATTCTTATGTGGAAAATTCATTACATAAGAGAGTAATTTTTATTTAAATTCTAAAAATGAATATATTACATTGTAATTAAATCAGTATGAATATTTAAAAAAATAAAAACAATTTAAACGACTATAATATCCATTATTCACTAACCTGGAGGAAACCTCCGTGAGCGCCTGATGGTGTTTCTAATTTTAAGCGCCCGATGGAGGGTTAAGGAAGGTTTACCGGCTGAGCCTAAGGTCATACGGAGCAGCAATAAATCATGGTGAGTGTTTCCTAGGTTATTTGGAGGAGCAAGAATACAGTTTGCTTTAACAAACTGGTTTTGCGGAAGGAAGTTACATTAATAAAGGTTTTGACAATAATAAAGAAGGAAGTGCTGCAAAAACACAATTATCAATTTCTTCCAGCAAGTTAGTAAGTGATCATAACTCATCAGTTAAATTACAAATATTGTACATTGTTTCTTAATTTTTGTGGGTATTAAATTGTGTAACTTGTTTTCATTCTCAAGGAAATCGCCAATATAAATGGACTACAAATGTTCTTAATAAGTAAGTTCAACCGATAACCATTTTACGTAGCAATTAATTACTACTTTAATGGCTCCCTCTGTTTTAATCATGTTTTTGGGTTAACCGTGAGAGGCTTTGAGAGGCTTGCCGTTGATTACCATGGATAATTGAGAGTTGACTAATTTGTTTTGAATTCAACTTACTAGCTATCCATTTTCTCCTAAAAAGAGTTAAAGTGAAATAAGCGTTGAATTCAAATGAAAGTAGTTTCTTCTAACTTTGACACTGTTACTTTCCGATGAATCCAAACAACTGACAATGTTTGTGTTCTAAATATGTTGAAGAGTATATATTTAAATTCCTATAAAGATCTGATTTTGGCAGAAAAAAATGATAAAACAAAACAGAAACATAATTAGAGAAAGTTATACAGCTGTTCTGAAAATACATCAATGTGTTAATAGAACAGTCTTTCACATTAGCACTAATCTACCCCTGAATCATAATGGTCTATTTAAACCAATTATGTACAAAGCAATTATAAGCTCTTATATCAATATTATCTTGAGTTTTTAGAGAGAGAAGTACTCATTGATCACTTGAATCTTTCAGAAACATTTTGTATTATGCTAATTTTAAACAATTAATACTGGATTTTGGATTATTTACCAAGATATGATCAGTTTAAAAACACATCCAATTGGTCTATAAAATTAACTAAATCACAGCCAATAAGTTAATAGCTATCACAAAACCCACTCAGATAAAACTAATAATATATGTAATACGTTAATAGAGAAATGAAAACTTACATTCTCAAATTAGAGAAATATCTTATATAAAAAAGAAACCATATTAATTTTAAATATATTAAAAAAATATATTTCTATTTATGTAGATTACTCTGGTCTGAAATGATTACTTTAATTTCTAAAGTATTGTATAAACATTGGAAGGGCTGTAAGTTCTGAACTGAATAAGTATAATACTAATAAAATAAATTTGTAATAAACCACCCTTATCCAGAATAAGAGAAGTGTTTTTCTGGAAGTGAATTTATTGCCAATAAATTAATACTCTAATCTTGGTGACAAATGCCCACATTACAAAATGTTTAGTTTAACCAACTTAATCATTGTTTATTTATAAATAAAAAACCTTTTTATGCAGAAAATCAGGCTATGATAAATAGTTGTTCTCTAACGAATACTCAAAGCATAATATTATTTTATTGAATTTTCAAGTTCAAGTTGAATATTCTAAGTTTGCTCAGTTCAAATCTTAAATTTTTTCAGATCTTATGTTTTTAATCATTTAAACAGATAGCTGATAAAGTGAATTGAGAAAACCAGATGGAATATATATTTGTTTTATATTCAGATCATTACTGAATACTAACGAATATGTCTGCATATTAGTTACACTACAATCAGTTCTTTTACACATGTAAAGTATTTGTCTGGAATGCTAGTATTTAAGCTAGGAAACTAATAAAATCAGATTAAAATGTAAAATATAAACATGTATAAGTATAAACAACGACAATAAATAGTACATTGATGAGATAGTTAATAAGTTAAAAGTGTTTTTCTCAATTTTCATTTTCAAATTAATTTAACTATTTATTTAAAAGTTAAATTTTGACTTCTCATGTGAGTCATATTAACAATTGGATTGAGTTTTAATATATTTTAATTCAATATTATTTCACATCTTTACAGTTATTTATACAATAAATATTATGAGTTTCAGAGATTTTTAAACAACAGAAATTTGTAACTAATTAAAAAAAACACTTCATTTGTTATTTTGTTAAAGACACAAGATCATAAGGCACAACATTAAATGTACACATACAAAATAAAAGTAAAATTGTTTAGTGTCAAAAAAAAAGGAAAATAGTACAGTTTAATGTGTACTGTTTGATTAAAAGATTAAGTAGAGCAGGGAAGAAAGCCATATCATACAAGGAGCTTGTTGTAATACAAATGTTATAATCATTGGCCTTGTGCTGTTATCAGAGAGAGAACAAGAAGTCACTGACGTTCAAGTACAGTCTGTCATCAGTGTTAACTCCCAATTATATACGGCTATAGAAATGTTATCAGCTATTATTAAAGATGAGTTCTTGATAATGCTACCAATATAAAATAGCTAAACTTCAAACCTTGCTTCATTTAGTAGACTTTATTTACTTTTGGCAGTGAAAAATGTCAGACTTTGCTACCTTAGTCAGATTTGTGTTTTTAACTTTTCCATGTTTACCTAATAATATTATTTAACAATTGGATAAAAATTTTAATTGTCAACAGTACAAAAATAAACATTGCTATAGGCAATAATCAACAATAACAAGTAAAACATTATTACTACAAATGTTTAACCTAGATGGTGATCTAGGACAGGTGAAACTCGTCTTGCAGCCTGTCAGCCACCATTTTGGCGATGGCCATTGAGGAGGTAGCACCTGGCGAGGGAGCATTGCGGCAGTGCAGGACACGCCCCCTCACGTCAAACACAAAGTCTTCTATCAATGAGCCGTCCACACCCAGAGCTTGAGCTCTCACCCCCGATGGTCCCCTACAACACACATCAAGGGCTTAGTTCAATCATGCTTTAAATAATGCTAAATTACTGTCTCAGACACTAATAATTTATCAACACTTGTTCAGGAACTGTACTAATCATTAATTGGCACTGAATGTCAAAAACATAAAACTATAAAACAAAAGCATTATTCATTTTTAAATTTAAACATTTTCATAGTTATTATCATACAAATTTGTTGGGATGTTTATGATACTAATTTTCTTTCTATACATTTATTCTGTATAAAATTTAATCACTTTTATGAGTTAAAAATATCTCTCAAACAAAATGATTTGCATTCTGTAATATTATTTTGCTACAAGAAAAGTTGGGTTGAAAACTCAAAATATTTCACATACTGAAAAAAAAAAAAAAAAACAATGAATACACCAAAAATACTACTAACATGGTTACAGTTCATTATTTCACAATTGACTGTTTCTGTCAACTTTCATACAACAAACTAAGTTTTATTGGACTAACAAAATACCAGTTGACAAATTGTTTATTTATTTCAGATTTTACAGAGGTCCCTACGCAAACCATAATATATGAGACTGAAGAATAAATTATGCTTAGCTTACCTTATTATTTCAAACACATGAAACCCGGTTTACAGTACTTTAGTAGGTATAGAATAAACGTTTTAAATTGTATTATTTACCCCCCATTTTATCCTGATCCCAAAAATACCCTGAAAGAGATGACCCCTTTCCTTCATAACATGATTACTCACTGACCATCTTCACATACACAAAATTTAATATGTTAAATACTAGACTACAAGTACTAGAATGCTGTAACACATGATGCACGCCTAAAGGAAACTTTCAGCTTACTAACCCTATTTTAATTTATAAGCTGATCGGTTGATCTATTAAAATTAGCAATGCTACCCAGATAAGGGGTAGCATTGTTCATTGAATCCTAAGGAAGATGATAATTATGGCTTCTTCACCAATGTTACATTTAACAGTCACTTTCAAAAACAGTACCATTCCACCTAAGTGATCTAAACCTTACCTCGACCTAGGTGATCTAAACCTGACCTTTGCTCGTTTGATATAAGTTTTACCTGACAATAACGAGGTGAAAAACTGAGTCTTTAATAAAATTAAAAGGCTGAAGAATCGATTTATTACAATATACACACATTTGTATTTTACACTACTCAACGCAATTTTAAAATGTATACAGATATAATACAATACAATGTGATTGGAATGAACGGAGACAAATAGTTCCTGCCACATTGGTTAAGCTATGTAGTAATTATATATCAACAGTTATGACCCTTACCTTTTAATATCTGCAGCGGTTATCTCTGGTATAAATTTCTGCAGTGATCGAGCCTGCAGGCTAATGAATATGGACTTGATCATCTCAGAGCTACCATAACCCAAGTACTTGACGGCAAGACGTCGCAGTCCTTTGTGCTTCAGGGATGTCATGAGTTCTTTTACATCCACATCTCCCCATCTGTAAAATATTAGTTTATTAGGTTTAAAAGGAAATTAATTACTGAATGTATATAATACGCATACTCTCTCTTGCAGGTTGGTACGAAAACCCTATTTCTATTTGTTCCCATGTTCGTATAGTAGTGGCTGAAGAGATGAACTACAAGCGAATGGCTATCATTAACACAAGGAAGGTGTCATCCAATTTTGGTGACTAGTTTTTCAGGAAAGAATATTTATATTCAATTTCTCATGAATGGTGGATGGCAATACTTAGAACAGCATAATTTCAAAGCATTTCTTCCAATTAAATATTTCAACTGTTAAATCAAGAAACTAACACGTAAAACATCAAATCAAATCATTTATTGTCAGGACACTACAATAGTGTATAACAACGTCAACAAGTTGGACCTGGATATATCCTGGTGAACACGCACTAGAAGGGTATTTTTGGTGGTGTAACTTAGTTTTTACGCATTTCATAATTATTGTTGCACTCAATTTCAAACAAAATAAAACTGACTGAGAGTTCAAAGATTTTAATTTTGTAACTACTGGGTATTTTGGTAGTCCAGAATTTTCTAGATTATTCAGACAACAAGCACTTAGTTTAAAATGTTTACTCAAACAATTGATAAGCATGTCACATTTTATGTAGTATGTGAATAAGTATCCTTCATTTTTAATAAAAACATACCAAAGAGAATAGAATGAGATAAAAACTGAGTCCATGCATTATATGTTGTTATAGCAAAATGCAACAGAGCAGAGTCTACAGATGAAACTATTGTAGAATATGTTAGTAGTGTTTAAATGATAAGTACAAAAAAATTGAAGACCTTGCCTAAAGGTTACAGAAGTTAAGATTAAGTGATGTTGTGTCAATAAACAGATGTATTATCTCACTCAGCATCTGGAAAAGATAGAAGAATATGTGAAAAATAATAATTTGAAAATGAATTAAATCTCTGAAAAAAGAGAACATGTCAAAAAGATTGTGATCAAGTTTTAAACAAGATAGGAGATGTACTTGAGGAGAGAATATTGAAACAGCTTACTGGCTTCAAAGGAGCAGAATTGAAAAGTAGAATATGTTTAGGTAAAAATTTTATTTTTTAATAACGTGAAAAATAAATTAAAATTTTTACACATTGTGACACTCAGCATGAAAGTCAATTTGAAAATCAAACCATCCAATAATTAGATTTTATTTTCATGAAGCCTTTCACTTTCAAAGGAAGCATCATAAGACAAAAATAACTAAATGCAAGGTGGTTATATCAATAATAATTCAACAAATTTGTAATTATGTAATAAAAACACATATTATTAAAAAAATACAAGGAGGTACCGTTTTTTATTTAAGAAATTAGGAAATTGTCTTATTTATATGTAAAAAAACTAACATATATATTTAATTACATAAAACACAGTAACAAAGAATTTTGAAAAATGAAACAAAATCTGATTATTGGATGGTTTTGACTTTCAAATTAATAAAAAAACAAAGATTCTTTACACATTTTATAAATAGTCTGTAAATTCTCTAAAACCAGCCTACTATTTAGAGATAGTTAGTTATCAGTGTGATAGCTAATAATAATTACTGAGAGAGAAAAAGATATAACATCTTGATAAGCTGAAATAAAGAGGTAGAGATTTGAAACCGCTTTTATTATCATTTTAGTCAGTGAAAACAACTGATATTTCACAGCTTCAGATTGCATGGTTACATAAATGACCTTTTACTTGTTATTCAGTGGCAAAGCAAACATTTTCAAAAGTGAGTTCCCAACCTCAGTAACAAAATCACTTTATAAAACTTGTTATGATTAAAATAAAAATTACAATCCAAATACATAAAAATCACTGAAAGAGTAATAGTACTATTACAAGAATTGTATTCATTAAAAAATCATACATGTGTTAAAATTCTAACCAGTTGTGAAACAAATATAGCACTAAATTAATGAGTATATAAAATGGTTATTAAAGAATGACTTCACAAATAAAGAAATAACCTTACCTGTAACCCTCTCGTTTAAAAGCAAGAACAGCATTAGGTCCTAGCCAAATTGAGCCGTCCATTCTAGGAGTAAAATGAACGCCAAGGAATGGAAACCGTGGGTCTGGTACCTAATAAAGGCAATAATCTGTTAAAGAAAAACCTAATGTACCCACCTAAAAATTAAACATATCTCCACTGGATAAAGATGGAAGAAATAGAAATTTCATTTAAAGACAGTTTCTAGCATTTTAATGTTTTTAATTATGAAACTATTTCAACAGATTTAGGTTTTAATGTTAACTCTTTAATCAAAAAAGTCTGCCACATGAATTCCAAAAATATTTATGTTTTTAAAATTTAAGTTATTAATTTTTAGGGTTTGTGAGATGGCCATATTGAATTATGTAACATAGCACCACTAAATATGCCTTGATAATAGTATTAATAGATAATAGTTCCATTTTATGTTCTAGGATTCTACAGAATACTTTAATGAAACTTTTTTTTATTTAACTGTGAATAATTAAGTTGGCTGTAGAGAAAGGACTTTGAGTTTCACCTCATAAGAATAATTTTAACCCTTTTAGGATGATCGGGTTATCTATAGCCCACTTTTTATAATGTTTACCATTGACTAAACATCGTAAATCATGATTCTGTGTACTAGTATATGTCCTATAGCTTAGCTACATACTACAGAGTAGAGTAACAATTTCTATTGATTGCGAGTATAAAATTGATAAACAGTCCGTTGCTCATTGCAGCATTAAATTTACACGTCAATATATTTTTTAAAAACATAAACAATTGAAAGGATCGTTAATGCGAGTAAATAAGGTAAGTTAGAATGTATAATTATGAATATTAAATTAGATATAAAGTATTTTGTTACTTTAATACATAATCTTGAATAATAATGTATATGTGACCAAAATGTAATGTCACAGAGGCGGGAAGTCACAACGTAGTTGTTGCCTCATAACAGTTTGCTGTAAGAAACTCTGCTCCATAACTAACAAAGTTTGATTGGAAATGATTAAAATACATATCATGTTCCCAAGCCTGTTGTTTCACACAGTTTGAGTAAAGGTATTTTCTTACCATCCACATCCTGTCCTAAGGTGTGTGTTTGCAGCGAAAATCTGCTGCTTCTACGCACAAACTCCTTAGCTGAAGAGACGAATCGAAGTCGAAACAGAAAAGCCGCAAATATGTCAAGAGCGTTGGCTCAAAGAATACGTTTGCATTGACACACAATCCAAAAGCATTTTGGCCGTCACAGAGTAACGGATTTATGTCCATTTAAAAATTGATGCCATGAAATTTAACAGTCAAAACAAATTTAAAAAGTGATGAATTTAAAATTTAAAACATGTAAATACTTTTTTTTACACCTACAGTAAGCATACAATTTTGAAACAGAAAATATTAAGTGTAAACCTTTTAAGTATGAAAGGATAATAGGATTTTGGCCATTTGTCATCGTTATATTAAAAAACAGAACACTATGTTTCGAGGATTGAAATTCATCCTTAAAGTCCGAATCTTAGTCATGCCATGCATACAAATGTAAATTGACTGAGATTTATTTAGATTTCCTATTTCATTTTTTTTTTTTCGATCCGGTTATTCTTTTTAATAATTTGAGATCCAGTACAAAAACGTACGACGGAAGGTGTCTGCCCTTTACCTCTCCTCTACCCAATCATCACCTTCCTGTTCTCTGTTTTGGATGATGTGCCTTAATATCACAGGAAGGGCTGATATTGATTTCCTCCCCAGTCTTAGACCTTCCCTGGTGCACTTGACATGTTCAGTCTTACTTTCATTAATCATTAGATTATTTACAGAGAACCAAATTTTGGGCTTGTTCTAGAGAATCTGTTAGCTGGGTTTTAAAATTAATACGATCGGTATTATAACATAACAAGGTTGTAGCATCTGCATATAACATTGAAAAACATGGTACATTTATACTAAAATCATTAATAAATACTAAAAATAAAAAGGGTCCCAAAACAGAGCCTTGCGGTACCCCTGAAACTACATTTAAAAATTCTGAGGAACGGTTATTAACATAAACCTTTTGTTCTCTGTCTTTTAGATAACTTTCAATTAATTGTAATTCCAAATTCCTTATTCCACAAAATTCAAGTTTTTTACATAAAATAGAGGGATTAACAGTGTCAAAAGCCTTGCTCAAATCGATCAGTGTGGTTCCGGCCACCAGCTTATTTTCAAAACAATTCAAGACAACCTCAATAATTGGATCAACACCCATTACAGTGTGGAAGTGATTTGGTCTAAAGCCAAACTGATAAGGATAGATCAAATTGTTTGATGTAAAATACTGAAAAAGTTGCCTTATTAAACAGGATTCTATTATTTTACTAATTATCGGGACTATTGTAATAGGACGGTAGTTCTCTGGTAAATTCTTGTCTCCTTTCTTAAATATAGGGGTAACCTTAGAAAATTTTAAACAGCTGTTGTGTCGTGCTCTTGGTTCTGTTCAGTGACATCATTTGGTTTCTTTTTATCAGTCTTGACTTTAGGCAGTATGTGTACCACTAAGGTATGCGCTTGCTTTTAGATGTTCAGCATAATCTGTAGTCAACTTTAGATTGTTGTTGAGACATTGAGAGTTTTTGTGTACGTTTAACATTATATCTTAGGATTTTACATCTAAGAAAGGGGATAGATTTCAACCCTTGAAACACAGTATTCTATTTTTGTAACTTATAAAGATGGCAAATGTAAGAAATCCAATTATTCTTTCAAATTATCCATTTTAAATAACAAACTTCAAACTTGTGAACACATCATAATAGTTTTCCATACTTACAGGATAAATATTTCCTTTGACCATGTGTTGTTTAGCTGGATTCAGTAAAAGGTATTCACCTCGAAAAGGAACAATTCTAGGCTCAGAATCAGCACCTGACATCTCCGCCAAGATGTCAGAGTAGAGACCTCCGCAGGTCAGCACATGACCTGCTCGAACACTCTGTATCAATGATCATATATATTCAAATATGTATTGCCTAACAAATATCTTGAAATAATAATTATAATTAGTGTATACAGTAGATATTTGTTTCATAATTTATACTATTTACTTCACAAATATCAAACTTTAGATTTTTTTTGAAGGAAAATTAATTTCTATTCCATCTAGTCATAAGTTGGACATAGTGACTCATTCACTTAATTTTTCTAAATTAAATAAAACAAACAGATATTCAATATTTTAATTAGGATTTTAAAATTTTAAAGAGTACACAAGTGTTGTATTAAATTGTAAGCATTTTCAGAATACAACTTTAGTTTTTGGAAAAGTGAAAAGATGTTACTATTATTGCTCCTTGTATAGAATAGTAAACTAACCCGAACAGGACAGCATGATAAATTTGCATAATTGAAGCCGCTGTGTAAGCTGACGTATTGCGTCAGTCGCGTTTCAAATGTCAAAAGCAATAATTATATGAGTTAATCCGATTAGAATGTAATGTTTTTGAATAAGCTATACAACATAATCCACTCATTAAAAACCAAATATAATAAAAAACAAATTAAATATTTTTAAGCATATGGGATGTTAATGGAAATAAAATAATATAGGATAGTAATAAATAAAAAATAAAGGATGTAACCTTAATGAATCGAATTACAGATTAGGATATTTTAATACATAACTTATGTTTCTGACAGGCCTTAAAGTTGAACAAGTGAATGTAGCGAACTGGCAATGGCCCTAGTTTTTAAATATAATATTAATACTACTAATTTACATCACAGTTATAAACCTAATACAATGGAGTACCACAACCTTGATAATTTATTAATACAACAATACTAAGGAGAATATATTTGAAAGGATCCGTCCCTCCTATTGGTTATAAAATTTTAACCTATACAGGGTGATTCATGAAGTTCTCCCCCCACTTCTACAGCAACATTGTACTAGTAAAAATAATGAAAAAATGTTATATAAACATAGGTCCGAAAACGCTTCGTTATCGAGTTACAGCTAGCGAAAGATTTCGCCTGAATTCCTGGGTAAAGAGTAAAATAAAGCCATACTGAACTTTTGGAAAGGTTAATTAAGTAAGAAATATCATGGATTTCTTATGTATTTTTACCTGATAAAGCTAATAAAATAGGTTTCAGAACTGTACCTGTAGTAGGTTTTGAGGGATTCAGGGTTAAATGCAAAAAATTGGGGCACGAAACAATGTTTTTTTAAGTTTGATGTACAATAACTTTGTTAAATTGGTAATAAATACATAAAATCAACAAACATTAATTGTAGAGAATTTAATTCTGAGAAAATTGATATAATCAAAGTCTAAAATAAAACAGAAATAAGTACCAAAAAATCGATTTTATTCAGTATAATACATTACTAGCTGTAAAGAAATACCGTACGGTATTTAGTTAAAATAAAACAAAAACAAAATGTTTGTTCCTTAATGATGAGATAAATTGAGAAAAAACAAGATTAACTGTTTAAATAAATTTGTTTGTAAATAAAAATAATCATGTTTTATTACGTTGTATTTTTTTTAATAAAAATTTACATCAAATGTTTGAAAAATAAATGAAGCAAACATTTTCCCATTATTGTTTACTAATCATCGAAATTGCAGTTTTTTGTTTTATTAATTTCTAAGTTGGTAACGCACGAATAACAGCTGATCAACAATGGTATTCTGTACTGTTACGTTAGAACTGTGTATTAGTGGTGTTTTTGCAAGCTACAGCAGTGAGATCGGGTTCTGTGAATCGTGTTATTAAATGCAATTTTTTCTGTGAGTTATAATTCGATTGTTTATTCAGCGAAAAAATGCCTTACTTATTTACATCAGAGGAATGGTTTTTATTTTGGGTTACTGTAATGGTAATGCTAGAGCTGCTGTAGAAGAAATATGAACTACGTTACCCTAATAAGAGGATTCCAGATACCAAAACAATTTCAGGAACTTTTCGTACTCTTCGGGAAACAGGATCACTACCAAGTACTAGAACCAATTATGAACGAGCTGTCCAACTTGATGATGATATTGTTATTAATGCTGTTCATCGCAGTCCAGGTTTAAGTACACGACGTATTTCTAGGCGGATAGGAGTTTCGCAGTCAACGGTGTGGAGGTCACTTAATCGAAACAAATTTTATCCGTTTCATAAACAAAAAGTTCAACATCTACAGCTAGGGGATGGTCCGCTTCGCTTGGAGTTTTGCAACTTTTTGAATATAAATAATCAACTCCACAAGCGTATTTTGTTTACGGATGAGGCACAATTCACTCGGGATGGTGTCAATAACTTGCACAATGAACACTCATGGGCAGAAGAAAATCCACATGAGGTAGTGGAACAGAACTTTCAACAACCGATTTAGCGTCAATGTCTGGTGTGGCCTTTTGCACAATCGGCTGATTGGACCTTTCATATTAATTGGACGCCTAAATGCTGAGTTCTATTTGCATTTCCTTCAAGAAGAGTTGCCGCAGCTGTTAGAGAATGTTCCTTTACATCTGAGACAAAATTTGTACTTCCAGCATGACGGAGCACCTCCCCACTTTTCACGTGCCGTTTCTGCTTACTTAAATCATCAATTTCCTGGACACTGGATTGGTCGTGGAGGGCCTCACCCTTGGCCACCAAGATCACCAGATCTATCTCCATTGGATTATTGCATCTGGGGGATGGATGAAAGACATTGTATACAAGACAAAAGTGAATTCTCGTGATGAATTAACTGCCCGTATTATGGATTCAGCTGTGCAGATACAGGGAAGTCCTGAAAAATTAAGAAACGCAACAAAAGCAATACACAAACGTGCTGCAAAAATGTATTGATAATGATGGCCTCATTTTCGAACCATCTATTATAAAAAGTTGCGTACGGTTGGCCCAGCCTGATTAATTTTGCTTAAAACTAGTAATGTATTATACTGAATAAAATCGATTTTTTGGTACTTATTTCTGTTTTATTTTAGACTTTGATTATATCAATTTTCTCAAAATTAAATTATCTATAATTAATGTTTGTTGATTTTATGTATTTATTACCAATTTAACAAAGTTATTGTACATCTAACTTAAAAAAACATTGTTTCGTGCCCAAATTTTTTGCATTTTAACCCTGAGTCCCTCAAAAACTACTACAGGTACAGTTCTGAAACCTATTTTATTAGCTTTATCAGGTAAAAAATACATAAGAATCCACGATATTTCTTACTTAATTAAAACTTTCCAAAAGTTCAGTATGGCTTTATTTTACTCTTTACCCAGGAATTCAGGCGAAATCTTTCGCTAGCTGTAACTCGCTAACGAAGCGTTTTCGGACCTATGTTTATATAACATTTTTCATTATTTTTACTAGTAAAATGTGCTGTAGAAGTGGGGGGAGAACTTCATGAATCACCCTGTATATGATGTTTTCTATAAAAAGTGTTATAATAATGCTACTGAATGGAATACTTTGAAAATAAAAATAGTCTCTCTGGTTCAGTCGAATGAAGTAGGTATATTTTGGGACAGCTGAAATATTAATATAGTTAATTTTATAAATACAGGATTCCAAATCTATATTTCTACAAGAGCAATTTTTTCCCTAGGTTCATAAATAGTAGGAATTGTGAACAACCACCATATTAGGACAAAATGGCGTACCAAACTGACCAATTAACTTCACCAACATATTGGTAAGATTTATTTTTTGTATTTTGGGCCAACTTTGAACTTGTTTCAACATTTCTTTCATCAGTTCTTGATGGGTGAAAAGTTATTATGGCATTTCACATAATCAATATCCTGAAAACCATTTGAGACACAGAATAAAGGTTTGTAAAATATGATATGCGTTCCAAAACAATTTTCTCTTTTTCTTTAAGTCCATAAATAATAGAGTTGTGAATTTTTTTAAATTAGAATACCTCCCTTTTTAGAACAAAATGTTATACAAATCTGCCCAACAATCTTAGCTAAGATATTTATAAGATTTATTTTTGCACCAAGTTTCAACTTGTTTAGGATTTTTGTGGGAGAGTTTATTTTTCCACAAATTGTGTCATATTGGATATATACATAAACATTGAAACTGGGATAGTTTTGGTCTCTGAGGTTCATGATGAGGTTTTCAGTTGGGCTCTGAAAACTGATGATGCCTTAACCGGCGAAAGTGATTTTTTAATAAATTTAATGTGGAAGTATATGTCTTTTCCATTAAAAACCTACTTACTTCCACCAAGGATACAAAGCAGAACTCTGAGGTTCACGTTCTGTAAAGCTATATAGACATTTTTGGTAAGTGATAGCATGAGGACAATTAATTGTAATACACTGATTTTGTATGCAATATCTGCCTAAAAACTAACAGCTAGTTCTCATGTAAAAGTGTATCAAGCCAATTACTGTAAATCTTTCTAATATCATTTTACCATACAGCTCAATGATGTTCAAGTTTTAAGTAGTAAATTTAACACCCAGCATTGTGAAAGTAAAGAAAGAGTATGGTGGGGGGTGGGGGAGAGCCAACAGCATCTTGTGGCCCCCATCTGATGATTGAAGAGAAGGTGGGACTTTATTTCCTAGCGAATAACACATACACAGACTTATGTCATATATGATAATAATGATAAACAATTTCTTGAATGTTTTAGACCAACAAGTCATAAAGCTTTTAGGTCTTTTCTATCATGAGTAGAGACTATAAATCACATTGCCAACTGCACACTGGCTAGGGTCAATGATGAGATGAAAAATAATGTAGTTTTCAATACACTATTGCTTAAGAATTTTTCTCATGATCAGGGTACACTTAAGTTAAGAAATATGCAGTTTCAGAAACCATTTCTCTACCAAGAGACTCATCTTTATTTTCAAGTTACAATATAGAAATCCGCTGAAAAACAAAGTGTTATAGTCTAATATGTGGTTTATTATTGAAGATACCCTGTAATAGTTCCAAAAGTAAAACAATAAAATTCATATTACCTTGTTTTTGCTAGATATCCTTACAGGATAACTGGAGGCATCTTTTTCAACACCATCTCCTTCTGCAACTGTTTGAAATCCTGTGACCTTGAAATTGAGATGCACTTTTCCACCTCTTGCTGTAAAGTCTTTGCCATAAAACCGAGTGACTTCTGCCCAATCTACAATCCCTGTGTGTGGAGAGTGAATAGCTTTCACCCCCTATATAACAAAGATTAGTTCATCAGAATTATAATATTTTTGTTAAGTATTTATTTCTCTTAACAATAATAAAAAGCAAAACATTTTTTTGAAATTACTTTAAAAAAAACTTTCTCATTTGAAAATAAACTTATTACCATTAACAGTAAGAAAAATAATCTTATTTTATACACACCTTACAATAAGGCTCGTAATTTTTTATTTCGCTGCCCTCAATCAGTTTCAGGTCAGGTACTCCATTTTTAATGCCTCTGTCATACAGATCCATCAGCCTGTTAACTTCTAAGTGGTTAGTGGCCACTATCAATTTTCCCACTTTTTTGTAAGGGATACGAAATGTATCACAAAAGTCATATGCAAGCTTCATCCCCTCCACACACAGTTTGGCCCGCAGTGACCCTGGTTTGTAGTATATGCCTGCATGGAGAACCCCACTGTTATGGCCACTCTGATGCACTGCTAGCTCAGATTCCTTCTCAACAACAGCAATCGAGAGATGTGGATATCGCAGCTTCAGTTCTCTGGCGGACGCCATTCCCACAATACCCCCACCGACAACGACCAAGTTGTAACATTCTTCATTACTTCTGAAATACATTTAAAAATGAGATTTACCTTGAACTAAAATTAGTTATAACAAGTTTAGTAATAAAATAATCACGTTCTAACTTACATAACTCAAGTTATGATTTATTTTGTAAATCTCTGCAAATCACTCGTTTTGACCACCAGTCTCTTTTTCTTCTTTGTTTGAAGGTTATTTTTGACAATGGAAGGATTGTGAAGGAAACAGGATTTTTCCGGACATTTGCCATCGTTAAGTGATCAACAAGATGGTGTTACTGATTTCTTGTTTCACTGAACGATGGCAAATGTCCGGAAAAATCCTGTTTCCTCTTTTTCTTACCCCAATGCAACTTGATAATAAAAAACCTGAGTGATAATGAAAAAAACATTTTTTGTGACTGTCCTCAAAGGATTTTTTTAACCCAACTCAAGCTGATTTTAATTGAAGCTGATAATTACCACTACAAATATAAGACATAAAGTATTGTTGTTGTTGTTGGACCCACTACTTAAACATCTATTCTCAGAAAGACTAAATTGTGATTGTGTTTGAACATTCATGACATCTGCAGCCCTGACGTTGCTTTTCTTGATTGGTTTGATTTGGCTGTGTAGTCATTTACAGAAATAGTCATTGTCATTCTCCTTTGCTGTGCTAGTGAGTGATGTTTTTCTGCATATTCAACCTAAACGTTACTATTGTGAGTGCACTTAAAAGTATATTACTTCTTGTTGTGTCAGAATGGACAGAACAGATTTTGTTTCCTTTTACTTAATGATGCAAATTTAAATTCTTTTTGTATTTTTACAATATACCTAGCATTAAGCAGCCATTATTGGCAATTACCCTGCTATGTAGAATAATATGATTAAGTGGTTTTGTAATATTTTTAGTTCTCAAGCACTAGTGATCAGACTTTTAGAATTTTATATTATACAAAATGGAAATATTTTGAGGAATTTTTTTTGTACGCTGCCATCAGCATGGGGCAGCATCGTCCGTATCCTGCACTCATAGCCAGGGGAGGCATATATACTGTCAACTGCCCATTCAAATACTAGTTCCTTTTTAATTGTTTTTTTTTTTTTTATTATTGTCAGCCTTCCCAATATTTAAACTTTTTCTTTTTGTTGTAACTTTTCAAGCATTTTCCTCTTGAAATAGGAACAATAGGGGAAATAGGGACATTTTCCTTGGTATATTTACTATTGGGAACAGGAAAACCTTCAAAATAAAAAATAATCGATTTTGGAAAATGCTGGACTAACCCCCATAGCCTGGGGATCAACACTTGTAATACTAAAGAGAGTAGGCTATTATTATATTCAGAATTAATCATAGCCATACAGTGTTATATAATAGGATAAGTAGCCATAATTTCAACTTACTTGTCTCCTGACAAATGCCGCACACCCAAGCAGTAGTATTTAAGTGATTTCTTTAGAAATGTAATCTCAAGATTATTTATACATTTTCTGACGTTCTGAAAGACAATCATATTTTTTATTATTTAACTAATATAAATTCTTATTCACCTATCTCAACTTTACGACAATGATTAAGCTTAATTGTCAGTTATAAGGGTTCAAATTGAACAAGAAATTAAAATACATAAAAAACCCCGAATAAATTACATTAACATGAAGGAAAATACTCTACACCTCCCTATTAACACTTATTTCTAGCAGACTAGGAATATAATATCACATTCACAAACAAACCTAACGTCAAATTCACGAAGTTAAATCAAACACAATCTATCAGCTGTTGTGGTAGGACAAACTGAAGTCACGGATGAACAAATTACAGATAAAGTAATGGGTCAAGTGCACTACCGTGAAGTTGGCGTCACTTTGTCGTCCAGACTGTAAAAGTTATCGGTTATTTGTAGTCCGTGCGTAAAAGTACATTTTTCAGTTTGAAATAACTCAATCACTGAACTAAACCGTATAAAACAAAATAAAAATTCGCTCATTCTCCAAATCTACACCGTTTTCTAACTGAAATTTTCAACAAGGTGCCCTTATGGTTGTATAATAAAATAAAAAAACCAAATATAAGGTGTCGACCGTCAGGTGACCTATCGTCTAAATTAAATGTACGTAAGAAGACGTGCGTTCACGGACCAGCAATCAAATCTAAATAATATATGGCCTCAATGAAACTTTGTACACAGATGCTCTGAAGGCTATATTATAATACACAAACGCAAAACAAGCAGGATCGACCATCAGGGGTACAATCTTCTAAATTAAATGGACGTTAGACTTACGTAAACGGTTTATAGAATCAGTCCAGAGATTGTCTAATGACAATTTAATTAAACGATACATCCCCAGGCGGTCGACTCCTAATATTTGGGCTTTTGTTTTATTACAGAAATAACAGGGACATTTTTTTATTAACGAGAAAAACTGTGTAGATTTGTAGAACGAGTGATTTTTCGAGTTACATTTTATACAGCTTAGACTAATTTTTGAACTACTGGAAGCGCCTTCAAACTGAGAACTGCAACGTCTTCGCATGGAATATAAGGAGCCAATTATTTCACGTTCTAGACGACAAAGTAACGCTAATTCACGGTTGTTGAGTGCGAGCCCCGTTAACTCATGTATAGTGTCCAGGGCCAAGATTCAAATCTTCTTCGGTATCTGGGCTATAGTTCGGTACCACACCAAAATGAACTCAAGTCATGGAACATCATTTCTGATTGGTAAGAGTTAATACTGAAGTATTAAGATGGTGCAATCGATTTTGGTTTGGTTTGGAATTTGTATGTTACATTTCATAGCTATTTCATATTCATTGATTTCCTGGAAACAGAAAAATGAGAAATCCACGTAAAATTGGAGGCATTAGAAGTACCACATTAGGCATTTTGTAATCATATCTTAATAAAAACGGTGAAACAAACATTCAAGACTGTTACAGCGTGTACATAAATTATAGCCAGGGTGTACTCTTGTTTGGAACGCTGTTTCGGTACTGCTCTGGTGGAAGAAAAATAAATGTATTTATAAAATGTATTCTGGGGTCTAAGGAACTGATGTAGATATTGGTAATATATTTGTGTTGATATTTTACTCCATCGCAATTCCGTTGTTTCAATATGAAAACCGCACTGCTAGAATTAAATATGTTTTGTTATTCTTTAGAAATCAAACAAATATCCTACTAACCATCCTCTGGAGGACTTGTAGATGCAATTCATGAGAGAGAGATGGACCGGTAGCTTCCTAGAGAAGTTCTACCCTGTCGCGGTTTGTGCAAGGAAATGACATGAGAACGACGCCAGAACGATCGAATTTTATGTTCTAAACAAATTTTATTATGTAAAATTAAACGATCGTGTTTTGTATTTTCAGTGAGGTTCAACAACACATTGTATATTATCGAGATCTGATGCGAAGTTTGATGTGAATTTAAGAGAATAATGGAGCTCTTCGATAGACAAGAGAAGGTTCAGAGGAGAATCGTTATATTTACCCCAAGTTCCTGGGAGGGTTTAAAGTTTTTTGAATTCCTAACCATATGACGACGTTATTGAAGCCCCCGTAGTGCGTTGCAAACATACTGGCGATTGTCAAAAACCGTTAGGACGCCACCTTGTTTAATACCTGTTATAAAGCGCGGAGTAAAATTTACAGAACATATGAAATATTTTGAAACACTTTCTAAGATTATTTAGAGCATTATAACACTCATCAGACCACTAAGTCAGCTGTCATCGTCATCGTTTTTCGTTTCCTGATAACTCTGGAAGATCGGCCGATGATATAAGTGCGGATGTAAACATACGTATTTGCTGCCTATTTCAGTAGTTCTAATTTTAGTGGTTTGAAAAGTTATATTATATTGGAACCCGCTCCAATCATCTGTTTTTACCTTCTACCTTGGGTGCCTAATAAATTGGAGAAGGGAGGGAATGAAGGGGTATGGAAATGCGCGTATAGTTGTTCCCTGATTTACCGGAAAGTATAGACCAATGGGCTGACCTCTGACTATAATGATTGGAACCTCATGAACGATGGCGTCCATTGAAGTCATTAACCATAATAAAAGGACGGGGATATGATTTATTTTATAACGTAGATTATCAGGAGGCAAATTCCCATTTCTTTTGAAATTGTCGTGCAACTTAGCAAAACTAAACAGAGATGATAAGTTTCATTTAATGGAAAACATTACAGTTAAAACATAATGGCAAGGACAATTAATTAATGCACTACCTCTTCAAGATAAATACTGTTGCAATGAATAAGTAAATACCATCGACGCCAAAGCAAGACCGAAAGAATAATCTGTAAAATTATTCGTCCTAAACACATTAGTTAGATAATATTGATTTGATTCACTATTACAAAAATAAGCCAATTATTGTTTCAATAAATTATATATGTTACATTTTAGGAGACTTTTTTGTTTTAGGGATATACAGCGAAATATGTAAAAACATTTTATTCTTTACAAGATGTTAAAACATAACTAATTAATTAGTGTATGTATTATTAAATTTTCAGTTAAATATGGTGGAGGTCAAGCTGCCTTGAGTGGCATGGATTTTATCTCTAACCAGTAAGTAGAAACCAAATGGGGAAACCGAAGAAGATGTTTATGGATTGATTCATGGACTGCCATTTCATGGGAAGTAATTCACTTCTGTGAAGAGTCAGTTTCCATGCATGGACTTCACGTAATGGTACGCACTTTTAGCTAGATAAATTACAAGAAACATGTCCATCATAAGGGGAGAAGAGAGAGGGGTTATTATACTGCCCATTAAAGAATAGATAGTGGAATATGTAGCAACAGGCCGGTTCAACGACACTTGTCTCAGGAGAAGAAATACAGCTAATTGCCCTCAATTTGAGGTTAAAATACCGATAATATGAGCGCGACTGTCCGCTAGCGGATATTATGTTCACTGCATTTCGCGGCGACAATAGCCCTTTTAATTCGGCTCTAGAGTGGTTATGGATAGTAGAACTGCACGGTGAGAAATGTATACACTTTGCTAGGTTGTCCCACATGTACATATTTACTAATTGATTGTAGTATCAGTTTGCAACATAAGTTAATTAAAAATATTATTAAATGTATTCCACTAGCCTACCAAAAATACTATACATACCGCACCGATTGAAGTATCACTTCAAAAGAACACAATATTTAAATTAAAATTGCTTCGATTTAGTTGAAGGGAAGGCCTTTAAAACTCTTCTGAAACAATCTCATATTATAAAAATAAACCATGTAAGAAAAGTAAACAAAATAAACCATTTATTATTCTCAACAACAAATCAAACAAGTTAATACAATTGAAAATAGTTAAATAGGTTTTACAGCAAGGAAAATATTCGCACGTAAAACATATAACATATGGTTGTTTATAACTCTCCATATTCATCCATTCTTGATTATAAATAGTATTCTTTGTATTTTTAAAGATACCAAGATCTTTTCAATAAGGCCGGCACTTAAATAAATTTGGGGAGATATTATGGAAACCCCTACTCTGTATGTTAACCTAATATATCTACTCAATGGCATATAGCATTGAAATATTATTAACACTATGAACAAAACACAGTGCGCGTACAACTACTGTACAGCTTTTGGTATTGCTATGGGCAATCACTCACTGATATTTTTTATCTGTTGGTGCGTCAGTGCAAAGAATACACATCAAACCAGCTGATTCTTGTTCGGCCGTCCATTACCTATCCACTGCAAAGAAAACGTTATTTTTATTAACATCTGGTATAATTAGTTTAATTTCCAATTTATTGATTAGGTATATTGTTTAGAGTAAATTATGTCGACTTAAGATTAACACGTGAGTACATATATTTTTGTTGACCTATAAACAGAAAATTATTTTGTAGAATTTCTTATTAGCCTACTTATGCTGTCAAACTTAGTACATATTAGCTATACTGTATTTATGACAATTATTTATTAAATTATAATTTTAATGGTAGTTTTGGTTATCTGAATTTCATGGTCTTGGCATTATTAAGTGGTATTTTAATGGTAGATTTGGTTATATGATTTTTATGGTCTAGGCTAAACACATTAAGCCAAGAAGAATATTAGGTCTAATCTATCCCTAGATCAAGACTAGACATTTTGTTAGGCCTAGATTTAATAATATAGATTCAGCCTTTGAATACACCCTTACAACCACCCCTTCAAACTAAAATGCAAATAACTTGTCTAACAATATGTAGGCCTTCAAAGTAGTTCATCTGATTTGGTTGCAGTATGATAAGCAGCCACCATGCCAATTGAATCATTGATTTCGATTACACTTTACTTTAGCCAAGTCAGCTAGCTAGAACGATTTCAAACCACTTTTATCTAAACCACTTAAAATAGCCTAGTATGCTTTGATTCCAAAAAGAATTTTTAGACGGGCGCCATCCATAATTGCACTATAACGGATAATATGTTGTGAAATTTTAGTTTATAGGCCTATTTCAAATAGTCCAACAATCTAGAGGACCGAGGGGAATCAATAATCACCACCATCACAGGCCAACAAAGTAGAACATTTAGAGGTGTGAGTATTTTGGCAACAGGTTCTACATATATAGTGCAGTTTGATTGTAGTTTTTCTTTTGTGCTTTCGATCGTATTTGCACATCTGGTTATTATTTTATTTTGTTGTTATTTCGTTATTGGTCAAATTTGGTGCATCGTAAATTTAATAAAACACACTTTCTTGTGTTGCTCTTTGCATATTTTGTCTTCGCCATTAGCCATTTTGTATTTGAATATTATTCGAGCAGGTTGCTCTCGCTGCTCAGGAAGAGGATGGGGTCGTAGGTAGGCTGACTAGGCTGGTCAGATCTTGGGTAATGTTATTGACTTAAGTAGATCCAAATTCTGTCTGTTAGTTATTATTATACTATTATAATAGTGATTCTGATCTAATTTTTTTGTGGTTAATAGGAAAACGATGGCCATGTAATGAAATTTATGAAAAGTAGTTATTTTTTATTTTGTGAAATTAAAGCTCCATAATTAATATAAAACGATTGTTACTTGACAAACCTCTGTATTACATTGTAATATATTTAATTGAGAAAGAGTTGTGTAAAATTGGTAAAATAATGGTAACAACTTACAGATTTATGTTTTTATTAGTAAAACAATTACAAAACTTACTTTTACCATGAAAACACAAATGTTGTTTGGTAAAACATTTTAGTGTACGTTATAATTTTGTTTGAATGTAATATGAATGCCAATATAATGCTCCTGGATATAATGCAGTTTATAATAAAATGAGAAAATAAACTTAACTTTTTTCATTGATCAAGATTGAAATAAAATCAAATTTTTATGGGTACTTTGGGATTATACCGACCACACCCAGACATGAATCGTTATTTGACATTTTGCTTCTACTGATTACTAGATTAGCGTAGAACAATATTTCGTCAATATAAAACAGGAATTGTCTTATCGCAAACCCCTCCCCACCCTCAGACAGAGGTCAAAGTCGAGCGGTCTAGTAGATAACGTGATTGCAGAGTCTCGCCGCCCATTCAGATGGTGCGTCGCTTTGTTGTACTTCCGTGTTTTACCTCTACATTTCTCCAAACACAAAAATTCAATAAAAACAAACATTACCAAACTAAAACTAAACCCTTTATTGAAAAAACACTAAAAACTTGTTTTTATTCTTGATCACACTCAGCCACCCAAAATGCGAGTGCTTCTGGCCATCAGCGCGGGGCAGCACCTTTGGTCGCACCTGATGTCGACAAAAGAAAAACATCCCTCGAGATAGTACCTATCAGTAAAATATCAAATTCTAGAGGGGCTGATCAGAAATATAAATTGAATTGTAATGGAAAGGCAATTATGTACCGTGCAAATCATGTGATGCCGCGCCCTGCCCTAATCGGGATTATCGTGAAAGATAAGATAACAGCGACAACAATACCGATCACAATACCTGGAAATGCTTGTAATTATGTAATTAAACAGTTGTTTTTTTCGTTCTATCATGTTTGTTTCTATAAATTTATATAGAATTTATACACAATAATTCTATATTGTTCTTCATACTGGTGTGGTCGGTATAATCCCAAAGTACCTTTTTATGTTATAAATGTTCAACTTAGGTGGGTAAAACAACACATAAGTATTTTAAAGAAAAGATTGTCTACAGTAAATGACACACTTTTACATGTTTTAAGTAAGTAAGATAAGATAAGATTATAACAACAGCACTAATAGTTGCAGAGGGTTATTATCTAACCACAAACGCCATTGCCTTATGTAGCCTATAATGCAACTTTATTAACATTAAAACTAATATAAAAATTGTATAAACATAACAAATTATGTAATATTCTTGAAGCAATACAAATTTAGTTACATTTTTCAAAGATTTTATCAGATTTAAGATATCATGTGGACAAACAGACAGAAATGAAAATGTTGTAGACCCTCGAGTGCAAAGGTCGCAGCTTTGCTAACATTTACTCAACTAGGTTACTACAGTTGGCTTTCATTCATAATAAAGACTTTAAAATACTTTAACTGAAGCTCCACATTTATTATTGGAAAATAGTAACTAAAACTTTAGAAAAGTGGGTGCTTGCTTCTTTTATGGTAAAAATAGCCCTAATAACAGTAATAATTGAAATGTGTATTGAAGATTTTACAGATTTTTTAAATAGTTACAACTTAAAAAGTTACAATTAAAAGTTTTAATTCACTTATTAAAAGAATAGTTTTAATATTACATTTTTATGTAGGTATACTATAATTTTTCTGTAGGAGTAACATCTGAAGTAGTTAATAATATTTGATAAAATATATTAGGCTGCAAAATGGAAAAACCAAACTTTTCAAATATCAGATTTTTAGTACTTTTATTGCGGATCCCATAATGTTACGGAACCCTAAGACTCCCAAAGAATGCGGTCACATAATTTTATGGAATCATTGTTTATAGCAATCACAAATTTTAATGTGTAACAACGTTACTTAATTTGACATCTATTGTGTTAATAACACTGTTCTCCACTAGAATGCACACACTGTATTACATCAGTTTGTTTACAAAACAAAGTCAACTTGCATTGATGTTTGTATTTGTCTGTTAAGTCGCACAAATCTTCATAAATATATGTATATATAATATTTGTTATATAAACTATAACTTTATGGAAGAAAACATAAAATTTGGAGTCTAATATATAATTTGGATTTTTATATTATATACTCCTGGTGAGGTATAAAATGAAATTTAGGGGTCAATATAAAAAAAACTCACTTACTTTTAAAAGCATTAAAATTATGTTTAAAGTAAAGAAAAATGAGTGAAACATTTCTTTTGTGAGGTGTATAGTACTGTATGTTACACGTGGGTTGTTGGTTCTAGTTAAAATAAGCTGTAGACAGTACATTAACGGGCACCCTAAGACACTATGCCACTTTTGTAGGTTTGTGTGCTACTTTTAGGGTTTAATAGGATCCCAATATTGTCCCGTGATGAAACTGAATATTTAGTTAACAGGTTATTATATATTAAGAAAAAGTCAAAGAGAGCCTTAAACAAAGTTTTCAACAAATCGTATTTCATTGTGGAAACAACATAATATTTTAATACTTGCATATTGTACGTCAAATTAAAGGCCTTAGAAATAAGGATGAAAGATATCTATTACACAAACCTAGAATAACTAGTTTATTTATTATTTTTTTTTTAAATCAAGATATTCTTCAAAATGATAATAATGATTTTTAATTTAAAATATGTTGAAGTTTCCCACAGAATTGTAAGTAATTAATTGATATAAAAACTTATATGTTTGTTTTATATAAATAATCCCCTAGACTTTCTTCAAAAAGAGTTAAGTTATGTAAAGTATATTCTAAAGTCAATCTGATTAACTCAATAGATAGGACAGAAGCTACAGATTTAAAAATTAATTTTCTTAAAGCTCCCTTCCAAATCGACTGCCAAAAACATCAAGAGTAATGACCCGAAGGAGCTGAAACATAGACTGCTGAACTGGCTCTTGGACAGACTATTCTACGCATCAATGATTTCAACTGGGAAACACTGGAATGACTAATTTAATTTTTGTATTCATGACTGTATTTTGTATTGATTGTTGTAACGCCATTTCAAATCTTAGCGATTTCGAAATAAAAATTCTCTAATAAAAACTAAATACACAATAGAATTAGTTTTCCTCATCATTACTCTCATTACATTTTTCTGAGCTTTAAAATGTAATGAGATTTAATTGGACGATAGCCTTCATATTAACATCCCATCCTGTAAAACAGGTCGGATGCAGAAAAATAAACAGTAAATTGTGAGTTTAAATTTTATTAGTTAAAATCCTTATTGCAATTCTAAACTAATAAAACCTTTTTGACAAGTATTGATTTGCCTGTGTTTGTAAATTTATTGTATGTTGGACTAATATTCATAGAAATTTATTACTATAAGAGAGCGTAAGAGAGCATTAGTAGTGTCTGGATGTTTAGATTATTAGGTGTTTAGCTAGAAACTGTGTAATGTTTGTTTTAGATGCATTCATTAACAGTGCATTTGTTTCAAACCATACTGTTAACAGTAAAAAATTTGCTTTTAAACTTTTTCTGTTGGCTTTTTATGTTCAGTAAATGGTTTTTAACTGATTAAGAGAACTCTTTTATCACTTGTAAATTGTGTGAAATTGAAGACCAGGTCCTCAGGGAGATTGTTGTGTATATATATATATATATATATATATATATATATATATATATATATATTAAGAATAGGATTGGTCCTAAGCTTGACCCTTGTGGGACTCTTAAGATAAACGTTAGACCGAGTAGATTTGAATTTGTTTGAATCTTTTCTAATGGTATTTAAACAGTTTTTTAAAAGCTGAACAGAATATCACCAATCTTAAGTGTGTGGCCTAATTTAGGAAGTGAAATAACATCCTTTGAGAAAACATATAGGAAGTAATTAAATTGTTGCTTCATGTCTTTAATTTAGATAACTCAAAAAATAATTGCTGTAAAAAGGTAAAATCTAAGATATTTAATTTTCTTGTTGGATACTATTGGTTAATAAAAAATGGAGATAATGTGAGGAAGCTTCTGGTAAATTTGACATTAAATAACTCTTGAGCATGACATCAAATAATGTCAACATTTAACAGGTGTAAGTAAGTTAAGAACTATAATTGACTTGTAACATCTACAGTGGCCAGGATGACAGACCCCTATGAGCAGCAGCTGTTGGCAGTGTTTGAGAGTTGTGACGTGGAGGGAACAGGTCGACTAGACTGTAAGGGACTCACTCAGCTATGTGACCAGCTGCATTTGGAAGATGGCAGACGACAGCTCATGGACTGTTTGCTGCCAGCCTTCACCTTTGACCAGTTCCGAGATGCTCTGCTGGCCCTGCTCGGCGCGACCCGGCGCAACAGAGATCCTTCGCCTGGTCAGTTTTGTAACACGGTCGCTTGTTGCCTTTGTTTCAATTTGTATGTTTTGAGATGAAATGTTTTAAGCGTGACATGGGCTTAAATATAACAATTTTAAATCTGATACAGAAGTTAAAGGACATGTAATACACATATCACTTCTTTGTGTAAAACAAAAATAAACAATTTACTATATTACATAATAGTAGAACAAGTAATTAGTGAATAAATTGGATAACATGTTTTCAGACATTTGCCATCGTTAATGTTACAAAGATGGAAGATTACATTTCAATTATTGGAATTTATCCTTTTCCAAACAATGCTTGAATTATTTGATGAAAACATGTGAATGTTAAAAAAAAGTGATTAATATGTAGTGATAAACATGCCAAAGTCACAGTTAAAATATCAAAACAGAAAAATGATACGAGTATATGTCAAAAAATCTCAACCAAGTACCAACCATGTCACTATTAAAGGTCTTTTAGTGTTAATGGTTGTCCTAAGTATATTGAAGAATATGGGTTGTGTTAGATTATGAAATTTTTCATATACTGGATAAAATTATGTCAGCTATTAACTAAGGGATTTTTTCAATTAATCAAGTGGATGAATCATTCTATATTAACCATTTTAGTGCCATAGTTAAAAAAAATACATGTACAAAAGTGCTGGATTTTTTTTAGTTGCTGCGAAAAGTGACAGCGTTTTTTGGAAGGAAACAAGGTTTTAGAAAAAATGTACTTGAAATTTATTTTTGATTTTAAAAAGCTGATTTTTGATTTGCTTGTAAGGTGAGTCAATTGTAAATCACACAATATGTAAAATCTAGATATTTTTTTAAATTTATTAAATTTATAAATAATTGTACACAATGACGTTTCCATGGTAACAAAAAAAAAAAAATATTTTGAGGTGAAATAACTTACTACTACAAAAAAATGTATCTTAAAATTTTAACACATCAATAATAAAGAGCATTTAAAAACAATCTAAAAACATCTGTAATAAACTTATATTAGACCCGAAAAATTAGTAAAAAATAGTTAAGCGTTATAGGTTTTTTTTAAAACACAGGGTATTAAAAAAAACATTCTACTTAAATTTACGTTTCTTCAAAAAATCTCTTTTGATTTGTTTTAAAGGTAAATGGATTGTGCATCAGAAAACATGTAAAATTTCAATTTATATTTAGTTTGTAAAATTTAAGAATTACTTCAGACAGCAACATTTCCACGGGGGAAAAAAAAAATGTTTGAGGTGAAATAAATATAACAAAAAATTAATTAATTACTAGTGTGAAACTCTAAACATAAACTTAGCTTTTTAAGCAATTTACATAATTGTGTATTTTAAGTTTACAATGACCTACCGCCAACCTATTGAGAAAAAGTTGTTATTTTCTTTGTGTACGTCATCTACATGGCACTACATTGTAGAAAAAGAATTTAAAAGGTGTGTTCAGTTCATCTTTTTGCATTTGGTATGATGTCAACCTGTATTGGATGTTATAGATGTATTATAAATGAAATAGAAATTGTCTTGTTTCGAAACTCCAGCACTTTTCGCATGAGGACGTATCATCTTGTAGCGAGACTCTCAATGCACAAGCGTATATAAAAAAAATATTGTCTCATAACGAGATTGTTAACTCTTATAGGACCAGATATGATATAATTTGCTTAACTATGTATTCTGAGTGAGTGAGTGAGTGTGCATGTTTGTTGTCAAAATAATCTGTTGTTTTCCCAAGGAATAAGTTCAGTGAGTTAAGTTAAGATTTTGGATGTGATATAAACATCTAAAATAGACATTAATAAGTACCTTGCCTCAAGTTGAATGAATGAATAAAATTTAACAGCATGACTGCATCTAGTTTTTTCCGTTTTTTTATGTGATTGTTGTTTGCAGAGAGAGAAGTGTCACCAAAGTTTGTATTTGGCCAAAAAAAATATGGCCGAAGGTCAAGACCGGAGAGTACAGATCAGGCCGAAGACGATGATGATGTTGAGGATTACGATGTTGATAATGGTGAAGACTGTGATATCTTCCTTCCACTCAACCAGAATGAAAATATTAAAACTAAGGTATTAAATTAAAGTAGTTTGCTTAGTGAAGTTTCAGTAGCACACTAACTTAGGCTATAAAGGGTATTAATTACACATGATAATATATTAGTGTTAGTGTTATCAAAATACATATTCATAATAAATTCACTTATATAAAACTATTTGTGGAAGCAATCACTATTTAATTAAAAAATGTATTACATATGATAAATATTGTAAAATGTAATTTGTTAAATGATTGTTTAACAGACTTTAGTTACGGTGTATTATAAATGATTACCGTGAACTGATAGATTACCGTGCATCTATTGTTTCAGAATAAGCCAAGCCATATTTTAATAGATGACTGCAAAATAGACAGAGACACCGTCATTACACCTACATCCATCCACTCAGTTATAATTGACAAAGAAGGTAAGTTTTAAACTAACATGTTTCATATAGACTAATTCAAAATTAGCTAAACCTTTTGAACTGACTTCTAATTCAATATAAAGAAACGTATAAACAAGTGTTCTGTAGTCTCAATGATGAATGTAGTGTAGTTGTGTTTTACTTAAAAAATATGTACAACAATTACAGTGTTCTAATTTGGCATAAACATAATTTATTAAGAAAAATAATTCTTAATTGATATTTTTTCCTTTTAAATAATACATAAAGTATTATTCAATTTTTCCTTTGTTTTTCACCCAATGACACCTGATCAGTAGAATATTGTTGTCCCTGCTAATACTAATTCACAATGTTAAAAAGTGAGTTCTGACTGTGAAAATCAATCACACAGTCATAGCTTATATGCCATTTTCACATTCTACAGAATATAAAAATCAGAAACAACTTGCCAAAGCCTACATTGTAATTAGACTAAAACTAGTGAGTTAAGATGTTAAGAATCTGTGTGCCTACCAATCTGTGTAGAAACCAGTTGTACAGTAATTATAGAAACAACAGTAAAGTGTGTCATCTAGAGTTGAGATGTTGTGATGCAGAAATGGAGTCGCCACGGGGACAGGGTGAAGCGGAACTGCGGTCGGCGTGGCGACGCCTGGGGGTAGGCACCGACGGGTTCCTAGATCCAACAGAGCTAGCTATGGTGTGTAGGGCTGTTGGTATGGAAAAGATGGCAGATGAGGTAAAATAAAATATTCATTAATAATGTTATTGTGTTTTCTCGTTTTTCCTCTCATATTAACTTTTTAATTTAAAAAATTGTAATTAGTGCTTAGGCTTCTTCAATTTCATTTTTAAGCATTATTTTGCTTCTTTCCCAAAATTAAGAGGTATGGGGTAACTCAAAATATTCACTGACAAAGCTAAGGGCTTTGCCCATGCTAAGGGCATTTCATTGAAGGGAGCCTCCGACATTATATGCCTTTAAAAAAGTAATTAAAAAAATACTTGCTTGAAACAAATCTACACATATGGCGATAACAGTCCTGATTCACCAAAAAATGGGTAACTTTTGTTTCTAAACACCCAGATCTATCTATTTATTTGTATGAGTGCTTGAAAACTAGTTTTCAATGTTGAAAATTACTACTTGACCTGTTATTGTTAAAAATTTTAACCACTGCATCAGTATATTTTTAAAGTCAGGTTAAGTAGTCTATCAATACCCATAAATATTGAGAACAGCAGCTGTAGTTACGTTTTATGTTTTTTGTTTCTTACTTTCCACCAAACATTTCAAAATTGATTAATGGCTTATTTGATGTGGATATATGCTGTTCATTTTATTGTAATTTGAACATACTCATTGAAGATAATAGTAGTTTTACAATACAAATTGACATGTTTAAACTATACTTTTACATTGTCCTCATTATTAGCAATGGTTGATCGTGTGGATAAGAGATTAGGTCAGGTTGATGCTATCTACCTAGACTTCGAATAAGCGTTTGACTAGCTCCTACATCAAATGTTTTGTATTAAACTTTAACCATTGGATTTTTGATGTGTATTATTTGCTATGGTTCAATCATACCGTTTAGAAAAGACATTGTAATGTCCAATTTTTTGGAGTTTTCTGAACTTTTTTTATAAACTTGACAGTGCATCAAGACTGTAAAATTGGCTCACTTGTGTTTCTTTTTTATTTTTATCAATAAAATCACATCTATCCTTAGTTGTGACCTTTAACTTAATGCTGCTGATATTAACCCTTTGAATGCTGTGACCTAAATCCAATAAAAAAATCCAACCAAAACAAAAAAACCAACCAATCCAAATTCAATCTTCCCTAAAAAATCCAAAACCAATCCAATCCCAAACCAAAAACACCCAGGTTAGGTTTTTTTGGTTCCTATTCCAATCTTTACTAAAATTAAAATCCTGTGTTGATTTTTATTACTTGTTACGGTTGCAGGTGGTTAAACAAGTGTTTGCCAAGCTTGAGGTGGATGCTGAGGGCAGGATCAGTTTTGAGGAGTTCCTGCAACTATTCCGCGGCTCTCACAATCCACCTGTTTCTTCCCACCCTCACAACTCTCCATCCTTCCAGCAGCAGCATCTTACCAGCCTAGACATCACCTCCTCTGGGTAAATCTAGTCAATTTATGTGGACAAGAAATATAAATATAATTAACAGAGGCACTTTACTCTTAAAAATTAAATGTTTTTAATCCCAGTTTTAAAGTTGTAATATTTTTAATGAAATTTTGCTATCCTTTGAAATCATCCTTATTAATAATGGGTTTTAAACAAATATTTAGTAAAAAACATCACTAGCTTATCATACATATTGACTGATGTTAACAATTACCAGGTATGTGAGCAGTGACGTACTTGCGGATCTGTGGGATGCAGGAGGAGTTGTGAATGCTAGCGGACTGTTGGCAGACCTGGGTGTGTCACATAGTGGAGAGGTGAGCCTGTCGTCACTGGCAGCACTGTTAGACGAGGAAGTGCGCTCGATGGCAAGCAAGAGCAACAACCCCTCACCACAAGTCAATGCCCTGACTGCAGCCCTCGTCCTGGCCCAGGGTCATCTCAAATGGACCAGGTCTGACCCAACAACTATGATCATTAGATCTTTATAGATTGTATTCAGTAGAATAAATCAAAACGAGGAGTCGAAGAATCCTAACCCATATTTCTTGTAAGAGTAAATTCCAATAATTGTTTATTATTGGTTTTCAGAATTATGAAAAGATTAATTTTCAATGAAGGAGTTTGTTCATAGACTTTTTAAAACATTCTAATTTAATCAAAAGAGAGTGTAAAAATAATAGTAATATGAGTACAATGAGTAATATGACATCCTACTCCAATGCAGGACTCACAAAATTGTATTTTGTTGTGACATCAGGAAAATTTACCGCATGATAAACGTGTCACAGTGTAAATAGTTGTCTATACTGCTATGTAGACTCTCTCTCAACTTGCGGATGACGAAGGTGAAGATTTCTCTAAAGCAGCAGAATTACTGCGATCTCAGACCTATGTAGATGATGTAATCACTGCTGAAAACACTGTGGATGATGCCCTAGACTTCCAGCTACAACTCAACGGTTTGCTCAATCATGGTGGCTTCGAACTTCGGAAATGGTCGTCCAACTGTAACCAGCTTCTCCAAGTTCTACCCCTGGACCAACCTAAGACTCCAGTGTTTCTGAAAGAATCTCAATAACTCCATGTCTTCATCCTTGGACTTCACTGGTCTCCTAACTCTGATAACTTTTATTAGTTCAACTTCTCCCAAGTTACTTGCATGCTTGCATGGAGAGAACCTCCTAGATGTGACAGTTTTTTGTCTTGTGTAGGACATGCCTGTAGAATATGACAGGAGACAGGGATAAGCTGCATATTGACCTAGCTGAGGCCAACCAGAGGGCGACCCTGCTTGCCCATGAGGTGGATGACAGGCATGCTCGCAAGGAGAGAGCCTCCCAGATGTGACAGTTTTCTCTGCCTTGTGTAGGACATGCCTGGAGCAGATGACAGGAGAGAGGGACAAGCTGCACAGTGACCTAGCCGAGGCCAACCAGAGGGCGACCCTGCTTGCACATGAGGTGGATGACAGGCATGCTCGCATGGAGAGAGCCTCCCAGATGCAAATCAAGTAAGTTTATCAGTTGGACTACAAAATAATTCATCTCCTCAGACATGAAGTGGTGTAACTGGCCTAATGTAAAAATATTTTTTCAGATATTTACTAAAACCATCAGATGAAAAGTTAATCATATGATTTAAAACTATAAATAGATGACTATAATTGTTGCTCATAAAAATTTTTTTTTGCAATCCTGAAAATTTACGTTTCAGCACTTTACTTTGTGTTTTGGGCGACGAATTTAGTGTAAATTAATTTTGTGATATATTTGAGTTAAGTTGAGTGTCGTATATAGAGATGTTTATATGTTTCAATGGATTTCTCCAAGGATGGATCTTATGTGGTGAGGAACTTGACAGACATACAGAATGTTATTTGTATTAATATGTTATCTTCTTGTAAATGACGAAACAATTTCATGAGTTTTCCTGTACCACTTTTAATTTTTGCAAGCTTCTTACAACACAATAGTTTATGCACCCATTTTACTAAGCAGTAAGTATTACAATGGCATGCTGCTTATTTAAATCTGCCGTAACATAAAACAAAAATCAGGGTAAATTTGTTTTCACAGTTAGTTTGACTGACTGAGTATTAAAGTTGTGTCTTGCTCGCCGAACAGGAGAAGTGTGAACTGTACTGTAATATTTTGGGTTCTGTCTGATAGGGTGCTTAACCCATTTGACTATAAGTAAAATTAAAAATATTTTTACCCCCTGGTACCCAATTAATTTTTCATTTCACAATGGAAATCGTGTAAGTGCTTAGCCCTGGAAGGGTCTATCAGACATTCTAAAGTGTGTGCTAATTTTTGTTGGTTTTACAGGGTCTCTTTGTAAATTTCGTATAAAATCTTGAGCTACATAGTTTTGAAGTAAAAATTAAAATACAAATATATTTATTTTTAAAGCATTATTGTAAGACATGTGAAAAAAATATTACATAAAAGTATCCGCATTATAGTAAAAGTAAAATATAAGATGTTCAAAAGTCAAAAATAGCAAAATTGTAGGAAATTGAGTTTTGAACACAAATATATATATATATATATATATATATATATATATATATATATATATATATATATATGTAGTTCATAGGATTCAGAAATTAAAATAGAAATAATTTTTATGTTTACAGAGAAAAGAGCAAAGTGGCAAATTTTTACAATTTTCAGCTGCTAAGCAACACAATAAAATAACCATAATAAAATTGATTCTCAAGTAAATTAATGTGTTTTATACCTTTTTATGAAGTTAGCTGATGTAGAACAAGTGTATAACTCAGTTCTTTACTTAAAAATCAATAAAAAGAAAACAAGACACAACTTTTCTACTTCAGACTGAACATGTCAGATTCTATTTTTATCTTGAATATTACTTGATCTACAAGGATAACCCATTCTGAAGTTTTATATACTAAACAAGTGTATGATAAAACTGTTCAATTTGAATAAAAAAAACTTCTGAAGGAAGAAAAAAATTATTTGTTTTCAAACAACGGTTTCCGCATAACAGAGGTTAACAGAAAAAACCACATCTGGAAAAACCACAGAGATTTTCAACTAGAAACAGGATAAAAGAAAATTAAAGATCACTAAACATTAAAATTAACTCCTAGTCTTTTAGCGGTAAAATATGAATTAACTTTTTTAGAGTCGATCGCACTTTGGAAGTTACGAGTTTGACACCAACTGGGTCAGTCGATACTTCCAGGGTTGAGGTCAATTAAAAATATTAACTACCATATAACATGTTAAAATTGTATTTTATCACCTTATAAGTATTTAGTTGCCTAGCAACAATTGAATTTATACCAGATCTACCTATAAAAATAAAATTATGTGGGTTATTTGCTTCCTCTGGCCACTCTCAAGTTTAAAAATTAGGCCTTGTCATATAATTTTTATTAAATTTCTTCATTGCCACTTTCACTCAAAATTTTGTCATCAAAGTTAGCATCACTTACTTCATTTTTACTTTCATTGGGTATGCTAGTCACAAAGTTACTAGAACTCTCAGAAAAGAATGTGATCTTGTCACGATACGATTTCAGATGGTTACAACAAATGTTGATGGTAATTAAAACAAACAATCAACAAATGAAACAGTAAACAACAATCGATTTCTAGAGAGTCGAGTGTCAATCGAGCTTAAAAATCGAACATGTTATATTTTAACAGACCGTCAATATAATACCATGGGTAAATGCCAAAATAATCGATATCAGGAATATTTTTTTACTCCAAAATTATAAACTTTGTGTATGGGCAAGCGCTTGATCCTAACTGATGACTGGCAATATACATCATTGGTAGCCAGTAGGTTAAGTAATCTGGTCAACATGATTATAGAACATGAGTTTATGGTCTATCGCGGTGATTTCAACTGGCAGTGTTATGTGCGCTGATTTCTGCTTATTACGACAGCATGGATTGTTAGGTTGTAAGACATATGACTGATGAGCAATAGATGTTACTAAGAGCATGTGGCAGGTTGCTTGAGCAGAGACATGCAGAGCAGGTCAAGCAGTTGAGTGTGCAACTGGCTATGGACCGGGATCAGCTGACGGCTGCTACACTTCGGCTGGAGAAGAAACTGGCTCTGCAGCAGGAGGAGGAGGCAAAGCTAAGAGCAGACCTGAACAACCTACAGGTGGTAAGTTGTTGCTATTACTGTTTCATGGCCCCTCAGGTAGGATCCATCTGCTGGAGTAGGCTCAATAGCATCTATTCAGTGCATATAAAAATGCCCTGTACACAACAAATTTTAATTTATATTAAAAAAATAATTTTTCTACTTCGACAGAAATTTTGTTTTAACACTTTCACTGCCACCTCCTAATTTTGACAACATTCTTACACTGCTGCCAGTGATTTTTAAATAAACATAATTTTTACCCAATTATAAGAAAACTATGGAACTTAAATTTTGTTAAGCTGAGTTCTTCCTCTTTCTACGCAAAATGCTGTTCAGCATTGTCATTACTGTCACTATAGCTACACATATTTACAATTAAAATCCACTTATGGTTTTGTAATATTTTTAAGTGTGGAAAGTCTTGAAACTTCTTTGCACATGCCAATTTTGCGTTCGCTACACTGATAGGAAGTGTCTCTTCTTGTAGCCTTGCCTGATTGTTTTTTAGTTATCAAAGAGCATAATAAAAGTTTTTATTACTATTTTGCTTATATTTGTTTTTTGAGTAAAAAAAAACAATGTCAAAAACTTTACTTGCATCTCCAAGTAGTAAAATCATGATCATTATCTGTGTTAATTTGGGATAAAGCACTTTCACTGTCTCTTTAAAATTTGAGCAACTATTCTAGAACTTGACTGTTTCAATACTGTCACGATTCTTTGTATTTACTCACAAAACAATGGTTGTAAACTAAAGTAATAGCAAGTAAAACAATAACAATGCAGATGACGAATTAGCAGAACGACAACAAACGGCCGACGCGACGTGATGTCGAGTTTATAAACAAACCACTTTTTTACGATATTCCAGGCCAACAACATTACATAGATCACAATCCATAGAGTAAGAAATAAAAACATGTAAATAGCGAATGACTATCAATGCCAAAGTACAAATACGTTTAAAAATGCATTTTAAAAGTCGGCGCCGTCAAAAGACGTCGGCAGTCTATAAAATTCCATTCGCAACGTCAAATAACGTCAGCAGTAAAAGTGTTAACTCTTTTCCCAATGTCCATATATACTGATGTAAAAAATATCTCCATTAAATCCTAGTGTCTGCGGTACCTGCATAAAATCCCAGTATTCCTTTATATGGATATTCACAGATTAATGGTTTTAAAACAGTGTATGATTAAAGTTAACTTGTGCTATTACAAAAGAATCACAGCTAATGAATCTATCTCATGCCATTGTGAACTAACTCTTTATATTAATTTACTATTGATGTAGAATATAGTACTATCAGTTGAATTGTAACTTAATATGATTTATACGTAAATCAGCTGTAAATGACAACTAAGTAGTTTACTGTTGAAGGAGCATTGTGTTGTTTGACTATTATTCTTGTAGTTGTTATTTTTTTTATTATTTATTTGTTTATATTTTCTTCACATCAGTTATTTATATTTTATCATGTTAGGCCTTTATAGTCTGATTTTTACTTGGTTAACTTGCAGTTTCTGAAAAGTTTTTAATTGATAAAAATTATGTATTTTATTGATTTGTTATGACCAATTAATAAAACATCTTGTAGTCACTCATTTTCACTGTACTTTTAAATAAAATGATTTGATAGTTGTGTATTACTTTTATATGCCTCTCTTGAAGACAGCAGAAATAGTTTTGACGTTAAATTTTAGATAAGTTATATTTTATATTGTTTTAATTTGATTTATTGTATGAATAAATATTTTCCTAGTGTATTATAATTTAGAATATTTCAGTCTGAATAAAAAGAAAAAAATATCAACAAATGGATTAAAAAAGTAAACAATAATTGAAATCTTGTTAAAACAAGTAAAATAGTGTTAAATGCTCCATTTCCTAAGACTAATCACTTAAAGTATAACAACCCATTGCATAATAATTGTAATGATAGATTAGTGGATTTGGATGTGATCATGTTGTAGTGTAGTCCCATCCACGGTCTTGTATGTAGTTTGTGAGGTTATTATATAATACTATATTTTACATAATTGTTTGGCTAAAAATAAAATAAAATAAAATTGTTTTCTCAAAACAATTCTTGAGGAAAAAGATTGGAAAATAAATAATACTTTGAACATTGTTCAGTTCTCATCCTGTCAGAATTTCTGTATACGTAGGATCCATCAATCCCTGTTTAAAATTCTCCATGTCTTGTGAAGGTGATTAAATAACTGTAAAGATGGAGTGTAACAAATGGTTTGTTTTAAAATCTAACAAGTAAAACTAATTAAGTCTATCAACTACTGTTATACTGCAAGTGCTTCTTGAGATTGATGTTTCACAGGAGTGTGACACGATGGAGAAGGAGAACCAGAGCATGAGCGAGCAGCTGGCAGAGTGTGAGGGGATCAAGGTTAGAGCGGAGATAGACAGTCTGCAGATACAGCAGTTGCAGCAGAGAGTGAGTAAAAACATCTCTGCTTCTGAGATTGTTCATTAATAGTACATCTCAAAATGTATCTGGAGTTAACTTTTCAGAGTGACTTGGCCATACTCTCACACCACATGTTCTGACATTAAAACTCACTTAAAACATGGAAACAATTTTCTTAAATAAATTGTCCAAAGAAATGAAAAGGGAGACTTTCTTTCCCTAATAATAAACCATTGCAAACCTCAAGACAAAACTTATCAAACTTCAAGGCAAAACTAGAATATTTTTTCATTAATAAGGTTCTTTATAAAAGGTCCATTCGGAAAGTAAGTTACTATAATTATTTAAAAAATACACATAACTTTCACAACTTTTTTGTTATATAATTTTGAAACAGCTCTTAAAATATTTTTCAATCTAGTTACCATTAACATTTAAACACTTGATCATATCTAGGTACAATATTTTCAATATCTATGGAATGAAAATCTGCTGAATGTGGGTGTAAGCAATCACAGCAGTATTCACAACCACGGGATTGGATCCCACTCAATTGATTGTTTTATTTGTTCAACATTGACTGGGATTTTGTATGTTCAGTTCTATAAACTTATGACTGATTTGTTCAACAATGTAACCACAGACAATTAGACACTTTTTTGCAACAAACATTAATTCATCCTTCATGAAATAATTGGCACCATTTTGAACCTGCAGTAAGCTCATAATGTCTACTCCATAGGTTCACAAAACACAGTTCACGATGAATTTCCTCCAGTTGTATTTTCTTTGCTAAAAAATCTAACAACTCTATGTACTTACTGTCAGCGGAAAAGTTGATTGTGGCAGACAATTAACATTAGTTTTATTTGTGGAAAATGTTGATTTTGATGTTGTTTTTATTTATTTTGTAATACTTGTTTAATTTAGAACTGTAGGCTGAGTTAGAATTGAAATATAACATGTATTACATTTGTCCAAATGCATGTGTTGACACTATTTGATATTTGTTTACAAATAATAAATAATGATAATCATAATTAACCCATTGCCATACCTCCCATATCTGTCGGTGCTGGGCCCTGTTAGGCCAGCAAATATTACACAAATTGTAGTGTTTTAGATAAATAACCGTACAAATAGTAAATATTAACATATTTACATAAAACTTTTACTAAATTGTTCAGATTTACACTGACTTTTATATAGACACCTTTACAAATAATTTAAGAAAAAACTTTTTTTAATTTTTAACCCTTTGAGTGCCACAGCATATTTCCCAAGTCATACGCATAAATTGCCGGAGCATTGCCTTCTGTTTTGCAAGCGTATGGGGAAAAAAACTATATTAAAAAAACTATTCAACCGATTTGAATAATTTTTTTTTTTTTTTGTGTGTTATATAAAACAAGGTATTTTTTCCATATAATATTATAATTTTATTTTTATTTACACAAAAAGAATATAGGTTATAACAAAAAACTAAAAAATGAAAAAAAATAAATTTCAAGTTTGAACTAAAATTTTATTTATACAATATTTTTTTAAATTTTTTTTAGCTATACCATATGAAAGAGCATGAAAAACTGAACAAAAATCATGCATAATATGGTGTGTTACAGTAATATTTAACCAGATACTGCAATATATACAAAATACAACAAAAAGCAATTTTTGTTCAAGTTTGTCAAAAGTTTAGAAACAATATTATAACTACCCTATTTCACTCAATGAAGTAAGACGACTGTAAATACTAATTATATAAAAAGTATATAAAAATATACACAGGCCTACAATATAACCTTACTTCTATAACCTTACTTCACCTAAAATCAATAGTTTGATTGGAACTTGCGTTTTAGTTCATCACCAATCCAACAATAAAATATATGTCACTAAACACGGAAAAAGAAGTTTGTAAATGCATTGTAAGTTTTACTGAACACAATTGCAGAATAGTAATAACAACAGTTTTCAGCATAAACACACGAAACTAGCACAATGTAAACACACAATGAACGAAACTGTGTAGTTAATGGCAACAAGTAGCAGCTGACCAACTATTGCGTCATCTGTTTTTTTTTCTGATGACAAATAACTACAAGGGGGCGGTGAACAATAAAAATCAATCACAATTGATAGTTCGAAACTTGTAGATTGCCGTGAAATAAGTTATTTGTCAAAACAAAAATGAATTATATGTGATATTAATTAAATAAAAATCGTCTACTGGGTATATGCCGGCAATTTATGCACATTTCACAACATCTACTATGTAGACGCTGCGGCACTCAAAGGGTTAATAAACAATTTTATAATTATATATTTTGAAACATAAATTTTTAAAGCAAATATTTTTTTTACATTGAAAATTATTTATGCCCTTTAAAAATTAATTTATTTTATAAATTAAACATACTTTTATGCAAAAATAGGGCACAAGTGTTAATTTTGCTATATAAAATATTTTTTAAACATGAAATAACAATAGATTCTTCACTTTCCTCAAATTCACTATCTTCTAATTCACTTTCAAACAAAACATTAATAATCTCAAAATCACTTCTTATACGTTTTTGACTCATTTTGAAACTCAAAATAAAATGAACGTAAACAATAACATAACCTTGTTAGCGCGAAATGGCAACTAGAGCTACTGAATTGCGACGTAGACGGCAACACAGCTGTCCGCTGCTCTCAGCTGACCTCGGCTGTTGCATTGTTTATAGTACTTTATTGTTCTCATCAATGACGTAATTTATTTTGTTTACAAAACTTTTTTTAATAGATAAAGTAATGTAGATTAATAGACAAACATTAATTTTTATGTTTTTGTTTGTATTAATAATATATATTGGATTTTATTAATGTATTACACAACTACGAGATAACTCGTAGTTGTACATATGGGTCCTTTTTTCATACTACGAGATAACTCGTAGCTGTAGGCCAATGGGTTAAATTAAATGCACATGTTTAACATAATGACCATTGACAGTCTAAGTTCTGTTGGAAGAAATGGATCCAGTGTGTGATATAAATAGATTTGGCAGTGAAACTGTTTGGTGACAGGTGCAGGAGCTGGAAAGCAGCAGTGAGCAGGTACAGTCGCTAGTGGAACAGTTGGCCATACTGAAAGCTGAAAACACGAGTCTGCGTGATCGCAACGACGAACTCACTATGCAGGTCGAGAACCTCACTGCACGTCCTGTCATCAAGAGGTTAGTTTTATCATTGAAGATTTTACAATTAGTTTGTATTTTTTTAATAATCATTTATGTGATTGTCTCCAAGTAAAAAAATCTGTTTTCTGGAGCATTTGTTTTACAACTAAAAAGGTAGTTATGTTATGAGCATTGTTCAAAGTCTGAATCGCTTATTCCATTGAGGTATATGTGCTGATTACGTGATGGTGGTCCAGGACCATTGATGAGACACGTTTTATCACATAGTCTATGTTTGACTTGTTATTATCTTGTTTCGTAAATCCCAACTTTCAACTAGATATCATTCAAATGTATTTTCCAATATTTAGATCCCACAACTAACCTAATAATTTCATTTCTTAAGGATGCCTAGGCTGATTATTCTTCTTTTTGTTTCTGGTTTTTTTTTCTTATTACGTGTTTGAAGCAGTTGTTTTCATTATCGAACAGTTTGTACTTACATGTCATATAATAATGAATTGTGAAAACTTGAGTGATTCTGAAATTGATGGTGTTGTATGATGATTGTTAATATTGTGATTAAAGTAGTAGTGTTATGATGATAATGTAAAATATTGTCGTACTTGTGGTTGCAATTTTAAAATTTTTTCAAGGCTAGTGAATTACTATAGTTGAATAAATGAAGCTTGTCAAACTTTTAAACACTTCTCATGTATACAGTAAAAGGTTTGTAAGTTATTAAATGTTGTTTATTCAATGTAAACTATAAACATGTTACTGTGGAAAATTATTGTTGTTGTTTTTTTGGAGTAAAAAAAAAAAAAAAAACGCAAAAAAATTAGTATTTATTTTTTCAACTATTTAATTGGTGTTTCAGATTTACAGTAATATTTCCTTTGGAAAAATAATTATGATCTACTATGAAAAAATGTATAGTAAAACCTGCCATATTCGGCCCTGTGACATTCAGCACCTTTTATATTCGGCCAGTTGACAAGCAATAAACATTTTGTAACTGTAAGCTTTGCGGTCAAGGAATCCCACACATCGCCCAATGTAGCAGTGGTAGGAGAGGGATGGAGGCTTTGTTTTCCATTATGATGACCTTGCCTATATATTTATAGAAACAATGATTGTGGCATCAGTAATGTTGTATTCTTTAATAATGTTGTGGCATCAAATAGAAGGTATTCTTTATGAAAATTAAATTTATTAATTTATTTATTACTTCACGGGAAACAGTCCCATCGTATTATTCAACATTTTTATAATTACTTAGTGTCTCCAAAAAGTAAGCAGTGACATGAGTAATCCGTTTGCTATAAATAGCTCATATTCTTCATATCAAAATTCCATATCCGGCTATAGTGCCATTCGGCCTACCCCAGCTGCCACTGACGCTTACGAATATGTCTACTCACGCACAATAGCTTATCGGCTGTACGTAAAGTATCAAGTGCTAAAGACATAATTGTTTTACTTTCTGAATAAAATAATGCAGATATACTAAATAATTATTATCATAGTTTAATAAATTGTAATTGGCCAACAGTTTATATTTTTTATATTTATAATTGCGCATCATTGTGAGTCTGCTGTAACTATTTGTGGACAACAGCTGATCGGCAGTACACAAATTGTCAATCACTAACATGTGATATTATATTTCTGTACAAAAACCAAATTGATAAATTTTGCCTGCATTTGTGGGCAACATGATTCTAATCGGCAGTATGCAAATTTCATATTTCTAAGACATGTTTTTGTTTTATTTTGTTTTAATAAAACAGCTAAGTAGAAAAGAAAGTTTTTAAATTGTTGTAGTTTTGTAAATAATATTTAGTTTTATGCAGTCATTTACTTACCGATATTATTTTAGTGTATATTATCAATATTATTACGCATTCTGTTTATTTTCAAAACAGTTATGATTTTTGAAAACGTATTGTATTGATGTTAACTTTAAGGACTTGCAAATCATTTTCACATCTATTGTATTTTTTTTATTTTTGTTTGTCTTTTCAAAACTGTACCTATTTTTGGATATGCCTTTTACTAATCTTAACTTTAGGGACATGTGAAACACATATAAATCCTTGTCCAATCCTCATTATTCCTCCAATCGGAGATGGTTGCTATGACTGTGAAACCTGTTCCATGTATGTTGTGTGATGTTGCAGACAGAACAGCAGTGAGGGGGGCCTGGGTAGTGGAACCAAGCGGAGAGGCAACTCTCCTCTGGCCCTACCACCTGAGCACTCGTGGGACGAGGAGAGTCCTCGACTGGGCAAGGTCAGGCGCTACTGCACAGACACTGATCTGTCACTTGATAGTGTGCCTATAGAAGGTACGTACGTGTTCACGTGTACTCGTAAGCACAAGTTTGTTTTTGAAATCCAAATTACAAATTTGGAAGTTTAGAGTTGTTTTGAGGAGTGTTTGAATCCTGGTTTATATTGCAGTTGTACCCCCTTGGCCTGGGTATTTTCCTAAGAAATAGTAGTTTTTAGCATTATAATGAAATAACATTTCTTCTTCATTATGATCACATTCACGAAAGTCGGAAATCTAATTTTTATAAAGACATTTTATTAAGTCTTGATCCAGAACTCATTTCTGAGATGCTGCCATAGTTGATTGTTTACAAACAGTCAACAGCTGGTTAAGTCTCGAAATGTTAACTCATGCCAAAGCTACCATGAAGAACCCAACTACATTAAGAAAATACTAGACACCTCACTAACAATTCCAAATTTGACTTACTCCATTATTTCATAGAGTATCAAGTCTATACTGATTTTACCAATCACTTATTTCAGGACACGCCGGCGTGCTAATCAGTGAGTTAATACACATGACGTGTTAACATATCCTCAGGACTCAAAGGATTAAGATTCTTAGTGCATCAAATAGAAGTGTCATACTGTTGGCAAATTCAACCTAAAAATGCTTAAATTCTAATAGTTAAGAGAGAAACATGAAACTACTTATTTGAAGAAGTTTTAAAATATTTGTTGGAGTTTTTTCATTAAAGAGTGGGTAATTACATTATAAAAAAAAATTTCCAAATGTAAAAAAATTACACAAATATTTCAAAATAAGCATCTTGTATTAAACTTTGAGCGTTATATAAAATATCTCAGTGGTGAAATGAAAAAAATGAAATGAAAAATGTCTTTATTGAATACAAAGAAAAACATTCATTCCCAGGCGAGGTTAGGGCTCTGAGTGAAATGGAGTTCTTGCGTACGGTTTTCTGTGTGAGGTTGGGCATTGTCTTGCAAAAGTAGAATTTATGGTAGTCTAGCTTCTGTGAAACAATTTCAAACAATAAACTCCTTGAAACTTGTTGAAAACATAGAGAAATCTGTTATTATGAAACTGCAGTTTTCATGAATCTTTTCGTCAACTTTGGTGACCAGATCGTCACTCAACAATGCTCGGATATCCACTCTTCTTTTGATCATGAATGTTTGTTCTGCCATTTTTAAATGGAATGCACCACTTCCTGATAGAATTTTTAGTCATTACGTTGTTCCTGTACACTTCACACAGTTCCTGAAAAATTTCTATTGGTTTGAGTTTTATGCCAACAAAAAATGGAATAACAGAACGCACTTCAGAACTGGCAGGACTTTCAATTGCAGCACACATTTCAAATTTGAATATAAAAAAATGGGTAGCGTGGAGATGTTCCTGTTGCCACAGCTGGAGGCTGAATGAGATGCCGAACACGAGCACACAAATATATACGCTATTGTCGCACGAACGGCGCTGTTAGGTGGAAACGTTCCTTACTTTCTGAATAGCCCTCTCTGAAAATTCCTAAATCACCAACAAGAGAAAATGAGTGGGGGACCTCAATTCCTTAGTTATTGGTGTAAGATAGTTGTTTTTATTTTTAATCATGAGTTATCATAGTTAACTCACAGTGAATTAACTCTCCTGATCGGCCCTTAAATAGTTGCTCACACCATCAATTTTGCCACCATAACCAGTGGAATATCTCGCTGAGTATTTGTGGTGATCTAACACAGTCAACTGATTTAGATCTATCTAAACTTACATACTGAGACTAGAATAAAGATTACAAACTGAAGCAAAGTGAGATCAAAGACAGACCGAAGAGTGAGCCTTGCACTTCGGACTTGCATTGTGGTGATGATAATATATACCAATGGTGTAATTTACTCTTCTGTTTCTGAATTCAGTTTGTGGCTTTCCTGGTTGATTTCAATTATTGGAATACTTACAAAATCTAGCTCCTGTAACTTCTGAGAGTTACCCTAACAGTTGAGTTTTTTTTAAACGTTTCAAATTAATTACATTTATTTACTTAAATATTTAAATTAATCTCAGTTTGATTAAGTGTTTCAATTAAATGAAATTTATTATCAAACCATTACTAATTTACTATTTTAAACATTCTCTCAAGACAGCCTCAGTCAGTACGTTCAAATTCCCATTCTCTGATCATGATGGCATCACTGTCAACATTAGGATGAAAAAATAGAACATTTACTAAAAAACGATTACAATAATTCTAGAACTGACTATCCCATTAAATTGTTTATCCCTCAATGTGATTTTGAAAATCTGTCTTCAAAGCTAGCTACTTATGACTGGAAAAATTTAATATATCTAACTAAATTCAATGGTGCGGAATACATGTATGAGTCTCTGTTCACTGTTATCATTAACAATATAAATTTTTTTAAAGTATTAAAAAAATTAAAACCGAAACAATTATCCAAAAAAAAAAAAGAATAAAATGTGGTATACTGACAATTTAAGGAAAATGAAAGAAAAATTATTGTTTCTTAGTGACTTGATAAAGGGCATCTTAATCAAAATGTTTCCTTAACCCATTGGAGACTGAGATTTTAACGCTATTGTGACAACCCAGGACTGAGTTTTTTTTTGTTTAAAAAAACGTTTTAATAGTTTTTTTTTTTTCAGTTATGGTGGTATAACTTACCTGTAAAAAGTTTTTTTTTGTGGAATTCATGTGTGGTATATATTTACAAATAATTACAAATACATTTTTACTTTTTTTAGTATTTATTTACTGTATGAAAAATTTCAAAACAGTTCTCCAAATGTAAAGGAACTTTACATTTTTTACATTGGTAAATTGTTTCTGATCGCCTTCCGTGATCATAACACACTTTACATCTTTTGGATGGTCTAGCTTTGTTTGTTGGAGGAATTTTTTCAATGAAATGTCCCCATTGTTTACATTGTAGCCTCATTGGTTGGTCTAGTGAAGGCCTCCCTCCTGTAGGCCTATCAGGAAGCTGAACTGTTGATAGTAACTGGTCAACAATGTTTTAGCCTAAATTCTGAAAGATGAATTTTCTTTTTAGTGACCAAGTTGTGTACAATACTAACATTACATAATGCAATATCAAAAAGGTAAAAAAATATTTTTTTGTACCCTTTGGCACTCCTACGCATTACTGGAAAGGAGGAAAGTTTTTTGGTCCTGCTTGTCTACCCCACACATATACTTGTTGTAATCTACAACAACATTTTGGTTTGAGGCTTTACTACTGGATTTTGTTTTCCTACTTTCTCGCTGAGAAGTTACTTCTTGGAAATCTGGTCTCTCGTGGTATGTTGAAAGCATTGTCACATCCTTCCTATCTTTCCATTTCAGACACAACATGTTATTACTTGAGCGAAATGTTATTTTCTCCTTTCTTCAGTTTTTCTTTTTTTATTTCCTGGGAACATTTTTTCTATTGGCTCTCAATGTACCAATGCAATAAGTATCTCTGTTTAGGAGCTCCAAAAAAAGGTTTGGCGATGAATACCAATTGTCCATAAACATAAGTCAACCTTCACCAACTAAGTCTTCTGTCATTGTCCAAAACAACTTGTTCACTAACTAGCATTGTAGTGTCATTGGTAATTTCCTTCCCAGTGTATATCTTTGAAATTGTAGCAGTACCCTGTTACAGAATCACATAACCTTATAAATCTTAATTCCAAACCTAGCCCTTTTTGAAGGGTTGAATTGGATGTAGGCTAACCTTCCTCGGAAGGACATCAAACTTTCGTCAATACAACAAAACTTTCCAGGTTTGAATACCCTTTTGAATGATGACAAAAGTAATTCAACAACTGGTCGGATTTTCCTTAGTTTGTCAGTTTGCAGAAGTGAGGATGAAAAGTGTAAGTATCTAGAAATAGATTTGAATCTGTCGCGTGACATAACCTCACTATAGATAGGACAATGAATTATTTGTGTCTGCGAGACCAATAGTCAGTTACTTTTTGTTTTGGGTTTTGTGACATCAAAACAACAAGGCTAAAGTAAGCCTTCATTTCATCCTTGGTTACATCAGTCCAATTATTATTAGGCCTAACATCACCTCCACCAAGAATTTTCTCCCTAGCATACTTGTTAGTTTCACTTACACAACTTTATCCCAGAACTCATTGGTTAGAAATTGATTCAATACATCTAGCTCTGTACAATCAGCATTCAATTGCCTGGAAACAATTGGATTTATACCTGAATTTCCAGTAAAGTTGATTTGCCTTACTGTGTTTGTGTCATTTGTCCAGGTCCAAGTTTGGAGGTTAGGCCTATTGTCATTGTCGTCATCGTCATCACTACTATCACTTCGCCCGTCATTGTCACTGATTTCATCATTATCGTCATTGATATTCACAGTTTCGCCATCTAAATCACCACTATCACTATCACTTTCATTCAGTACATTATCCACATACGCAGATAACTCCGACGAACGGAGAAAAACACTTCATCGCGAGACGCCATGTTGCTCGACCTGATCGCTGTTCTATTGCAAACAGTTACGGTATTCAGGTTTATGTTCGGTTTTTGCATTCAGTTTCTTGTATTCGGATGTTAGATACCGAATAATACGATTCAACTATCGATCGCTTGTTGGTGAACGGAATAACCATACAAATAACCGAGAATTATATCGATTGAACAAAATCCCAAAATTCATGACGGACACTGTCCGTCATCCGTCTTTACGCGCTGTATACATGATGACGGGCAATATACGTCATCCGTCGCCAATGGGTTAAGAGATAGGTATAATGAATTAAAATATCAGTATAAAAAAGTCCATCAAAGAAGCAAAACTAGCTAGTAATGTAAATTATATAGAGCAAAGTAGTAATAAATGCAAATCGGCTTGGCATATTATAAAAAATAATAATGTTCAAGTTAATAATTTCAAAACCAACATTGATCCTGATACTTTCAATCAATAATTATTTTTGTAAATTCTGTAAATGAAGTTAAACGAAACATAAAATCATCTGTAAATAATGTTCAAAGTCATGAGTTGCTGCCAGCTATTGTGTCCAACCAGTACTTTTCTTGGAAAAATATAACTCCAGAGAACGTTTTGAAAGCCATTAAAAAAATGAAAAATTCTGACAGCTTTAATTTTTACGATATGTCAAATAACTTATTAAAAAAAATAGCTTTAAGTTTGGTAAATCCTCTAGCAACCTGTATCAACCAATTACTAAAAGAGGGGGTGTTTCTTAGACAACTTAAAGTTTCCAGAATTTTGCCCAATATATAAAAAGGGTCCGAAGGATGAGCCTGGAGCTATCGTCCCATTTCTGTTGTTCCAGTCCTATCAAAACTGATTGAAACGCTGGTCTACGAACAGATTGTTGATTTCTTGGAGAGCAATTATCTTTTAAATGCATCTCAATTTGGTTTTAGAAAGACTAAATCTACTGTTGATGCAATAGATGATTTGATTAGACAAATTAATCAGGTATTTGAAAATAAGGCTTTTGCTCAGGTCACCTTCTGTGACCTGAGCAAAGCCCTTTGATTGTGTTAACCACTGTGATCTTATCACAAAGCTAAATTATTACGGGTTTTCAGATCCTACATTGAAATTTTTTCAAGTCCTTATTTACATGATCGACAACAGATAGTTACCATCAATGGGGTAAGGTCCAAGGACATTACAGTAAAATATGGTGTCCCACAGGGCTCTGTCCTTGGACCACTTCTATTTTAAATCAGTATAAATTATCTACCTTTCTCAGTGACAGCTAAAACAATACTTTACGCTGATGATACAACTTTTATTAACATTGCAAATAACATTGGAGAACTCTCAAAATTTTCAGATGAAACCTTAATATAGGTGCTTCCCAGTGGTTTTCGATCTAATGGATTTCTAATTAAATGAAAGAAAAGACACAAAAATATAATTTTTTAGCTTGAAACCTTATTTGGCCCCTCTTGATAACAGTTTTAGCTCCAATTGTAAAATTTTTTAGGAATGTATATAGATAACCAACTAAACTGGAACCAACATTACAGAATATATAAGCAAGAGGCTTTCTAGAGTTATTTACCTGTTAGGTTTGCCTTAGGAGTGCTGTTCCTAAAAACTATGTGAGGACTGCCTATTTTGCGTATTTCCAAGCAGTTTTTCGATATGGTTTGATATTTTGGGGCAACTGCTCAGGAACTGAAGACATCTTAATTCTTCAAAAAAAAAGCTATTAAGAGTAATGACTAATTCTCAACCGCTTGGGAACATTGTAAACCACTTTTTATTCTGTTAGAGATTCAAACGGTTATCAATCTATATATATTTGATTTAATTAACTATATTCTAAAAAATCCAAAAATTTTTAAAATTTAATAACGAAATTCATTCATACAATACTAGAACTAAAAAACAATGCTGCAATTGGTTATCACCGCCTCAGTAAAACCTTAAATAGTCACATGGTAAACATCGCTGAAAATCTATAATTTTTTGGAACCTCTGGTAAATAAGTATCCACATAAAACCTTCACTAAGCTTTTTTATAGTTGGCTTTTGAAACACCCTTTCTATAGTTTAGACAAGTTTTTAGAATTAAAAACATTACATTTTTAGATATATAATAATTTTTATATGTAAATTTTGACAATTGTTTATTTACTATTTAATTTATATATCTAGGCCTAGTTTATTTTAAAATTAACCTTCACTGACTAAATTTATGCTACTTAAAGCACTTGTTTTTTCTTTTTTTGTATATTAGTTTAAGTTTAAATTATTTTGATAAAATTGTTTTATTTTGACCATGCCCCTAGGCTGCAATATGACATTGTCAATGATTGTAAGAATTCGAACGACAAATAAAGATTTTATTCATTTATACTTTTACTGGCATAACTAAGAAACCAAAATTCAACATAACCTACTAAACTAAGAAACCTGTTATAAAGGAATGTGGGCTGTGAGAGATGTGACTTGTGTGCAGGTCTCGCTATTGGGCGTTCTTTGCGTCACAGCGAGAGTGGGCTGGAGGCTGATCTTGACACTCTGGACAACTCACTCACCCTCTCCTCCCCGTCTGTGGATAAGGTGACACTTTTAACATTGACTACCATTAATTTACTGTTTGTAATATTGTTTTCAATCCCTTATGAAAAGTCACTAGAAAATTGTTTCAGATTCTTGTTAAAAAAAAGGCAGTTTAATATTAAAAAGGTTTATAATTTGGTTTATTGTTTGATTATTCAATTTGAATTGTTTCTTTCATTATTTTAACTATAGCAAAATACTTGAAAAATCATATGAAAAATCCTACATACGTTAATATACATTTAACAAACTGGAAATTAACTCTGGAAATATAATTGGTTTTCTTAATAATACGGGGTGTTACAAAAAGGACTTTACCGCTTTGAAAATGTATATAAATATATTCAAAAAAGGTACAGTGCTGTTTTTACTGTTGTTTTAAAGGAAAACACATAAAGATTTTTTTACCTTAAATTAAAGATGTTCTATGTGGCTCTGTTGGTTATCCTATAGACATCCCATCGGTAGTCAATTTATTCCCAAACTCGCACTAGCATTGCAGGTGTAACTTGCTCAGCGGTAGTGTAGATTCTTGCCCTAAGTTTTGGTAGAGTGGCGGGCGAAGGAGGTAGATACATCATATCCTTGATGAAGCCCCAGAAGAAAAAGTCTAGCGTTGTCAGGTCTGCGGAGTGGTGGAGCAATGTAACTGGCACAGCACGGCCAATCCATTGACCTGGAAAGTCGTCATTCAGAAATTCTCGGATGTCAGTCAGACAGTATGATGGTGCACCATCTTGCATAAACGTTTTGTTCTCGTTCATCTTCATCGATCCGTGGTATCAAAAATTGTTGCAACATATCCAACCACACTATCCTGTTAATGGTTCTCCCTTGGATAAAAAAAGATGCCGTACATTTTCTTCTTGCTCAACGCATAAAACACATTCACATTAGGGCTATCACGAGCATGTTGCAATTTTTCATGTGGATTTTCATTACCCCAAATCCTACAATGATGTGTGTTAACTTTGCCACTTAAGTGAAAAGTTGACTTGCAGAACAAATTATGCTGTCCAAGATATGTTCATCATCATCATCTAATTGACACACATAACATATCCACACAGAAGTTCATCCATGCAATCTTATCAGTATCTTTAATGCCTTGTAAAAGTGATAATCTGTATGGTCTCAAATGTAAACATTTTCTCAACACACGCAAAACCATTGTATGTGGGACTTGTAGCTCACAAAATGCATGCCGGGTCGATTTCAAAGGGCTGTTGACAAAAATTTATTTCACTTGCTCAACAACTTCATCAGATGTACTTCGACAACCTGATGATTTCATATGTTTTACTGAGCACCCTTTTACAAAATATTTTTTATGCCACTCATAAATTGTAGGCCTACTAGGAAGATCTTTAGTGTGCTTGGTACAAAAATTACGCTAAACTGTTGTCGACTGTGATCCTTCAAACCAAAACACACAGCTCCAGTCCAGTAATGGCAGCCATCTTTAACGTAACTGCCGCTAGCGCTTGTTGAGCGAAATTCTGCACGACATGAACTCATGAACAACGAGCTACATGAGTCAAAACTTGATGTTTCCCTTTAAAATAATACTAAAACCAGCACTGTATCTTATTTTGAATGAATTTGTATGAATTTTCAAAGTTGTAAAGTCCTTTTTAAAACACCTTTTATATACATATAATAATAAACTAGTAATTATATTTGATGACACAAAAATATGTACTTGGTTCCATTGGTCCGTAGGAAAAATCAGGAACCAACACAAAAATATTGGTTCCTCAATCTTAGATTAACAGAGTTGATTGACTAATCATATAGAGCAAAGATATGTGATGATTATTTTATAGATTTTTATTGATACTAAGTTTTTAGTTGGTAAAGCTGCCTAATACTACCGTCTTATTACTTCTTGTAAATAGCTTATTAAGAATTACTTCTTATAAATTTAATTGAGTCATTATATCAAAGAAACATTTAGGAGTAGTCAAAGACATTATAGAAAAGTGGAAAAAATAAAGACATTTTTGAAAGTTGCAATATGGTGCTGTGCGCAATGCACATGCTTGACATAAATAAATTACTTACCCTGGCTCAACATTGAAAATACATCAAGGAACTATGATAAATTTACAAATATGAATTCAGTCCAAAAATAATAGAAGTCAAAATGAAAATTATGTTTATTCATTAAGTAACAATTTATAATGTGTACATAGAATACTGCAACTGAAGTATATCTAGAAGAATATAGTAGTGTTATATTAAGCTATTATATAACATCAAGATGAGGTGTGCTGAGGTTCCAAGCTTGGATTGCACCATGTACCTTTGATTGTTCTTTTCCATGTACCTTTCAAGTATTTTCTACCTGATCCTCTCACTCCACAGAGGGCAATTTGGCACTTACATTTTTTGTGTCTCAATTTATAGCATTGGATGAGTTCTAAGTAATGTAATCATCTGTTGATTGGATCGTAGTATTTTTCATCACTTCATCCAAGTCAGCACAACTTAAATAGCAAAAAGATAAAAGTTTGCTGGTGTCAGGTTATTGGAATGGAGAATTGACACATTGGGTTTGATAAGTGCTGTCCCATAAAGCAAAGCAACTTCTACGTCTCTCATTGTTTTAATGCTTTTACTGATAAAAAATGTGGAAGAATATTCTTAATCAAGACAAAAGATCCTGTGACCAATTTCACATTTTTTACAGGTGACATTTAATATTGGTGGTTGTGAAGAAGCTTACATAGCCGAGATTGCGAAACTTCAAGCCTCTATCGCAGAGTTACAGCAGTCCAATGAGGAGTACAAGAAGAGATTGGCGGTAAATAATAATCTCTGAGTCCACAACCAAAATACACTCTGGCTTTTACAGTAGTAAATTATAGGTCTTCAAGTATTAACAACGAAAGTAAGAATGAATTTATGTAAAATTACTTTTATCTGAAAGATATATTTGTTGAAATATTTTGTTTATACTTTTTTTAGTAAAAATGTACAGTAGTGTAAAGAATATTTATATACACTCAGCTAAATATCTTTAAAAATTCTGTAGAGCAGGCCTCATTTAAATAGTGATTTATAAATATCTATTACTAAATAATTACTAATTATATTTTTAATGCTGATTCATTTCTTTTTAGACCTTTAAGAAAAAATGTCATCTTTATTGTTAAAAGCCAGAGTCTATTCAGAAAAATATATTTTATTTTATAAAGTCTATTTCTAAACATTTTAAATCACTGTAGTGACAATACACATTTATTTCCTGTATTTTACTATAGTTTTTACAGATCTTTTATTAGTTAAACCGTTTTATTTATTGCTTGGTTGTTGATTATTTTATAGTGATTTCAATTATATTTCTTAGTTAATAACTACAAGTACAAAGAGATATTTACATATGTACCAGTTTGCAATGTGATTTTTCATATAGAATGCCAGGATCTATTATTAGTTTGTTTCATTCATGATTTCATTTCATAACTGTTAAAGTAATTTTATTTGATGTAATAAACCACTTTTAACTGATCCTCTTATGTTACGTAGTACATTATTATTTTACTGCTTTGTTCTGTTGGGTCTAACATTTACTATGCAACTCATCAAGGTTTGTAATTTAGAAGGGTGGGTAGCAAGAAATTAATCATCAAAACTTTATTTTACTAAAAAACTCAAACTCCAGTGTTGTCGAATCAATTATTTTATTCAAACACTATTTTTAACGTAAACTTAAACATAAATTAAAAATGTCAAAATTAATATAATAGCTAGACAATTTTAATTTTTTTAACTCTAAAATCAATCAATTTTTTTTACAAAATTTATTTTTAAAAGGCTTTATTTAAGGTGGGCACACATAATATTATGTGTACCCATCTCAGAGTGTTTGAGTTGTCGAGAGATGTTTTCTCACTGAGTTGTATATTATTCCTCAGGTAGGGTTCTTCTCTTTTTGTTTTGAAAATAAATAAATGAGGCATTATTTTTTTAATTTACTTGGACATAAAGAAAGATATTAAAAAACATTTTTACATATTCTTGTTCTATTTTTGTATTATTTTATTTTTGGATGTTGGGTGTGTATTAAGGTGCTGTAGAATAGTGTTTTATTTCCTTTGATATTGTTGTGATTTCAAATATTTATCAACACTATTTTTAATTGCATTATTTTGAGATAGTCAAAATACTACATTATGGGTTGCAAAATTTTATAATTGTTTACAGATATTTTTAGACATAATTTTTTCACCTTTGACAGTAGTTTCATTCACTTCTTGTGTATAATTAATCCGATCTTGATTTATAAACAGCAATGTGATGTGTACTTTCATCATGAAAACTTAATTTAATAGGACTGTTAACTCTTGTTAATTATAGCCATTACATTTACTAAGTGTTTTTGCCAGAAGTCATTCATTTCAATTCAAAAAATTTAAATTAATTTCTGCAACTCCTAGCATGCCTCATGTCTGTAAGCTTAACCTACAACTCTTGCTAACTGTGTTGTTATTTTGTTGAGTGTGGTTCTTAGTTGTATTGCTGATTATGTTATTATTATATGAGTTCTATAAATATGTTATTTTATGTCATAAAACCGCAAGAAAAGTAGATTAAAAGATGTTTTGTTTTATGCTCAATAAGGTAATCCTGTATTATTTATAACAGACAATACTAAATTATAAATAACTAAAAAAATACAGTATTTCAAATATTTTCTTGTTTAAACCTCCAAGTGATGTTATAGCACTGTGCAACATGCTTTTAGCATCATATTATGGCTGAAGGTAGTTTCAATAAATTCATAGTTCGTATACAAATTTATAAAAAGGCCTTACTACTTTTTTTATTAAAATTTGAAGCGCTATTTAGAAAGTTCTGAAAAAACCAATAACGGTCAGTTGATTCAATTAGATTTCGCATGCTTTACTTCGTTTCATTCGAGGCTAAATGACTTGTGATAATGATGCATATATTTTATTGTGTGTATTATTTTCTTTATATTTTTGTTATTGTAACAGGCATCTAGTTTTTTGTGCTCATATTTTAATCAAGTTGGTTTGAAAGTAGTTTATTTTGAAATAATGCCTTTTGTCTTAAGTACTTTTTGATGTAGTCTACATCATTAATTTATACATTTAGGCCAACAGGCCTTTGTTACCATTTTTGACATTTTAAAATTTAATTTTTGTTATATATACTGTTTGTGTGACATTTTTCACATTTAAAATTAAATTTCCTACAGTTTATGTATTTTGACTTCTTTATTTCGAAAGATAATACGCATATAATATCTTAATAGAGGTATTATGTAATATATATTATAATACATAATATTATATAACTCAGCTATTAGATAAAAAATTACAATGTTTTTCTTTGTGTTTTAGAGCATGTTTTTATGAAAAATTTGATATAATACATAATAATAAATTATTTGAGAACAATTTATATAAAAAAGTTACATTTAATTAACCCTTCAACGCGTTATTTTTTTTTCATGGTCATACTCCCTCCTGCGTTGATTTTTCTGGCGGTTTTTTAGAGATTTTGTGTTTTATAAATAATATAAGCAAATTACCCAAGTTTATAATTATTTTATTATACTTCTATGTTGTTAGTGTTTAAAATTAGCCAAATTAAACAAAATTAACCTACTTTAGGTTAATTTCCCTAAAAGCTAGCTAACCTACAAACCATCCCCAACTCATGTTTATAAAACACAACAAATTGTTCCTGTCAAAACGGGATTTCCTTCTTCAAAACAATATAGTTAGCTTGTAAAACTAATAATAATAACTAAACAAAGGAACGTAAAACACACAAAAATATGTCAGTTGAACATAACCATCACACTAACAATGACTGTAAACAACAACAAACGTAAGCTGACAAACGATCGGCTGCACGGCAATGACGTCGTCTTGAATGCAGCTGATTTCTCAGATATTTTTTCTAAAGATCGATTTTTCGAGATATCGACTCAATTAATCGAAAGTTTGAATCTTCTCCTTTCGATTGGTATACATTTTTCATTGAAAACATTCGATAGTCGTCTGTTACAGCTACAAAAATAACCGACTACTCCATGACGTACTCAGTACGGCAAAACGCGATCTCAAGTAAAAGTGTCATGACGTACCTAGTACGGCAAAACGCGTTGAAGGGTTAAGTAAAATAATATGTTTAAAAATGGCCAGCACTTAAAAGTGGGTTATATATTTTTATTAAGGCACTTGGAGGGTTAATTTAATTTGAAAAACTGAATGGCTTGCACCATTTTCTGTGTTAGTAAAATCGTTTGTCTTGGATAATGCTCATGTATACTTTTAATTCAATTTCAATTGTTATATCTAGAACTGATTATGTCCAAATACATTCTTAGGGTGTCCTAATGTAATACCATTACAATTCTAATGGTAATAGTGGCCACTATATACAAATACTGTTTACAATGTGTTTACTTAAGAGTTGGCTTTACTAGTGGCCATCTTGATTTAGCCCCATAAGAACAATGTTAATTATGGGATCTCATGGGCTTATGGAACCTTAGTTTTAGTTGTATAATTATAGGAAATATCTCATTTTAAAGATATAACTAATATGCATCCAAGTGCTTTTTAGTTTTTTTAAAACATTTTATCTGTATTCATAAAAATATCTCAACATATTGTTGTACTTTTTTTGCTTAAATATTCAAAAATTGTTCGTTTTACAGAAGAACTAAAAAGCACTTGGTTGCATATTAGCTATATCTTTAAAATGAGACATTTCCCATAATTATATGACTAATGGTCTATAAGCCCATGAGGTTTAACATTGTTCTTATGGGAAAACAACTCAAGGTCGTTTCTCTACAGCCAGCTGTTTAATTGTTAATGTTTTCTCATATATTTGTCTTTACATAATGAATGGATGGACTCAATAACAAATATTACCACAAACCCAAGAATTCGTGTAACAATTAAAAATAAAATATTTTAAAATTATTGTTTTCTAAATTGATTTTTTAAATGTAATCTGAAAATTTATATGAGTTTTAAATATGAATTATGATACAGGAAATTTTTTAAAAGGCTTCAGGAGTTTAGGAGGTGATTATAATATAAGTATGAGTTGAAATAAGCACATGTTTATCTATTTTACTTTGTTGAGCTTATATTTGTCTGTCTATGGTTTTTACTGTAAAAAAGCATTAATTTGTATTTGATTTAAGTTTTTAACACTATTTTTATGGCTATTTTTTATTTTATCTTTATTTTAGTGCTAACAATATTTTTCTTCAAAAGTATACATAAACATATTCACTTATATTTGATTTCAAAAGATCAATAAAAGACCTTTTCATTCCTTTTTTTAATCCTGTTTCAAGAACTAATGCATCATACACTTTACATAATGTTTTATCTTTTGTTTATATTGCTTGAATCTTTTTTGTTGTCTAGATTCTTGTGAAGTACATATTCATTTGTATATGATTTTAAAAGATCAATAAAAGACCTTTTCCTTTTTTAATCCAGTTCCAACACACTTCACATAATGTTTTATTTTTTGTTTATATTGCTTGAATCTTTTCTGTTTTATAGCTTCTTGTGAAGTTTGGTTTGTTCAGCATCAAGCTAATGCCCATACAGAATTACAATTTTGTATCTCAAAATGAATTTTACTAAACATGACTCATTTATAAATATTTTTTCCTTTTCTGTTTATATATTGAATAAAGAAAAAAAAACATTGACAGTAGTATTTGTTTTTATCAGTGTTAAAAAGTTGTTCTAAATGATCGTGCTCCATATTCATACTTTTGAGTTAAAACTGAGTGAGTGTGCATACTTTGAAAAAGAGTGTAACCAATTGTATTTATAATAGGGTCTATTTTGTGTTTAAGCCTGCATATGCTGAGTATAAAATAATTTTGTAAATTATTCTTTAGTATGGCACCTAATATAATAGTATTATATTAAAACATTGTTTAATGATATTTTTTACGTAAAAGCTTTAAAGCTCTATAATCTAATAAGCTGCAGTAATTAAATTTTTAATACATTTTTATCATACAAAGATAACTCTTTGGATATTCAATCCCTCTAAGACAACACAAATAGCTGATGTATACTAAAAGTGTTGCACTAATTTATTTTCATATATTTAGCTATAATAACAAATTTATTATAAACTTTTGACTATAACAAAAAATTTTGTACTTTTTATGTACTTGAAAATCATATAACGAATGTGGAGTTCAAAAATGTTATGAACATTCAGTACAGGTTTTGATTTTGAACTGCCTGTACCAGACTTGACACAATGTCGATAGGTCACTTGATCAGCCTCCACATGCGCGCTAAATACCAGACTTGACACAATGTCGATAGGTCACTTGATCAGCCTCCACATGCGCGCTAAATACCAGACTTGACACAATGTCAATAGGTCACTTGATCAGCCTCCACATGCGCGCTAAATACCAGACTTGACACAATGTCAATAGGTCACTTGATCAGCCTCCACATGCGCGCTAAATACCAGACTTGACACAATGTCGATAGGTCACTTGATCAGCCTCCACATGCGTGCTAAATAATGAACTGCATGAAATATTTACCTCACCAAGTTTTTTGAATTTAGTTTAGAGTCATTGAATTAGCCTAGACATTTAATGTGAGGTCAAATATTTATCTGTATTGTTATTGTTTTCACTTCTAAAACAATATGTGAGTTTTTCTGATGTAATTGAAATTATATAACAATTGTAATCTCTGTGCAGTATAAGGAATTGTGATTTGATCAAAACAATCGTAAAAATTGAAAATCATCGTATGAGACGAACATTTTTTATTTTATTTTTCCTCTTTACTCTATTACAATAAATAATAATTGGCATTAGCAGAATAGTCATTGTAGGAGGACACATTTTATTTGAACAATATAAATATCCCAATGGTAATTTTAAACTAATACGCATAGGTGCTTATGGTAAATGTCTGCAGTATATTACAAGGCAAGGTTGTTATCAAAGTTGTTACTCTACTCTAATGTTATCTCAAGGCTGATGAGATAAGGTTGCTGGAAAATTTAGTCCCAATGCTGTCACACGAGTCTCAACACGTAGGTTGCTGGTAACATGGGTACATGCCCAAGCTACCTTGTTGCTTACAAGAAAGAAATCTATTTGCAAACATAAATGACCAAGAGTTGTCCTCTTTCTAGCGATTTTCTAGACTAATTTTATAAGTTTGATATATATATATATTACACTTAACTTCAGGTTTTTGGTAATTCCAATATCAAGGAATCTGAGTTAAGTGATACAATTAATTGTCTTACATTTAAACACACATCTCTAGTTAAAGCAGAATATAAAATCGAAAAATTGGAAAAGAAGAACACAAGCGTAATATAAAAATAGCCCCTTCTACATATTGCAAACAAGTTTAAAATGCCAACTGGAGTTGGAAACTGTTTTTAGTATAACCAAAAAAGGAATTATTGTGAAATAACATTTAGTAAATATCATTTGGGAAATAATTAATATATTGCTTTTGTTTGAATAATTTGTAGTAATTTGTAACTTTAGTCTACTACATAAGCGAAGATTTGTTTAAAAATCATAACTTTAAAGAAATTTGTTTTAGTTTGAGAATATTACATATTTTTATTATGTTTTTGTTGTTGCCAATTAACATTTTTTTATATGTATTGCCTATAAAATAAATAAACTTATGAATTCTGTACAAACCAGTCACTTGAGTAAACACATTGACATATTATTTTAGAATGCAGTGGATTAGACTTTATTCAGGTATTTAACCATTTAGTTTATGTAATAAACAAAATATTCTTAATCCAGGAAACTGCAAGTTTTCTCTATTATTATTAGTAAATGGATTTATTAAAAATACACTGATAACTTTATACATATGCAAAAGTAATTTATTAGTTTTAATGCAGGTATGAAATAGTTTTTTAAAATAATAAAGATTTTAAATCGTGATATGAGTAGGCCTAGTTCAGTGGGAGGCCAAGAAGACTGTTAACCCCTAGTATTATTACACTAGATATAATCTAAATAAAAGAAAATTCTCCCTTAAAGGGTTTTTTAATTAATTTTCATTGAAAAGAGTGATAATTTATCAGTATTGTTGTTTTATAGATATTTTTATATAAGCTACTTTGTATCTTTCATAGCTTTATAATTTGGAGCTTAAAGCACAATTTGTATTGAGAAATATATAATTAGTTGTTACTGTATTATTCTTGTTTTATGTAGTGTTTATTATTTGTTCACAAAGTTTGACTGCTTTATTAAGCTTTAATATTATTTATCTTGTATTATTTTTGTTTTTATAGTGCATGCTTTTTTTGCTATGTTTGTGTGTTTTGTATTGTTTGGGAATTAAATGCATGTTTTAACAAAACATTGTTGTTATTATTTCTCATGTTTGTAAAGGAGTTGCAGAAAATAGTTTTTTATGTATAATTTTCAAGTTTTGTTTGGATTACACTTGTGTATTGGTATTATAGCATTTAATTTTAATTTGAATGTCTCTCTTTTGAAACTATGAACTAACCAACAAAATAAAATTGTTTGTTTGATTGCTACCAGTAAAAATTAAGCTACCCCAGACTAATAACTAATTTATTTAAAATGTATTAAACGAACCATTAATTACATTTTATTTAAAATAAAAACATCAATTATATTTTATTAAAAGATCTTATATTTTTATTGTTGTCTGGCAGCTTTTAAACTAATTTTACATTTTGCTTTACATAAAGAAATAATATCAAATGTATGCTTTTAATCTATATTGATAATTTTCAGTTTCTGTATTCATATAAAGCAAAGTTATAAGATACAAAAAATAAGAATGAATGGCTTGTTCTTTGTAAGATAAGAACAAAAATAGATCCGATTATTATAAATTTATTGGTTTTTAATACTCTCTAGTCATTCATTTTTGGCTGAGCCATAACTTTCTTAAACAGAAAATAAAGTATTGTTGACTAAATTATAATACTTTACTACAACGTACAAAGACGTTGTAAATCAATGTTTTTAGGAAAAACTGTGTAGTATGGGGTTATAGTAAGAAGTTAATTTTTTTTATGTTTGCGTGTGCAAGATTTATTCAGTTTAAGTTGTTTTTTAGTAAAAAATTCAACATAAACATTTTTCCCAACCAGGTTTGAACATTAAAAAGTATATGTCACTAATTTACATTACTTTCTTCTTTTTGTTATTGCAATTTATTGTAAAGAATTGCAACACGCTTTTTAATTCTTTTTTTGAAGTTTATTTTTGACGATGGAACGATTTTGAAGGAAACAGAATTTTTCCGGACATTTGCCATCATTCAGTGAAACAAAAAATCAGTATGCAGATCTCGAAACGTAGTGTCACTGATTGTTTGTTTCACTGAACAATGGTAAATGTCCGGATAAAATCCTCTTTCCTTCACACTTTTTAAAAACTACAATGAAAATTTTAAATGCATTTTTTACTGCAACATTTATTTAAAAGTAGTATTTTAATAATGAATAAAAATGTTCTGGGAACACTTAAAAATTAAAATACAGCTAACTTCATGTATTTTCTACCATGGCTGAAAAATAGTGGGAAGCCTCAATAAAAAATTGTGTCATGACCTCTTAAATTGGTATATATGGCATCTAAGAGTTTACGGTTAGAAAATATATCATGTTTATTGTGTTGTCCTTTAGTACATGTTGCAAAAGTAATACTTTGTTTTTATCGTATTCTACTTACTACTAAACTACAACATTTACTAACCTTTTTATAAAGTTGCATGCAGACACTAAATTCATACATTAAACACTTAATAGTATTCACCTTCAAATATACAAGTTACTCCAAGTGCTAAAACCCCCCAGCGATTATCTACGAACTCGCTGACTGAGTTAAATGCAAAATAAGTCAAGTGATGTTTCAGTCAACTAACTTACCCTGTTGATGTAAACTGTTGGAAAGATCCATCTTGCGTAAAATACAGGAAAACCATTGATTTTTATATCCTTCTACAATTTTATTAAAACATTTACATACTATCTGTGTCTTGAGAAGTTTAAATGTTCTGAATAAAAACTCATATCACATTAAATTTAATTGAATGTGCTACAATAAATGTTTCCAATAATAAAATGTCCCCTAAGAGTGGATGGAGCAAAGTAGAACTTATAAAAAATGATTTCTGCTCTCTACAGCCAATACGATTACCACACCGGTGCTATACTTTCGATGAACTCCCTTGCAATATGTGGTGTCGAGAGATAGAATAAGAAACTTTAAATGTGAACAATAAAATATGATATTTTTTAATCATATTTGATACATTTTATTAATACTTCATGAATTTTATAAGTGTCTGTGTTTGATATCAGTGAAAATAAATCTCGGGATCATCTTTAAGTTCCCCAGTGAGGTTCTCACTCTATAAAAGAAAAAAGGTATTATTAGTGTTGAAAGATAATTGAGAAAGAAAAATAAGTTGTGTATTAAACTATCAATTGTAAGAAATAACCAAACGTCTTGTGTCTTCTTATTTTTCTTGTTGTCTTATTTAGTTTTGTGGTTGTAGAAGGTCCCAGATGATAGGTCTTGTGTAAATGGTTAGAAGGCCCAAATGGTTAGGAGCTGTGAATGGTCTATGCTGAGCAGTGAGGTGTTGCTTTTGTACAATTGAAAACTTACAAGATACAGTGTTACTGCAAAGGTCTAAGTCATTTCTTCTTCTGTATCCAAGTTGTCATTCACTCTTCATATTGCAGGCACAGTATTGTACAGAATAGTCCTGCTTGCCTATAACCTTATCGATTCTAACAATTAGTTTTGTATTTGAAACTACAAGCTGAAGGAATCTTCTCTGAAGCCGAAGATTTCAGTGTAGTAAAGGAAGTCAACCCATTTTGTTTTATAAACTTCCACATCCACAGCTCTGGACCAAGGGTCTTTCCAATATAATGCTTCACCTAATGGAAAGATTTAAGGGCGTGTTGTTGAACCGCATCTTTATCGTTTGAATTATGTAAACATTCAGTAAGGTAAATCTCTACATTTGCATTTGTTAAAATAAACGAGGGATGAAATTATAAAGCGTGATAGACAGTATGTTAAAAATAAATTGCATCCAAGTAGTAATTTCAATTGATGTGATAAGATATAAGTAATGTGTTTACTAGGACTGTTCCTATATACTTCAGTGTTTAAATCATACCATGAAAACATAATATCTCTTTTTTGTAAAAATCCTACGAGATGTCAGTTTTTTTAGTAACTGTCTTGCAAAATGATTTTGATTTTGCATCTAAAATTTTATGACTCAAATAAAAGTGAAAATACAAAAAAGAAGACAAGGCAGCAGCAATCTCTTGAGTTTTCCTCCAAACTGATTTCAAGGAATTGTACCAAAATCAAATGTTACAGTTGATAAAAAGGTTGTGTTTTTATGAGCAAATAGAATTTTTAAGAAGTGCTTGCTCAAATACCTCGCATAATATGGTATTAAAAAGATATCTTACATTGTTTTCAGGTTATTCTACGTATGATATATTTTCATAACAAAGAGAAAAGCTGTTAAGGTATGAGTTGTACTAGAGATTATGAACAGAGATTTTCTAAATGTATATAAACAGTACTACAACAGATTAAAATTATTTATGAAACCAACTGTAATGTAACTCTAGACAACTGGTTTTCCTGTATAAAAAACCTTCATTAGTACCATAAAAAAAATATGTTCCCTGAGATTTCTTACCTCAAAGGCAAAGATGTGTCTTCGGTTTGTAGGCTCCACACTGACACAAAATTGTTCTTCTTGTTTTGTACATAGATGGAAGAAAACCAGACAGTTATACCAATTAAAATACAAAAATAATGGTTGAACATCTTATTTTAACCATAGTTGTATACAGATATACTTTTATAACTCTCAGATCTTATTTCAACACTTACTCCTTAGATTACATTAAAAAGGGGCAAAATCTGTAATATGATAATTTTATTTTTTCAAGTTAAAAATAAGATGAACACATCAGTGTTATGGGACATTTTTTGAAGCTATGTTATATAACTTGTACAATGTCTCTATCATAAAACATAAGAAAATACTGTTTTCTCTTTAAACCAGATTCCACCTCTTTTCATTTATTATGACTTGGGGTAGTCAGTTAAATACCAAAATAGATAGATATTGTGGCCCCTTTTAAAAAGTTGTAGTTGGAAATTGCTGAGCTTGAACAGACCCAGGGTCTGCATGTTCGTTAGAAACGACCCTGGACTGTTTACGGTCAGCAGTTGCTGCCAGTTCAACATATGAATATTGTGAACAGACCAGCGAATGTCATTATGTTGAATGTTGCTGAACAGCTAGCTGCTGTGCACCCCTTGTTGGGTATGAGTGGCAAGTACAGCTGACTGTGAACTGACCGGTTGTTTATAATGAATATGCAACACTCGTACCCAACCTGACCATTCATTGCATTTATTAAACCTATGGTAAAAGGATTATCTTCTAGACATATTAAATATTGCTCTGATGCATCATCTTTTAATTTTTTAAACTCTAATCCCATATCTTAAAATAGATTCTACATGTGAGAAGTAAACTATGAGGAGCACTTGGAGGCTGCAGACCTGGCAGGTCAAGAAGCATACCAAACTGATCGAACTTTTTTACAAACATATTCCACATGAAAATACCAAGTAAGATCAGAGTCCAAGGTGGAGGACAAGAAACTAACTAAGTGGAATCAAATATTTGTACTGGATTGTCATAAAAAAACAGGCCATCAACTGGAAGACCACTTAGGGTGTGAGGTGCTACGTACACTGAATTCGATTAGTCCCGTTTTATTACACTTAAAGACGACCAGTTTTGGGCCCTAATTGAGAAGCTTGTTTGATACTTTTGTTAGCAGCTTCTACAGCAGCAAATGCAGTAGTCTTAACTATATACATAAGTAGTCTTAGCTGTAGCACGTCGACCTAAACTTATCACGCACCACATATGCTGCAGTAACCACAGCGTCCAACAAGTCACAGAAAACCAATAACACATGATTTATATTTATTTTTCAAAGACCTGTAAAATGATACTAATGTTAATATGTTACTAATGATACACATATCCGTTTACTTTTTTCAGTTATACCTATTTTAACTTTCTGGATTTTGAAATTAAATTTCAGATTAAGAGTGATATTCGTAAGTGTTTATCATGGATTTCATCTGTATTTCAAATTTTATTAATAGCTTATTATAACTCTGACTTACATAAAATACTCTAAATTGCAAAATTTAAAAGCTTATTCTTTTATTAATAAACTGAACTTAATAAATGGTTCAGTTGCCTATATTTGTTCACTATTTGAATATATATATATATATATATATATATATATATATATATAAAACAGAAAATCATATGTATGTATCTGTGATTACAATGCTTATAGAATGGGACTTGGTTGTACAGTAAAATACACTGTAGGTAACGTATCTATTCACAAATACGTTCAATAGTTCATACGTTCACATCTCAAAGTAAGGAACTGAACACTGGAGTAAAGAGGTCATTTTATAGCCAGTGCTGAGGGGTTGGGAATCGATACAATACTAAAGGGTCAAAAGGGCTAAATAATAACCCCCATCACTGTGGCTCTGAGGATCCGTTGTGACAATCTTGAAATCTGGACAATGCAGGTTATCTTGAGGCTCTAGGTAAACCTCAAGAAGTCACTAGAAGCCACAAAATCACCCCACCCCAGGTTTTAGAAATGCTCTGTACAGGTAGGCATCTCAACGTGATCAGGGCAATCGCTTCCCAGTTACAAATTATGTATAATAGCAGTTTCCCTAGAATACTCGTCCAGCACAGTAACGAGTAACGTGCTCAGATATTCGGCTTCACTGGAGAATGCTATACTAGTACCCCATAATGTCAAAAGCTAACTTAAGCTTCCTTTATTGGGTGAATAGAACTATGGTGGTTTTGAAGGGCTTGACACAGTACACTTAGTCCCTCCTCCATACACATACAGAGTGTCCCACGAAGAGGTTTAAATGTTTGATTTTATATTACTTGTCCATTTATGCACTGAACATTTTCAAACTCTACACAATATTAATAAAGTAGGTTTTAAAAATATTCTGTGAAAATTAAAGCTCCCTAACAATTGTAGAAACAAAATGGTGACATATTGACAATTTTACCATTTTGCTTCCTTATATATAAATTCATTTCTTGAATTACCTGATTTGATTACTGCGTTGCAGTTTTATAGAACAGCTTTTTAATAACGCTCATTGCTGAAAACAGCGGTTTTATTGAAGAATATTGCTTGTACTATAAAAACATACCCTAACCTCCTCCATTACAGTTTTACTGATATTGAAGTTCGAGAAATGACTTTTAATGTTGAACAAAAAGTGAAGTGTTTTTGTGTGGGCTATTGCTTTTGGCAACATTACAGAAGCAATTAGACAATTTCAGGCTGCCTACCCAGGAGTTGAACCACCTAGCAATCCAACAATAACTAAGTGGAAAAATCTTGTTAGAAACTGGAAGTGTCACAAAAAAGTATCCCAGAATTTCTTTGTAAGAGCTTACGATTAATTTGTTAAGCGCAGTTATCAGTGTGTCGCTGTGGATGGATTACAGTTCAAATAATTGTGGACTGTAATTGTAGGTTTTTTAATAGGCTATGTTCTAATTTTCTGATTGAAATGCTTTATTTCTCTAGAATATGACAATAAATAGTTTTATAAAACCAAAAATACTGTTTTTAAAGTATAGTTTTTCAAAATGCCACCATTTTGTTTCAACGATTACTAGAGAGCTGTAATTTTCACATAATATTTTTAAACCTATTTAATGAATTAATTGTGTAGGGTTTGAAAATTTTCAGTGCATAAATGGGTAAGTAATATAAAATCAAACATTTAAACCTCTTTGTGGGACACCCGGTACACTACAATATATTCAACCGTATTATTAAAAAATGCTAAACTTGGTTGCCATTTGTTTAGGATCGTATTAAAATAATTTTTACTGGTTTTCTCCATATAAACTTAACATACTGAATGTCTAAATGCTTGTTTTTAGTTGGGCTATACTCTTATAACTAAATTTACTCATACAGTATCTAAAATTAATTACATTTTTTACAAAAATGTTTTGTTTTATTTTTCTGAATATGAATGCTGTTTTTACCAATATTTAAAACTAGTTTTACTGTAGGAATAACTTTCTTTTCAAAGGATATATTAGTAATAGCAAATGTGCCAAAATAAAGAACCAAATGAACTAAAAAAAAGTTATATACTAAAACAATTTTAAAAATTTTCATCGACTCCTTGTACGAGTATACTTTTAGAGTTTATAGTTGAAATACAATTGTATTAAATTTACTCACCATACAGTATTTCTAATCCCTAATAATGAAACTTGTCAAACATCTTTACTTATACATGTATGTTTATTCTATTTATATACACTATTTACGACTTGTTTGTCTACACTTCACTTCCGTATGCATTTATATATTATTATTACATATTTGTAAATAACTCTATTAAGAAAGGTTCAAAACATAAACCATGTGCAAGGCCTGTCACCTGCTACCTAGTTTTCAAACACCACAGAATGGTAAATGGAAATATAAGTTGTTACATAAAAACGTAGAAAGATCAACAAAGACCCTAAAATAGATGTTGGAGAAAATGTGTCGCAGTAGCACTCAAAGAGTTAAATAAAATATGAAAATGTGTATTTCATAATTTTTTGTATTATGTATTTTTTATTATGTGATTTTGGAAAAGTGAAGTAAAATATAACATTTAACACTTCCATATTCTACTTAGTGAAAGGGCAGTTTTTAAAAATGAACTTGAGCAATTAGTTAGTGTACCACTGGAGTGAAAGGGTTGACTGTTTGTATATATGCAAGGTGTGTCATATAAACATAGGTCGAGAAATGTCTCGTTTAGCCTCTAGCCGCCATTTTGAATTTTTTATTAAAAATTTATTATCTCTAAAATTAGTTAAGCTAGAGAAACCAAATTTATCACATATGTTTAAATGCATACAAGGAAAATTTTAAAAAATTGTGTTATTTTCTTTAAAATAAAAAAAGGGGACTGTTATAAATTTTTATATTTAATCAACAAAAAAAACCAGTATAGTCATAAAAACCTTACTAGACATAAACTATTTGAACAATTTGATTAAAATTCAAACGGTATTTGTTTCAATGAAATTTGTCAATTCATAAGCGAGCATGGCCATAAGCGAGCATGGCCATTTTAGAGCTAGGCTTGCACAACCTGGAAACAGCAAACATTTTGTCTTTTGGTAGGCTTCAGCTGTTTTACATAGGTTATACAAATGTTACAAGATTCTAACTATATTTTTAATTTAATTAAAAAACTCCAACGGACCTTTTTCCAACAAAATCCGTCAACGCATAAGCAAGCACGACCACTTTAAAGATGTGCTTGCACAAGCCAGAAGCAACAAATAACTGATACCTCTCAACTGTGACTTGTTAGGCACTCAAGGCGTGTCCCACAGTGACGATACTATAGAACACTTTTGTAGTCACAGCACATCATATGGGTACATTTGTAATCCTCCTCCCACAGTAACGATGCTATAGAATACAGCAACACTCTTGTAGTCACAGCACATCATATGGGTACATTTGTAATCCTCCTCCCACAGTAACGATGCTATAGAATACAGCAACACTCTTGTAGTTACAGCACATCGTATGGGTACATTTGTAATCCTCCTCCCACAGTAACGATGCTATAGAATACAGCAACACTCTTGTAGTCACAGCACATCATATGGGTACATTTGTAATCCTCCTCCCACAGTAATGATGCTATAGAATACAGCAACACTCTTGTAGTTACAGCACATCGTATGGGTACATTTGTAATCCTCCTCCCACAGTAACGATGCTATAGAATACAGCAACACTCTTGTAGTCACAGCACATCGTATGGGTACATTTGTAATCCTCCTCCCACAGTAACCATGCTATAGAATACAGCAATACTCTTGTAGTCACAGCACATCATATGGGTACATTTGGTACCTCCTCCCACAGTAACGATGCTATAGAATACAGCAACACTCTTGTAGTTACAGCACATCGTATGGGTACATTTGTAATCCTCCTCCCACAGTAACAATGCTATAGAATACAGCAACACTCTTGTAGTCACAGCACATCAAATGGGTAAATTTGTAATCCTCCTCCCACAGTAACGATGCTATAGAATACAGAAACACTCTTGTAGTCACAGCACATCATTAGGTTAACAATAAGAACTGAAAACATTATTAAAAAAAGAAAGCTCTAATACATTTTAAAACTCAAGTGAAATGTTCAGTATTATTATTTTATGCTGTATAATAATGTAGCCAGAATTTAAATATTATAATCCAACTCAAATTTACTTGTTTATGGTTATAAATAATTATAAATTAATACAATAAACAATGTAATTACAAATTTATGTTAAAAATATCATGATGTAATTTAGGTATAAAACCAAGACTGTTACCTCAAAATCCTGTTCATTCACACAGCTATGAATTAAGTTTCTTCAATTGGACTGAACGAGTAATGTTAGCAAGTGATGTTTACACAATAAGTAAACAGTCTTTGTTTGTTCTGATATTAGAAAAGATTGGTGATTGGCTCTCCACTCAGTGCAGAGAGTGTAAATTGCTTGCAGAAATACTGTGAGTTTGAGCTATAAATCTATTATTTTGTTCACAGGAATTAAGTGCAGGACCGACCAGCTGCTCGGATATCATGAAATCCACGGATGTTGCATCAGTTCAGGTGGGAAGTTCTTTTTATGTATTTATTTATCAAGTCCACATGGGTTTACATATACAACAACATGGAATACATTTATAAGAACATTATACAAGAAATCTGAATGATAAAATAAAAGTATATTTTACCATTTATGTAGCAACTTTTTTTTAATGCTGTGTAACTTTTCTAGATAAAAATTAAAATCATCTCTTTCTCCTCCACATTTTTATTTTTATAAAGATTTCTCTGTAAAAAGAAATTTTATTAATATTAATTAAAAATTAATTATACTACAGATTTACCACTCATCATCCTCTGATGATTAGTGATAAATGTGTAGTAACTATGTGAGAACTAAGTACATATTATTTTAGTTCCTTATAATAGTTTGGTTATTTTGGTTAAAAACATACAGTATATCCATCCTTTAAGTTGATTGAAGTTAATAATTTAGTGTGCACTTCAAAACAATGTTTTTATCTGAATAAATTTCCTATAAGCAATTAATTGTCTACATTACTACTGTAATCTTTATTTCCTGTTAAAAAGTTGTGTATAACATTTCAAATTTAAGCAAGGAATGTATTTTTAGTGATTTTTAAGTTTACAAATTGCTTAAACTGGTAGACGATTTCCAACTTTGACTGTGGCAACGGGTTAAACATTCTGTATTTATGTACAGGGTAGCCCCGTGAAAGCTGCGGAGGAGGAAGAAGCCAGCAGCACACTTTCGACACTGGCCACAGAGTCCACGGAGGTGCAGACATCGCTGGACAACGTGACAGAGGTCAATAGACTGGAGAAACATTGCTATGAGCTCAGACACACTTTGGACAATGTCCAGGGAGAGATCGTGAAGATTCTCTCTGAGAAGAAAGCGTGCAATGAGGAGAACTGTGTGTTAAAACAAAGAATAGAAGAACTCAGGAGGAGCCTTCCGAAAACCGTCAACAACGACGTGGAGTGTCAAGAAAATACCAGTGGTCCTCTCACTTACACCCTGTCTGACGTTTCTAGTGTTCTTCCAGACATCGGTGCTTTAGATTCAATTTACTGTGATAAACTGAAGGACTCTCCTAAAAATATTGCACTAAAATGTTTCCCTTTCATGAACCGCAAGGAGAGTAACCCCGATGCCGTCTATTGTTTGTTCCCAACGAAAGACAGAAAAGACAATGGGGGATTTAAATTTGAAAACCTGTCTCAGTTCGCTTTTGAGCTGTCTCAATCGCTCAGTGACACGAACTGTTTGGATCATCCGTTTTCGGACTTTGATAGTAAACCTTTATCACCGTGCCTTAGTGACAATGGAAACAGTGACAATTTAAAAAGTGTGAACTCTAGTTGTAAACAGGGAACAGGTGAACTCAAGACTGACGAATCGATTGTTGTGATAAGCAGAAAGGAGCCGTCAACAACACCCACAGACAGTGAGTTGGTAAGGTTGACGCAAGAGTGCGTGGAGTGGAAGGAAAAGTGTGCGGAACTGGAGACAAGTCTGGAGATGATGAGGGTGGAGTACGAAAAATGTGAGGATTATTGGCAAGGCAAACTGAACGAAGAGAGAGCAATTTTCGATCAGGTACTTAAAATACTTTTTAATTTCTCCTTCTTTTAGTTGCTAAACGCACAATACATTTAAGCACGGAATGTTAGACTTTATGTCAAAACTTCCCTATTTGATGCGTTGATTTAAAATCTTTTAAAGATACAGTATAACATTAGAAAAAAAAGAAATGCATTACCAATATATTTAGGAATTTAAGGATTTTTTCAGACATTTAAGAATGTGCCTTAGACCATATAGTCATCATAAGGAAACTTATTTGTGTAGTTTCAAGTACAACTATACAAAATACTAGTAGCTCTTTGTATTTTATGCTAATTATAAGGTTTGTATAAGTTAATGCTAGTGCATACAAACTGGGATTTAAGTTATAATGTGTGCAGTATCGAGTGTACACTTTATACTCTAGTTAGTGTACCAAGCTATATGTGAATCTGTGATTTCCACTTCTAAAATAAGAAATGTTTTGTAATTAACAAGAAAAACTTTATTTTTATACACAAATTTTATAGAAAATGAAAAGTTGAACATTATTTTATTTGACATTAATGTTTTATCACATAATAAAGCATAGCATCAGATTTTAAATACGATTATGAAAAAACCATTTTAGTGTTTAGTAGAACTTTCAACACATCATCACTTTCCAGTCATTACAAAAATATGAAAGTCTCAGGGTTGTAAATAGTGCTGTGGGGTAAGTGGTTTAGTAATTCTCGTGGAAACCTGTTCCGTTGTGTTTTTGTCTTGATTACTGTTATTATGTAGCAAGAGGAGCTTGAGCATAGTCGTCATCGGCGATTTTAATGATACAACTAAGTTGAAATAAGGATTCACAATACTTTTCTCTATTTATGGTCATTTACTTCACTTTCCCCATATATTTTAATAGTTTGTAAATTTCAGCAGTACAAATATCTTGTGTTAACTGCCATCTATCTGCTGATCATTTTTTCTTAAAAAGCCAGGTCTGTTATTATGTTTTTAATTATTTTTTTAACTCTTAAAAGCTCGTATTATGATTATGATTGAATTATAAATAACTTGCTAAACTTTAAGTAACACAAATAAAGTGTGTGTATGTTTTTTTTTTAATACTGAAGAGAAGAAATGCAAAATGGTTGTTTTGAGTCTGGTACATTAATAAAGGAATATATTGATCCCGTTAACTTCCACCAAGCCAACCATTAATTTAAGATGGACTCTCCCACAGCTTTACTACAGACTATTCACCGCAATATAAGTGTACACGAGACTGCAAAACTCAGAACTGCAATCTAGGTTAAAATAAACAAATCATACCAGAGCGTTGTGACATGCAGAAATCAAGAAAAAAAACAATCATACGAGTATTGTATGTCAACTCCATGGACATTATATCTAAAAATATGCATTAAATGAAAACAAAACATTAGTTATTAAAACCGAACTTAAGAATACATGTGACAATTGGTCTACACTGAATGATCACTGAGAACTGACAATCCAAAATGTCGGGAAAAAATCCTGTTTCCTTCACAACCCTTCCATTGTCAAGAACAAACTTCCGTTGTCTGTCCAAATATGTCAACTTCACATACGATAACGATAAGTAACACTGTAGTAGCACCAAGACATACAAACCTTTTGCTTTGACACACCCAATTCAGTAAATTTTCAAATTCAAGTGCTATGAATGAACTAGATCTTCGAATAAATACTTTCCAAATTTTATATATATATATAAATGCACATTCACTGAAGTCTGTAATGTGACAGCTACGTGATAATAGTTCAATAGAATAGACAAATTAAATACTAACATAAGGAATTGCAAATTGCATTTAGGTGCCAACTGTATAATGTAGTGTGCATAAATATGAATTTGTATAATCTGTAGAAATAAAAGTCACACTTTCTTTTTAACAGGAACCATGTGATTCGTTGTGTCCTTTGCTATTTAAATGAGATATACACAATATAACGACTGATACTCCAATATTAAATTCAAAATTATAAGATTTGTCCCTGTGTGAACAAAACTGTGTTTGATTTTTTTGTCTGTTTTGTTATCTCCCTTTTTGTGTCACTATATTAAAGCAGTACATTAAAATTGCAATACGTCATTATTTATGAGAATTACTGAGAAACAAAGTAACAGTGTTAAAATTTAAAACATGAACGTTAATTGCTGCACCAGACTTTGCCGTTTCACCTGATATTGTCAATTCAAATGAACAGCTGCTTTCATTTGATATTTATGTTTTTATTATAAAAGTACAATTCTGTGACAGAATCAACATAAAAAATATTTTATTTATGAAAGTAAAATCTTAAACCAGTTGTTACAGCACTTTTATTTTTAGGATACTTTTGATAATGAAAATGAATCTGCCGTATCAATTGGTCAGCACCAAACGATAAATCTTTTGTAAATTACAATTTTGTCATTTTTTGTAATAAAACTTCACAAGTTATTGTCATTTTGTATCCCTAATTTTTCTGTATTTTCCTGTTGTAAATTTTCTTCTGTTTCCATTCTTGCTTAGTTTAAACTAAACATCTAGACAGTTTCAGTTTAAATGCTGAGTGTGTTCCAAATATAACTGGGTAGTTTCTTTGTTACATTTTGATGTTTATTTAGTTTATCAAAGAACATTATACAGTGAAGGACAATTTTTATTTGATGGATTACTTTGCTGCTCGTAAGGTTTAACTTAGCTGATGTGTCACAATACTGATGACAAAGCAATGAGATTGGAGAGTCAGTGAAGGAGACAGGCTTTAGAGGATGGTAATAGTTGATCCAAAGAAGTGTTTTGCCACAAATATGTTAACGTGGAGATTAATTCTACCATTTTCCATTTTATAGGAACAAAGACTGAGTGATGAAAAGTTCGCTGAGCTGGAAGCTAAGATCCAAGAGTACAGCGAACTGTTCAGTATGGATGACAAGCGAGGCACTTGTCGGCTTCCCACCATCGACGAGAGAGATAGCCTCGAAAAACAGGCGAGTTCTTTTTAATAATTATTAGACAAAAATATTCTCATAAGAATAACATTCGAACTAGGGCAGAGCCCTATAGTCAGATGTATTTCAAATCCACCAAAGGTACATCGATAGTCTTAGAGCTTTCGATTGATACCAAATATGCATATAAGATTGCTGTACAAAATTAAAGATTTTTTGAAATAATATAGATTCTTCAAGGTGATCTTCGTCAAGGAATGTGAAACAGCCCTTAGAAACACTTTTAGTATATTCAAACTCTAAAAATTTATGAATATTAGAGGGAATTGAAAGACATATAACAGTATTTAGTTAAATAAATTCAATAGCAGAATGCTCATAATATTTTTCTATATATTTTATAATTTTTTCCTTTAGATAGATGTACAATCTCAACATGATTTAGATTGATTACCAGATAACATAGAAGGGCCTGAAGGTCTGTTATTGATACACACTTTAGTCTGTTGTTCATCTAACTACTCCTCAGTTACACTTGCCAGTATACAATGAATTGACATCTTGCCACATGCATGACATCATTTAGCATGCCAAGTCTGTAAATTACATAGCTAAAAAGTTACGTCTTTGCTGAAAAGATGTTTTATCTTGTGTTTTATTGACTAGTTTATATTACATTTAATATTTTGTCTTAGGTGACTGATCTGGAAGAGGAATTTGAATCATTTAAGCTAGCTGCACTATCAGAGTCCCAGATTAAAACTGAACAAATAGAGAAACTACAAAATGAACTTCACGAGCTAAGGAAAAAGCAGGCAGATATGGTCCGAGGTAAATAAAGTTCATCTAGCGTTCTAAGCATAAATTTTGATTGGATTGTGAGAATTATAATTTTTAGATCAATTTTATGGAAATTGATCTTTAGAAATTACTTCATGAGTCAATTTCCAGAAGATTTGCTTACTTTTCACTGATAATGCAAATCCCAAAACCACTATCACTGAATTCAAAATTCACCTATATTTATATAGAAACAGGTAACTGCATATACATTTGTTTGTTAGTGCACAACACCTTAGTTTCCAAGTGGCACAGAATCGATAATATTAAACTGAGTGGTTTAGATTGCTTGTGTGTGTAAGCTAGGTTTAGTTTTTTTAGTATTACTGGTGTGAAAGCAGTTGAAATTTATCGTCAGATTATTAATGGAGGTAACATAATGTGCAATGAAGTAGTCTGAAAATAGATTAGAGCTATTAAAGATGGCCGCACAGTTGTGCTTGATGAGGAGAAGAGTAATTGAACTTCAATAAATACTGAAGATTTTATACAGGAGGTTGACGAAAAATGTGATACATACATAACAATTGTTTGATGATTTTACCATTTTGTTATAAATTTCTTCATGCAGCGAGAAGTATTATGTACAATATCAAAGCAGAATGTTGAGATTATCAAAAGCTGTACTCACACTGGGTACCAAAAATTGATAGAAGCTTCAGAACCAAATATTTACGCAAGCCTTTGAGTGTCTGTGATTACTGTGGTGCCATCAACGGAAATGTTGCCATGTTTGTCAAATCAAGGGGCAGACTTCTACGAGAATGAACTTAAAAGCCAATTGCTTTATACAGTAATTGTGCCGTTTAATTTCAAAATGGTGCTTATTTAATAAACTAACTTTGATTGTATGTATTTCTAATGTTTGTTTATATGCACCGACGGGTTGAATCCCACAATTTCTTGAGCTCTTATTTCGATCAACACCTACAATGGAATTGCCATTAATTATGTAGTTCATAAATTAAATAGTATATGGAATGCTCTCAATATTGTGGTATAATAAAAAATAAGTACTTATTGTAAATGAAGACTGTATTTGTAAGCTAACTACTACTAAATTATAGATACCCATGATGTGGAAGTGCAAGCTTCAGAACAAACCTGTGAGTTCAGGCTGCACGAACCTTGTTCCAGTCCTCCTCGTTCCAAGGTATGTTATACAATTTACCACATGAGGCATGTTTTTAATATGGTTTTTTGTTCTTCTCACTCTAAAGGTGATATTAACCTGGGAATGATTCAATGATGAGTACTTAGAGTGTTTTTATATTTGTATCAACATTAATTTGACTTGCATAATATTATTTGTGCATACAAACTAAAAAAAAACCTTTTGCATTGTTAATTTACATATTTAATGAACACCATAGAAGACCTCTGAATTGCTATATAATATAATATATTATTATAGCTTGCTCTCCTTTGTCTATTGAGTTGTTGAGTTTTCAGCATCATGCAAGTGTGATAGACTAATATTTTAGTTTGAAGTAAGAATGTGTGAATGTAACATTGTTTGAATAATTTTCCTACACAACATTTTTATTGTATGTACCTTTGCCTGTGTATTAATTTTAGAAATGTTCTCTATTATTAGGCTCTTTTGGCCATTCTGTTCAGTAGCTGACATAGTTGAAAAGGTTAATAGTTGTGACGTCCATGTAGCACCACCCGAGAAACACGTGTTGCTTAGAACTGTTTGCTACAGGATCAAACATCATCCTTGCAGTGGAGTCTGTAATGAGCATTGACTGCATGTTTTTACATTATGAAATGTCGGTTGCGTTCCATCTAGTTGGGGAGACAAAGCTTCAATAGGCCAACTCCTCAGATTTAGCTGTGTGAAGGGAAATCTTCATCAATTTAGATAGGTGAAAAAAGACCATATAGTATGTGACACATAGGCTCATAACAGAATATTTAATAATTGTTACTCATTAAAGATGATTTGTGAAGTACCAGAAGATTCTTCCAAAATCCATTTGGAGCATTATTTAGGACAAACGTATAATCGATTAGTCACTAAGTCAAAATTACCTTTTGGTTTAAATAATTTAGATGGGTTGTTTACAATTGTCTAAATAATATAAAACAAAATTTGTCTACCTACAAAATCTATATACCTGGTCCGAATTTTAACTTGATTAGAACACATTTGTTATTAATTCGTAATTTTAATATTTAAGGCAACTTGTCAAATTTGCTATAATATACAGTATAAAAATTACAGTATAAATTTAACCGTAGATTAGAGTAATTAAACTTATACTAAAAATTATATGTTTACTTTTTATTATTTCTTTGTTTGTATACACTGTATATTTTATATCCTTTTTGTAAATGAGGAAACATTAAAGGATTGTGAAGAAGTCTTTTTCCTTTATATGTATATAAGCCATTTATTTTTGGACTAAATTATTGCACTTTTCTGACATAATCGAAAATGTCGAAGCTTGTTTACCTATCATTGTGTTACTATTTTTGCCAATTAACACAAGTTCTAATTCCTTTGGGGTTGTGGATATCCGTTGTTTTAATTTCATATTATGCAATAAAGATGTCTTGTATTGTTTAATTACAATTATTCGCCAAACATAGTCTTGGATTAAACAAACTCCGTTCTACATTTACATATATATCTTCCCTCAACCTGATTAATAGTTATATATCTAGATGTAATATGTTTGGTAGGGTAAGAAAATACTGTGATCACCGCGATCCAATAGATCTATTGTGACTTGACATTGATATCTAGACAAGCAAGGTCATCTTGAGGCTCTTGAAAAATCTCAATATAACCATATAAGTCCCACCTAGTCAGGGAAATTGTTTCACAATCACATATGATGTGTATAGCAGTCTTTTTGGACTCCTTTTTTTGAAGTATCATTTGTCTGACTCAGAAACACACATCTTAAAAATGTGGTAGTTAAGTTGGCAGTGCCCAATCAACAGATTGACAAATTGCTTCATCCTCACGTTGATTTCTAGACCATGATTTTTGTCTTTGTCATGTAATCTCTATAACCCGAAAAATGTTACATTGTAAACAGTCTTTTTGAATCCTGCCTATCATCTTTTGGTTTTAATTTTGCAAAATGTTTGTATAGCTGTTTTGTATTATAAACTCATTTTCATGTAATAATTTCTGCCTGCTCTTTTATTTTTATTTTTTTATTCCTGGCATATAAGGGATTGACCAGTTTTTAAATTTTGCTTCGTTTCATTTCCTAACTGTCCATTAATATGTTTTGGTCATTCTCTTGTCTTAAGATCCAGAGCATGAAAGAAGAACTCATACAATCGCGTGAGAGTTTGCACATCCGCGCCACTCTTGTACTTTCCAAAAGTTGAATCCGATAACGGAAATTTCTTCTTTTGAGCTTATATTTGCTTCATTTTCATTCCATAACAGTTCAGTGTATAGTTTTATAAATTTATTAGCAAACAATGCGCACTTGATTATGGCTTTTGTCAGCAGTTGGAATGACGTGTTTTCCAATTTGTATACACTGCCGAGAATGAACTACATCTTGAGCGTTAAAGAAAGATGGTTGCTATTTTGTAACCTGTTAGTAGCCAGATATAATATAATGTAAAAATAAACTTGTGAACTCTAAGAAATTTTAGTGTGTTTTAAAAATATTTCATATTAAAATAAATTATTATTCTACAGTATAAATGTTCTATATTAATACATCTTTTATTTCTTAGGCTTTTTCCAAGTTGTGGAAACTAGCTGGTTGGTTTTGTTCTGGTTGCTTTCCATAGTCACGTTTTGCAACAGCTGGAAGTTAACCTTTATAGCAGTGGAATACATCAGTAGAGTGTGTTATTGTGTTTATTTTTATGTTAATAAAGTGATTTAACCCTACCTTAATGTTCAAATATATTCCCTCATATTGTTATGGTTTAATTTAACAATTACTTACTTACTTACTCCTGTGGCCACTCGAAACCCAGATGGTTTTTGACCTCGCCAACAATGTCTCTCCAACTTCCTCTATCTTGAGCCACTTCCAGTGTAGCGCCAATCGTTCTTAAATCCTTCTCCACCTGATCTCTCCATCGCATCCTGGGTCTTCCCAATGGCCTCACTCCGTCTGGTTCCCCTCGCCACACCTTCTTTATTATTCTATCTTCTCCCCCACGGGCAACATGGCCCATCCATCTCATTCTTTTACTCCTGATCAGTGCAATCACATCGAGATCTTGGTATATTTCTCTTAGTTCTCTGTTCTTCCTGATCCGCCATATGTCTCCTTCTTGAACTGGTCCAAAAATTCTTCTTAGTATTTTGTTTTCAAAGGTTATTAACTTTTTTTGGGATTTCTTTGTGAATGCCCATACTTCTGACCCGTACATCAAAACTGGTAAGATCATGGTTTTGTAAATTCTTAATTTAACTTAACCATTTTAAGGTAAATTAAGTTAACTTAAAGTGTGTTAACTTAACCACATGTTAAGTTAACATAACATGTAGGTTATGTTAACTTAACCATTAATTTAACAATTATTAACATATAATGCTCAGTAAAGGCCTTTTGTAGACAAATGAGTTTGTAAAGATGAAAAATTAAATAAATAGCCTATGATTATTCTAATTATTCAGATTTTGTTATATTTGTTAATTATATGTAATATCTCGAAAACAAAATGACTTATATACTTGAAATTTTGCATGAACCTTAATTTTTATATGAGTAACATTGAATCCGATGATGGTGCATGCAAGGACAAATCCAGAACTGATTTTCTGGAGAGGCCACATGGTTTTAGAATACCATTATCGTAACTGTAACAGGAAATTGTGCACTTTGTTACAAGAAAAAATAAAATGGTTAGACAGAAATTTACTCGTACTCAAAGTTTAATTATTAAGTTGTGTTTTTATTAGTTTATGGTTACAATGCAAGAATAGGTAATTTTTCCATAACTTTCCATAACACCTTCTTTTTATATATCTTAGAGGGGGACATGGACCCTTCCCTGGATCTACCAATAGGTGCATATCACTCCATGGGATTTGGCTGAGCGTTAGCGAAGATTTTTATATTGGTCTTATGGATAACTACATATCATGATGGCAACGAGAAAATAGAATAATTAAATTTGTAAACAAACTGCATACAGTCATCTGGTTTAAGCATGTGACATTTGTTTTTCAAAATAAAACAAAACAAAACAAATAGAGTGGAAAGCCAATGTTAAAAGTTATTAAACAGGTTTTGATTTCAGTAAACTTACAATGTAGTAGTACCCTCCCTAGCTCACTAGAACTTTTATTATTTGAAAATATGAACAACAAATTTGAATGTATCATGTAGCAAGATATCTTCAGAAAGATTATAAATGAAGTTTCATGTCAATTTTAACCCTCTAAGTGGCAAGCGCCGTCTGAGACGTATGATTCACGCCGCCGCGAAGTGGCAAGCGCCGTCACAGCCGTCGCTTCACATTTAAGGCCGTTGCTCCGCAACCGTCCATTATTTTTAGGCCTAGTTTGAACTATCGTATTCTCCATGAAATTTCCTATACATATCATATAGTATAGTGTGTATTCATGTTACTAATGTTTGCTGGCTTAAATGATTCCGACGGTTTTCGTTTGACCTGGTGGCAGACGAGAGAACAGCTGTCTACTCGTCTCGTCATTGTTTTGTTTGGCAACTTTGGTTATCAGTATATTATTGTTTATCGCGTTGTTTGTGTTACCGGTAAATGTTTAGGTTATTCGTTCGTCATGGAAAATGTTGGGGTACTTTTGGATTATACCGACTACACCAGTATGAGGAACACAAACAAATAAATTTATAGAAAACAAAAACATTATAGAACGAAAAAGCAACTCTTCAATTACAAACGTACAATAATTATTAATTGTTAATGGGTTTCCTGGGACGCCCAGAAAGCAGCAATATCAAGGATGAGTGAGTGTGTGGTGGATTTCCGCCTTCAGCCGCAACTGCCGACCGCCACGAATATTTTAGATTTAGGCAACTAGTCACGATCTTGTAAAAAACGAATGGCCCCCTCTTCCTCCTGGTTAAATCCCAAATTCTCATAGTGTCATCCATCACTAATCTATTACACACACAGTAAAACACGAAAGTACAAGGATGCGGCGCACCAGCTGAATGGGCGGCGAGATTCTGTAATCACGTTATCTACTAGACCGCTCGACTTTGACCTCTGTCTGAGGATGGGGAGGGGTTTGCGATAAGACAATTCCTGTTTTATATTTACGAAATATACTGTGCTATGTCAAACTAAGCCACTATTATAGGCCCTACACTACTGGGACTAAAAGAAAAGCCCTAGTGACTAGTGACTCTAGTGACTCGGAGTAAAAAAAAAAACAAAAAAACAACAAAAAAAAACAGTTTGTACATTGATTTAGTTTTTCCCTTCTAACTTTTTTAATCTTGTAAATAGAAAAAAATGCATAAGTAGTAATTTGTTTATAATAAAATTGTGTATATTCTTTGAATTTGACATTATATTGTAGCTCCAGTAGTTTCAAAGTGACGGACAGTAGAACTTAAAAATTATTTTTTCTAAAAAATTTGTTTTACACATCTACAATGATATTAATCTGAAAATAATGGTAAGGCACCAAATATTATATTTATTCTTATTCTATAGTTCATAAGGAAAACAAAAATATATAATGTTGCTAGGTTATCACTTAGATAATATTTTCTAAAAATAAGTTTAACGATCACAGCAATTTACCCAAAAACGGCCTGCCACTGAGACCACAAATGACCGCCACTTATAGGGTTAAAGTCTACGCATGACAAGAAGGTGGTGCATGTCCAGCCATGGCTGAATATAATTTTTGTGTCAATTTCATTTTTGTATAATATTGTCAGTCTATCTGTCTCCCTGCAAAAGATCTTGAGAGTTAAATAAGGTATAGATTAGAAATTTTGCATGCAATGTCAGTAAAGCCTGACACGTGATGTACTCCTATCTTGTGAATAAAATTACTCACAAAATATATTCCTGAACACCATAACAAAAACAGCAGAAGTATCAAAAACGCCATAGCAGTGTATAAGAGGTGAACTTTATAGTCTCATACCTAGGTTTTCTTAAACATATAAAAGAACAAATCTCTTTACAAAGGATCTCACCAAAACTAAATCTAAATTGTGTTATCAATATGTCCTCATGGATGGAACGGTGAAAGAAGAAAATTGATCTCAAGAAAGAGGGAGGTTGTTATTGTTAAAATAATTTTTAAGTTTTTCCTTGGTTGGGTAGTTGACCGTGGTAGTTTTCTCTATAGCCAGCAATACTCAATAGTGTCGAGTTCTGGTGTTTTCTTAGTTTAAAAAATACATTCAGTTTTGCAGTTTGTATTGTTTTGATGTCCTGCTTAAAATACTTGGAAACAGAGTCTTTATTATATTAACCTAACGATCATCACAACAACACCTAACATGTGAATTGACAATGTTAAAAGGAAAAGGTTTAAACAGACACGTAAAGTTGAGTAATGAGCACTATTTTTTGGTAGTGAGCCTACTTGATTAATCAATTTCTCTATTGTCATTTTCATTCACAGAATGGACAACGTCAAATAAAAAAATACAAAATCAATGTCAAAAGGCTTAAAACATGTACAATACCCAAAACAAATGTGAAACGCTACAGTACACAAATAACATCAACCATAAATATATATATATATATATATATATAAATCACTAGTGGTAAGACACCTAAACTTTCTTTTACATTTTCTTATGTTAAAGAAAGTTTTATGTGTTTGCTTAAGTTTATTGAATAATTTTTTGCAAGCATTTTTGGCCCTTAGAATAATTTTCCAACCTCATGATGGGCAACACTAATTCTTTGGCATATCTTGTTTGTTACTTCATTAAAGCCTTTAACTTATGTAATATTTTACCTCACATACATTAAATTTTTGAAAACTGAAAATACTTGGAACGGTCATTATATTTTAATTACTTAAATCATGCAACTATCCCTATGAAATTTTAGAGTTTGGTTTCACTGAATTCGGAAGACACTGGGCTTTAAGACAATATATTTAAGTACTCTGTGAGAAGGCAAGGAAATGATAATAAAAACTACTGCATTGTGCCAGGACGTTCAGAGAGCGGGGCAGCCAGCTTTGACGATCTATATCCACAATATTCTGCAGCACATATTGGAGCAAAGAGAGAAGGAATTCACCTCATCATGTATAATCTAGAACCAACTGAAGCATCCAGAAAAAAGGTTAGATATCTAGAATTGGCAGCCACACAACCAGCAGTAGTTAAGGTTTGGAGGATGGCTTGGCACGGCTGCCAGCCCGACCACCAGCCAAGACACAAAATTAGTAGATGCCACATTCCTATATCCCAAACCAAACATAATTCTTATAGTCCTCTATTATCTTTCTTATGGCACTCTTATGGCCAACGGGACAAAAAATACTAAGACCATTGTAAATTACAATGGCCATAAATATATACTTGTTGACATATTTTCTTGGTTTTGGCAACAAGGCAAACTCAACATTGGGATTGGAAATATAATTCACTCAAACCAGAAGTGCTCATACATGTGCAAAGCCCATGAAATTGCATGCAAAGCCATGGATAACTACCAGTAAAAATAAATACAAGGTATTAAGTTTCTTTTATTTATGTTTCAGTTTTTTAATGACAATAGCACAATATATCCATAACTGTATTATTTCAAATTATCTGATTTTAATAGTGACTTTTGCAAAAATAGTTGTTAAAAAATCTGATACATAAAGTTACGCATGTATGGAAGATAACAGATCAAGAAACATGGCACTGAACATGCCAAGTGGAAGCAGTGACATAAAAATTGTGTGTGTTCAGAGATCCTGAAACCCAACACCAACAAACCACAATCAAACCACCGCTATATAACGTGGTGCACATTGCATGTCCCACAAGAGAAAAGAAAAAACTGAACAGTGAGCCCATTACAGCATCATCAATACTATAATAAAAGACGAAAAGCAAGTTGCCACAATGGGAAGGGGTTGGAGAGAAGTACGTCAGCTTTAATTATGTTGTTAATCAAATCTTTTGAGATTGGAATTAAATTCAGAGATCCAGAAGAATGTAAAGAGTTTTGTTGCAATAAAATATACTGTCTTTTCTATTTAATCCATGTATTATTCAGTCAAATTAATAATCAGTGTTACTTTGCTAATTCAATACACCATATCTACCACAATAAAATAAGAACAAAAGTAAAGAATGAAATTGGTGGAACTATTTTGTTCTGTTACAAAGTCCCACTGTGTACAGTGTTTACTTTTAACTGATGAGGCACCCGTGACTCACGCCACACACTGTTTATATTCAGTTAGACCAATATTTTATAAAGGTCCATAACATGACAAATGTAAAAATCTACTCTGTAGTTTCGAAACTGATGCAATAACATAATTTCACAGGCAAAATCTCCCCTTTTCAAAAAAACGTCAAAAGCTGTTGACACAAAGGATATTATTGTGCATGTGTGAGTATAAGATTCAAGTTTTATTAGTGATGTCAAATGGGTTTCGTAATACAGTGCAAGCTTGTTGTCAGTCTAGCCGGAACCGCGGCCAATCTGACACAACAAAGATCCCGGTTTAAACAAAGATTGTTGAAAAAAATATATTTCTCATCGCTTCAATGCCCAATTAAATCAATAAAAACTGTTAAAAAAGAATATTTGTTCCACTAAAGTGAGTATTTTCAATAAAATCCAGCAGGATTCTCAACTAAAAGTTGAGTCACCATTATTATGAGTCACTGCTACAGTGAAAATGTTAATAATTTCAAAGACAAGAGTTACTGCCACAATAAATATGTTAATAATTTCACAGGCAAAATCTCCCCTTTTCAAAAAACGTCAAAAGCTGTTGACATAGAAAACAAACATATTATGCAGTAGGTTTGCTTATAAGATTCAAGTTTTATTAGTGATGTCAAATGGGTTTCGTAATACAGTGCAAGCTGATGTGTCAGTCTAGCGAACCCGGATAAATTGACAGCAATCTGACAAAGATCCCGGTTAAACAAAGATTGTTGAAAAAATAAAGAACAAAATGTAACAACAATATACGATTTTTTTTTTACAGAGTGCGGAAAAAACATGTTGCAACGGCGCCGAAAGAAATCATGCTCCAATTGGAGTTGTGGTTAGCATTGAATGCCATTTCCGTGCCTTGCAATTACCCATCTTTTTCAACATGAGAAGCTTGGCGGGCTTTGTCTCTTCTTGTTGCTCAAAATAAACCATTACTCGCCTAAATGAGATGCCACTTCTGCATGGCTTATATATAACTGCGATATTTTCAATGTTTTTGTCATCATTATTAGATAGCCATATTGAAAATGGAACCAATCAAAAAATGTGCATTACCTAACAAAAACCAACTGTCCTCTAAATATTATTTGGAAACCTTTTTTATAAATTAGGAGCGTGTATTTAGTTAGGCCGGCGTGATGTGCAGGTCTGCGTACCTGTGATAGAAGTGACAGCCCCTGACAATGGAGAGTGCTGCTGTTCTTGTCACTCCTTGACAGTGAAGAGCCTCGCTCGGCTACGAGACAACAGGTCACGACTACAGAGTGAGTGTGAAATGTTGCAACGGCGCCCGAGAAATCATGCTTCACCAGCTCACGCAGATACACCAGAGAACCAATCCACCTCATATACAGACCCATGGTAATACATTACATAATTATTGAAACATTACATTAACACGTTCACGACAACGTTGTACTCATAGGGTACATGAAATCTTTCACAACTGCCATCCTGTACCCAATCGGGTATACACCGTGATTTCGTAAAGCACATCGTGCACACGTTTGTGTTTACTTATTGAGGTTATTATTGTTTGCCAGATTTGGGGATTTATTAAATATAAGCTTGCGCTCTAAGAAATAATTCATACTATCCATGTACTCTGTCAGGTAACAATTTGCACGCTTGCTTAATTTTTAGGTATCCCCTTGGAGTTACACAGAGAAACACTGAAAAAAAACATATTGACATCATTTTTGTGTGGCAAAATTGTGTAAGCCTACATACTTTTCTCTTATAATTGGGCGTTTAAACATAAAAAAATTAATGGTATATAAAAGAGCCCGAAATTATCCGTCGTCGTCGAAAACATGTTAATATATAGTTTCACACATCGTTTCATATTTTTTGAGGACTACCTTGTATTCTACGGTGTTCTACTACTTAATTTATAAATATCTTGTAAATATGTTTTATTAATATGTGTCTTACATTATTAGAGCAGAAATTGTATTTAATTTGAATAATTTAACCATTGATCAATTGTGTTCAATATTTTTCAATATGTTCAATTGTTCAACCCAGCATGAACCGCAGACTGGCATCAGACGGTGGAGAGGAGATGTTCCACAACCTTCAGTTCTCGCCTGCGTCATCAGGAGTTGCGCTGCCGCCACCTGCATGTCCCGCTCTCAAACACCATCAGAGGAAGCAGACTGACAAGCTCTTGCAAAGGTAAGTCATTCCATGGACACTTTTACAAACTTATGTCCAAATTAATTAGTCAGTATTTTGTATTTTTATTATGTTAAAAAATTTTGTTACTTCATTCGGTATATTTTTAAATATTTCATAAGAAATGTTGTGAAATATTCATAAAAAATGGTTGGAATAGTATAGATAAGAATAAATTTTGGAATGTTTTTTAAATTTTCTTACTTAATGCAAAGCCATTAATTAGCTCCAAAAAAGCTTCTAGAATTGAATAGTACATTTTGAGTTCAAGAAATAACTATCAATCAAACAAAAACATGGTTCATTACTGGTTCGCTCTTTCCGTCAGATGGTGGCAGACCAGTAGCACAGTGACCATTGGAGTTAGTTAAGGTGCGGGGCTGTACTTAGGGTTAACCAGAGACACAAATTCTGTAGTCTTATATTTGCCCAGAATAAATGGGCAAACATTCTTTCTGTTAATTGAACACAATTTGCAAATGCAATAGCATGGATCAAGCTGAACAATCCAGTACTGTAACTAAATCAATTGTTATAAATACTCAATTACTTATTATATATAGCTTAAACTGATTTATAAACAGGGGTTGGCAAAGAAACTTTTATTAGATTCACTATGGTAGTTGTAAATGTCAATAAAAATATTCAATCTCTGATATGTGGTGATTTAAAACTAGGTGCTTGGGAGCAGCACAGAGCAGACATCAGTTCTGTGCAGAAAAACACATGCACACCAACTCTCAAGAGAAGCTACTCCACCAAAAACTAAACTTTGCAAACAGCAGGTAACTTTATTTTTCATGTGTAACAATTTGTTCAGTGTTAAAAATATTTTTAAATCCAATTAAACATTAAATTAAAAGTAGTAAAATCTACCACAAATGTTTAGTGGAAACTATAAACATTTTTTAACTAACTAATTTCTAAATTTTTAAACCCAATGTCTTCACTATGTTCCCGATATTTATTTCATTGAATTTTTTTAAGGATGTGTCCCCACGAAATCAGGGCGATTGCCAGTCATTGTGCTAGATCAAGTCAGATCTGCTTTTTCTGCACACTCTGTGAACTTGTTGCCCTAGTCCTAAACCTCTTCGCCTACTTTTATTAGTAGTTACATTTGCTTTGTGCAGGTGAAATAGATAACTCCAATGCCCTTGTGTTTTTATGGATTTCATTAGTCTTTAAAGACCACAGAGAAATGAAGCCTAAAATGAAGTCAGTGAGAGCAATTTTTATTTATAAAACTTTTGTACTATATTCATAAAGGATTCATTATTTCTTGTTATATTCGTAACTCTTGCTTTATCATTTATAAAATCATAAATTTTGTTATGCCTGTCTAGAAATAATATATGATAAATTGTCATTTTACTTAACATTAAAATAACTTGGGAAAGTAATTTTATAGCGCTTTTATATACTTCCAATTGAACCTTGAACCTGTTCCCCTCAAATTTTCTTGTTCACCCGTCGCCTTGCATACTATACTTGATAGTGTGGGGAATGAAATTCAGGAAGAAGGAAAGTATTTATGAAATTATGTAGAGAATCTTTTATATAAAGCTAGGAAATCTGTAATTTGCCTAATAAAAGAATGTGTGAAAACTATATTCCAAATAATAGACAGATTCCTTAGGTGAGATAAAAATATGGGAATTTCACTCTTTATTATTATGTTGAAAGGTGAGGGAGGAGTGTGGAGGCTTCGTTTGGTCTGGTTGCCATGAACTCTAAGAATGGCCCAGTTGAAGAACATGTCTTACAAAAATAAATATACTCTTTTCCAAATTTAAATTTTTTTAACATACGGGTTTTGAAATTAGTAGCATCCCCCACTTGTTAACATCTAGTCATAGTGTTTAAAAAGTATTATTGAGAGATATTTTTTTACTTTTAGTACCAGGGTATAGCAAAAACGTGCATATCTTGCTGGCACAAAACTAAAATTTTGAAGTGAGTAAAAAAAAAAAAATTCTTTAGGCGCGTGAGCGTTTTTGGTAGAGGGTTAAAATCCTCGGTTGTCGCGTGTCACCGACCATGCTAATGATACTAACCTGCATGAAAAAAGTCAGTCTCGCTGTGTTTTTTTTAAAAAACGATAGACTTGCGCCGCGGACTACTAACCTGCATTGAAAAAAGACGTCAAGTCGCTGTGTTAAAACTACTGTCCCGGCGGAGTATGAAAACAGACTGCTAAAATCTGTGACCTTTTACGGCTTCCTCTCGCGATTTAAAAGTTGAAGCCAATGTCATACAATTCTGTAAGATGCGTCAAATTAAAGCTCTCATATATTGGCAAATCTATTGGTTACATTTTTAAATATTAAAAAAAATTTCGAAAATAATTTTGATTTTTGTTTACATTTTACATAGCGTTTACAATGACAAGAAAAAAAAGTAGTTAAGCAGAGGATTTTTTTTATTTTTTTGGTCAGACAAAATTTGTCAGCGAGAAAAGTTGTGTGAAAATAGATGAAATTATTTCTTTTTGTAATTTATCATTTTTTTATTGCAAGTTTAGTTTAGCCTGTAGTAGCGTATGAAAGTGATGAGTGATGAACGTTTCTGCCGGAACTGTAGTTGGCGCATTGGCTCACTGATACCGTATTAACTCAATAAAATTAGTTTATTGTGCAATAAAAATACCTTTACGAAAGAACGAAGATTAATTTAACTAATTTATTAGTTTTTAAAAATATTGTGGGTTTAATTGTTATTGCAATTATATACTTTTCCGTAGCAATAACTGTATTATTTACAAAATCGGTGTTCAAAAGCCTCACTGTTGTTCACTCGGTGTTTACTCACTTGTATTCTATGTTTAACTAACTATTAAATTGAGCAATTACAACATATTTTTATACAGATAAATGAATAATGGGAAAACCAACGAATATATTTTTAAACATTTTTAATATTTGTACGAATATTTTGTATTTAAAATTTAGCATTATTCATTTTAATTATGTTTTTAATATTTAACCTCTTCATCATGAAATGAGTTTATTACGGTATAAAGATTTATCCTTACTAGCGTGGTAAATAGATTTCTAGTTATTTGATAATATTTTTTCGTGGATTTTAAAATTGGAAAATTAAAAACGCATCACATTTACAATTATCAGATGTACTGCTAACTATAACGTATTGTTTAATTACTCTCAACTTAATAGTTTCCGTTTTCACTTCCATATCCGTCAGTCCCACGACTGCTACTGTTTTTTTTGTATATTAATCGTACCTTCCCCTTCTTTCATTTTAAATACGTCGTTGTCTCCTAAGTTTTTGTGCATTCAGATCCACTTTACACCATTGTACCAGTAATCAAAAAATATATGTTTTTTAACAGTTCTAGTTGCAACTTATGGACTGTATAATAATGATTAGTACAAACTTGAAGTCCCGATTTTCTGACAGATTCATTTTGCATCTTCAAATATTTTGTCAAATCTTTGACCTATTTGATCTGTTTTCAATAAATTTTACAGGGATCAGTATTTCCCCTTTCCAAAGTATGGTATTATTAAATCATAATTGAAGTCATTGTTCCTACCAAACACAAACAACAAAACTTCTGCGAACCAAACAGGTTTTTGAGGGTTGTATACTCTAGAGCTAACATTTCCTTTGTATGAGACAGTACTTTTTATCAACTGAAGTAAAATCACGGAAAAAACATAAAGATTTTTCTTAGGTAAATATTTTTCATTTTGGTTTTTGACTTAATTAAGATCATAATTTTTTTCTTGTCATGTGATCCCTGGCTATGAGAATATCCAACTGTATTTTTTTAAATTTTTTCTGTAAGGAAACAGATTAAGGACAAATTGTATTCTCTGTTCCCATTCAGCATGAAAGTATGTTTTAAAGGAAGAGGCGTAATACCCGTTGTTTACCTCTGTCCCTAGAAAAGGTTTTATATCAGATAGAGAAAAATATTTATTCTTTTTTTTGCTGTGGGGGAAGGTGGATTAAAATAACTTTCTTCCTCACGTAGCATAACAACTAGTTTCATCAAATAGTATGACAATCTTTTATTTGGGGGGGGAAAGTACCAGAAAAAATAGTGTATATGGATTTTGCTTCATCATCCAAAAAACTGGACAAGGGATAAACACCTGAATTGGCATTGCATGTAAGATTGTGTGAGTGGAGGATGAGTCTCATTATTAGTTACATCAATTCCCAATTATCATTTTGTCATTGCAGATTAAGCTGTTATAAGCCTATTCTGTATCCAAAATTATTTGGCCCACTTCCTTCATTATCACTGTCTGGCATGATTCACGTTCCTTCCTGGTGCAACTGAAGTTGTAACTTATTTTATTATTAGTCTATAATACATGAGTATAACTAAAAGATTTACTGAAAACAAAAAATATTATGATCACTATTTTTTAAAGAAAGAAAACTGAATGTCCGGTAAGTTAGTCACTACGACTGTTAAACAATGTGTAGACATATATAAAAACGCAACTCACAACAGGAACAAGACTTACACGCCGGTCTTATGAATTGCGCTGACATTCTTCCCAATGGGAAAAAATGTCAAATGCACCACTTTAAAGTGCAAATTGTGTGTGTTCGGGTTGCTATGACAATCAGATTAGGATCTTTGATTACAACATTTTCACATACATGTACACGTATGGAATCATTTTTACCCCATGAGATTTATTATAATACACACGGGAAGAGTTCAGTTCACTATTAGGGTCTATGATTGGTTATAAATTAGTGGTTTTACTTTTTCTTTTTTTTTATTAACTTAAAATGCCACAGTATGTTTAAAATCAATTTCTCGTTTTATGTTAATCTAGTTTTTGACAAAATTATTTTCCCTTGGCTTTAACTTTTGAAAATAATTTAAGTATCTTTTATAAATCAGTTAATGATGCTATAAACAATGAAAATTTTACCGTGCACTACAAGAGTTAAAAGTTTATATCTATATCATTCGGGTGCAAGTTTTTATTTTTTAGGTGTCAAAATGGTTAGAATTAGACTTAGTAACTTTTATTATTCTTTAAAAAGTTTCATAACATTGGTTAGTTTTTACAGTATTAAGCTTTAAAAACGTTAACAGTCTGCCATCTTGAAACGTGATATGATAATATAAAATTAATTTTTTTCTTGATTTGAGACTGCAAGAAAATAATTGTACCAGGTTTGAGTTTTTTATTTTTTTAGAGGTTTCTGAAATAAAAAATAAAAACACATATTATACAGGCAGACAGATGGTAAACAAAAAGAAATGAATAAAATATGCCTTTATTCAAGAGGCGGAGTTAGGGCTATTTAGCCCTCTCTACCACTCAACCTCACGAAAAAGAGATGAATTGCATTTTGTTTTTAGCTCCTCTTTGTCCATGGATGAATATCTATCTAAAGTTTGCAGTAGAAAGTGTTGTTACAATCTGTATTTTCAAACAGTCTAACATAATTAACTGTACTGAGATGTGCATTGCAGATGGAAAGGTTGGCAGCATCGGATCTGCTGGTGAAAGATCTGTACAAGGAGAACGCACATCTCACCGCCCATGTACAGAAGCTGGAGGAGCAGAACCTGTTTGTAGACCAGTCAATACTTGCCAGCACCGTATAGCATTGGCCGGGAACCTTCCTGTTGACTGTTAGCAAATGTTAGGTCTAGTCACCATTAGCCTCGGCTATCCATGTCTCTGTAAGTTTACAATACACTGCAATCTTTACGAATTAGGACTAATAGTAATGGTACAGTAAGTCCAGTAATATTCCTAGACTGGACCAAATACTACAGTACTCCAGTCCTTTACATCGCAATAATATAGTATTGATTCATGTAACTTAAGACATACAATTGTTTAATAATGTAGTAGTTTGGTGAAAGTTACAGTTGTGTGTTTATCTCTAACTATCGAAGCAGTAATGTTGTCTGGAAAGTTGTTTCAATAAAACTTTCAATCTATTTATTTTTTCATGCATAAATAAGGAAATCTGTTCTTAGAAGGTGGTTTACTTGAACACTGTAAACCAATTGTATTTTCAATGTTTTTATTATATTTGTTTTTCGTTAAATGATTGTACTCAAATAAGTAAGCCTTTTTAATGTTTAAGCACATGCTATAATAAAGTTTACTATAATCGTCAGTCTGATATCAAAATATTACACTATAATTATATTCTGTTTTATATATATATATACATAATTTTACTCATATATCAATTAATTACTCTAATTACAATTGGTAACATCAAGAATTGTTTGTGTAATTTTGTAATAATTTGTGTAATGTTATTTTGTAAAGTAGTATACTTTGTAATAATATGGAATATCCTGAAAATATCATGTTATTGTTTAAAAAATACACTTAAGTATAATAACACTGTTATGGCCTCCAGCTATAAATATTGTTGCAAAAGAGATGGATAGTTGTAATATTACTGTAAGCTTTAATCCACTGGTGTATATATATATTATAAGAAAAAACTGTCCTTAGGAGATTGTCATTTTGAACATGACATGTTAACTAATTCCATTTTTACTATTCTTATATAACACTGATGACAGTCTTTTACACAACTTTCTAAATGTGTGTATTATTCAAGTATTTAATAAGTTTATTCTTATTCTTCAATATATTTTTATTGTTACTTTTTCAAATTACTTTTAACTTGGATTTACAAGATTATATTCTGACATTGATAAGGTATATGCCATGTGTTATTTACATATACTTTCAATGAAAATTGAAACATATTTTTCTGATGCATGTAACAGTTTAGTGATTTAAGTTGTTTCATGTTTTATTAAAAGCAAGGTATTGTTAGTTTTGTGATATAAAAGTCTTCTGTTTTCAAATCAGATTGATTGAACAGAAAAGACGTACTGAGCAAATTTTCAATAAAATGTGTTATATATTCCTACATAATAAGTTATAATGTTTATCTTAGAATATTTAAAAATTGCGCCTTACACCCCACTAAAGATGAATACATATAACCACATTTACATTTTAATGTGTGCAAACAGTATAACAAAATAATATTGTTTTTTTTTTTTTACTGGACATTGTTTTTATATTCTTATAAATTATTGTATTTATAGTGGATTAAGCAACTTTATTTCTTTTCCTGTTGCATTTGTTAAGTATGTTTTTAATAAGTTGTTTTATAGAATTCATATAGATTAAATGTTACTATCCATGTATATCCTAATAATTTAAGACTACAAAAAATAGATAAAGTTATATTGTATGAATTAGGGTGTATGATAAAAATCTAATATTTGTTTTATTTATTATTTTAAAATATGAATTTAGAATTAAATGATGTTGCCAAATGTTGTGAAAAATATAGACATTATAGTAGGGAAATTGCTTTTGTCCAAGTTAGTATGACTTTTCCATTCAACCTTCCACTGATAAACATAACAAGATATTTGGGAGTCTGTAGTCAAATTCTATAGTGAAACTACTGACTTTACCTGTGTCCAGTGTTTTCTTAACTTAGTGCATGCAAGTAGTTCAGTCAACTCTTACTTTTAATTCTGTGTGAAGAACATCCATGATTAGTAGATCTTGAGAAAAATTATAACATTGATAGTAAAATTGTGTAACTAGAGCGTGTTGTGTAGATTTTTAGTAAATCATCATAAGTCTATTCAAAAGTTATGATATTATTTAATATACCAATAGTTTAGTGAGTTTGATTAAATTAACTGTGTAAAACATAAATTATTAATTACTATTTAAAAGTTATTTTTATTTTTCTTATATCAACAGAGAAGAGATCAAGCCTATTTTGGTGTTTTTATTTCATCAAGGAGAGATAAAATGTACAGACTATCCCTGTATCTCATAACACTATTATATTCATATGGCTTCTTAGTCTCCATTTTCCTGAGTAACTGTGGACCTGGAATTACGAGATCTTAAATCCTTTTCACTTTTCATTTGAGAATATTAACTATCGGGTCATGAAGTGTTTTAGTAGCACTTCCAAAAACCTTGGTATGTCAAGTTCCTTATTTTGAGTCTCAATGCCTCGAAGTTTCAAGTGTTTTTTTATGCCTGGGTCTTCAAATCTACAGGCCTCTGCGTATGTTTCCAGACGATTTCCATCCCTTAAGTTTTTAATCACAAAGATCTGACTCAGTGCAATTACTCTCCCTTAATCTTTTTTAAACAAAGGTTTCAGCATTGTAAACTCAATCCTCTGGAGCAAGAGAATTGAGAATAGGAAATTCCTATTCCTTTGGACTCAATCTTCTGAGCACCCTGATGCTGATAATGTATCATGTCAACATATCAGCACGGTTAAGGTGTAACAAGCAGTGGGAATAAAACTTTTTACTTTTTTTTACTTTAGATCCATATTCTAAAACCTAAAAATATTAAAACACAATTGAAAATATTTTAATCTTAGACCTGGCAGCTAGAAGAGTTTTTTGGAGGGCCACTTTGCAAGTTACATTTAAAAATTAGTAAAACTTATCCCATCATGTTGCATGCTATTGTCTTCAGTAAAGTTTTCTTTGACAGTCTTACATACAAATGATTTTTTTTAAAAGTTTTATATGAACTTACTTGTATGGGAGCAATGAACTTTATATGAAATTTGTTATACAAATTAAACCTTCTCATAACCAGCCCTCTGATATACAAAACTTTACTTACTTCAGTAATGTTCTTTTAGGCAGCACATAACAATGCTTTTAGCATGAATATTATCATTCATTTTGTGTAAAAATATAATATTTGTGCAGCAGAGCAGGCCTTTGGAGGCTTGAGGGGGTAGAGATGTTGATGTTTTTCCTGCTAACCTGCTCTCCCTATTGTGTTGTTCGTATCGTCATCTTCAGTAGTTTACCACCGACTGTGATAGTGAGAGAAAGTTATTTGAGTGCTGCTTAGACTTTACCGATTTTGCTTATTGTTTTTTAAAGTAAATGTAACGATAGTGAACGTTAATTTAACATGCATGAACAACGGAAATGTAAGTTGATGATAATGGAAAGGACGTTATTAGGTAGTTATAATTCTTAGCAAGTATCAATTCTAAATGTTCTCATTGATGTTTAGATTATTCCGTATCTGGATCACCCGTCACAACATTAGTCCGGAATCAGAGGTTGTGTACTAACTCTAAACTGATACCAACATGTAAACTGTGCCGACATTAGGGAAAATATTTATTTAGTCTAAGAATTGCAAATAACATTTTTGTGGTAATACTAAACATATGTATCATATTTAACTCTTTACTTGGCAGTATAGAGTGAGTGTGTCACTCAATTGATATTACACAGTTGAGGTTATGTATCTAAATGGATACATGCTATGTAAATGGTTAAGATCCACCTGTACTGATATATCCATCTGTCTCATTTTAAAAATATAATTGCTACGTATCCAGAAATGTATTAGATGTTTTGTTGACTTTTTAAAAAAATCTCAGTTTTGTACTTCTTAATTTAAATAGTCAAAAAGTATATACTTTAAACAAAAATTATAAAAAAAAAACATTGGGATTCATATTAACTATATTGTTAAAATGTGACATCAGCCATTATTCTATGACTAAATATGTTTCAGGATTGGCAATGGTATTATGGGATAAAACTCAAGGTAGTTTCCCTACAGCCGGCTCTTAAAATTCATGACATGTAGCCCATTGGGCGTAATTACATAGTACAACAATAATTTTTTACATTATGTATAGAATTGGCCTCTAAGATAAATAGTTTTTATTCATACAACAGTGGTTTAATCTTTCCAAAAGTGTATTACTTATTATTATTAATTATAGCAGTTTGCAAAATTACATTGGTTCATATAAAAACATTCAGCATGTCTTTCTGAATGTACTGATACATATCATGAAGTATTAATTAACTGTGTTAAATATTCGTTTGGAAAATTCTATCCAGAATACTCACAGTGAATAGTTTCGAGGGAGAGTATTACAGATGAATTCAAATTTTTGAATCAAGTCAAATGTTTCTTCTAGCAAGTGACTTCTTAAAATGCAATATCATTATATGAAGATGTTGAAATGTGGGTTGTATTTTGTGTCATGAATATGATCATCTCGGGGATTCTTCCTCTAAAATCTTGAGGTGCAAGAAAAAAACTCTATAGATTGCAAAGCCTTGTATGATCACTACTGTTTGTCCCGAAAGTACAAGAACTTTTTGGTTGTCTTCTTGAAAAACTTTACCTAGTATGATGTTTTGTCCGAGACAAGTCTTGACCATTAGCTGTTCTTGTAATGGAATTCACACTGAAGTACCTTAATGCTATTTAAATTGCAAACAACACTAAGGTAAAGTTATGTTGTAGTTTACTTTAAATGGCGGTCTAGGATGACTTTACTTAGAACACTGTGCTATAATTATTGAACAGTCATACTTCATTCAATCCCACCTGTGAATGTCACGTCATCTGTATTTATCATGCCATGACTGAAAACATTTTGTTTAAATTCAAAAAGTTATAAAGTGATAAAATGGCAGCTTTTCAGTTAAGAAGCAAAACTGTAACAATAGACATTTCTCTTTATTCATGTTTTCACTAAGAATATGAGAGTTAAATTAACAAATTATTGAACAGATGCCATTTAGGTACAATTTTTATTAAGAACTAGACAGGATATTCTTAAAATTGTATTAGTGTCCGTCCAATTTTTATAGAAAGTTCCTAGAGACTTGAAACTGGGTACTTAAGTTCCTTCTGGTTCAGGATGGACTCTATTAATTTTGGTGTCAAAATTAAATGTAAAAAATTGTAACATTTCATTGGGCTTTTGTGTTACCATTATGTCGATGAGAAAATCGTAGAATAAACACATTTGTGAACAAATTGAGTTCAATCATATAAAATGTTCATGTGCCATAGTAACACATGTGCTCAAGTTACTTGGTTGGATTGGTTGGTAAGGCTTTCATTACTTTCTGTCATATACTTTGGTACTCCATTGTATCAGTTTATTTATTATAGTAACGATATATTTCCAGATAAGTAAATGAGAAACATTATAAAAATACCAATTGCAGATTAAAGATCATAAAGGGAGATTAATCAGAAGGCCTGAGGATATAGAATAAGGTAAGAGAGGATTCTCCCCCAGAAAGTTTTAAAATAAAATTGAGATGCCTGATGAGGTCCTTAATGAATGCCTTTTTTACTAACCATTTTTTATATAATATTGTGACGATTTTAATATGTTTACTATACAGGGTGTATATTATGTCTGGAAAACACCCAAATATATCCTTTAATAATTTAAATATAAATTTGAAACCTCTTACAATCGTGATAGAGATTGGGGCATCTACTTTTTGGAACAATGTTTTGTTATGTCACACCAACGGGGGACGTCCTGCCGAGGGTATCGTGAATATTCTTAATGGAAGCCTATACCTTGTGATACATAATTTTAAAGGTAATAGCTTACTGGAATTGAATGCCACAAACCGCATCTCAAAGGAATTATTCTATCAGAAAATAGAGTATTTTTAGTATTGAAAATTTACTGATGTTCAACAATGTAATTTTAACATGGTTCTTGCCACAAAATGTGTTACACTAATTTTTTAGCATTTTTTTAAATGTTCAATTAAATAAAACAAAAAATTTCATTTTTAAAGCTGGTTCTATTAGCACAAATTTGCCAGTTTTTATTACAGTACAATTATGGAAATACTTATGTTATTTGATTTCTTATTACAAATAAAAAATAATGTATGCTGTTAGAAAAGTCTTACAACAAACGTTTTACCTGCATTTGGTGTCAAAGCAATTGTTTCGAACTGTGTTCCTTCTACGGTTTGACAATGAGCCAATCTTGTGTAAAATGATTCGACAGAGTTGCCTAACATTTCTTCAGTTATCAAAGCAATCTCCTCTATAATCCTGTTTCTTAGGTCTTCCAAATTATGAGGCTTTCTTCTATAAACATTGGATTTTAAATGACCCCATAGGAAATAATCGATTGGTGGACAAATCCGGAGATCTTGGAGGCCATTCGATTTCCTCCTCTTCGGCCAATCCATTTATGAGGAAACCTTAAATCCAAATACTCTCTTACCTGTCTCCCATAATGGGGTGGTGGAGCACCATCCTGCTGAAACCATACATTATCAAAGTATTCTCCTGATGCAATTTGAATAGCTGGGATTATTTCATTTTGGAGCATATTGTAGTAAAGTTCGGCATTTTAATTTTCCATTGATGAAAAAGGGTCCCAACAATTTTGTTACCTAAAATTCCACACCATACGTTCAGTTTTTGTGGTTGCTGTGAATGGGACTCAGTAATCCAATGTGGTTTTCACTAGCCCAGTAACGGCAATTGTGCCTGTTAACATTGCCATTTAGGAAAAAAGTTGCCTCATCAGAAAATAGTATGTTGGTCAGAAAATCTCTATTGTCATCACATTTGCGCATCACAAGTTCACAAAACTCAACTCTTCTGTCGTAATCATCCTCACTTAAAACTGTTGGACTAAAATTAAAACTTTAAATGGTTTGTATTTATTAATTTTCAAAATCTTACTCACAGACATAGGGTGCATATCATGTTGCTGTGCAGCTTTTCTGAGCGATGTATGTGGGTCTTCAATAAATGTTTGCAAAACATCTAGTGCATGTTCTTCATCTGTTGCAGATTGTATCCTTACCCGACTTTGGGCCGATTACGTACACTCCCTGTCATTTCAAAACGCTCAATAGTTTTTTTTTATATTGTTGAAACACTTATGGGATTCCTTTCTGGGAAAGTGTCATTAAACAAATTACAAACTTCCCGATAAGATCTTTGACGATCGCCATATCCTCGCATCATCAACAGAGTAATTCGTTCTCTTTCAGACAATTCCATTAAAATGCCAAATAAAAACTGAACTACTGTAATTAGATAACTTGTTGACAGCAATGCTTCAGAGACACTGATTAACTCGACAGGAATGATATGACCTTTGTCCATTTGTAATTCCCAAGCTTACACCTGTCTAGTGAAAGCTCCATGCTCAACAAACTGAAACCTGTAGACCAAGATGATTAATAACACAATAATGTTTCTCATAGGCTAGTGAACTTTGACTCTTTAAACCTTCCTGCTGACTGGAAAACACCAAGTACAGATTCATAAGTAATCAGAGAAAGTGACTCATAAGTTTTATTCATTGTAATAAAAACTGGTAAATTTGTACTAATGAAACCAGCTTAAAAATAAATTGTTTATTTTTATTTTAATTGAACATTTAAAAAATGCTAAAAAATTAGTGTAACACATTTTGTGGCAAAGAAACCATGTTAAAATTACATTGTTGAACATCAGTAAATTTTCAATACTAAAAATGCTCTAATTTTCTGATAGAATAATTCCTTTGAGATGCGGTTTGTGGCATTCAATTCAGTAAGCTATTACCTTTAAAATTATGTATCACAAGGTATAGGCTTCCATTAAGAATATTCACGATTACCCCTCGGCAGGACGTCCCCCGTTGGTGTGACATAACAAAACATTGTTCCAAAAAGTAGATGCCCAATCTCTATCACGATTGTAAGAGGTTTCAAATTTATATTTAAAATTATTAAAGGATATATTTGGGTGTTTCCAGACATAATATACACCCTGTATTGTCTCACTTTAATTGTTGGGTAAGGAATCTTTTTATTATGAGGTTATATTATATCGCAGTGCGTGCAGTAGTCGATCACGCATCTCTCCTGTTACAACATTTGTCACTGTCGAGTGTAAGTAGTCAGTTTATGTTGAGCTGCAGTCGCATAAACATGGCCACTTCTGTTGGTTCTCACGCCAAATGTAAATTGAGGAGTGTTATTCGTTTCCTGCAAACAGAAGGGAATAGTGCAACAGAAATCCATTGGAAGATTCAAAGTGTTTTAGGGAACACATTATGAGCTATGGTGTTATGGGTGAATTGTGTCAAATTTTAAAAGATGGCCGAATGTCAAATTCAGGGATCAATTCAAGAAATGTCAAAGCTGAAGCCATTCGGCGATTTTTTCACATACAACACCGCCATGACTCACCAGGTACCAGCTAATGCTACAACTTATGTTCTGCATTTAATTTCTCATTGTATTTAATTATATTGTTAATGAAAATATTGTTACAAATGATATGTTGTTCTTATTATGAGACAGTTTTAAGAAATGTAATAATATTAACACAATATGGGATTACAAAGAAGTTTAAATTACAAATACATTTGGTGATAATGATTTTTTTTTATTTTTATATAAATCTGTAGCCACTTTTTTGTGTTGATGAATTTTTGAGATAGTAGCAGTATTTGTGTGTGTGTGTTTGTGTGCGCACCACATGCATATGTGTCTGTTTCTTCCTAATAGTGGTTAAGTTGGTGAATTGGAGGAAGCCTATATATGTAAAGTGCAAGCTTTAACCCTAAAACAGCCATAGGACATATCACCCTGTAACCAGGTGGTTTTTTGCAGTTTGGTGTAAATTTTTGTATAAATATATAAAATCAATTTTACTTCCCTGAATTGTAGTATATCATTTTTAAATCTCCAATCTTATATGTATATATATATAAAACATTAAATTTGTATAAGTGGCAATAGCCTTTTATAATTTCAATAAAATTTAATCGCAAAAAGTACTTGCTCCGCCAGGACTTGAACACGGATCTCTCACTTGCCGGGTGAATGTGCTACCATTACACCACAGTGCCCTCACTTTTTACGATTCAATTATTTTGTATTTGGCCGTATCTGTCACATATGCGTTTAAATAACCAAACTAACATGATCGAAAGACCAAATACCTGTCAAATGACTTTTATTTACATTAAATTTGTATAAGTGGCAATAGCCTTATTTAATTTCAATAAACATTGAATCGCAAAAAGTACTTGCTCCGCCGGGACTCTATTATATATATAATATAGATTATATATAATTGTTAATTGTATACATGTGAAAAGTTCATTTGTATCACATTTATAAACTCTTATATTGAACTGATAAATCGCAAACTACCATTTAAAACAATTAGCATTAATTAAAATTATTCTAATGATATCCAATAATTCAATACCTGATCTATAATTTTTCTGAATATAGATATGATAAGCTATATACATTATTTACTGTATACTCTGGGTGTACTTTTGATAGGATGATTATTACTAATTCTTGTAGATTATTCTTGTAGAATAAACGAAAACCATTTGAACTTAAATAATAAGATCTGAAGAATTGAGAATTGATGATTCTGTACTTCAATACATTTGGAATTTTTCCATTTCTGTTTACATTATTAAGTTTTATTTTAATAGTTTACTTCAAAATGTATTATTTATTTTCTCATACATTGGAGTTGTTATATTTTTTTAATTTTGCATTGTATAAAAGTTACTGTGTAGTAAATTTTATAACTTATTTTTGAAATAATTAAAATCCACATTGATAAGTTGCATGTATTTTTTTAGAACATTGTTTTGTATGAATTATGTGTATTGTTTATCTTTGAGAATTTTATGTAGTAAAAGTAATTATTATCTTATGTTTTCCAATGTCACTAATATCGTTGTCACTAATTAATCATTATTACATACTGATATGTAATATATTTTAATATCAGTGGATATTTGTGCCTTTACCAGGTGCTTAACAGACTTTCCCATAATTTTGTGGCAAGTATTGAGGAAAAAGGCTCATAACAATCCTGTTTTCTACTTTACAGATTTAATAATTTTATACTTAATTAAGAGGTGACGTAACAAATTATTACAAACATTTGTGTGAAATTATTGCAAATAAATATACATTCATGTTTATTACAAGTTTGTGTTTGGGCTTTTACAATTTTTGTTATTAATTTGGTTGTTGGTCAGAAAATTTATTGTTTACCAATTTTGAAATTAAAAATTAGACAGTATTACAATTTTTAAATATACTCTATTACCAATAATTACAAATTAAAAACAAACACATAATATCAAGCAATTAAAACATAGTAGGATTTGTGTGAATGTTTGTCTTGTTAATGGATAAGGAAACTGAGTTCAGCCTCAGGAACATGTTTGGAGTGGTTTTCAAAACATAACATTAAATTTCGATTTTATCAAGAACTGTTCAAGTTAGATTAAATGGCCTTAGTCTGTGAATCTTTTTTAAAAGGATCAATCTCTAAATATATGCCCAGACAAAAAATCCTTAAAATATTAATTTTTGGAAATAATATTACTTAAAATTCCCTTCCTTTAAAAGTGTTGAGCTAGTTTTAAAAACCCATTTAAAATATTATTAAAAAAGTGTTTGTGCCAGGTTTGAATCAAATTGGATCAAAAGAGGGTTTAAATAATTAACAAACATTTTTCATATCTTGAATGTGTCTGGTGTAATTTTAAACAATTTTGAATAAGAGTTTTAAATTTTTTAAAGTTCATTAAACCATTTGGGAGAAAAACAGCATGTGTGTTCTACTCAGTAGACCAGAGGCCGAAAGGCACGCACACGCACATGCGTGCTCACACACACACACACACACACACACACACACACACACACACACACACACACACACACACACAGTTCTGCCCTTAGAAACAACCTTTGTGCTTCTTGACATTTCCACTAAAATTAGTTTAGTTGCTGTCAGCTAGGTTTGGTATTTTGTTAGCTTTACAGTAGAACAATAAACATCTCATAAAATGGGCTCACATATTCTGTTACATTAGTTTTGTTTGTATATGGCCGTCAGTCGTTTGCTTTGTTCACTTCAAAGCTTCAAAGAAACGTGTGTAAAATATTTTGGTTTCCTATTTATTGGTTCAGATTTATTTATCTAAGGGTTGAACAAATAATGTATGAAAATATGTTTTAGACTAGCAATCAGTGCATTAAAGAATTGACATGGGGGGGGGTGACTGTATGTTACTCCCACTGCAAATAACTCCAGGTGTTAAGTGCTGAGGTGTTTTGCCGCCCACAATTGGTTAAGACAGAAAATATAATAAATTGTTAAAGATTATCAACACCGTTCTAGACTGAATACTTCTGAAAAAGATTAAATTAAATGTTTAATTGGTAAAACAGAATTATTGTATCCTATATTCCATATTGTAGCATAAATACAAAAACCAGTTTGAGTTCAGGTGATTTCCAAACAAGTGAGCACTTTCAAGGTTCAATTCTCCAGGCATAAAGTCCAGCCTATTTAAATTTATTGCATGTTTAAAATCATGTTTTATTAATTTACACACACAAAAAATGCAGATACTCCATTCAGAAGCATGGTATCAGGTTTTTATAACACAGCAATGGGAAATAAAGGTCTGCAGTAATTGTGGCAATCCATTCTTCCAATCACATTGTTCCCTTACTGGATCATTAGTTACTACTCCTAATAGTATAATAAATGTTGATGTTTTGTAAAAAAAAATGTTCAAATCCTCCTGAACACAATTTTTTATAGACCGGATCTTCTTAAATGGGAGTACAAGTATATGTTTTACAGTACACAACAAAATATTGGTACATTGCTGACTATAACTATACATACAGTGTGTTCATAAAGTTACTCCTTTGTTAATTTTTGTATAGTTTCAGATAGAAAAATGAATCTGGAGGATGTTTATAATTCAATAATGCCTAATTAATGACACATTGAACATTTTTTGCCTTTTCCGCAAAAGGAGTGTGTCCTCTACTCAAAATATTCAAATTACAAACTCTTTGTAACATATTTGTAGAAAGAGAATATGAAGAAATGATTCTGGCACAAATATTATGTAATTTTTTTTATTTTAGATATTTCTAATCAAGGTGAGAATTTGGATCCATTTACAAAAAAAAATAAGAAAAATTATCTACGCAAAATTTTCAGCTTTGCAACAATAAATTCTTTATATACTCATAAAGGACTTTTTTGCCAACATATGTCAAAAACTGAGACTCAGTGAAACCCCTTTTAATTTGTTCAATTTTTCAAAAATACCAGGGGAATCTTTTAACTCCAAAAATTCAAATCTAATTTCCAAAAACTTTTTAAAAACCCAAGGTTAAATTAATCAGGAGTAATTTTGTTGACATTTGTAATAAATATTTACCTTTATTTAGAATATTGTTGAGAATGAAACATGATAAAACAAGGAAGTTATCTGCATAATACATATAGAATTAATATTACAGCATATTAATGCTACCTTTAGTATGTTTTCTTCTTGTTATTTTTTGAATGTAGATGTGATAAGCTGTATACATCATTTACTGTAAACTCTGTGTACTTTTGAGCTGATTAGTATCACTAATTGTTGTATATATTCTCTGTTGAGATCTTTTGTAATAATGACAAGTTTTAATAGAGATTTGGTTAGTTTTGTTTTATTAAGTTTGGATCATGTAATGTTTCAATAATGGTACTGTGGGATTTAAGTGTTTACTAAAAACTAATTAAAAATATTCTTTAACTAAACCGATGAAAAATTAATTATAAAATAACTATAGTACTCATGTCAAAAGACTTTGGAGAGGTATAACGCAAAATAGTACATTACAACTAATTACATTAATAACAACTATATTCCTAGTTATTAGACTTACACGTGTGTCCAGATACAAGATGTTTCAATTCAATAACAACTATTTTTTTATTCTTGTATTTGTTTTCAAGTACTCATTTGTTATTTTGTTATTCTGTAAATAAACTACTAGTATACGTTTTGCATATTTAGTGACATTTTTTCTTCGTCTAAGTTTAGAATATAATCTTTAACAATTAATTATTCATAATTGTTTTATTTTTTTATGCTGGTTAATATGTACATTGTGTTTATTAATGACAATCAATTGTGTTGCTGATTAATTTAGGTGTATCTATAAGGTCCTATGTAAGTTACTGCACTATTTTACATTGTGTAAAACAGGTTGTCTAAGTGCCTACACTGTGTTTGTTGCTGTTTTCAAGCCAAAGAGTAAATATATTGTTAAGAAAACAATAAATATATTACTTTGAGATTGTTTCTTATTAAATTTGACATTTTTGAATCCATTTCATCAAACTGGGGACAATATTTTCCGGACATTTGCCATCGTTCAGTGAAACAAAAAAAATCAGTAACACTACGTTTCGAGATCTGCAATCTGATCTCCTCTTCAGGTAAATAACTAACCTTACACTGATTTTTTGTTTCACTGAACGATGGCAAATATCCGGAAGAATCCTGTTTCCTTCACAATCCTTCCATCGTAAAAAATCTTCAAACTTCAAAGAATGGGGACAATACTTGAAGATTCATAAAGGTTTTATGGTAAAGACTTTAGCGTGGTAATGTTAACGACCTCTGTCTCGACTGCATTCAAAGTGCTGTGAGCCCACTACCTTTCTTTTTTACGAGCGTTATTCCAAAAGTAAAATCCGATTTGGCGCCAAGGACAAAACACGCATGCACACTGACTCCCAACATGTGCATCAAGCGCCGCTGTTAGCGTTGTTATTGTTATTGTGTGCTGTTTATAGTTTCAGTTCATAATGTTTAAGAAAATTGATGAGCCTGCCGATTATGAAGTAAAGGCAGTGATACAGTTTTTTTTGTCTGCAAGAAACATTTCAGCGGCGGAAATTCATTGGCAGATTACTGAAGTTTACGGTCCTAACATAATGAGTTTCAGTAAAGTCCGCAAGTGGGTTCGAGCTTTTAATGAAGGACAGGAAAATGTACATGATGAACCACACTCTGGCCGACCATCAGTAATTTCAGACGATTTGGTCAATGCGGTTACAAAAAATTTGTGAAGATCGACGATTCACTATATCAAATTTAGAAGTGGATTTCCCGAATGTAGATAGAACAAATTTGTACAGAATTGTACCTGAACATTTTAATTTTCCAAAATTATCAAAAACTGTTGGGTTCCCAGCTGCTTACTGTGTCCCAACAAATGAAAAGAATGGCTTCTGCTCTTGCTTTTTTGTAGAAATATCATAAGGAATTGACAGTCTTTTAGACCTTATTGTCAAAGGTTATGAGACATGGGTTTCTCACATAACCCCCGAGTCTAAACGTCAGTCAATGGAATGGTCTCACATGTCATCGCCAGAGAAGGTCAAGGCAAAGCAGACAATCTCAATACACAAAGTTATGGCGACCATGTTTTGGGGCAGATTTCTACAATTTAGGCATTCAAAAGCTTGTTGAACAATGTAACTAATGTTTAAATAGGTATGGAAATGATGTAGAAATAGAGAAAGATCTAAGGAATGTTAATAAAGTTGTTTTGGAAAAAATTTAACTTTTTTTTAAAGGTTATTTTTTTAATAACCCTTGTAGCTCGAAACAGCTATAACCTACTGCTCATCATGAGTTCAGTTGTAGGTTTATGAGGTTTCAGTTACACCATTATAGCCTAGTAGCATTTGACCAACATGTAGCACAGTGTACTCAAATTACTTTACTTCGAAAACCCTTACAGGCTACACCCCACTGGTCTCTAAAACAGTTAAAAATCCCATCTTGGTCTCTTAAGTTGAGAAATATTAATTGAAAGAGTGTGTTAAATTTAATCAACTGTTAAGTAAGTAATGATGTCTTATTTTACCAGGCGAAGCTCAACACTTTAACTGTTCTGTGTAAACATTGTACTATGATAGCATGAACATATTTTTGTTCATTTAACAACTATTTTCAATTTATTCACATTTATTGAGGGAAAAACATAACAAAAGTAACAAACTTATTTTAACATCTGGCAACAAGATAAAACTATTAATTTACATTTTACTTAATGAACAAAATTGTGAATGTGTAATTGTAAGATATTGAATTTGGTGAAACGGAGGGACTAGGCATAATTCAACAAACCATTCGCTCCGTGACTACAATCCCAGGAAACAAGCGAGCGCAGTTAGTCTGTGCATACAGCAAGTGAAATCACAAAGTAATACACGAATCACTAAAAGCCATTTCTCACTGATGAGGTATATGATGCTGCTTAGGTATATAAATACTGATATAATTCATAGACTGGACTGAGGGAAATGTACGATATAGTGAATATAGTTTGAGAAGCAAGAACATGTATTTTACTATATCATGTATTATCTTAACATATGGATGACAACTTTCACAACATATTATTAATATTGATTTTTGTTTTTAATTTTCAACAATTAATATCTATATCCATACAATTTAGTAAACTACTGTTTTGAATCGAACCTTGTTACAAAATTATATTTAGTATTATATATACTGTTTCCCGAGGCAAAATAGCAAACTCCAATTTTGCATTGGAAATATACTAAATTTGAAGTGCAAAATTTGAAATAAGAATTATTCACAATTTTGTTTAATCTCTAGTACTCTTAATCATGAACACTGAAAATGGGTATCTGATGCATAATATATGACTAATTCCCTTTCAGAAATATCATCCTTATCATATTACATCATAAGTGCTTTCACTAAGAAAGCTATGAACTTCAATTTTAGAGTTCCTCTAAATTGGTATAAATTAGTTCGTGTTACTGAAATCTTGGGAGCTATTCAATAAAATACACAGAATGATGCATAGAAATTGCGGGTATGTGCTAGTTGCTCTATAAAGAGACAATCTAAAACAAATCATTACATAAATGTTTCTAGAATGAATATATTATTTCAATCTTGTAAATCACACAATTTGGAAATCTGCAAAGTGAATAAATCTAGAGAATGTTTCCTCAACACCTTTACTGCTGACCTATATTGAGTGAAGATTCTTATAAGACAGCAAGCTCGCTAGGATGTCTGTCGCAATCAACCTGTTAAAGTTGAGTGTACATGTTAATTCTAACTAGTGATATCAATTTTGTGTGATCATTATTTAATCATTCATACTAAATGTAAATTGAAATATTTATTGAGAACTAACAAGTAACAATATTAGTTTTCTTTTCATTGTGACGAAAACAATTGTATTCATTCTTCTTCTGCATCTGCAAAAAAATAAAATGTCAAGAAAATGCTTATATCATGTTTAACTATTACAGTTTTTACTATTAGTACAAATCTATTAATTTTTATTTCCTAAACATCTGTTTTTCCTCGTTAGCAAAGGATTAAAAGTAAGAAACACTGAATCCTCAAATATTTATTTGCACACTAATGAATAATAAATGTTCTTTTTACTAACCTACTGAAAACTATATAATAGTTTTTGAACTAAATAAGAATGAAAACAGCTGTCATACGTAATATTTTCACTGTTTAACTAGTAGCCAGTTATCGAGTCAATTATAAATTTATTTTCTAAATAAACTAAGAAGAAACCTACCAAAAACTTTTTAAATTTAAAAAATGTCCATAACAACAATCCAACTTGATTGAATACAGTAGTTAAATGTAATATTTTTATTTTGAATTAGTCCTATCTAATTTATTTAAATTTATATTTATTCCATATCTCCCCCCCATACCCAAGTATGGTATGCTCTTCAATCAGATTCATTCCTCAAAACCAAGAACTAGTTACACCACTCATTCAGCCTAAGAAAAAAAAAAAATTTATGGCTGCCTTTTACATTGCTAAACTGAGGACACATTAGTAGAGTAGAAAGTTAATTCAATCAATATTAGTTGTATGAAATATATTTTTTATCTGTGATTTAAATATGATATATAAATATATGATGTTAAAGATTCTCAGGATACTAATGTGAATTGTCTCCATCTTGAAACTCTTTTTGCTTCAGACTGGCCAAATAACCCATCCAAGCTACGTTAGTTACTATCTCTGTACCAAGTTTAGTCTAAATCTATTAAACATTATGACAGCGAGTTAATTCACGGGATTTATAAGTCCGTACAAAATCAAAGAAAGTACGACACTACTGTGAAATGAAGTCATTTTCAGTTATGCAGTCATCTTTTGGAGAAACTGACAACAATTCTCAACCATACTGTTCTCTTAATTTATTACTCAGTTCAGGCAATTAGAATCTATTTTCATAAAATTGAGTTATTTCAAAAATTCTGTGAGTGTTCTAAGGTCGGTTTGTAGTGAGTAGAACCAGAATATGTTTACCATCTGTAGGTGAAGTAAGAATTTACGACTTTTCACCATAAATCAATAGAACAAACCAAATAATGGGTTACCAGAGATGAGTAAGGAAGATTGGTTTTAAGTACCGAGTAATAATCTTCTAGAGGTTTTTATTTCTGGCTGGTTTATATCTTCCAGTAGAACCTACTCCGAGTACATCAAAACGCGATGTCACATCTGGGCAACCCAGGAGCAACATATCACTAATTGCAAATGTAAAGATATCCGGTTAAGGTATGACTTATTAATTAAGTTTAATTTACTGCAGAGGATGATTTATTAGAGTGGATGGAGCTCCCTTGGTGTAAAATTCCCCCAGACCTAGTTGTGGAGCTTATTGCTAAATCTGTCACTGATTTATGGCTGTAAAAAACCACAAGTATAAATAAACTGTAACAATTTGTACCTGTTAACTCAGGACTTGTTTTTTTCATCTTCAGTTGGAGACAGTGTTTCTTCAGGACTAGACTCTTCTAAAATTGGATCAAGTCCTTCCTTATTCTCTATCTCATTTCCTTCAACATCCTCTGGTTTCTCTTCATTGCTGTCTTCTACTTTACTTTCCTTGCTTCCGATAGATTTTGTTGAGTCTTTTTTCTGGTCATCACTCTTCTTATCTTCACCCTCAGATAACCTAAGAGAAGGAGGAGGTGTTGGTGGTGGCTTGGGAGGCAGTTTAGGATCGGGAGGAATGAGATCAAGAGAGTAAGGTAGAATCTTCCTTGGTCTCCATACTGGAGTAATTCCCTTTGGGTATCCCTCCCTGGGTGACATCTTCTCTTCCTCTTCACCCACAGCTTCTTCTTCCGATCTGGCTGATTCATCTTTCAAATGAATGTAATGACCTTCTTGGATACAGTATTCGTTGAAAACAAAACGTCCTTTTCCTATGGGCTGTATAACACTTGAATTATTAACTTTTATTAAATTTAAAATATTTATGACTACTCATCAATTTGTTTAAAAAAAAGAATATATCCACTATATACCGGTAAGCATTTATTTATTGTAAGCATGAGAATCATCTGTTATGAGTTGTCTGCTACAAATTCTTTGTAGTATAAAGAAGGTACGTATATTAAAAAAAGACCTATTTTAATAAACAAACTACTCTTAAAAAGGCAAAATGTTCTCAAGCAAGTATATGGTACTTAATTATCTTCAATTGCGAAAGAAAACTAAAAAATATTAAAAATCATAAAGCTTATTTCCACTGAATGAAGCGGAACATTCAGACTGGTCTTAAGACGTCACAGTATCAGGCCTGCATTATAATCTGGCCTTACACTATCCCAGTGGTCTATAACCTTCTTCTTTGAGTGAATTTGTTCAGACTCGTTATGCTTGTTACACAATGGTTAATCAAGTAGCAATGAATCAATTGTATATTTTACCTTTGGTAACAAAAAAAAATACTTATTTAGAATTGAAATAAAGAACATTTTGAGCAAACACTTGGCGTGTTAGCAACAATATAATTAGTAAGCTATATAATTGATTCTTTCTTGAATTGCAACCTTTAAATTACAGAATTTGATAATTATCCTGATAACTCCCATTAATTTTTACCATTAATGAAATAAAAAACAAACCCTCTGTAAATAATTTAAACTGTTTGTAGTAGAACGTAGATAACATAAGTTTTATTATTTAAAACCTGCATAAGAAACGTATTTAATTTATTTTGTGCTTTTTTATTTTTAATTATTTAAATAAATTGAACAATTGACATAATTCAATTTAATATTTTTTAATAATCAAGCTATGGGTTAAAGTAAGGGATAACCATTCATACCAGTTAATATATCCATAACTGAAGATACAGTAGAACAATGTTTACCACCTTAACGCACTGACTGCGGACGTACGCACACAGCCACTACCTCCGTTGTCCTAAAATAGGTACAAGACTTGTGTCACAGTGAAGTTGTTAATGTTACTTTATTGGTAAAATTACTTAAAAATGAACGATCTATTGCAGGATACCACTTATAGTAAGTATTATGAATTAACTAAAAAATGTTGATAACCTTAGTATGTATGCAGTATCTCGAAGATGGTTAAGTAATAAAGAATCATAATGCGATTTGATTCATCCACTGTTGGATCATTATGCTGAATACATGTCTGAAGTACATCTTACCATGTTGTTCAAAAAGATGCCATGAAACGTAAACGTTGGGTAAGTTATTTTTCCTCTTCCTTCCATCTTCCCTTTTTCCCAAATACCAAACATTATAACTCCCGAAGCCTTGTAAGTATATGTGCCCAAACCATGTCTCTCATCCTTTTCCCAATCCCCTTCGTAAGTATCTCCTTGTGAGTAAGTATACTTCCCTTTGCCATGGCGCTTATCTTCCTTCCATTCACCTATACAATCAGATTACAAAATTTAAAATCCTCATATACATGCAATATATTAGATAAAATATAATTATATAAATAAAAACGGTTTGTAATATCAATACAGAATATGAATAATAACATGTGTGTCAAAGGGCATTTTAAAAATTTGCCTTAGTAAAATGGACTGAAGGATCAGATTTCTGTGTTTTAACCTATTATCTTTTTACTTGTTATTTTGTTTAGTTTAGTTTAGCGATTTAGTAGATAACGTGATTGCAGAGTCTCGCCCCCCGTTCAGCTGGTGCGTTGCTTTGTTGTACTTCCGTGTTTTACCCCCACATTTCTCCAGACACAAAAATTAAAAAAAAAACAAACATAACCAAACAAAAACTTAACTCTTTATTGAAAAAAACACACACAAAACTTGTTTTTATTCTTGATCACACTCCGCCACACCCCAAAATTCGAGTGCCTCCGGCCATCAGCGCGGAGCAGCACCAAAGGTCAACGAAAGAAAAACATCCCTCGAGATAGTACATATCAGTAAAATATCAAATTCTAGAGGGGCTGATCAGAAATATAAATTGAATTGTAATGGAAAGGCAGCATAATTTGTTCAAATAATTTAAATAGGCCTAAATTTAAAATTAAAATTAACATAAGAAAGCAAGATCCATAAGCAGTCTCAAATTTTACTTTCTTGAGTCTCTAGACACATTTGTGACCTACCCTAAACCTGTTTGTGTGTTTCGTGATAGATTATTGTAAAAAATATCTCAAAAAGAGAATGAACAAAATGTAATTATAGCATTTTGTAAGAAAATACATCATTTTTTTAAATCAATCGTTTCAGCTTTCTTTAACAAAAATTCCTTTATGTCGTCTAGAAGTTCATGTCATTTGTGTTAAAAATTGTCAGGATTGATAATCTAGCATCTGTACTCAAGAGACATTTATCGAAATGATGGATAAAAAAAGTCCTAAAGCTATGTCCATTGTCTCTGTCTCTCTGTAGCAGTCTCATGTGGTCATAAATAGAATGAAGTACTAAACAAGTCCGATTAGTCCAAGCTAAGAATTACGCCTTCTACATTTGGTACGTACGTCATCAACAAATACCGTAGTATGTAGCTCCGCATATTTAAACCACTGTCTTTGTGGTTTAAAGACTATAATTGTAACTGCCAATATTTGTTAACAGGGATGGCATGGTTTGAAATTAGAAAACAACTAAATATAAAAATACATATTATTTTAAGTAATAGAAATACACGCCCAGTTTTTAAAGTACAATATATGTATAAGATATTTATCTCTGAAACCCATATTAGAATGTATAAAAAACTAGGTAAAAAGGTGGAGGATGTGTCTTGTAGTTCTTAAGATATAGCCATTTCCCGAGCCTCTGTTATTCTCATTAATACAGCGCCATTTTCTTGAAATTCTTCTGTGGTATCGAGCGGTCTCCAAATGGTAAATCTTCGCTTATTTTATAGCAGTTTTTGTAGAGCATAAAATAAGAATGATTAATAAAGCTCTTATCCGGCTCAAATTTACAATGTTTTATTTTTTATTTTATTAGCATTTAACATATTCCAGGTGGGTGGAGGGTGCTCCCGTACCCCAGCTTGACTAGGAGGTGCGGATAATTTGTAGTTCCAAAACCCCCTCCTCCACACCATTAGATCATCCTAGATACGCCTATACGTCATGGCCTGAGAGGTATTTTAAACTAATATGGTTGCCAAAACCTGTGCAAGAATAGATATGTGAATCAAAATAAGTAAATATTTACTAATCTCCAATTGTTACATAATGTTGGTGATGGAAAAACAAGTAATGACCATAACATTTACCTTTGTATCTGGAACCATCGGGGTAGTGAAATCTCCCAACTCCATCTTTCATGCCATTTTTGTATTCGCCAATGTATTGAGCACCTCCTTTGAAGACATACTGGCCTTTACCGTGTCTCAAACCTTCTTTGTACATTCCACTGTAGTAATCTGAATTAGGTAGCAGAGCTCTTTCCTTTACCATGTCTCTGCTTTTCTGTGTTTTCTTTCCCCTTCATATTCCTGGAATATCAAAAAGCAAAATAATTTTATCTACTGTTTTTATCACATCAACAGTTTTCACGCAGGCAAGAGTTATAGAGTATTTCTTCGGACATTCAGCGATACAAATAAATCAGTAAAACTACTTTTTGAGATCCCCAAATCTGATCTCTTCCTCAATGGTATAAAACTGACCTACTACGTTTACTCCAATCTAGGTAAAGAAGGAAATGAAACAAAAGACACACATTGAGTCAAAAATCACAACAAACGTGTGTTAACTCCATGCACACTATATGCACTACCTTTAAAATATGCAGTTAATAAAACAAGCAAAACAAATTGTAATTATTACACTAATTAAAAGATCGCGTAAAGACGTATTGTGACATGATTTGTATTCTTTAGTTCAGTTTATAACGAATCAATGTTCATTTTATCAAGTGCAATGTCTTAGGAATAACATGTATGGAGTTGAAACACTACATGTTTTGTTGTGATTCCTGATTTATGTAAATCACAATGGTTTGGTATGATTTTTTTATTTTAACATAAGTTGTAGATACGTGTTAGGTTATTTACCCACCTGAGGAAGATATCAGTTTCCAAATGTCGAAACTCAGTGTTACTAATTTTTTGTATCACTGAACGATGGCAAACGTCTGAAAATCCGGTTATCTTTCCAATTATTTATCGCCAAATCAATTTTTTTTAACATTTTGACGGTTTTAATACTGTTCATTTTAACTTATTATCTATATATCTTTTTTTACAGAAGTATGGGGGGGGTGGGGGGGGGGGGGGGTGGGGGGGGGGGGGGGTGGGGGGGGGGGGGGGTGGGGGGGGGGGGGGGTGGGGGGGGGGGGGGGTGGGGGGGGGGATATAACAATAAAGTTTTTTTTTATTTTTTCCAGGAATTTAGTAAATGTAAACATATATTATTATTATCAACTGATAAAAAAAATTAATTGTATTTTACTAAATAACATTACTAAAATAGTTTAAATGTTAAGATACTTATCAGCAATGGACTTCGTTGATTGAATATGGCCTTTGATTTATCATAAGGTTATTTCGCTACAAATGTTTCAATAAATTACTAAACAGCAAACAGACATATTGCTCGTTTTGAAACATAATAACTTTATTTTTTATAATATAACACATTTTACTACATTATTACTGATTAAGTTCCCATCACTTTTCATCATTACCCCTGGTTGGACTGTAAGTTTTAAACGATTCCATTAAAATAATATTACGCAAACTACTACACAGACCAAGCCTCCCTTTCAGATACCTCAGACAGGTAGTGGACTTGTGGGTGTTGCTAGTCAGCCTCTTCGAAACTGTGGGTTTATAAAAAGTGTTTTTTATTGGATGGAAAGTGCCTAACTGGTGACCTCTTGGTTATTTGTTGATACTATCACATCAATTCATAAGTAAACAACGTTAAGAAAATAAAATTGTCTGTTTTTTTTACAGTGGGATTTTATTACTTTTTTTTTTTTACACTTATAAGATGAGACATAATTAACTCGAAAATTAAATTTAAAAGTTATCTGCTGAATACTGTTATGATAATTTTCCTGCGAAACATCTATCCAGTACAATTGGTTTAAGGGCGGGGGGCTGGTTACTTAATACGTAAGCGCAGTGTTAAGTAGTGCATATAATGACCACATTATTTTTAAGAGTGAACTATTTGTAAATCATTCAGTTGTAACCTAGGCCTACCAGCTTGGTCATGTTTGAAACTATCTGTAATTTCTTCACTGTATGTACTCAGCATCAGCCATAAAGGCAAATTATTACCATATTAAAGAAAAGAAAAAAAAAACAAACAAATTCATTGTAATCCAATATAGCTTACTATAATATTAGTTATTAAGAACTACACTACTTCACAGGAAATGTCAGTGCTTGAACTGACAGGTGAAAGAGAAGGATACAATCTGACTCCAGTTTCTTATCAGCTTGTGATTAGCACAACTGATAGAGTAGTAGACACCCAACCTGAAGTTTCAATCAGTTCAAATCCTAGATGAAGACTTTATTTTTTACACTGAATATCAGTAATCTAGCTGGACTTAATAAAAAACAGTATTTATATTTATTGGACTACATTTTTATCTGACTTTAAGCAGCCTGCCAAAGCTTAATAAAAACAGTATTTTTTTATTCTTCTAGGACTACATTTTATCTGACTTAATCAAGCCTGTCAAAGCTTTAATAAAAACAGGTATTTTTATTCTTTGGACTACATTTCATCTGACTTAACCCTTTTCACTCCGTGAATTTTTTTTTAGGTATATGGTGGAAAAACCGGTTTGTTATTTACTAGGTTATGCCCAGAAACTCCATGCAAAAATGTCGTATTTTACATGGCTTGCACATTAAATTCTGTACTTTTTTTAATTTTTATTGTAGTAGACTGATGATTCTTTGTTTTGTTTTACTTTACTTGAAATGGGATTAATATTTAAAATAATATATTTTTGGTATAAAAATATATTTTCTTATATTTTTTATTCTCTTATATAAAAAAAAATTTTTTATAACACACTTTTTTTTTAAAGTTTTGAACATGGGAAAACTAATATTATACTTCCAACTTAACTCCTTAATCTATTTTTTTATAAAAAATACCTTTTATTTATAAACATGCAACCAAAAATTGAATGTCCTACATTACCCGGTATGGATGTTACAGCAACATTTGTATACAGTTCACATATTCAAAATTTTCACAGTTTCTGGTCGAAGTTCAACAAGTTGATCACTTCTGTTGAGGATATTTTGGCAGCTAACACATTACTTACTTTTTTCTTGTTAAAACACAACACAAACATAAATAGACGAGTACTCATATAGTTTCTAATTAGGCTTATATTTACAAAAAAATATTTACACGCAGTCTTTGATACACTTTGTTCAACAACGAATGACTTGACAAACACCCCCCAATGCAGGCCTCTCTTTGCACTTCACACAAGCAGTCCTAGACCTTCTCCTTTTTCCTCCTCCAGCAATGCTCCTCACTAGCAGGAGACATTACTCCGTGCTTCTTTTACTAATTTTCAAACGAATAAAACACAATTACGAAGGAATAAATCCACACACCCCCCACACTTTTTACAAACACTACAAGTTCAACAATACGTAGTCGTAACGTTGGAAACCAAGAAGTAGACTGACAGCTGTTTCCAATCGTGATCATCCGGCACAAAAATCAGACATAGAGATAAGCAACTTATACATCATTTTACTCGTCAATTTACTTATAAACGTCATATCACCGAAATATTTTAGCTTTTGGTTTGTTACTAAGCCAGTGATAGACTAAAAAACCAACATCCGATATAATCGGATCCGGAGGTTTTGGCGAGACCAGCTGGACTCCGATCTTGTCGGACGTCGGAGTTTAAAGCATATTTCGTATAATTCGATCTGATTCGGATGTCGGAGTTAAAAGGGTTAATCAGCCTGCCAAAGCTTAAATAAAAACAGTTATTCTTACTTTTCTGGACAGCATTAATAATGTCTAAAAGTAGCAATAACAAATCTGTTAAACACACATGAGGGGAGTGTGGTTATTGGTGTAAAATAATTAAAATAATAATCATAATATTTATTTGTCCATAGGAATTCACAAAAGAATCATTGACAATGTCATTAGGCTGCTAAGTAAGCTTATTCAATGAGTCCATCACATATATCAAACATGGTCAATCAGTATTTATATTATCAATCAAAACACAATATTAAAAAGGATTACAAATTACAAATATTATATGTTAACTACATAACCTAAAAATATTTACATAACTAAAACAATGGTAAGATTACACACCTGTGAAAATCCAAATCATAAAATTCCCTGCATAAATCAACATAATGATTTTAACATAATAACCCTCCATTTAACTGATACTATCCAATATAAATACCAAACAAGTACCCAACAAATACTTTCCGTCAACAACAGCCTCTCCTCCGCATCAGCTAAGTATACATCCTTCAAGCAAAGACCAGCAAAACATGATTAACACAAAAATGATGATTTGTAACTGGCCTCGTGCAAAGTTCTAAAAGTCTATTGGATCCAATGACAAAAAAGTCATCTAGTTTTATAAAGGGGATGTTCTAATAGCCATAGTTATAAAACTTGTTTTTAAATTGCAGGATTGGATATTTTATCCATAAGTACCTTTAATTTAATTGTAAAATTTTCATAGATATAATGGTCATGGCTACTTTGGCATTTACTCAGTCTAGAAAACCGCTATGAGGGCTCTAATCCTTATTTCCTTGTATTATGAGTTATGGAATATCATAGTTATATATTTATAACTACTTTTATTTTTAATTGCATATAGGGTTAAGTCAATAAATATAGAGATTAATTACTGTTTGTATTTTCATTTTAATAAATAAGGGTTGACAACTGTTCATATTCTTATGTGAATTTTGTGTTAAAGCCCTTAAGGCTCTTTTTTGGAGTAGTTTAATATTTCTCCTATTTCTGCCCTACAATTTCCCCAGGAGTATGAGCCCTAACGCATTATTGACTGAAAATATGCAAAATATGCTGTGTCTGTTATACGATTCCCCGGGATTTTTATTAGTGAGAACACTCCTCAAGAGATAAATGATTCTATTTTAGTCTTGGATTAATCGAGTCAATGTGTTGGCTCCATGTTAAATGGTTATCAATATAACAACTCCTCAAAAAACTTGACTGCATTAAGGTAATCATGGTATTCTCAGGGATATTATTTTTTTTAAACTGAAATATAATTTTTTGAGGTTTTATCTTGGTTTAGAAGAAATCCATTGGCATTGAAACCATGTGGTGGACACCCTGAAGAGCGTTTTTCAGTTAATTCTTCCAAAGCCATTAATGTCTGCAGTGGAATTCACCAGAGTTTGTGTCGTCAGCATATTAATAATAGTTCTGGCCTTTTATAAAATCAGGGGAGGTCCATTTATTGAATAATTAAAAAGAGGACGAGGTCCCCAGGACTGGATTCCCTGAGGTACAACCGAAGTTGACTATTTAGTTCTTGGGACCAAATACCATTCAATTAGAACTTTTTAGACCTTCTATTTTGTAAGTATGAATTTCCAAAAAACTTAAAGGGGGAGTTTTCCAATACGCCATAAAACTTAAGTTTATTTAATGAGGTTAGTCATGATTGGACACAATCAAAGGCCTTGCTCAGGTCACAGAGTGGGTGGCCTGAGCATAGGCCTTGTTTTCTAATATGGCCTGAAAGGCTTCTGTGTTAGCTCAATTTAATTTCTATTGCAATCTACAGTTGACAATCAACGCCCCTTCTAAAACCGAATTGTGTTTAACATTAAGGTAGTGTTATATTACTTCAAGATGCATACTAAGCTGGTCATATACTATTATTTTCCAAACAATTTTGGATATTATTGGTAGTCATTGATACAGGGCGCGGTAGCACTTTGTTGGGTGTAGCTTAACTGGCCCTTTTTTGTATATTGGACATATCCCGAGATATTTTGAGCTGGTAAGGAAAATTACCAAACCTTCTTTCCAATAATTTGTTTATAGCAGAATGCTAGAGGAACGGAAAAACTCGTCCTGAATTATCTTTGTTTTTAAAACGTTTGTTAGAAAGGTTATAAATGTCTTTACTGAAGTTGGAGTTGTTAAGTCTCTTTGCTGCCTTTTAATAATTCTTTCTTGGGGGGGTAATGTGAGTTCCAATTAAAAGATTAGCTTTACTTATTTGGTTTCCCCTACTTAGAAGATCATCGAAATGTCAACGGGTGAGGTCTTAAACACAAGTTTTCTCTGAATACCAATTAACAGGATTCAATAAAAAAGTTATTAAAATCAATGCTGGTGAACAGAGATTAGACTTGGAATGACTGGGAGTTGAATTGTTATTTCTGTTTAAATCAAATTCCAGGCAGCTTTGCACTTGTTGCTTACTATTTTCATATATACTGAGGCATCCTTCCGGATGCTAATTTTGCACCTCCTTAAGAGCTGTTCAGATATTGGGTATTTAAGATTTTTCATTTGGTTTACTCCCAAGATCATTCATTAGGGACTAAGACTTAATTTATTAAATAAGGCCTGTTTTATAAGAATAGACAGTTTTATTTTTCATCAGAGGTCCCCAGTTCACACCCCGTGTACCACTTGATGTTTTATTTTGATTTTTTTGTATTTCTTTGTTTTTAACTGTTTTTTTATTTTAAAGGGCATACTATTTAATACTGTCTAAAAAGAATCTTCAAAAAAATACGTTTTTAAAGTTTTGACAAGCAATTTAGAGTTATTACTGAGATTATAGCACTCCCCAATCGTATGTGGCTAAGTAGTTCCTTCCCGAGCAAACTGGAACACTTTGTTGTTGGTCCCGTAAGAACCAACCTGTCGGGGTTAAACCAGCATAAGTTGGTTGCATACCAGCCTGGAGTTATTCCTGGTTTTAATGGGCAACACTTATTTAATTCAAACCGTCATGGTCCCTGAAAAGGGACAGTTTAAAAAGCTTCAACATTCTACATCATAATTGTTTAAGTTTAGCAATTTTTATTAGGATATGTATTATCTAAAACAATTTTTTACCCCCTAGATGGGCATTTTATTTACACAATAAAAATTGAAAATTGCCTTAAGATATTCTGAAATTGTATTAGTTCTTGTAGTGCTTATTAGTTGTGATATCAAAGGCCAGAGTTTCAGGTCTCCTCCTATAATAACTGTAAGGGAAGGCCAGGATAATTTAAAAAGTTTAAAGAAATTGTTTTTTATATATTGCTAAAATAAACTAGAAAATTTTGTAATGATTTTCCTGATGTTGAATGGTATAATGATGCAATAATAACTTTTAAATCTTCATTAATATTACTAGCGGACACCTTCAAAATTTAGATTCCTTCACCACACATGTGCACTAGTGTCAAGTTTTTTTGGTGTTAGTATCGTTGACGGGCAAAAATAAGTGTTCCCCGTTCCGCCCCTTCTTTGTACCCACCTCTCGGTGCTGTTATACCCGCTGCGCAGTAAAAGCCGTTTGTGGGAAAAGAAAAATTTCTGATTCGTCGTCTCATTTAGGGCCAGTGCTGCCTGAAATACCAGATAAAATAGTATTTTTTATTAATTATTTTGGTAATAGACTTTCTAGGGCCTAAGGATTTACCTTTCAAAACCTTTGTATATTCATAAATACAAGACTCTGAAAGTCTGAAATTATCTACCTACTTTCTTTTTTACTACTTACTCTCTACTCTTCTAACTCGGATCTACTCGACCTACTTTTAATTACCTTCTCCTTCAACCTCCCTTTACCTTCTTTCCTTACTATTACTACTCTACTCTCACAAGCTATTTAGTCCTCTTGTTACAACTAAACTAACTCGAAATACTACTATCGAAACTTAACCTCATAACTAAATTACTAAATACTACTTCACTCACTTACTGTACTACTTTAACTAGGGTCTTAGATTACTGTTTACTACAACTTACTACTTTACATAAACAGACTCTAACAGCACATACTTTACAACACCAAACCTAAAACAAAACCAATTTCTACACAACCCAGCCAGACAACCACGCAAGACACAAACCCATTACCAACCACACTCACCACAGACCCCATCCCTCAATTCCACTAACCCCCACTACCACAACGTACAACAGCCCTACAAGCCAACCAAACCACCAACCATCCCAGCCACACCAATCCCAACCAAACACAACCATCCAACCACCTAACACTTCACATAAACTGTACAACATCCACAACCACAAAAGTCACCTCCTAACCTCAACACCCAAACCCACATCTCACCACCTCCAACACAAACACCAAAACCCCAACACCAAATCTGTTTCCACACCACACAAACCACACACCATTAATATATTAATTTTACTTTCAATTACCTCTACTTTTAATACTCTCGCTTAACTACTTATACTCTACTTAACTCTCAACTTTTCTAACTACTCTTACTTCACCTGTACTCATACATTACCTCTCTTTACTACACCAACTACACTATACAAACTCAACAACTTATATTACATACACACAAGATCTTTACATACTGCTAACTAAACATTCAACTACTACATACAACAAGCTTCTTAACACTACATCGTTCCTTATTACTAACTACTCCCACTTATTAACAATCCTTCTACAAACAACAACTACTTAACAAACAACTTAACAACATCACTAAACATTTCTCTCATACTGAACTCTCATCTACATCCTCTTAACGCCTACATACTTTTTTTTCCATCACTCCACTAACCTATACCAAATGGTTGTTTGTTGGAAGTTGTACCTGGAGGAAACACCATAGACTCAGAAACCTGTTGACATCACTGTTTGGGGCCTTAACACCTTGTTAAAAAAACATCATTACAATGGAAAACATGACCATCTTTGTTTCCTTCAAGGGGAACCATTCATCTTTAACAAAATCACCCTTCCGCAACTTCCAACACTAGACTGACTTTTCCTCACTTTTTCTTATATATATATATTTAAAAAACCGGCACCAATACGCTTGAGAACACTCAGAGACCAAACAAGCACTCCGAATTACCAAGGGAACACTCAGGGACCAAAGCAGTCAGGGGAGTGAATTACATTGCTGGACTCCCTGAGGCCTTTGGGCAGAGTTTGATGTCATGGAGTTGCTGATTCGGTCCCTCAGCCTTGTTCTCTATCATGGCGTTGAACTCTGCTCTTCGTTCCATTGCGGTCAGCAATTCAGTTGTCGTAAACGTCTTCACGAACTCCTGCATGTTAAACATTCCCCACGGCCACAGTTATAACGTTTCAGCTTCTTGAGTTATAGGATACTATAATAAGGACTTGTAGCTATCTACCTGTTGCCTATTCTGAATACTCGCTTATTTCTATCAACCAAAGTGCTGTGGCTTGGATCAAATCCCTAACTGCAAACCCAATTTGTCAGAGCAATATCAGCAACTTTTAAAACCTCTAGTTTGAAAATCTTATTTTTAGTTGCTTGAAAAGCTGTATCATATTCCCTTCATTGGATCTGGCCCCGCTTGCCATAGTACAATTCTCCTTTATTGTCACCTAAACTATACAACTGAAAGGCCCTTCATTGACTATGTCTGGTATGACTAGTATTTTGAAAAATGAGGTCAGACATCTGAGGGCGTCGTTCCGAATTTTCTTTCGAAAACACAACCAAGTCCACACCTTGGCGGACATCATTGAAAACTGAACACTCTGAGAGGAAACTGTTGGTGTGTGTGCTAGACCTACAGTACAGGATCATTATGTATAACCGTTCTATAACTTTACCTCAATCTCTTTTCTGTTTTCCACAAACTATGATCCCGCCAACCATTTGCAGATGTTGGAATCATATTTGGACGGAACCCTTTTTGTGTGCAAACAATCGGGCTGGGTTTTTGTGTTGAGGTCCTTTGTATTTGCAATTAATTTTTATTAACCATTTCAAGCTATTTCTGACTTTCCCCCTTTTTTTTGTTTAAAAAGTGAAAATGAGCCGTCGAGATTGTGTAGACTTGCCTTGGAAGTAAGATGGAGATGGAAAGCAGTTTAAATGTTTGGATAATTCACTGCCATTGTTTCAATTTTTGTGTTTACTCGCTACTATTTTGAGGTCCAAATCTGGCCGATCATACCGCATTGGTATTGTACCTAAGATTGTAGGATTCAATGTGTTTGGCGAAGTTTCCAGTACAATTATTTATATCATTAGTAAGATCCTCTCTGTGCCGGAAGCCCTGCAATATTTATTGGTGGCATAATAACTCTTGCTATATGCCTGCACTGAGCCCTGTAAGCTATGGTTTCCATTCTAAATGTATCAACCTACCATGGAAGATATCTTTTGACAAAAAAATGTCCTCGGGGCTGAAAATAGACAGTCTGGTTGTGCAATACATGTAAAAACTCCATTTAATATGTATGAATACATAACCACGAGTGCCCATCCCAGTATTCAAGATAGGCCTACAATTCCAATATGGATGATGTCCATGAGAAAAAGATAAAACAGTTTTCAAAGTAAATATGAAACAGATCTAGAAACTTCACTCACCTTAGGCGGTGGAAGTAGGAAATGCGCTGCTGACAGAAAAAACCAATAAATTAAGGGAAGGATAAAAAAAGTTGGCACAAGAAAATCTACAAACTGTTTAATCAAGGGCCCAGGTTGAAGAGGCTCAACATATAAGATTTGTCACGTCGATCAGCTATCAAAAATATTAGGCCTATCTTTAGAGATAAATAAATGTTCTGTTAAACCCTTAGTAGAGCGTATGACGAGGATATACGCAATGGTATATATATATATATGCCATCTTGTCCGCTTGGCGCTGCCTTGGTTCAATCCTCACACCCACACCGTCAGGGCGTGCTTACAATCATACTACTCGTCCGTGTCCGAGCAGTTCAAATTTACTTTTAACTGAAAAAGCAACCATTTAATGTGGAGCTTAAACCCCACTATGTAAAATTTACCATACGGGTTTTTAGTTGCCACTGCAGTCATGTCTAACTAGCTTTATTTTTGGTACTGAGGAGTGTCACTGGCCTCTTATCTTTCCAGCACAATACTGCTAAATTTCCTTATCCTGAAAGCCCTAACATCCCCTTGCTTCATTTTCTTTGTCTCAATTTCGGGCATTCCCTTCCTGTTTTACATTACAGTGCATTAACTTAGCATTGAGACCAAGGCATCAAAACTGACAACACAATAGAACTGCTCGGACACGGACGAGTAGGTGATGTAAGCACGCCCTGCGGTGTGAGGATGAACCAAGGGCAGCGCCAGCGGACAAGATGGCATATATATATATACCATGTGTATATCCTCGTCATACGCTCTCTAAGGGTTAAAGAACATTTATTTACTCTAAAGATAGGCAATATTTTTGATAGCTGATCAAGTGACAAATCTTATAAAACTATAAAATCTGTGCTCACACAACGTAATAGTTTTGACATGTTCTATCATGACGTAAAAAATATGAATTCTCTAACTAAAATAAATTAGTGTTTACAAACCAAATTTTTCTTACCACCATTTTTGACATGATTTTTTTGTCTGGGAGCTTGTCAGGAAACAATGTCACTTGAGTGCAATCGCTTCATGTGTTCCTTGAGCTTGTCCTTGCGCTTGAATTGTTTACCGCAGTCTGCACACAGGAACTCCCGATGGTCTGAGTGCCTGTACAGTTCATATTCTTCATCACAACAACTATTATATTACAGAGAAAGAAAATAATACTAAAGGAAACTGGGATGTTATTAATCTCATTTTGTTTGTGTTTGGTTCATAAAAAGCAGTGATGTACAGAAGATATTTTCTTGCTCTACTCTAGGAAGCAGTAGGATAGTGGCAAAGATTACAACCTATGATTTGCCGCCTATGTTAATGCTCGCACATCAGTAGTAATATATGGTCTATAATCCCTATTTAACTGTCTATGTTTAAATTATACTATGGTAAACTGTTTTTGTTTTAAAAGATCAGATGTTATTGTAATTTATCAGATTTGAGAGTTGATTGCTAAGGTTATATTGTTATATTTGCTGTTTATGGTTACTTGTTGCCTTGGATTAAAAAGTGTTAATTAAATGAAAGTTTTACTAACATTTTTTAGTTAGTTATTTTTGCACAAGCTATTTTGGCAGCTAATTAATCCCTAAAGCGCTGAAGAAAAATTTGGTCTGGATTCAATTAGCATGCATTTCAATAATTTAAAAAATAATTTCGTTCCCATCAAAGTTAAATTTATTTTCTGTTTTTTGGAAGAAGAAATAAACAAGCAAATATTTTCTTTTTTAAAGCTCTACTGGTTTAGGTGGACAACATTATACATGTAGCCATATATGTAAGCACTTTGTACAGACACCCAGCATGCTGAATCACATATCTTCAGATGGAACGACGATAAAAGAATGCTACTTATTATTGATTTATTTTTGGTATACAACCCAATCCAATTTGTTTCCTGAAAGTCATAAATCAATACATTTATGCATTTCAACAAATTCACAGCACTTTTTGTATACATTAAACCAAAATAAGACAATCCTGATATTCCTGGCATGCAGCGTTTAGCGCACCATCATACGGATGTATCTGTATGCCATGCTTTAATGGTTAAGATGTCAGAATTGACTTTCAAATGTAACCACAACACAGTATGATGGAAATGGAGCCTTCCACTGAATGGCTAAAAAAGTTGAAATTGGTTCGCAAAGTTACAGAAACTTAAGAATTTAGAATAAGTTCTTCCATTATTTTTGTTTGGTGGTATTTTTCTGCAATGTATGATGGACTTTCTGAGGATATCAAGAGAAATTAATCAAACTTTAACTCAGGCTCTCTAATAAGGATTTTCTGTAACCCAGTTATAAAGGAGCTCATATTAACAATATTAGTCCCACTTGAGTCGGTAGATATTTATACTTCTGAATTGAAGAGGCTAGCAAAACTTGTGAATCCATTTGTATCTGAAGAATGTATCAGGAATTATATGGTACATGGTTTTGCCACCAGATGTTCAGAGCTAGTCAAAGGCAGCTTGTTGTCTTAAACATATGAACCCTATATGAAATAGTAGAGAGAGCTCATAGTTTAGTAACTGGGAGCGAAATTAACCTTGGGGCAGTAACAAAATTAAGCTTTAAAGAATACAAGGGCAGTAATTAACACTATGGGGTTCAATTACCTGCCAAGTGACTTGAAACATATTTATAAAACTCTCTATACTCTAAAATTGGCTGTAACTGTGTCTTCGTTAGATAGTGAATAACCACTACCAAAGGGTTCAAAGGCTTGCTGAGCATCAAAGGAAACTTTTGTACTTTGGTATCTTATTATTCTATTACAGGTGAATCCCATATCCAACAAATTTCCATTCAACAATCCATTTTCGTTCTACAAACCTCACACAAAATCATAATTTCAATTTGCTCAGTTTTTGTTATTGCACCCCAAATTCAATGTCCTGCGCCGACATATTTTAAACTTCAGATTCCTATTTCCTTTAATTGTAATTCAATCCATTTCTGATACTTCCATCCCCAAAAGAAAATTATACTTGAAAAAACCTCGTGCAACTAAGTAATTCAGCTCAATTCGAATTCCACAAATTACAAACTTAAAAATACACTCTTGGCTCTTCATTCATCGTTGTAATACTTCCTTTGATTTGTAGTTTTCAGTTTCTCCTCCCAGTTTAGGTCAAATCAGGTTGAAATAATTGATTCATGAACAACCTAAATCCAATAAAGTGACATATTCAAGTCCAAACAAAATTTTCTTTTTATAGGCAATGGAACGCCCCAACTTGGATAGCCGCCTGCACAACAAACAGTGGCTATTTTTACTTGTGTTTTTTAGTTATTTTTAAGGCGGGCTCATGTTGTCTTGCCTCTCCGCCACAGTAACAGATAATATTTGAGGGCATTTCTATTTTTTTTAAGTGGATGTGATCAATGCTTAATGTCCCTTTGTTTTATACATGAAACAATTGATATATGAGTATAGAGACAACATACTTGAGCAGAATGCATGCGTAACTTGTCCTGGGTGGGAAACCGTTTTTCCACAGTCCTGGCACACGTACTTGGGCACAGAGTGGAAAGCTCGGATGTGTTTGCGTATGCCACTGTAACTCCTCAAACTCCTATACATCACATACAATTTTGAGAATTAGAATAAGACATACACCAATAAACTGGTATTTTTTATACACTTAAAAATTTTTAAAAGTACTTAAAAAAATATAGAATGAACTCAAATGTGTACCTTTTCACAGTGGGGGCAATGGTACAAGCCGTCGTCGATAGCATGAGAGTGAACATGACTGCGAAGAGCCAACACATTGCTGAACTGTTGTTTGCACATCGGACACTCCCACTGTACACTGCCTATAGACAATACACTTCCATTTACAACTCTAACATACTATAGACAATACACTTCCATTACAACTCTAACATACTATAGACAATACACTTCCACTTACAACTCTAATATACTATAGACAATACACTTCCATTTACAACTCTAACATACTATAGACAATACGCTTCCATTTACAAATCTAACATACTATAGACAATACACTTCCATTTACAACTCTAAACATACTATAGACAATACACTTCCATTTACAACTCTAACATACTATAGACAATACGCTTCCATTTACAACTCTAACATACTATAGACAATACGCTTCCATTTACAACTCTAACATACTATAGACAATACGCTTTCCATTTACAACTCTAACATACTATAGACAATACACTTCCATTACAACTCTAATATACTATAGACAATACACTTCCATTTACAACTCTAATATACTATAGACAATACGCTTCCATTTACAACTCTAACATACTATAGACAATACACTTCCATTACAACTCTAATATACTATAAACAATACGCTTCCATTTACAACTCTAACATACTATAGACAATACCCTTCCATAACAACTCTAACATACTATAGACAATACGCTTCCATTTACAACTCTAACATACTATAGACAATACACTTCCATTACAACTCCAATACAACTCTAACATACTATAGACAATACGCTTCCATTACAACTCTAACATACTATAGACAATACGCTTCCTTTACAACTCTAATATACTATAGACAATACACTTCCATTACAACTCTAATATACTATAGACAATACACTTCCATTACAACTCTAATATACTATAGACAATACGCTTCCATTACAACTCTAACATACTATAGACAATCACGCTTCCATTTACAACTCTAACATACTATAGACAATACGCTTCCATTACAACTCTAATATACTATAGACAATACACTTCCATTACAACTCTAATATACTATAGACAATACGCTTCCATTACAACTACGCTTCCATTTACAACTCTAACATACTATAGACAATACGCTTCCATTTACAACTCTAACATACTATAGACAATACGCTTCCATTTACAACTCTAACATACTATAGACAATACGCTTCCATTTACAACTCTAACATACTATAGACAATACGCTTCCATTTACAAGTCTAACATACTATAGACAATACGCTTCCATTTACAACTCTAACATACTATAGACAATACGCTTCCATTTACAACTCTAACATACTATAGACAATAACGCTTCCATTTACAACTCTAACATACTATAGACAATACGCTTCCATTTACAACTCTAACATACTATAGACAATACGCTTCCATTTACAACTCTAACATACAATAGACATTACACTTCCATTTACAACTCTAAACATACTATTATGGGTCTAAGTTTAAAAATGATTATAAACGTATTTTTTAAATTAGATTTTACATCAACACACTTTTAATAATAATAAAACAAAGTAGATTGCTAAAGGACTACTTACAGTCATGTATCTTGATGAGTGGCATGATAGAGCAGACTTAGTCCCAACACACGCTTGAGGCAAATGTGGCAACTGAGCAAAAAACGGCTTCTTCTCGTCGTCCCTCATGTCTCCTCCACACAATGTATCTGTTTGGGGCATCACTCAACAAAACATGAAATGGGCCTGCCATGATAGAACTATGCATCTAGATGGTTCATCATCTTAGCATTACACCCATTAGCTATATCATCATTAAAAATCCACAACTTCAAGTGAATAAGCAATGTCCGTCGATTTCATGATATGGAGGTTTACATGAGGATAACCACAACATCTACCAGTGCTAACAAATATGCTGGTTTAGTTGTGAGCGCAGTTCTTATGAAAGTGACCTGAACACCATCAGGCCTTCTGGTACAGTTTCCCTTGGCGCTCAAAGTAGAACTGAATACCTCTCAGTTTATATCTGTGGTATATATATATCCTTAGGAAATAGTACAATTGTTATAGACATCTAAGAAAAAGTTATCTCAATAGCCAGAATATCCTTAATCAATCAAATCTTATTACCAAGATAATAAAAACGGTCTATATTGAATAGGTCTTGTAATCGTTATTTCCAACATTTACCAATTTTATAATTAAATTAAATTAATATAAACAATTGATAATTTTAAACAGGTTTTTTAATTAGAAAAATTGGTAATACCACCTAATTGAGGGCAAATTAATTGAGAAACTCAGAAGAAGATACTGTCCATAGCCCACCATTAATGGCTTGTTTGGTTTGATGTAACAGCTAGCTTACAAATGTTTCTTAATTGTTATTAAAACTAACAATATTTTACTTTCCACGGCACTATTTATATTTTTGTAGTCAAAAAATAAACAATTCAGGTACAACTCTCTAGGGTCCTTATAGTTATATATACTGACCTGAAAGCGTATAGCAGATAATGAAATTGCGACCACACTCCTTGCAATGAAACTTTTTTTTATTCTGTTGCATCTCTCTTGTTCTTGCCATGTTCAGCCACATGACCTAGCCCTAGTTTCCGTTTGTTGCAGAATTTCCTGTATAAAATAATTTACCTAATTAATTACACCAATACCACTATCAAGAGTACAAACAAAATAAAAAATACATTAGTTTAACCAATCATTATAAAGTAAGAGAATAACACTACAAAATATGAATTGTATTTGATTTATAACATGCCAAACAAGTCTCAGGATTTTGAGAGGTCAATCAGTTGTTTGTTGCTCTTGCCTTGTGCAAGTAGTATCTTTAAAGTGAGGCCAAGCTCACTTATACATTGAAACGGATTTTGTTGAAAAAGTACCGTTGGAATTGTTATATAAATTGTTCCAAATAGTAACAGTTTTTTATAATTATACTGGGATTTTTTGTTATTTGAGACTTTAAAAAACTTTTTCAAAAGATTGTTAATATTAAAGAAAATAACACAATTATGTTTTACACTTTCCTTATTTATCTATTCAAACCTAAGTGCCACAATTTGGTATCTTTAGCTTAACTAGTATTCGAGACAGTTACTTTATACAATATAAAAAATGGTGTGCTTGCGGCTAAATGAGACATTTCTTGACCTATATTTATATGACATAATTTGTTTGAAATGATAAAAACAATTACTTACATAAGTTAATAGTGGTATTAAATACCTAAAATCACTATAGACAAATCAAGAAATTCCTTTAATAATATATAAACCAATAAATTTTGTAGTACAACAATTAAACTAATGATAGTCAACTAACACATGTTTCTATCCTATCTTAAAAAAAAAACCCCCAATAATAATTTCTAATCAAATCCTCTTCTTTGTTTAAATAGAAACTTTAGTTAGCAAAATAAAAGTAATGATAATAATACAATTTTCAATTCATAGAGCATTCACATGATGAAAGAAATGTCATACAAATAATTTCATGGATGTTTGTGGTACTTGAGAAGTGTTTTTTCAGGGATAAGTACTGGAAGAAGCTAAATGCACAGATATAAACACATAATACCAACACACATACATAACTTGCTATCCACAGGTAAATAGTGTTCACTGTTATGTGTCAATCAACTGATAAACACTTAACACATACCGAGCGTTTCAAAAGCAAGACAATATTAAAACTTGGGGGTGGGGGGGGGGGGGGGTGGGGGGGGGGGGGGGTGGGGGGGGGGGGGGGTGGGGGGGGGGGGGGGTGGGGGGGGGGGGGGGTGGGGGGGGGGGGGGGCTTTGTTTTATTTTTTTTGTTTTTTTATATAAATCAAAATAAATGTTTTTGTGAGAACCAAAACTTCTCTGGTATAAATTTTGAAATTAGCATTAAAAAACATTTATTTTTTAAATTTGTAATTTGATTTTTTTATATTCTATGAGCTTTCAAACAAGCAAAATTATACAAGTTTATAAAAAAACTAGAAGCAGCAGATATAAAACTCAAGTTCCTAAAAATCCACTAACTTTGCTTATTTTAAAACTTGAATTTCTAACCTAAAAATAAAATGGAAAAAATGTAATGGATTTTATACATTTTATTTAGCTACGCAAAAATTATCATAGGTGTATAATTACACTTCTTTACCTGAAAAATAGAAAATCAATTATAAATAACACACCACTCAAACACTACATTTTTATACACAATATCACATTTACTAATTACAATTAATTTATGTACTAGGAAAATATATAATACAAGTGCAATTAAACTAAATGAGAAAATAGCATAGCTTGGCATCGCATTTGGCCTTCCCTTCAATTTTGTTTCGATAAGAAATTCGAACTCATCTTTTCTGCCAACTTGTACTCTAAAATAAGTTTGCTGAACATCAATGCATTCAGTGTATCTATATCTAACCCGTGATCTCTTCCAAAACTATTGCTCAGTAAATAAATCTGAAAGTGAAGATTTATTGATCTCATGTTAATAAATATGAATTGTAAGGATGTACAAATGTTATGAAAAAACCCATATTTATGATAGAAGCTTAGTGTGCTAGAAAGAGAAAGAAATTCTCTTTTTTGTATTGCTATTGGAGACTCAGTACTACACTATAGCCAAACCTACCAAATATTGTTTTATTTAAACATTCTAGACTAGTAACACATCAGCAAAAAAGTCGTTCTTAGTTTTTTTTATTCCCTCTGTTCAGTCAAACAAATTGAAGTACAAAACCTATTGATTTCTGTATATTTTTCCTCTTCCTATTGGTAAGAAAACATAGCGCCATTTATTCATAAAAGTTGTATTTTAGTGATTGAATTTATCCACACATCACATATGACCACACTAGATATAGGGTTTATATTTCAATGTAATTTCCTTATAAATCAGATAAAATTAAACAGAAAGTGCGATACAAATTACAATGAATTGTGTATATGCAGAGAAGTTAGCATAATCCTCTCACAGTTGTGATGTCACGGGCATCATATGATGTATCTGTGCCAGAACAATATTAAGAATGATGTGTGTGCTTAGGGAGGTGTACCTGATATCCCTGGTCTGCCTAATCCCACATTCTCGCAGACAGTGGGCAGTATCACCACCACTCCCCACGGCTGCCAGTGGTGCCACAAGCAGTACGCCAGCAAGGCCAAGCTACTGCAGCATCAGCGCAAGAACCATCTTAAGTATGACATGTGTGCCCAGGGAGGTGTACCTGATAACCCTGATCTGCCTAATCCCACATCCTCGCAGACAGTGGACAGTATCACAACCACCTCCCACGGCTGCCAGTGGTGCCACAAGCAGTACGCCAGCAAAGGAAAAACTTCTGCAGCATCAGCGCAAGAACCATCCTAAGTATGAAATGTGTGCCCAGGGAGGTGTACCTGACATCCCTGGTCTGCCTAATCCCACATTCTCGCAGACAGTGGGCAGTATTACCACCACTCCCCATGGCTGCCAGTGGTGCCACAAGCAGTACGCCAGCAAGGCAAAGCTACTGCAGCATCAGCGCAAGAAACATGTCACGCTAATGCCACATACTGAGCAGGTGAAACTCAGGCTTGTTGTAGATTTAGATTTAATTTTGTTATGGATTGTTTGAAAATATACAAAGTACAACAAAATATTTGTTGTTAAATGCAACAAAAGTAATTAAAACTTCTCGTTTCTACACTTCAAAATTTAAAATTTAAGTTCTGCATGTTTACGTTATTAATTATGTTACTTCAGGGTGTCTACTAGTCAAGGAACTCTCAGAAAGGTAATGAGTTTTCTTTTTCTTCTTCTTCTATGGGGCAGCCTATTGCCATGCACTTAAGCCTCAAGGGCATTTTGCGCACCCCAGAAGCACACCATGAGGCCTACCAGTCTATGATTTCAGCAGTTCCACAAACCGCTGAAAACAATCTATCAGGTCCTCCTGGGGAAATTCACCACTCTTGTCCAAGCTACCAAAGATGGCATACCACTTACTCCCTTGATAATGAGTTTTAATGTGGGGTCATAAAAATCACCATAAAGTCATGGATTATAACTTTATTAAGTTACCAAAGTTTTTTGTTTGAAATATTATTTTTTTATGGTATAATGATAATAAATAGTGATGTGTCAAAGCCAAATCTCAAATCGACCGAACCTCAACAAAGATTTAGATTCGAGAATCGATTAAAATTCAAGACGCAATTTACCGATCACTAAAATATGTTTTGCTGTACTTTGTGATAATCTTACTAATGAATTATCTGAGTTATAAAAAGTAATTATTTGCTTAGAGTTAGTATTACAATATTTAAGTTCTTGCATCACCGAGTTTGCTTGTGTATATTTGTGGATGACCAATCGCTAAAACAGTTTGCTGTACTAAGTGTTTGAAAAATCGTAAATAGATGATCTTATTAACAAATTGTCTGAGTTGTGCAAATTATATTTTGCTTGCAGTTCATATTTTTATGAATTGTTAGTGCATCACCCCGAGTCTATTGCGCATAATCCCAGACAACAGCAATCAACATTACGCAAATTACTGGTTGTGAAAGTATGCTTTTGCTGTATTTTTTTAATGGAAACCCATAGATAATTACCCTATTTAACAAATTATCCTAATTTAGTAAATGATATTTTGCTTGCAATTCTATATTTATGTACATACTCCACCTCAATTCTACTACTTATATTCACGGATGGTAGCTGATCGGCAGTACGCGAGTTACCGATCCCTTAAACATGTTGTTGTCGTACTTTGTGTACAAAAAAGCAGAATATATGTATAAAAAATACTAACTGCAAGAAAAATATTGTGTATAAAAGTACGATAGTTATTTAATTTGGTTATGGTTTTATGCTTTTAAACATTCAAAGTACTAGTACAGCAGAAATACATGTTAAGAGATCGGTAATTTGTGATCAGCTGATAATTGATGACGCTGCGGATCTCCACAGATTCGAATCCCGTCGATCGATTCTCAAATCTGAATTTTTGTTGAAAATTTTGTGGATTTGGAATTTGGCTTCAACACATCACTACATCAGATGTTACTTTCTGAATGGCACTCATATTTAGAGATGGTAAATGACCGTAACTCTATATAATTTTATACCTTTGATATTGTGTCTTATTCTTAATACTATTGAATTCTTGATTTAATTGCTTATAATACAAATACAACAGTATAAAGTAAAAACAAGTATTGTTTAGAGTTATTATTAATATAAATTTTCTAATAGATGTGCATTAGTTGCTTTTAGAATGTGTGATAACAACTGTTGGAAGTTTATACCACGTTCGCCTAGGATTTTGGATAATTATGGTGCCTTTTATTTCTTTTTTTATGGTTACTAAAATTATAAGTAAGTTCGATAAACTTCAACTATTAGGGCGATAAACACTCGTTGAAAGGATAATAGGATATCGGACATTTGCCATCGTTATATGTTACAAAATGTATAACACAACGTTGATTGCCACTAAAAAAAAGAAAGAAAGAGAAATAAAAGGCCTTAAACATACTCAAAAATTGCTTGGAGTCTGGATTTCCTCTGGAGAGGAATCCTTTTCTTTCTCATTCTCTTTTTTCCTTTCTTTTTTTAGTGGCAGTCCATTACCACACATTCTAACTTTTATGTACTTATTCTCTTCTCACTTAACAAAGAGGATAGATTTCAATCCTCGAAATGTTCTGTTGTACATTTTGTAAAATATAACGATAGCAAATGTCTAAAATCCTACTTTCCTTTTAAACCTTCCATCATCAAAGAAACATTCATTATTACAAGGGTTTGAAAAAAGCACTGCATTATGTGAAAATGTCAGTATGCAGAAGAGCTACTGTTGTTTGATCACTTTTATTTTTTTTGCCACACTGTTATTCAGTATAACTCATTTGTTGAATGATAGAGAGTAAACAGTTTTTATTGTTACAGAGTATAAAGTATTCAGTGAAGTATGACACAGCAACAGTCGGCTGTTTACAATAATGTTGAATTGCAGATGCATTGGCAATAAACCTTTTCTTTGGATGATTGCTGCTGACACAACGTCAACAAACCGTGGGAGTTTATTCAATTAATCATTAAAACTTAATTGCTACTAAACAATAGTATTTTTACTTGCAGACGCCACGGCCATTGAAGAATCTGGCTCCAGAAGAGAACATAGAGAAAAGTATGAAACCTGAAACAAAACCAAGAGCTAGTAAATATAACGACATTGTAGGCCCTATTCCGATTGCTTTGTCTACAAATCTCAATCAAGTCACTCTAACTTCTAGCAATCTTAATCACTTTCAAGGTAAGTAGACTAATGTGAAATTAAACTTAAGACTGTTATTTAATTATATTGGAAACTGGTTGGAGAGGACTCTGAACGGGGAAGGTTGATAGATATTCAATGATAGAGTACCAACAATCTTCACTGGAAAATAGAGCACTGGAAAAAGTTCTGGTCCATTATCCTGACAAACCTGTTCCTGACCACACAATTCTCCTCTGTCAAAATTTTCGAGAATCGTTTAATTATCATAGTAGCCAAAAGCTAATATCTTCAAACAGACAATAATTTATATTGACACATTCAGTTTAGTACATAGTGTTAAGAAATACATTACAGTCATTATGTAAGAGTATTTCTTTAATTTATTGTCGAATGTTATTATCAAAGAACTATTTTTCTGTATAAAATGGTACGCCCATTAATTATTAGTTGACTTTTGAAGTGCTGGTTCCTTCCTGAGCCGTTCAGGCAGGTGGTGTAATTGCTCTTCTTTCTAAGATACTCTTTTTTCATACAGGCTCAAGCAATTAGGTAGTAGAGGCATTTTAATTCTCCTTGTTGTGGATATCTCTGTGTCTGGTTTTGAAGAGAAATTTAATATGAATCTCTCAAAATTATTTGAATCTAGACTGTATTGAAAAATAATTTTGTATATATATATATATATATATATATATATATATATATCTTGTGTACATTGATGTACACAAAAACCATATTTTTTTATTATGCATAACATAAAGACATTCAAAGCCTGAGGCTCCTCATTTTGATTTTTAAGTCAATTGTAGACCATCAAACGCAAATTACTAACATTTCAATTATGAAATCGTAACAGTAAATTCCGCTTATTGACACTCAAATATGGTAAAAATGTTCACATATGTCCAGCATGAACAGGCAATCTGCTACAAATTTTAAGAAAAGTAAGTGTGGTCAAAAAAGGCTTAAAAATTATAAGATATAATTAGACCGGAGAACTAGAAACTACTCTTTATCCACTTCAAAGTTAAGTAGTATCCAGCCCGTCTGGAGAAATATAAGCTACAACTACAGAATAGTTACATTTTATTAACATATTATAATAATACTTTATTTCCACCATTTACAAGACAAATACATAACGATTTACATTCTTAGGAAATACACTGACCAAAAACCAGTAGATGGTCAGCGTAAAAAAACAAAACAATTTACAAAATAAAATAAAAAGAGTCCTTTCCTAGTAAAAAACAATATTCCAGCCAACAAGCTGCTCTCCATGACGTCTGCATCTGTCTAAAACGTCCAGAGGCATATAAAGATAAACAGTACATATATATATATATATATATATATATATATATATACACAGGGTGTCCAAAAAGTCCCGGGTCGGTTAAATATTTTTTTAAATATTTTAAATAGAGCTACAAAACCTTACACAAAGTTACTGGACATAAAAATCTATCTTATCACATATTCAGTCATCCGCTACTTCCTCAGGGGGGCGGCCCGCTAGGAGTCACAAGAAAATCTTAAATGTAAGCATAGGTTGATATGCATATCAAATTAAAGGTCTATATTAGTAGAGTACAGAGCCACAAACCCGACCTCAAACGGATAACCGAGTCAAACATGGCAGCCGTTCAAAGATGGCAAGAGTTTGGGTCCAAAAAGTCCCGGGTCGGTTGAATATTTTTCAAAATATTTAAAATAGAGCTACAAAACCTTACACAAAGTTACTGGACATAAAAATCTATTTTATCACATATTCAGTCATCCGCTACTTCCTCAGGGGGGCGGCCCGCTAGGAGTCAGAAGAAAATCTTAAATGTAAGCATAGGTTGATATGCATATCAAATTAAAGGTCTATATTAGTAGAGTACAGAGCCGCAAACCCGACCTCAAACGGACAACCGAGTCAAAAATGACAGCTGTTCAAAGATGGCTAAGAGTTTGCAACTTAGGTTAATGAAACAAAATACACTGATGAGCTTTTTGATTTTAATTTTACTAACCCAAAACTGTTTACAATTTAATGAGTTATTCAAATGACCCTCAAACACCTCAAGAAACACCTCATGTCCATTTTTTAATGTTAGGAAAGTTAAAGTCAAAAATCTCATCAGTGTATTTTGTTACATTAACCTAAGTTCCAAACTCTAGCCATCTTTGAACGGCTGTCATTTTTGACTCGGTCATCCGTTTGAGGTCGAGTTTGCGGCTGTGTACTCTACTAATAAAGACCTTTAATTTGATATGCATATCAACCTATGCTTACATTTAAGATTTTCTTATGACTCCTAGCGGGCCGCCCCCCTGAGGAAGTAGCGGATGACTGAATATGTGATGAAATAGATTTTTATGTCCAGTAACTTTGTGTAAGGTTTTGTAGCTCTATTTTAAATATTTTGAAAAATATTCAACCGACCCGGGACTTTTTGGACCCAAACTCTTGCCATCTTTGAACGGCTGCCATGTTTGACTCGGTTATCCGTTTGAGGTCGGGTTTGTGGCTCTGTACTCTACTAATATAGACCTTTAATTTGATATGCATATCAACCTATGCCTACATTTAAGATTTTCTTCTGACTCCTAGCGGGCCGCCCCCCTGAGGAAGTAGCCGATCACTGAATATGTGATAAAATAGATTTTTATGTCCAGTAACTTTGTGTAAGGTTTTGTAGCTCTATTTTAAATATTTTGAAAAATATTCAACCGACCCGGGACTTTTTGGACACCCTGTATATATATATATATATATATATATATATATATATATATATATATATATACATACATACATATAGTATACATAAATATACAATACAATAGACAAAGTTACCATTCACTAACCTATAAGCACAATAAATCTGATATATTGATTATAAGTTTGGCCAATACTAAATACAAGGAAAAATAACAAAAAGTTGTAATAGTGGTAAAATAAAATAAATTAAGAATTCTGTGTACTATTTGAAAAAATTAAAAATCGAATATTCAGCTCAGAACATTTGTTAATTCACCAATATCAAGATGTGTCAAAAGCCTAGCTTTCAGCATTTTAGAAAAACAATTCAAGACATTGCATGATTTTATTTTGCTTGGAATCTGATTAAAAAGCTTCGGTCCTATATACTGAATGGATTTCCTAAAAGATTCTTTGTTTACTTTTGGTATTCTGAAAATTCTGTTATTTATACTTCTGGTCCTGTGCACAAATCATTCACCTACTGCTTAATTGTAAACATTAAGTATTAGTAACAACTATTATTTATTTGTTTCGCCCATGCATGATGGTAAGTTGTTCTTGTTTTCTTATTTGCTTAATTGTCTTATAATGTATGTGTCTGAGTTGAGATTCCTGCAAAGTGTTATGTCTGTGTATTTGAATTAGTTATTCAGAAATTACTCCATCCTTGTAATGGTATCTATCAGTATTAAATAATACGTTACAACTTATTAAACGCTGTTGATATTTTATATTGGTGATTTTTTTTTTCAGAATATGAGATCATAGATGGAGAAGATGACACAGCTGAGAATGGTATTCTGATTGACTCTCAGTCAATCATCAAACGCGAATCATTGAAGGTGAGTTTGCGTTCACTAATATATTTCTTTATAGACTTGTACAATTGTTATTATCTTTAGAACCCTCCAAAATTGTTACTTTAATTAAGTGATAATTTGTTTTATGTTTATCTCTCTTCAAGGAAGATAGTTAACATCTTCCTACCTTGATAGCAGTCTTAGAGGGCTGTTAATACAAAATTTAAAAATTATTTAGGCCAATTTTTGTAACCAAGGTCGAAGAAAACCACTAAAGATATAAATTCCAATATGTATTAATTATGTTTAAAGGCTTGACATTTTGTTTTTTGATGAAATATGGGTTAACAAAATTCCTTAAGGTAGCCCAGAGAATTTGTCTAAATAGGATTAAACCTATATGTTAACCAGGGATCCTGTGGATGTCCATGTAAAATTTCAGTACAATTGATCCAGTAGTTTTTATTCAATTGAGTAACACACAGAAAGACACTATTACATTTTGATAGAACAGTATAGTTTAACACAAGGTTTAAGTTAATGGGTTCTATATATTACTTTACTTCATTTTTTTAAAGTTTCAGTTCTTCATTATTAAAATATGTTAAAAACATTTGCAACGGCTGTTACAGAATGATAACATACCATCAGACCTTTTGTCCCAAGCGATGTCTGAAATCGGGGCGACCTTGTCAGATCTGCGAGCTATTTCCTCAGACCAGTACTTCAAGTTGCTGCAGGACCCCATCTACACGCCGTACACCGCGCGCTGACACCACCAAAACCTCACTTGAGCTGCTCACTGAACATCCCTGCTGGGACAACTTGTGGCTTGATCGGCCGCTTGCAATTTACCAGATGAAACCTGGTAACTTTGTATGGCTTTAAAGAGAAGGTTTTAGAATCGTGGCATTGTTGTCGGTTGCTGAAATTTTCAGCTGAGGTCGATTTCTGGGTTGTACGGGAAGTCTGGCGTGGTCTATGGTCGGGATTTTTTAATTTTGTTACTTGTAACGTGTTATCTGTACATTGTAGCTGAGCAGGTTCCTGGTCTCCACCTCTGTAATCTTGGAGCTCATACTGAACCAACCTGTCATTGTAAAAATACATTTAGATATAGATATTTTGGTATTTAGGTGATATCGATTTTTGAATGCGAAAATGTGTTTTACTAAAAATGTTTTGCTAAGAGATATTTTAAATTTATCTATTTTTATCAAACGTTAGATGGACAATGATGAGGACTAGTTACATTTCTGCATCGAAGCAAGTTTCGCCGATGACTTTAACACGTTCCTTCCTTCGATATCTGTCCAAAATCTTGTTGTTGATTATGCTTTAGTCAGTATTTAGATGTAAGCCGTTGCTCTTTCAATCATGTTTTTGTGTATGTACTTAAGAGTATGTATCTGACTTTGCTTTGCTTTTTAGACATCAAACTCATTGTTAAAAATTAGATTGTACTCGCAAAATCTTAACAATAGTTTTAATAACATTTAGATATTTAAATTATCTATGATAATTTTCAGTGTTTGGTTAAAATGTTCTTAAACTGATCATCAAGTAGCAAACATGTTTCACCGCTGCATGCAATAGTTACTGTAAAAGTATTCAAGTAATTTTCAAAGGCTTAAGATGTAGTAAACATTACATTGGGTCAATATAGGCGCTTATATTGTGAGCTTAGAAATTTAAAAAATGAAACATACACAAGGACCAATCGATTTTTTTTGTAATAGCAATAAATATTTGTTACATGTCTGCCAGACATACACTTTATAACTGAATAATTTTTTTTATCCATCTACTTGAACATTGGTCATAAAATTCTTTACGTTTGATTCATTAAATATGTGATGGTACACATGAAACTACTTCCAAGTAGTAACCTTTCTAAATGGTTCTGGGCGTGAGTTCAAATTTATCTAACTTATCATGCAACTATATTTACAGAGAACCCAGTTTTACTTTTATGACTCTCTAAAAGTATTTGTATTGATTACATTTTTGTAAGAGATTTTGCAATTAAGAACTAAATAATTATAAATTTATTAAAAATATATCTCATAAAAAAAACTAAACCGTATAAAAATCAGATATTTTGTCATTTGTTAATGCTTTTCAACTTGTTGACTGGTTTTCTTTAGCATGACATTGTCTTTTTAATATCAATGTATTATCAAAGATTTTAATTGTGCATTTCAGCATGAAAATGGTTGATGTTAAATATTAGGATGTCTTTCACTATAGTGTCCAGAAAAACTGTAAATAATATATGTCATCCACCTGTCTTTCACACAGCCCATGAGCTTATTGGATTTATCAATCTGTAGTGAGTAGTTTTGTATGTTTGCATCTTGATTATTGTTAAGAACATTTTTACAGTGTTGTCAGATTTCTGGTACTATTGCAATCGATGTACTGTCCTGATGGGTTTTTATCGTACCTTTTGGAATGTTACCTAGATTTCATTTTGTTTGCTGGAAAACTTGAATATTCTGATTAAAATATTAATACAGTGTTAATTTGTCTTATGAGTGTTATTGTTTGAAACAATTAATCGTGGAAAGTATGTAGTCAATAGTCTGCTCAACTGAAGTGTCAGTTTTCATCACATAACAAGTCTTGTTAGCCTTAATATAATATTTTATAAGTTACAATTTTAATAGTAATAGTAATCATTATTCTAAGACATGTTTTATGTGGAGGTAATCTTTTACTATTCCTCCTCTAATACCATTGTTTATTTGATATATTTATTTTTTTAATAATCATAACAATTTGATAGTTCTCTATTTGCCAATTGCCATAAACTCTGAAAATCAATACATATCTCTTGTTTAATATAAATTTATATTTCTTGTACGTTACTAACTGAAAAAGGGTAGTTAAGAGGACATTTATGTGTATCAGTGTATAGTTTTTTAATTAGTAAAGTTAGTTAATGTGTTCATAATTTTTAGTACAGTTAATTCGCATACTTTAATTTAATATATATATTTTCTTATTATCATTATCCTGGAATTAAATGAGGTCGTATGATATGTTTCTAAACTGAGTTATAGTTTTTTTCTATTGTTTATAATCCAAAAAGTTAACAAGTAATTTCCTAAAATTAATTTTTTTTAATTTGTCAAAAGTTCAAAATCCAATTTTCTATTCTTTTACATAAGTACCTTTTTGCAGAAAAGATTCTTTCAAGAAATTTATTTTGGGTTGTACTGTGTTGTGATGTCTTTACTATTCTAATTTATAATAGCATGTTAGATACATGATTAATTACTGTTTATTACAATTGGCCTAAGATATCAAAAAAGAAGTATTAGAATTTATTTATCTCAGTTAATTGTGGTTTTATCAAACCAAACACAGATATAACAACATTTTAATGTATTTATCTGGTAATTCAGATTACCAAATTTTACTTCTTATATTTTGCAATGTTTTTAAGGCATTTTCTTCTATGGTATTCTCCAACTGAACCATTGGCCTACCTCTCACCACTAATACTGTGTGCTGAAAGATACTACAAGATTTGACTAGACTATCTCACCTCCATATATGTCATTCTCTTATGAGCTGCATGTGATCTGTGATATATAAAGCATAAAGTAGTGTTTGGTGGATTAACAACATTACAGTTAGGAAAGAACAAATATAAAGATAATCAGAGTGTGATTACAGGCAAGATTACTGGGTAATGACGAATGTATTATTAGTGATTAGTGATTCTAGTAGTCTTTGTACTGAAAAGGTTTTTAGCTTATGTGTTGGATGAGTTTGATTGTGAATCTATGGTGATGAAAATGCCTAATCTTACTTTTTAGTAAGAGGGGCACAAATACCCTCAATGGTTTCAGGCAAAAATTAATAGTACATTGGATTATTATTTTAAATTAACATAATTAAAATTATTTACCAAATGAGCAAGTTTTTGAATTAACGCTATTCTAAAATGTACTATTGCATATAAAAGATAGAAATACAGATGAAATTAATTTTTAAACAAACTGATTTTTTCATGAGATTAACCAAAACTAACATTAACAGCTAATGAAGAATCTTGGAGCATTGGAAAAAAGTTTTACTATCACTGGAAACAAATTTTCCAATATTTATTTTTTTATTGCAAGACCTTTTGGAATCAATGATTTCATCATCAGGCACTTCACAAATGAATAAATTTTTACATTTTTCTAAATAATAGATATTAAAATAACATATGGTAAAGGATTTAGAAATATGATGAGCCAGCATAAAATATTTAAACAGAATTACATTTTAATTTTCTTATAAATTGTGATGAGATTAGAATTGAATTTTGAATAGGTCTGTCTTTATTATTGATAAGTTTTTCTTGATTTGTGTTAATGTAAAATGTTTCCCAAGCATTTAAGTGTATTGTGTTATTAACTTCATTCAATAATCGTAAATTTTTATTAGATATGGTGTGTCCAGATTCAATACAGTAATTTACAATATCAGATTTTTCATTTCTTCTGTATTTTATTTGTGCAAGGTGTTCTTTGAATCGTGTCTTGATGTTCCTTTTTGTTTGGCCAATGTACAATTTCTCACAGTTGTTGCATTTAATTTCATAAATTCTTGATTTGTTTTCGAATAAGTTTTGTGTCCTTGGGATTTCCTAATATCTATAATAATTTGCTGTTAGGCCGTGCAATAAAAAATAAATATTGGAAAATTTGTATTTATTTACCAGTGATAGATTAACAGCTAAGTAAAAAAGAATCTTTTAAAAAAACTTGCAACTAAGGTTGGTCATAACAAAATTTCTATAGTTAAATATTAAAATAAAAACATTACTAAATTAATGTTATTTAAAATAATAATCTACATTTCAACCAAATCAATTTCATTTGTCATGCAGTTCAATGAAGGCCAATGGGTTAATTGGATAGTTTTAATCTGTAATTATTATTTATAACTAAAATCTATGCCTAAGTATCAAAAGTTTTGTTAAAAAGTTAAGATACCATTATAAGTATGTAATTATTGATTTATTATAGGACATTTATGCTTTGGTAAATCTGATATGGTTACTAAGGGCAAGTCTGTGAAAGGTATTTTTCTAATGTCACAAAGTCATAGGTTTTGGATTTTTTTAATAGGTTTTTGATTTCAGATATTTAGTAATTAAAGATTTTATGTTCATATATAATTTTTAAAACAATATTTTGATAAAATCATATGTTTTGTAAATTTTACGTGATAGTCTCCCAACATGTTACATAATTAGATGTAGAAGATTTAACTTACCTTCTCAAATTTTTATCATTATTTAAAAAGGTTGGAACATTTATGTAGCAATACATAATTTCTGATTATATATCACAGGTTTCTGATATACATGTACGTTCAACAGAAAGGTGCTAGGTTTGAACTTGAATGGAAGAATGTTTCCATTCATAGATTCTATAACAGCGTTTGTTGATCAGCATATTAAGATCTCCTGTTGTTGTGGGTACAAACAGAAAAATGTATATTAAATTCAAGTTTAAAATTTGTTTTATTGAAAAACACATGTAAACACTGCTTGGGTTTCTTTGTAATTTTTCAATATTTTATTCAGTGAGTTCTCGCATGACTATAGCTTTATTAAGTTCTTGCATAAGCGTAGCTTTATTATGTTCTTGCATAAGCATAGCTTTATTAAGTTCTATTTTTTATTTTACATCTTTGGAATATTAATAAATTGAAATAACAGATTAGAGTACCCTGGTACGTTAATATTTAATAATATTTCTGATACACCATAAAATAGTGAATATTACTCCAATATTATTTTTCAGCCACTGTTTTACCCACATTTATATTAATGTCATTTGTCTCCATAGCCAGTGTTTTCTTTTGAGCATTACTAAAAGAGGTCATATATTTTAGATATATGAAACTAGTTTACTTTAGATGTGGTATTTTAGCAGTTTCTGGCAATCAAAATAGTATCAAAGTTATTTTAGTACTTAGGTTAGATAGGAAAGAATAGCAGCTCTCTCTTCTCTCAAACTCCCTAGTGAACTTATACTATTATTAAATTTTAAAATCTTGTATTTTATGTAAAATACTTGTTTTAACTTCATTTTGTAGCTTTTTGTGACTTTAGTAATTATTGTACTATACACTCATATTCCACAATAAAGCAATTTTTTGTTACAAATTCTACCAACTTGAAATAAAGATTTTATTTACGTTCAACAATTTTTAAGGAAATAACACACTTTCAGCAGTTTTCGAAAATAACACATCAAATTTACATACTGTATTATGTTTTCACAAACACGGTTCTAGTTAAAGCACTTTGTATTGATATATTCACAACTGATTCTAGTTTATGTTTCGGGAGTACCAATTGTAAGATGGGACTTCAAACAACCTTGTTCATATGCACTTCTTTGTTTTCTGTTTGACTGATTGAGACTGATGCGTGCAGCTAGACTGACAGAGACTGAAGAGCTTAACTGCTCCGTGCTTGTATTTGTAAAGTTGATCACATGATCTTCCCTGTTTAACCAATGACATAATATACGCGCTGGTTCCTCTGAATTATTGTTAGTTTGGGTGTTTCCTGGACCTTTTTGACCATTTGAGTACTCATATAACTTAGCAGCGATCGTTACCGGTACCTCTGTAAATTATGCTGGTGGTTGGGCTGTTGCCGGTATTTTACATTCTGTTTTTATAAATAACTGATTATTTCTCAATCAACGTTTTTATTTTGGGTGTAAATTTGTTTCATTACTACAATATATTTAATTTATTCAGCTCAATTTAATTTATTCTCAAATTAATTTCTTTATTTAACTGAGATATGTATATATTAAAGGTTACAATCAGCAATAAATGATCAATCCATTTCTGTAAGCTGAAATCATGTAACCTACTTCAGCTCTTTTTATCTTTGAAATTGGTAGGGTTGTAATTTTTCCAGCAAATTATTCTAAGTGAATCAATTCATGTACTCCCAGTGTGTAAAGCTCTGTCAACTGTTTTAAAGTTTTTAATTATTATAAGCAAATTAATTCCAAGCATTGTAAATTTGTCTGTATTTTGTAAAACATAATAATATGACCATTTTTATGGGGTTTGGAATTAAGTCAATGTTAGATACATAAAATAAATTGCTTTTAGTATAAATGACACAATAATACACTAAAGAACCAAATTGATTGAGTTGATTGTAAGGCTTTTATGGCCTTGTGTCGAAGGCTTAAATAAAAGCGCTTTTATTAAAATATTTTATTTACGTCTATGGATTGTTTATTTTATGGTCTCGTTGTTGCAGTAGATATTCATGTCACAAATTAGACCCCCTCCATCAAAAACAAACATAATAACCTTTACCAGGAAAAGGAACTTCCAGCTTGTACATCCTGTCCTGGATGGAATCGGGATAAAACACTCAAAAGAAGTCAAGTATCTAGGCATAGTCCTGGATGAGAGGCTGACTTGGAACCCACATATTGAGAACACTATATCTAAAAATGACAAATACCCTTGGGGCCTGCAAGAGACTCTTTGGATTTAAATGGGGATTGAAACCCACAATGATTTATTGGGTTTATGAAACCATTATAAAACCAATCGTCACATATCCTGCATTAGTGTGGTGGTCGAAAGTACAACAAAATAACAGCTGCCAAGAGGCTTCATAGTCTTCAAAGGCTAATTTGCGTAAGTAAGTATCACAGGAGCAATGAGCCCCTACAAAGGTAATAAAGACTACCTCCTCAGGTCATGTGAAAATAACCCAGGAATTTCTTGAGGCTGTAATGCTAACCAACGTGTCAGAAGCAATGGTTAAGAAATACTTTGAAAAACCATATACAGTCTCTATTGAAGAAAGGGAGAAATGGAGTAAAAAGGAGGCCTATCCTACAAAAGGAGTCCAGAAGTTTTACACAGATGGTTCAAGCCTTGACTCTAGGGTGGGATTCTGAATATATGGACCAGGCGTTAATATAGCAGTGCCCCTGGGAAAGCATACTACGGTCTTCCAAGCGGAAGTTATGGCAATAGAATAAGCTCCAGAAGACTCATACAAATGAGGCCAAAGGAGCAAAATATTTAATATTTTCTGACAGCCAGGCTGCACCGAAGGCACTTGATATCTGTTCATTTGATTTGAAAGCAGTCTGGGAATGCAAGAATGCTCTGATAGAACTGGCTAAGAAAAATAGAGTAACGCTTGGTTGGGTGCTGGGCCATGAGGGTATTCATGGTAATGATAAAGTAGATACACTCGCCAAAAAGGGAGCAGAGTCCTTTATGGTGGGGCCAGAGCCAGGTTGCGGGATAGCTTTCTCCTACAGCAAAGCTCTTGTAAATGATTGGGAAAAGAGGATAAGGTACTTTAATTGGAGTGGGGTCTCAGGATTAAAACAATCAAAAATATTTATCTCTCCTTAAGGTGAATAATGGGCATCTCTCCTAGATCAGAGTATGGAGGATATAAGAATAATAGGGATGCTGACAGGGATGGCCCCCTTAGAAAACTCCTTAGCCTGACTGATGAATGCAGACTCTGTGGAGAAGCAGAGGAATCAGGGGAGTACATATGGCTAAACTATCCTGTCACTGCTAAAATTCGGAAAACATTCCTACGGGCATATCTCCTCAGCCCCAAGGACATCAGAGAACAGGAGCCCTCAAATCTGATCAGCTCCTGTAAAAGTCTCAGATAATGAGGACACAAATATAAGTAAGGGAGGCGCAAAGGTTCTTTTAGGACTAAGTGTGGGGACAAGCTTCTCTTTCCCTCAGGGGGAAAAACAAACAAAAGTTGGTATAACAATCCGAGAGCTGTTGCAGGATTTTATGTAAAGTTTATGTACAAATTTAACTGGCACCATTAAAAGACTTTCATGAACATAATAAAGTAAATGGCTAGCTTTTATTTCTCAGTTAATCAAGGGTAAAAAATTGGTACATTATATAAACATTTTACACACTGGCCTACACAACTATTTCAAATTCATGTGAAACTGACAGATCTTACATTCTAAAAAAGTAAAAATCATGTTGTGAAAGTAATCAACTTGTATGGTTTAGATAGATAGATGAACTTTTTCATATTAGATCAATACTGGGGTATCCAGTATGACCAGCCCATCACGTAATCATGAAATCGTCACATCACAAATGTTACCATAGCAAGATCCTGCCATTGCTGCATGACGCTACAAGATGATTGCAATACTTCTAAGTACATGTAATATGTCAGACTTTCAATCTGCTTCTTACTGGATAAAATATTGTAATATATAAATCCAATTTTAAATTATCAATCCGAAAAGGGACATAGTTTATAAAATTGCCACTTTTCTGTACTGGATTTAAGTTATGTTTAAAATGCTGCTAATAGAAGCCAGGTAATTATGTACCACAATAGGTTTTTTACAAATTACAACTATGTCAAGCTAAATGGTATGCCAAATCTCACATTTGGGTGCTGACCTTTGCTTTTGTCTGGTTGAATGTTCTTTCAAATCAAACAGTTTGGATTTTTTATTTTCCCTCTAGTTTTGAGTTGGAGACCCAATTAGTCATTCACATTTGTCAGTTAGTCATTTAACGAGTTGTATCACTCACCTATATTAGAAAACAAGTTCTTAAATTAACATCATTTTTTAAAAGAGATAATTTACATATACAAGATATTCATATATAATATTGTCAATTTAGTAAACTTAAATTATTAAAATAATTTTTAAAAATTTATATCATTTACAACAAATTGAATACTCTAAATTGTGAGTTGGTTGTCCATGTGTGAAAGACCAGTCAGTGCTGATTAGTTAAACCGTCTTATGTGTTATTTTATTCACCCAAACTTAGCTGCATATTTCGTAATTATGTGTAAAAAGTTTACTTTGCAGTATTTTGTTATGTCTCGAAAAGTTTGTTTCGATTTGTTAGAATTAACCCCTTAAAATAATATTGATACATCATTTTTTCTTATAAAATTCATTAGGTATCTAAACGATCAAGATGTATTTTGCTACTGTTATATTAGCTAAACCACCAGTACTATATATTATTATTATTATTTTGTTTCAGTACTATTAATTTAATGTGGCAGACAAACTATTTTAGAATAATTACATATCTAAGAAAACTACTATTGACTAAAAAACTAAGAACTATTGCTACTTACTGGCAAATAAGAGAAATCAATATCACTGGAGTAAATTTATGATTTTTTTAATAAATCCTCAACTCAATTATTGACAAGCTTCAGGCAGTTGTCAAGTAGATATCAATGTAATGGTAAAGTGTTGAGAAATTCCTGGCTTTTTATAAATGTTTGTATAGCGGATTTGTGTTCTTTGTTGATCTTTAATGTAATAATACTTAATGAGTTAATTGTACTGAGCATATGAATAATTGTTTATCCGTAACTCCTGTCATTCTGCATGATATATTTTAACACTTGAATTTTTGTTACAGTTAAATCACAAACCCAGAAATTATACCCACAAACATAATTATAGTTTTAGTTTTATTGCACAAAAATATATATTAAATTCTATTTATTTTTAGAGAAAATATAGAAATATTGATTTTTGAATTGTCTTAGAATTTAGTAAAAATGTGGATAGACAGATTTTTGGTGCTAATACTATAAACAATACTTTGTAAATTTTTTTAAAAGTAATATTGTTTTTTATATGTAAAATTATAAAGATATATAGTAAGTTTTGCAATAGTTTTGTAGTAACTTTATAGCTTATTTGGCCAAAATTAGGTTTAACCACATTGATTTCTCTGTGTTATATTCATTCTAGTCATTGATTTTTAAGTGAGGTGAGCTCTTAATATTTATTTATAGTTTTGTTTCAATAAATCATTGTTTTGATGTGTTCAATTTATTTTACTTCAACCTTAATAGCAAATTGTTTTATTAATTAATTTAGATGGAGAACATACCTAAAAATAACAAATCAATTACATATTATACTAAATTACTGGCTAAACCTGATCCTAAAAATTGGCTATTCTGACTCTAAATAACAATACCAATGGGTTAGAGTCAGTTCTAAAATGTGGTATTACTTTTATTGTTGCGTTATATGACCTTAACTGTCAATAAATTATTGATGTCCTGCGCATCAGCATCATCCTGATAATTTTTGTACGTATTATAATTTTGTTGTACATAAACAACCAGAATGAATCAAATCAAAAGAAACCAAATTTTTAAAGCAATTTTGTAAGATTAGCTAGATGTTTAGTTTAAATTTAGTGTTAAATGATTCAAAAAGTGAATATGTTTATTTATAAAAAACAACATAACTTTTACAGTTTTTTAACACTAGAACTGGCAATGATATCACTCAATACTGGCGGCTCTATTTCAACAGCCAGGCGGATTTTTTTTATAATGTATCCCATTTCATCAATGTAATTCCAAATGTACACAAAAACGCCTGAAATTTAAATAATTGTATATGTCTACTTTGGCAACAAATACTCATCGCTGCCAAATCAGAGAGACCTTTGGCGATGAAAATTCATTTCATGTCAGCTGTAGGCTTAAATATTAATTACAAATTTTTATGTTATACGGTTTCTTATAAATCATCCTGTTTCTAAATCGCTGAAATAGGCTTGGAGCTTTTCAGCAGGAATTTTTCGGACAAACCTTTTTATCATGCTCCTACACTGTAAGGGTTAAAGAAAGCAATTACACTTCCCCTCACCCCCTCCCCACCTCCGAAAAAACAAAAATATTCATTCCCACATAATATTCAAAAATGTCATTATCAAAACTGTCTGAACTTGAATCAGATTCTCATCCATCAGAAAACAGGTGTTCTATGAGTTCAATATTCTCTATTGATTTACAATTGCATACACACAGTTATGATACAATTAACACAACAACAACAAACAAAACACACAACAGAGAAAATGAACCAAGGTGGCAATCCTAATCGGTTTGCGCTAAAATTAATAGCCTTATTTAACATTAGTGAGACATAGTGAATCAGCCAAACACTGCAGAAAAAACCGTATACTTTTAAATCCACAGACATAGTGAATCAGCCAAACACTGCCCATTATTCAAACTGACCATCTATTAATTTACTTGAAGAACCAGCCAAACCTCCAATAAAAAACTGATCTTACACCATAACAAAAATATAAAATATAAATAAAAATGTCCAGGTATCCTTGTGGTGTGTGCACTGTTGGCGTGAAGCACAAAGGTATTTTATGTACAGGGTCCTGCAACCAGTGGTTTCATTTTAAATGCCTAGAATGGCCAGATAAGTTTAAAAATCTATCCAAGAGTGACATTGAATCTTGGAAATGCAGTAAGTGCAAATCTATCAACATTACTATTGAAGCGGTAAAACATCATGGAGTGAATTCTTTACAGCTAGAAAATACTTTAACTCAGTTAGAACCCAATTGCAATACAAAGGAGAATCCTCTTGAGTTCATATGCTATTCAAAATGATTATGACAATTTAAACAAATCAATAAAAATCTTAGAATATAGTTTGCTTGAAAATGAACTTTTAGTAAAAAATTATAAAAACGAAGATAAATTGGAAATGGCTGCAAAAATTGGCGCTGCTCTATTAGAAAAAAAAACAGCTGCTAGAAGGAAAACTTGCAATTCTAGAATCCAAACTCACCAGTGTTGAAGCAAAAATAGAAGAAATGAGTACTGAGGAAGAAAGCTACCTGAGGAAAATTGAAAATCTTCTTCAAAAGATATCTGAACTGGAAGTACAACTTGACAACCAGAAAAAGCTTAATTTAGACATCCAATACACTTTTGAAGAACATGACAGGAAACAGGAGGAGATTATCAATAAGCTAGTACTAAAAAATAGGGAGTTAGAGAAATCGATGCTGCTAAAGAGACGGGAAGGTCACTGCAGAGCATCATCTTCTCAAGAATATGTAGACACTGAGACACAAACAACCCCTACACCTGATCAGCCTCCAACAAATGCTCCACATACTGGCACACTATTTAGTTCCTCTGCTCTTTTGCTGGACATAGCACAATTAAAAAACATACAGAAGCAACTGGAACTTTTGGTCAAGGAATGTACTGGAGAAATCCTTGACCAAAGCCAGGCAGCAACTTTGGCAAACAACAAATTTAGAGAAGCTTCTCTTACTTTAGAGCGTGTCCAGATGACACCCTCTAGAAGCCTTATTACCACCAACAAAAAGAATAAACCCAAAGTAATAAAGGGGAAAAATAAATTTAGTGTGTCACTGCAAGTTGCAAAAAGTAAAATTAACCATCAAAAACAACATAATTCTAAAATAGAACCTAACCATAAAAGTAAGCAGCCGCCTCCTTTGAAGTTGTGATCACTTCACCCCCCTGAAAATTCAAAACCAAGACCACACAATGAAACTATAGAGGAATTCTTTGACAAAAATATTGACTATTATAAGCAAATTATCACCAGTAACCACCAAAACAGAGAAACAATTACAGATTTTAATAGCAGTGACGAAGAAGAGGCTCCTTTTTTAGAATCGAACATTTCAAGGAAAGGGAGACAAAAAACTCAACAAAAGGAAAACTTGCAGTCCTGCACCAAAATATAAGAGGGCTAGAAAATAAATCAAATCGCCTCCTTCACTTACCTGAGTTGAAAAAGCCCGATGTCATCATCTTAACAGAGCATGGCCTCAGACAAAATCAGATAGAGTCCATACAATGGTTACCCGGCTATATCCTAGTTACCCACTACAGCCACCCACTCCAAAATCACGTTGAGGAAATTGATGTGTCTCAATACTGCCAAGAACTTGTATGTGAGGTCGCACTTATGAAGATCAATCTCAACAATTATATTACTTATATTATGGGTACGTACTGATCGCCAGACAGTAATCTGGATGTTGCAATGGCTACATTATCTCATCAAATAGACGACAAAAAATTGAGAACAAACCTCTTTCAATAATGGGTGATATAAATGTCGACATACTCGACCCAGACAGAAATACTACTAAATTAAATTAAATGCTTGCTTACCACAATGTTCAGTGAGTCAACTTGCCAGCTACAAGAATCACTCCTACATCGAAGTCATCTATAGACTGGATTGTATCAAATAGCACCACTGATGCACTTGACACAACAGTTTTTCATACTGGGCTCTCTGACCACACTGCCCAGATGTGCACTATTACCAACCTGAAGAGATCAAGTTTGCTTAAATCAGTGCATAGAGCTATTGGGAGTAGAAACTTACATGAACTGAAAGGTTCGCTAACAAACGAAAAATGGGAAACTGTGTATACTTCTACTCAGAAGAAGCCTACAACAACTTTAGAAAGCTAGTGACAGCTGCCCTAGATGCTGCATGTCCCCTTATGACAGCTGGTAGCAAAAATAGAACACTAAAGCACTTCGCTGATGCAGAAGCACTAGTGCTCAAGAATGAATTCCTAACTCACCTTAAAGAGTATGAAACTACAGGAAATCTTGAGGATAAAAACAAAGCAATGGATCTCAAAAAAACCTATGACCAAAAACTGAAAACTCTGAGAAGCCAAGCTATTGCTAGTAAAATTTCCAACTCATAAAACAAATCTAAAACACAATCTGGGAAATAATAAATACTGTCCGATCAAAAAAACAAAACTGCTCACCTGAACTAAAACTAACCATTGATGGAAAGCTTATTGAATATACATCTATAGTCACTGAAAAATTCAATAACTACTTTGCCAACATGGCAAAAAAACACAATTAACCTTAATAAAAACTCTCATAGAAAACCAGCTGAACGCATAGGCACTCAAATTAATGAACTTAGTTCATCAAGACCCACAACTCAAGAGGAATTAAGATTAATTATTAAAAACTTTAAATAAAAAAACTCAGCCGGTATTGATGACATATCCACAAAAATACTAAAGCACTGTGTAGAAGAACTTATCTATCCCCTTACTGATATCTTCAATAAATCTTTCAACGAAGGACACTTTCCCTCAGCACTGAAAATATCAAAAATCTATCCTAAATTTAAGACTGGCAGTAAATCAGAATTAAGTAATTACAGACCCATTTCATTACTACCAACTGTCTCAAAACTTTGTGAGAAAATTGTTCTTGTCAGGCTATTAGAACATTGCAGGTTGAACAACCTGTTAAGCAGCTCTCAGCATGGCTTCGTCAATGGCAAGTCAACAACTACAGCAATGATTAGCTTGATAGAATCAGTGACTGACAGCATAGAAAAAGGCAACCTGACTACAGCTATCTTCTTGGATTTGAGCAAGGCTTTCGACTGCCTGGGTCATGACCTCATACAGAAGAAACTAAAAGCACTTGGTGTAACGGAAACAGCTCTGAAATGGTTCGAAAGCTACCTCAAAGACAGAAGTCAAATAGTCGAACTAAAGTCTACTGAAAAAGGGTTGACTAAAGCATTCCAATCACAACCCTGTCCTATACATAGAGGTGTGCACACAGGGATCCGTGCTGGGTCCAGTGCTTTTTATTCTTTTTACTAATGACCTTCCAGAATACTTACATGAATATGCTAAAACTTTGATGTACGCTGACGATACAACCTTAATCCTTGACAACAATACACCTGAAAACCTTAGTGTAAATGCTTTTATTGCGGTCAACATGGCATATCAATATTGTGATGGAAATGACTTAGTGGTTAACCCCTCTAAAACTACCCAACTAGGGTTTGGGAGAAGAACAGGACAAATTAATTGCTCACCAGAAGTTAACTTGGTTGAACAAACCAAATTCCTCGGAATTACAATGGACTCAAGCTTATCCTAGACACCCCATATTGACCAGCTATGCAATAGACTAAACTCAAGCCTATATGCACTCAAACAGGTTAAAGAAATTGGTGATCTGACTACAGCACGTACTGCCTATTTTGCTCTATTTGAGGCACATGTAAGATACGGTCTAGCTGTATGGGGAGGGACATCAAATGCTAACATGACCAGAATTCTAATCCTTCAAAAAATGGCAATAAGAATACTTGCAAACCTTCATTTCCGGGAAAGCTGCAGAGAGGTCTTTGCAACATTAAAGATCTAGACCGTGACTGCTCTCTACATACAAGAAGTTATTTTATATGTTGACAGAGAAAACCTATCAAGGCTTGAAGACCTGCACTACTACAACACCCGCAACTCAACTATGTATCCACTGCCCATTCACCACTTAGCACAGTATGAAAAAAAAACCATCCTACATAGGAAGAAAGCTGAGCAACTGTCTACCGATAGAAATAAGAACGAAGAAGGGGAAACAGCTAAAGACTGAACTCAATAAACTGCTCTCACACCAGGCCATCTACACACACTTGAATTTTACCAAATGACCAATCATGGACATTGATATTCTACTCTAAATTTTTTATGTCACCAATTAGGTTTATTAATTTTTGACACTATCTCTGTACTTAATGTATATGAATAAAGAACACTTTGACTTTGACATTAATAAAGATTGATGAACAAAAAGTACTTGCCTCCACCAAGATTTGAACCCAGATCCCTCACTTGCCTGGTGAGAATACTGCCATTAAACCAAAGACCCCTTAAAGTCATTGCAATCAACTCTGGCCCAAATGAAAATGAATGAAGATACAAATGTAAAATGTTTGCAGTAGGTACATGAAAGCCAGCTTTAGGAACATGTTTTTTTATAAATTAATTAATTTTGTTAAAACATATAAAAACATATCTTTTTAAATTACATTTCATTAAAAAAAAATATAACTTCCTTAAGTCATAAATGAATGAAAACCACATTTCATTACCTAAAACTATAACTCATATACATACTGTAAAATATAATATTTTTATCTCCAGCCGTTTTTATTTGGACATGATTACAAAATAGCCTAAATTTCATAATTTAAAAGGGTCTATTTCACAAAGAGTGAACAAAATTATTTTCTGTATTCAGAGAAGTTATCTTAAAGAGCTAAGAATTGACCCACACACATGTGACAGAAACGGTAAAATGCAAAATAAATAATTTGTAAAAAATAAGGGCTCTGTGATGTAGTGGTAGCACTCACCCGGCAAGTGAGAGACCCGGATTTGAGTCCCGGCGTAGCAAGGAGCAAGTACTTTTTGTGATTCAAAACTCGGCTCTATATGTATATTTATTTATTTATATATACAAGGTGTCACAAACTTCTATGGCTAATATTACACATGATTTCAAACAAAAATTGTTTTATATACATAGGTCGAGAAATGTGGTGTCTATCCGCTAGCCGCCATTTGTTATTTTTTATACAAAAATTATCTCTTTAATTAGTACAGCAACAGATACTGAATTTTGCATATAGGTTGGGACAGATATGAGAAAAATAAAATAACCATTATTTGATTGAATATAAACAAAATGGCACTTGTTGAAAATTGTTAGACATATAACAAAAAACCAGTATAGTTTTAAAAAAATATACAATATGGCAACTATTTTCTTAAAAGTTCTGTTACCTTTTAAGTTATTCTAGATAATAAGTTTGATTTAGGGCAATAAAATAAATTTCAATTGACAAATTTTGCATTAAATTTACTATCTAACTTTGTAATGATTGTCTTCTTGTAAAGTTCCCAATTTGCCTTGAAACGAGGCGACTATACGTACATCCAAATCACGTCTGCTTTTTAGATTTGGTTTGGCTGAAAAATGTCCTGAAATTTCTTCATTCTGTTGGATCATTATGAAATCCCTGAGGTAGAAAATAGTCTGCTTCCAATGGGTGAAGAGTGTCTCTGGGCCTGTGGAGAATCCTGTGGGTGTGTGACAGCTGAGAAACTCCACTGAGAAGAATACCACTAGAGCATGAACATAATCCGGACGTCTCGCTCGCACAGAGAAAGGAGCTGTGAATGTCATGTCTTTAACCTTCACTTTGTAAAGGTCAAACGTCTTCAGTCTAGAAGATGTTGTCACAACCTGAAATTGAATACAATTTATTTTTAATGAATGAAATATATAAACCATAACAACAGTATACTCACTTCAAAGCTGTACGCTTAAAATATTAAGGTTTGAATTTTAAGGTGTGGTATAAGAAACTTTTGATATATAGAGACTCATGATAAAAATTTTAAGAGCATTAAATAAATTAAGGCTGAATTGCAGACTCCAGGCTGTAAACCTGCAGACTGGGCATTTGCCTAGGGCGGCAAGTTTAGGAGCTGGTGAATTAAGAGGTGAGGTAAAAATTATGTAACATTAAATAAGTATAAAATTAAAAAACTACAAAACGTAATATAATCAGTGAATTATTTATGTGAATATAAAAAATGTGATTCTAAATATCCTAAACTGTAAACATTAATATATATTTTAAAATATATTATTACTGCAAAATACTGCTAAGTGACGGCAAGCAACACTGGTATACATGGCCGTGATGAATAGTGGACTGGTGGACAATTCCCAAGAGAAATTTTTAAATGTTAATTGAAACAACATAATTACTCATATCTTAAATGTAATTAATCTGGATTCATAGCAGTGGCCTAAAAAAGTTAACTTATTCTGATTAAAACCTTTTGTGTTTTATAAGTTGTGTAGTAGATCTAGACTAAGCAGTGTAAAATATTAGGTCAAAGGAATAATATGTTTAGACTAAGCAAATGGTTAAACATATTTTCATGAAAAATTAACTTTTGTGCGTATTTTTTAAATGTATTTAAATTTGTCCAATAAAAAACATGTTTGACTTGAAATGTTGAGCTCATGGTGTAAAATATTAATTAAGCTGGGGGGTTAATATTTTTAAAGTCTGCATTCGGCTAACAAATTAAGTTTTTTTGTGAAGAAATGTAATTTTTTATTAATTATTGTAGTAAACTTGCCAAAGCCAAACAATACAGTATTCACTTATTTTCCCATAATATACCCAGAAAAAGCCAGCTAATCTTTTTATCAGGGCGTCAATACATCCTAGCCCTGCTCATTTAACTCTCCTACACACTGATATAAGCTTTTTTACTGATACTTTTTTAAATTAAGAGAGTGTGAAGTATCCCAAACTCCTTTCCTTATGTAAATGTATTATAAATTTTCTTTTAGTCATTAGCTTTGATAATTTTAAAGCCCTTTTCCTTATGAAGAAATCTTTTTAAAACACATTTTATCATCCAAATAAAAACTTTGAAGGGCAATTGAAGTCATTGAATTGTTTCTTGTACCATTCAAACTATGGAGTTGAATAGCTTGAGAAAAGGTGTGTTGTAGAATTGAAATAGAAAAGATTTAATTTTTTAGGACATGTCAAAGAAAATTAAGAATACCCACTCACATTTTTCTTGTCGACGAGGTCAACAATTGGCTCCAACAATGCCACCTTTCCGACAGCACTCATGTTGAAACCATATACATTGTTCCACCAGAGAATTTTGTCATTCTTGAACACCCTGTCTTCAATAGCAGTGAGAAAGATGGAGGCACTATCAGGGAACATGAGTCCTCCTGGCTTCAACCACTTGTCTCGGGCATAAATCACCGTGGACAACATTGACTCAAACAATAAACAATATCTGAAATCAATACAACACATGGTATTATGTGACTTGCAAGCTGTTAAAAACTACTGTTGTAGGTACCCTTAGTGTCCTCAGAAGTCACATCAAAAACCACTTTTAAAGAAATTTATTCTGGAGTTGGTAGTTCGTTTTAGTCATAGATGTTTTTTTTAGTGCTCTTCTTAGTGCAGAGCCTTTCAATAAATGACACTCTAAGAAAGACGGGATGAATAAAAAAAGGCCACTTGTAGGTTATTTCACTTTAAATCAAAATAAAGTCTAATTATTACTTTACCTCTTGAGTTTAAAAAAATATTTGATTTTTTCATACACCCAGCAAATACACTCCCAAGGTGCTTGCTCAAGATCCATCCATGGCATCCAACCTGTCAATTTTCATTAACATTATTAATATTATATACATTAGTCTATTTATTAAATATAAAGCTCAGTATCAAAAGAGTGGGATTCCAGTTGTCAAACACTTTCAGATCTCTGTAGAGCCACAAAGACGTCAGGTATAATTAAGGGGATTTATGCACTTTTCGGTCGCCCATGTTAATCTTTTCGCCTACATTACTAAACTTACGTACATACAACTTGGGTACTATTGGGAATTTATGCATGAAATTTATTACACTTGTTGCAGTTATTACTTATGCCTTAAATGATGTCATTTTCCAAAATGGTGACCAACTTTAAATTTTTCTACGGAACACCCTATATTTTCTTGTGATTTTGGATATAACATAGTATTTTAACGTCTTTATTTTTGGATTTAGGAGCAATAGCCCATAAAATTTTGAAAATGGCGCACATTTAAGAACTGTCCTGTGATTAATTTTGAATCTGATATAAAAGGCGAATAACATGATTGTTTTAAGAGTTCTAATTTAATATGTGTCCAGGTTCAAAAATTCAGGTACACACCTTAGTGTATAATTAATACAGTGTAAACATGAGTATAAAAGTTGAATACTATCAAAATAATGACCACCATAGCCAACAACGAATTCACGTTATATGGGGATGAGTTCATATTTTTTTAACTATTACAAAGAAGGCGTTAAAACTTTACACATCAATCATATATATATATATATATATATATATATATATATATATATTATTTTTAAACATATCAAGTGACGGCCCATGAGTAGTCAGAAGAAAATCTTACATGAGAGCATTAGCTGAGTAGTAGTACATTGAATTAAAGGTCTCTATGAAGAAAACCCAATGCCAAAAATCTTACCTCAAATAGTTCAATTTATAGTGGCAGCATTTTAAAATAATGTACATACATGATCTTCTTGAAAATAGTCTTGTTGTTCTTTTAATTAATTACAATAGTAAAACCCCAACAGTCAACTCACTAATAACACTAAAATGACTAAAATCATGTAATAACTCATCATGTCTCTTCGCAAAAATCTCTTAAGCACTTGACAAAGAATGCTAAAGAAAGTTATGAAGGTATCAAAAGTGACGAGCGATGCACAAATTGCCTATATAAGAAACAATGTAAGCCACCATTACTAATTCTTACGGTGATTTCAATTGTTTATTGACATGATTTCAAGATATGCAATTAGTGCACCACTTGTCACTTTTGATACTTTCATGACTTTCTTTAGCATTCTTTGGAGATTCTTTTGAAGAGACTTATGATAGTTGAATTGATGAAAACGTTGAAAAGGTTTAGTGGTGGAAGACAACTGATTGACTATAGAAGAAATCATTAAGGATTTAGGAATCAGTGTTGGTTCAGTTAAACAATTTCAATTGACAATATTTTGATTTGAAACTTTTTCCCCAAAGTTTGTCCCGAAGAAATTGTTTTCACCTCATCAAAAAGAAGCTCGTGTTTCGGTTGTTCAATATCTCATCTCTTGTTCTGTAATTCTGTAAACGAGGACTTTTTTTGTTCCCTCGTATCAAATATCAGTTGAAAGGACATTGATTTCCAGATGTAGGGGAGATACAAAAATGCTTTCCAGCAACTTTCCGAAGTACCAAAATGTGACTTCCAAACCTGCTTCAAGCACTGGAAGTGGTGCTGGGAACTACTTTGAAAGAAAATAAGTATCAAAGCTGTAAATCAAACCCATCTTTCTTAATAACATCAATCTGATTCCTAATAAATATGCCTTGAATTGTGCATTAAAAAATTATTTATATTCTTTTTTACATGTGGCCAATTTTACTCACCATAGGCAAACTCTAGGATTAACTTTATAAAAAAGTATATAGCAAACATTTACTTATTATAGGAATTTAAATAACATAAACAATGAAAATATACATACCCCATCCATTCAGAAATAATGATATCTACTTTTTCAATACCATCAGGTAACTCTATTTCTTCCACTTGGCCTTTGATGATGGTAACAACCTCTGTCATATTATTGTCCCTTATAATTTGCTTGCCGAGTTCGGCTATTGTAGAGCCTTCTATACCAATCACTCTTGCTGCTCCTGCTTTTGCGGCAAACAGAGACAGTATTCCCAAGCCGGATCCTACATCCAAAACTGTTTTCCCCTAACAAATATTGAATATAAATATAAGATAATTTTGTTCCAGATTCTGTAACCACAATATAGTTTTACATCCACAATACTACATTGATTTACATGTAAGAAACCATTAAAGTCCAATTCTTATAACAGTGGGTACCTACAATTAACAGTGGATGTTGAGGGAAGTGGTGGGGAGGGGTTGTAGAGGGTTTTCTGTAAACAATTTAAAGGTGGTGCAAAATAATAAGTTAAACATCTTTAAATGTAATAGTACTAATTCTGAACTATATGCCAAATTGCCATAATCAGTTAGTCCAGCCTACTTTTATCTAATTATAATAGAAAATAAACATGGCATAATAATAATTAAATAAATCCATTTCAGCTCTTTATTTTAAAGTTTCAAATATAGAAGGCAGTTTAAATAAATAACAAATCTATCATTTATTTGGTAGTACTTGTGTAGACAATTTTTACATGAGCTTTAATTTAATACCATTTGCCACATTTTATATCATCATCTACATGTTTAAATCGTCAAGTAAGAGCAAAAAAGATCACCAATTTAGATAGACTTTTGTAAGAGTGTGACAAATTTATCCAAAGTTTCCTGACTTTTTCATGTGATATTTAGTACTCCAGTGTATGGCCAAGTCTCAGATTATAAAAACTGTACTATAATTTGTCTAAATTAAATGGTTTATATTGTGTTTAACTAATATGTTTCTCATCTGCATGCTAAAATGTTTGTCTCTTAAATATAATTTTTCTTAGGGAGATTATACACAATTTTGTATTTTTTGGTATGATTATCAGTACATATTCAACTTTTTGTAAGGTTTCAAAAGTATTATATTATAAATTTAATAAAAATACCCATTATTCTTTCAAAGTCTTGGATGAATTCAATTCAGGATTGCTTTTTTGTTCAAACATTCATAAGTCATAATTTTAGTTAAGATTATATTAATATTATTTCCATACAATTTTGCAATAGCTTGTAAGTTACTGGAAAATTTGTAACTCATATTAACTGATTGATGACAATGTATTTTAAAATTTAAAAAAGCATTAGATTTTAAATTATAAAGAGGCTTCTCTATGTTTCATAGACAGATAACCCAATCTGCTATATAAAACAAATAAAATATGTAGATAAAATACTGTTTCATTGGCAATGATATACACTCTCATTACAAATACACTCTCTTACAAATATAATGGGAACTAAAACTAAATAAATTTAAATAAACAAAACACTACAATAGCAATTGAAACTATAATTATTAGTCTAATTACTTGGGAGCTGAGTCAATTTGCATTGTACAAGTAAACAACCTAGTTTTTCTTGAGATCGAGAGTTATTTCCCCCAAGGATTAAATTAATCATCAGCCATGATATAGTAGTTTAGGTGAGGGTTGGAATGAGAGGGTATGAAAAGGGTGGAAATATTTTAACTGACTTTTTATTTGTTCACATTTTTCTTAACTTCATACACTTTAAACCAACCATTAGACATGAGAATTAAAGTTATCGCGGGTGAAGATAAATTTAATTATTGTATGATAATTTTAACCCTTTTGATACTGTTCCATTTCTACTCCCTCCAAAACTAATGTGGTTGATGATTGATTTTTTTTATTATTTAAAGGAGAGGCCGATCCCTTTTTAAGCCTTATTTTGCACGTTCTCATGGGCCACTGACATATACAAGGATCTCATCTAACAGAATAAAGGGGAGTGTCGATACAGTACAAGGTCGATGGTTCTGATAAAAAAAGCTTCAGTCACAGATAGGATTTTAACCTGCGGTAAGTCCTATCTGTGCAGGACTTCGGATATAGGATTTGAACTCAGATCCAAAGTCCAACATCTTAGACCGCTTGGCCATTGGCACTCCCAATTCTTATTGGGATTTCCTTTACAGGAGAAACACTTCTATCCATCTCATGAAAAACTAGGATGGGAGCTTATAACAATGCAAACTGGCTTTCAGGACATAGACTATAAGTGATTGTTCAGAAATGATACAAATGTCTGTCTCTGAATGTCATTACTGCACGATGATGCAAAATGCGCATTACTATGGTACAAAGAGTTAACTCAATTTAAATTAAATAACAAAAATAAGTATAGACGGCTCAGTAAAATCAGGTTTCCACAAGCGGAAAAGCTTAAAATAAAGTATGACTCGACTCGTAATTGTAGTCTGTGTCTTTAATTTTCTTTTAAATCTAGATATATCTTTATAGTTTTTACCTTAAACAGATGTGGATTGTCTTGAATGGCTTGTCGATAAGTATTGGTACGAACTTCATCTTTGATCATGTCTTCATGGATTCCAAAATGTGCATAAGAATCAAAATAGTAATCCTTCGAATTGATATCATAGTAGTACTCTGTAGCTGTAGCAGGGTTACGTGTCTTGCACGCTTTGCAACAAGCAGCTATCTCCACGTCCTCGACACTCATCCTTTCACCGCTTGTATCTTCTCTCACTGGTTGGGCAAATGGACATTTCTCTTCTGATTGCCTTAAACGTTTTATTTCAGAAGAAGGACAACTTTCTTCTTTTAAGTCAGGAGGCTTGAATAATAAATCATCGGATAAAGGGCATACATCAGCCTTGGTTGGACCAATCAAAATGGCCTGAAAGTAAGATCTTAAAAGTTACTTTCTAGCATATCAACAGTAATCAAATGAATTAACCAAAAATACTCTACAGAATAATAATTAAATAAGTTTATTTAGAGAGCCGCGGAGTAATACCAAACTGTCAAATATGGATAGTGTTGCCAGAGGTACTGTCAAAAACAGAGTTTTCAGAGAATTTCAAAAAATCGTAACTCCTTTGATTTTTGTTGCCGACGAATTTTGTCTTCACTATTGTTTTCAGGAAAAATTGTAGTTTTCAGGGAAAAAAATGAACATACCTTTCCATGGTCACGGTATTGTAAATTGATACCGAAATTTTAAACAAAAAGTACCAAACAAGAATGTTGGTTTGGGGGTGACTTACGTAAGAGAAATACAAATTATCTGTGAACTTAGTAGTTTAATGTCGATTCAGTCTTGAATGTAAGGCAACCTGGAGTTGGAACTTAACAACCCAAGGAATCTTACCTAAACATTTTGAAAACGATTAGGGATCTTTAATGTTTAGATGATTATTAAATTTAATTGATAGTATTTATATACAAAAACACATATTTACTAGGAACAAGGTAGGAGTAAACCACACCATGTGTCACGTAACAGGCTTCTCTGAGCTCACTTGCAAAATTTTAAATCTATAACTCATTTCATTCTTGAGATGTCCTTATGGACAGAAGATAAATTTTTACATCCCACGCCAGACAAAAAAAGAAATTATTTTAGTATTCTGAGTGATAGTCTTCAATAACCCTATTCTATCGTTAGACATGCATATCATAGAACTAATTCTTTTCTTTGAATAGTTAAAATTTCATGTAAAATTAAAAGTTTACAGTCATAATTTTTTTCAAGATATTTAAATTTTATAAATATTCACGATTTATTAGTTAAAGAGTTATCTGCTTTTATAATGCAAACGCATAGTTAAAAAGTCTATTAATAATGGGCAAGTTGTAAGCAAATATTAACAATTTCCAATAAATACAGTATAAAAATTATTTTTATAAATTAGCGCACATAATACAAAATTAAAAATACACTTATTTAACACATTCATATGTATGTATATACATTGAATTTGTACAAACGTCAAATGCCTGTTTAAATTTCAATAAACATTGAATCACAAAAAGTACTTGCTCCACCGGGACTCAAGCCCAGGTCTGTTACTTACTGGCTGAGCGTGCTACCACTACACCACAGATTCTTTACTTTTTACAATTTGATTATTTTGAATTTGACCGTTTCTGTCACACATGTGTTTAAAATAACCAAACTACCATATGGTCGCTGCTTTAAAGATAGTGAATGGCCACATCATTTATCCAGGGCTCCTAGACTTGGCTTTATATACCATGATATTCCTCTTGGTGATTTTGATCATCTCTTTATGTGCCTCTTGTACATCTGAGGCATCATCGTGTGGACTTACCACTGCTGTTAAAGACAGTGAATAGCAACATCAATTGTCCAGTGCACCTAGACTCTTCTGATATCTCCATTCACGAGAGATTGAGATTTAGAACAACCTTGGAGGCATTTCCATTAAACTTACTACACTTATCACCATAGTCTATCATATGTAAGTTTAGTTGCTACTAATATAGACTGATTTAATGAGTGAGACGAGTTGTTAAAGAATTTAATTAAGATTGGTTAATCACTTTGTCTGTTGGTACTGTAAATCTTTATTGTTACATTTTAACTTCTTTTAATATTTCTTGTTACAGTTTTCTACTATGTTATTAATCTGTGTTTATATTTTTATTATTACTGTTAAGTTTATTATACTATTGTAATATTATATGTTGCCATTATAATGATTTCTTAACTGTTAAATACTTTTTATTGCTGTTGTGTGTCTTATATTACAACATTGTTTTTTTGGTTACATTTTTGCCTGTGCCAGCCTATGTAAATTGTTATTGTTGTTAAGATTTATTTCTTTTCCTTTCTGTTTACTGACAAATGTCTGTGAAAAGGTGTAATCCAATAGAAGTAAATGAATAAATGCAAAATAAACTGTTTTTAGTTTTGTAATGTCAAAAAAATAACAAATTCTACTAAAAGCAAATAATCCTGATCATATCTTTTTACTTATTTTTTTATGTGTAAATTTAAATTTAAATTTTTATCCAAAGTCCATGTAACTCAATATTAGTTGCTAAATATATAATGCTTAAACTATTTATTCTATGGTAATGCTTTTTTCACATTTTTAAAGCTGTATCACAAATTAGTAGACTGTATCATCTTCCTAGGCACAAAGACTCATGTTACAAGCTATATTTCCAATAAATGTTTTCATATTACTTGTGTAACATTTAAACATAAAGGTTTTATATATATATATATATATATATATATTGAAATCCGTTGGTTGGATTTGGATCCCCCACTAGACAGCGGCACCCCTGTGAAGGTACTTACCCAGTTTATTGAGGATCACCCCTATTAAGGTCAGCCCATCCTAGACCCCAGAGTTTGCCTTGCTGCCACGATAAAAAAAATACATACATATTCTGTTTAAGAACTCTCCTTTAGTCGAAAAGTATCTGCTTTCGACTGTTGTAATTTACTTCCTGTCCAAGTTACTTCTGATGCTGTAGTAGTGTTTGCATTTTTGCATCGATGAAGAAAATATATTATATGTTTCATAGGTCTGAAGTGTTTTACATACTGACATCCACTAAAACCTATCTACAATAGTCAACGTCATTATTTATCTTTCTGTACTGCACTCATGATGAATGAACAAATGAAAATAAATTTCTCTTTTTTTTTAAAAAAAAACATGGTTACAATATTATAAACGTTTATACAACTCTAAAAACAAAACAAACATATATCAAATAGATTCTGAGACTGATGCTTTTTCATTAATACACAAAAGTAATAGAAGCTAAAACAGGAAAAAGGCCTATATTTGGCAGGAGCCTGGCACAGGCCTGAGTTAATTAAGAATTACCGTAACATGTAGACCAAGAAACATCTTCAGTATGTTTAAAAGTGATATAACAAGAAAAAGATTAACCCTACAGAGGTCGCGTCACTAACAGTTACGTAAGAGGTTGCGCACGGTGGATTCCACCAGGTTTATAAAAAAATATAAAAAGAAACACATTTTACAGTTTCATTGTACAAACTTACATTTAACATGTTGAGTAATATGTAAACTTTGTTTTAAAGTATTATTAATATTGTAAAATCGTAAAAATATTTGTAAAAGTATTGTATTTATCAAAACAAACTTCAAAATTGTCAGAATGAAGTACTGTGGTAAAAATACTTGTACATTAATATTAGGTAACAATACTTAAATAATGTAATTTAAATATAGAAACATGTACTTCTTGTATAAAAATAGTGTAATAAATGATATTGTATTATATAAAAATATTGTAAAAAAATCTTACAACCTGTAAGAAATTAGCTTTATATTAGTTGCAATTAGTCACTTGTGGAATCATCACCATCTTCTTCTGCACACTGAGAACAAGTAAACACTGTGTGCTCCCTACAAAATGTACTTGTGACAGATGTGACACGTAGTTTTACTTTTCCGGGTTTTTCTCCAGTTGCAGATACCACAACATCCCTCAAGATTTGCTGCAGGCTGCGGCCTCTCCTCCTCTTGAAGTCCCAGCATTTGCGTGATGCTTCTTTTTAGCTGCCTTGGAAGTCTTTCTTCCCCATGACGAGCTACCAAATAATTAATACATAGATCTTTGGCGAGATCCTTCAGAAATTCCCTTCAAACAATGTCAAAGTCTCCTCTTTTGTGTTTGTACACAATATAACTATTTAGCCCAATGGTATTTAGAAAACTGAAAAAGATAGTAAGTGGCCAACGATTGCTTGTTCTCGCAACTGAATATCGTGCCTTATACTCATCAACAACATCCACCCCTCCTTTAGTTGAATTACAAAAGGTCAAAATGAAAGGCTTTTTAGCATCTCCAGACTGAGGGTTAATTTCATCATTGTGGTGCATGTTAGACAGTAGAACAACAACTTTTTTTTCTTCGGACAGTACGATAGCAGAGTTTTTCCATCTTTGAAGGCAAACATGCTGCTGGATACAGGATGATTCCTTGTATCTATTACCTCAAGTGGTATTTCTTTTTTATTTTTTCGCAGGGTACCCACTAATGTCAAATTGTGATCGTTCTTGAGAGTCTCGGCGAGGGGTATGGATGTATGTATACCAATTATCCGTGGTAATGTTTCTTCCAGTACCACTCACAGGCTGGACGAGTCTGGAAACTACAGCAAGACCAGAATTCTGTATTTGAAAGGGACCTGGTGGTTGCTTGCCAGCATAAACCTCTAAATTCATGGTATAAAATGTTTTTGCACAGGTCATAGCATGAATTTTCAGACCATATTTTGCAGGCTTGTTTTTTATAAACTGCCGAAACTTACAACGACCTCGAAAAGATTCGAGCATCTCGTCAACTGTAAGATACTCAGAAACAGAAACATTTGTTTTGCACCTTTCTACCAATAATTCAAACAGATCTCGAATGGGTGCAAGTCTATCAAGCCTCTTCCAATGCCTCCTAGTATCAGCATCGTCAAATCTCAACACTCTGATCAAGAACTTGAACCTTCTCAAGTTCATACAGTTGCGGAAAAACTCCACTCCTGTACCATCTGTTGCCCTTAAATCATATAGATTAAAATGAGAAGCACGAAGGATTCCTGCCATATAAAGAAGTCCTATGAATGCTTCTATTTCATCTCTGGATGTGTCAGCCGCATCACGCTCACGAGTGTACCCAGGACGAACTTTTCGTATACGCTGGTTGGTGCAGGTTACAATGCTATCTAACACTTCATCGGTAAAAAACAACCTCCATGCAGCAACAGGGTTTTGAACATCAAAGTTTTGTCTTACACCTGGTAATCGCCGATCTAAGTTAGCAGCAGGTGTTCGCACATTCTGTCTAGAACAGTGAACACTCCATTTAGTTACTCCATCTTTACCTGTATATTCTGGAGATGCTTCCAAAAACGGTACTTCCGCTTCCTCTCCTGATTGTTCTGACGCTGATACATGATCTTCATCTTCATCATCGGAATCCAGTTCACCAATAGGAGCGACAACAGGCTCATCAAGAAAAAGTTGTCTTCTTATAGCACCTGGATTTACAAGTCTTTCCTCCTCTTGTCTTTCTTCCCTTTCGACACTGTTTAACAAATTCAAAGTCTCTCTTCTTCATTTCTATTCATATTGACATCAAAATGAAAATAACAAACAATAATACACTACACAGAACAATCACAATTTTAGATACCGCGAGAGGTCGCGCACGGTGGAAATGACAGGTTATACAACTTTGGCAGTACAGCCGATGACTGAAGATGCGGAAGGGTGGGGGTGGCCACTTGATTTGGTTGCGGGCGAGTCCATCTGAAGGTATAGGAGGGGTGGAGCGTCAAACTAGCTCTGTTCAAAAGTTGTAAGCAAAAATGTAACACGCCGGTGGAAAAGACAGTGACGCAACCTCTGAAGGGTTAATAACGATTAGATTATTAACCAAAAGGATCAATATGTTACTAATAAATAATAGATTTAATATTTATTTAATTTTTTTAAAATAAAAAGGAAATTATGGAGCAACTAAATTTAATTTAAAATGAGATTGATGTAATAAGTTAAAAAGGGATTTGATGAGTTTAAAAAATATACAAAAAAACAAAATTAAAAAAGATTACTCTCATACAATGAATGCATTGTGATAAAGAAGTGAAGGTGTGGGATAAAAGATGGTTAGTTTGGCATCTGTGGTAGATATGATACATCTACCGATTCAATAAATTTCCAATTCTTCTTTAAGCTGTAGAAATAAAAGTTTAGTTAAACATATTAAATTCTGGAAAATATTATTTCAGATTTCTATATAGCATTTAAAATATAAAAGCAATGTGTTGTGTAGAACAAATCTTACTCACTTGAAGACGTGTGATACCAGTTTTCTGGGAGTTTGTAATAAAGTATTTACGTCAAACGATTTAATGAAATTCAAGCAATAGCAAGAAGAGGATGTTTCCTGATACAGCCAAGATTGCCCTCCGAATTTGTTCCTCGTTTTTAGAATCTCATTGACTTTACCTATGTTGATAGTGGTGAGCGAAGTTTCTTGAAATTAAAGTTGATTAAAACTTAAATTCATTTGAAAATGACCCATGAAAGACTTCAAAGACTATTTACCTTATTAATAGAAGACGGCCCAAACCATAAATTTAAGTGAACACGTTTCATCCTTTCACAAAAATGAAACTGCGAGAAATGAAATGATTTATAAATTCTAGGTAAACTTTTGGAAATAAAGCTCTTTTTACGGAATTTTAAAAGAGCTGTTTTTATATATTAAGCATCTAATAGGAAATTAATTTTGAACATGAAATAATACCTATGTAGTAATAATCAAAGGAATTGTAACGATTAAAAACATGCCATGGAACAGTAGCGTTCCTATGTGGAGAGGAACTGAGAGACATTAGAGAGTTAGTGATGGGGGCAGTAAAAATTCATTTTCCCAAGGGCGCCAGAATAGCTAGAGCTGGTTCTGACCCCAGGCCTTAACTCCAGTGGTGTGGATAAATTATTTGCTTGAGGAAAGATCAGAAATATAGTTTTATGAATTGTTGTTATAACTTTAGATTAATATTTTGTATGGTACAAATGTATCGTATGGTTGTATGGTATTTTGTATAAGAACACAGTTTGAATGAACTACTTGGCACAACTTTTTAAAACCATCAACTATTAATTTTTACGATTAGTTTGTTTACTATACCGTAATTTATAACGATTCAGATGTTTGGATGCATACGTTCTGGATTCACTCTTTATCTACACCACTGCTTAAGACAGCCCTGTACTTATCCATAAGTTTTGGATTTGTACAAATCCAAAACTTGCAAAGTTACAATACTTACAGACTTTCAGTTGTTCTCTTCATGTATTCCAACAATTTAATTTAAAATATTCGTTAGGAATTGAAAATGCAGGATGATTATTTTCAGTTTATCCACAGTTGGTTATGACTTACATTAGGTGCAGTACAGGCCTTTCATAATGAGCTAAAGCCAATAATTAAAGTGTTTCTGTAAAGAATTGTATTTACAATGTTATACATTATTTTGAAGATGTACACTACAATTGTGATACGTAAGAGTTTAATATAATTTAAAAGTAATTTGTCTTATCCCTTTTAAGCATTATAAATTAAAAGCACTTCTAAGTTAATCTAGTATATTCTTACATGTATTACATTCATGCATACTGAAGTACAATGATACTGTATATGAAACAACTTACAGTAGAGATTGGAAATGTCAGTAAAAATAATTTCTTCAGAGACGCTCTAAATTTCACCACCAACATGATTGTTTCTATTAACGAATCTAGACGTATCCACCAGCTATCACATTAATGTTCTCTACTGTACAGTGGAGAGTAGAGTAATCAACATTTAACTTATCAGATTTATTAGTACTCAATTACAGATTTTCAAAGCAAGAGGGAGTAGTAAGTGTAAGTGCTCTTTTCTAATGTTTCTGAGCTAATATGATACGGAATAATTGTTGTCTGGGGTGCACAGAAAAACTGTAAAAAAATATTGGTTACACAGAAGAGTATAATTAGAACAATTGCTCAAAAAAATAAATGAACTAGTTGTCGACCATTATTTAGACTGTTTGAGGTATTAACACTAACAGGAATATATGTTTATGATGTCATAAAGTTAGTGTGTGATAGGCCTGCCTTATATAATGAGTTTACCTAGACACACCACTTTAATACAAGGAACAATAAAAAAATTTCAGTATCCCCACCATAATCTCTCCTTATTTGAAAAAAGCCCATCATACTATATGCATTTAAACATTTTTAACAAAATACCTCCTCATATCACTTGCCTTAATCAAAAACAAATTTTAAAGGCTGTAAAGGATAAGTTGGTGAAGGAGGCATATTACTCTTTGGATGAGTACCTGCTTGATAGCTGGAACTAATTCGCTGCACCCTCCTGTTTTTGATAGGTTTTAATATTTTAATTTATCTTTTTTATTTATTTGTATTATATTATATTTTAGGCTGTTATAATTGCTTATTGATATACAAAATGTATTTGATTAGGATAGTGTATTATTTATGCTTTGACGATGCACCTGTATTGTGTACCTTGTACCCACATACGTAATATAATACGTAATGTGCAAATAAAAAAATTACTAATGACTAATAAAACATTTTAATTTTATCCCACAAAATATACCAATATAAATGAGCAACAAAAAGTGCTTTCTGGTATATTAAGATTTTTCATGTAGTATTCAAAATTACTATTAAGGATCTGAGAGTGCATTCTTTAAATCGTGGTGTCTGTCCCATCTCCCTTTGTGATAACTTTTGAAAGAAAGATACTATAGACTTGAAACAGATACTATAGACTTGAAACTTAGTACATATGTTTTTTATTGGTCCTATTGATTCTAGGGGCAAAAGGCCAAAGAGCAGCCCTGTGTCTGTCTGCCTGCCCATTAGCCATCTGTACGATAACTGTATAGAAAGGTCCTAGACACTTCAAACTTGAGACACAGGTTCCTCTTGGTCCTTAAGAACCCTATTTATTTAGTTGTCAAAAGGTCAAAGAACAGTTTGTCCGTCTGTATGTAAACTCTTTCATCATATTCTATCAGGTCCTCTGATATGTTGCATTGTTTCATTATTAATATTGGCACCAATAGCTCTAATAAATATTGAAATTGTTGTATTATTAAATTATAAATGTTTCTTTAAGTACAAATTCGACAACAATATTCATCTGACATTATTCGTTTCAATAAATATGATGTTCATGTTGAAGAGAAATATACAAATTGTACTAATCTATTCGCAATTTTTAATAAATTATTTGATAATTTTCTATGCTTAATATTTTCTAAAATGTACAATTTAAAGTGTACTTTTACTAAAACTTTTGCAATTTTCTGATCTGGATGAACTTTGTGCTCAACGTGCATTACAGGAAAGGTTAAAATAGGAAGTGTTGTTACTTTTACTGGACTATATATGTAAACAGATGTTTCTGTTATGGAATTTAGTTCAAAGTGTATCCAGCTTTTGAATTTTTGGTTCTCAGTTATGTTTAGATTATGTTTCATAATTATTATTATTTCCCTGAACAAAAAAAAATAAACTCCAAGAAAGTTTTCCAATATTTCTCTTCACACAGACCCAAAAACATAGCCAGGAAAAAAATCTTTGGGGGGGGGGATCCAGACAACTGATATTTTCCTGAGTGGACAGAGAGAGTAGGAACCCATTTTGTTCCTTAAAAAGTTCTTGATCCGTTTCTTTGTTGAGCATTTTTTTAACAGTACATATCAGTAATACTGAATTATTTAAATATAATAATAATCGTTTACTAAAAATAATAATTAAAAAATTTAAAATATCGGGGAGGTCTAGACCCCTTGGGCCCTCTTGCTGGCTACGTCCTTCCACAGACCTTATTCAGACTTCAACAAGTAATTGAACAAAAATAGGACAATTAGTCCAGCCGTTCTTGAGTTTAGCACTTTAGCAACACATTAAGCAATTCGCTTTTATGTCTTTAAAACTTACAATATTTCAATCAGTGAAGGAGATGCTTTTTATAGAATGAAAAAGTTTCCTCATCCGGGAGTACCAACCAATCTTGGAATGAAATACATTCCAAATAAGACAATAAAACTATGGGACTACAAAATATGAACAAATTTTCAATTATAAACTAAAAAAATTTGAATTGCTCTTAATTCCTATAAGTAGTAAATTGCAACCTATCATGATAGGTAAGTGTTTGAATGATTTAAATCATTTGAATATTTTATATTTCCCATGCCCATCTATACTATGCAGGAGGAGTATGCCAGTCAGCATGCCGTGTAACAGGCTTCACTAAATTTGCATATAAAATGTCAATTTAATTTTTGGGATATCCTGTGAACAGATAAACACAGAAAATTGTTTCCAGCACCTTGATTGATGGAATTCAATGTCGCTCAACCAAGTCCCATGGAAGTTCATAAAACTCAGTCTTATCTGAGTAATAATGAAGTTTCATGCAAAATCTAAAGTATAAATATGAGATAGATGTCCTGAAGATATTTAGGCTATGCAAATGCTCAACCAAATCCTATATAGAGCCATGTATCTTCATCAAACACAATACTGCCTATATAGAAATAAAGTTATATGCAAAATTTCAAATCTATAGCTCAACTCTCTATTCAATATGTCCTGTGGATAGATAGGCTTCAATGACATTCTCCCAAATTCCAAATAGAGACATGCATAGATTTGAAGTTACAAATTCAAATCTATAGGTCAATTAATTTGTTCTAAAGATATCGTACAGATAGGCAAAAGAGAATTTTTGTCATCCCCTTAAGTGACATGCTTCACTAACGCTCAGCCAATACGTTTAAAAAGTCCCAAGATCCAAGTTCCAACTAGTTCTGCTAGTTCAAAACAAAAACATAAAAAAACCATATATTAAATATGTAATGTCAGAAGGCAGGTCAATAGAATAAAACCACACAAAAAACGGTGAAAGAGAGTTAATAAAGAGTAGTAGAAATACAACTATCCAGTTTTTATAATTCCATTGTTTATCTGGCTCCAACTATGCACTGACTGTAATGGAAAACATTTATGTTAGTCAGGAGGAGATTTTGCTCTATAAGTTTTTCCTGTGATGTTTGACAGTTTCATTATTTTTATTTTATTTTATACTGTTTCCATTCATTCCAGTAATCTAATAGTTTTCTAGTATACTGGCCTATGCTACCTGACTATCTTGAAGAATCAGGTGTTCCAAAGAGGCCTGAGGTCCAAGCAAGCAAAACTTCAATAGGTGATTACAATTAATTAAAGTAACTACTCAAAGTTTATTGTGATTGTAATCAATTTTGGTAGTTTCTAACATACAGTTTTCACGTAAAAATATTCCACAATCATTTCTTAATTCTAAATTATTTTCAAACGATTAAAAACTTTTTGTACTAGAGACCCTTTTGTTTTTAATTAATTTAGTATTCTCTTTTCAGCTCCTAAAATTCGTAGACCAATACTTTTGTCAATTGCCGTAGCCAACCAGACATATGTATGTAAACAAGTCAGCTACAGGAAGTCAGCTTTAGGGAGCAAGAAAACAAAGTTTCTGAGAAAAGACGGTTTTGGTAAAAAAAATCTAATCTAAAAAAAAGGAAATTAGAACTTGGGCAAAATTAAATTTTAATGAATCTCTAAACAAATCTTTTAAAGATTTGAATGTACTGCCTGTTCATGAGCTGAAGTTTTTGACTCCAAGTTACTTCAATTTCTCTTGCCAGATTTCTAGCGTAATTAGGAATTTCCTAACTTTTCCAAGAAACCATTTCTTGTAACAAGCATCATGACAGCATTTTAAATACATCTGCTTCAATGAACAATCCTATCTCATCAGTTTCACAGCAGATCTCTTGTGTTTTTTCTTCTGTATCACCTAGTGAAGTGTTGAAAATAATTATGTCATTGCTGAAAAGTATTGTGTTGAGATTTTAGAGCCACTTACATATTGGTTAAATCAATGTATTTTATAGGGTATTTTTCCTTCATGCTAAAAATTCTCCAGAGTGGTACATATACGTATATAAAAAAGGAAACCTGGACTTAACCAGTAGCTACCAACCGATTTATTGTGTATCTGTCATCACAAAGATCTATGAAAAAATTCAGGTTGGTCATTTTTTGAATCTTTAAATTTATTTAGTAATTGTCAAAATGGCTACCGCTCTGGCAGATCTATTATTCAGGCCATAGATTATAATATTATACTATAATATATATTATTATACTACAGTTACTCTTAGCTCTTGAAAATGGTAATTCTGCTCAAGTAACCCTATGTGATCTCATATAAGCTTTTGACACTGTACACCATGATATACTACTTGTTAAATTACAATACTATAGTTTTTCATGGTAAAGACTGATGTTTTTGAATTATATTTGACCAACAGGAAACAAGTAGTAGACGTAAGGGGTACAATCTCACAGATTTTAGATTAAGTCAGGTGTTCCTCAGGATGTTGGGACCGGTACTCTTTTTGATTTTAATAAATGACTAAACCAGTATAGTTTTAATATTTTTAGTTTTTCTATAATCTATGCATATGATACCTCTATTTTAAATATACATAACAATATAGGCCAACTCAAATCTTTGTCTGATCAGACACTATGTAAAGTAACTAGTTGGTTTGAATCAAATGGTTTGTTCTTCAATAAAGATAAGACACAAAACTTAATAGTATCTTTGAACACAGACAATGTATTAGCTTGTAAAAATCATATGGAAAATTTGTGTAAAACACTGTCTAGGGTTATCTATTTAATTGTAAGGTTTAAAACACATTTTCATTTTTTTAAAGCATTATGAGGTATGGACTGATAGTGTGGGGATGTGGTACAGGCCCAGAGAAAATTTTAAAAGTTGTCAGAATAATTATGATAGAAAAACCATTAGTTCACTGTTTGTTCAGTCAAAAATTTTAACAGTCATCAACTTGTATATAAATAATGTTTTAATATTAGTTAACAAAAATTACACAACACTGCTTAAAGGAAAATTATGTATAGCTATGAGACAAGACATAGAGATATACTAGAGTTACCAAAATGTAGACTATTTAAAAGAATGAGTTACCACAAGTTGTCCTTAGCCTGGCTAGATTTAACAGAGAGAAAATTTGCTGACGTGACGTATTATTGGTTACTAAGAAACCCCTTTTATAAGCTGGATGAATATTTTAACTGTTCAACACTTTGACGTTGTAATTTATATTTTATGTTAAATTCTACATTACTTATGTTACATAGTCGTTTGACGGAACTATACTCTTAGTTTTAATTGTTTCACTGACAATGTCCATTACAATGTTTGTATATTATTGAAGGAAAAATAAATTATTTGGTTTGAAACACTGGCTGAATACAGAAAATAGTAAAGTAGCAGTTATTTATCAAATAGTAACTCTGTAATAGCAATCTCCAAAAGGAATTCCTCACCAGGCTCAAAGAGACTCTGATTTTCCAGTAAATTTATCCAGCCACTTATCGGTATAAGTAATATAGTTATTGCATCGACAATTAATACAGTTGTATTGCAATAGTCAACATTTGCAATTATAAAGGTGTTATATTTTAGCCACTCACTCAACTTCCACACATGTGCATGTAGGCATCACATGTTCACACATTTAAACATAAAGTATGGTTTAACCTGGGATCACAAAATGTTTTTCTCATAAGTGTGTTTGTACATGAATTCGCTGATCGAGTAAAAAGTCAAAATAATCATGATATACTTCAGTCAAGATTTGAATATTTTTGGATTTGTTTTATTTTTTAGTGCCTCAAGAAGACTATTTATACGCTTGATCCCAGCTTGTGACGGCAGGTTTTCGAAAGCTGCTGTTCTATGTTGGCTGTATCTTAAACAGCCTGTAGCTCTTGTTTCATAGCCATGTATGTCTCTGCCCGCTGTCAATGTACATTTTTATCGACAGTACAGAGCAGTTTCCAAGACATAAAAACTAGGCAGTGTCAATATGCCCAGCTCCCTGAAGGCGTTTCAACACGACTCTAAATTTTAATGTTGCAATAACTCTAACGGACCTCTTTGTAATCTTTCGTAACTGGGTATTCAATGTAGCCCCTTATTTTGCATTATAGTAAGAGACATATTGCAAGCTAGACCTCAAGATCTCAATTAATAAATTAAATACCTGTGTTGCCTCAAGAAATTAATCTTCTATACTCATGTGAAGTTGAAACAATATATCTCGGACCTAAGTATGTTAAACAACAGTTTATTTTATTTGCGAACCCAAACTTGCAGTGATATGTCTCATACTACGGCATCAATGTGTGTCTTATAAGTGTTAATAATAATAAATAATAATAAAAATGCCTTTTATTTCCAAGCGTTTCTCAGTAAAAGACTGTTTTTCAGAATAACTTAGGTCAATCATTATAAATATTTAAAATAGGTGCAACAAACAATATTTAACAAGTACATACTAAACTTAACAGTAACTAAATAATGAACTAACTTAAACTACATGACTATTTTTATAAAAACCCTTTACTTTTATTCTAAATGAATCTAGTTTTACTCGTTTGAGATTTTCGGGGAGGTTGTTGTACAATTTTGGACTGAAGTAAGAGAAGCTCCTCCTACCCAATTCCAGGTTCACTTTTGGAAAGTGTAGCAAGTGCGTGACATGACAGGTGTACTCCACTGTTTTGCACACATGAAGGAAAATCTGATGTGTACAGGTTGAAAAGAATTGGGCCCAGACAACTTTCCTGAGGTACACCTCTAGTTTAAACAAGACAGCAGATGCCTCAGCTCCCAACTTTGTAATTTGGCTCCTATCATCTAGATATGATTTGACCCAATCTATTACACTTTTGCCAAATCCATAATAATGCATCTTCACCACCAGCAGTTCATGATTTATTGAATCAAACGCTTGTGAATAGTCAAGCATTACAACTGAGCTATATCTTCCTTGGTCTCTTTCATCGATCAGATCACTGAATAAGTTTACCAGGGCAGTGCATATGCTGTGGCTTTTCCTAAAACCAGATTGTGTTGTTGGCAAAATGTTTTTTCTTTCCATATATAAACAATTTGTCTTGTTACAATTTTCTCGAGAATCTTGGATACTGGGGGTGATATCGATATGGGCCTTAATTGTTTGACACATTTAGGGGCTGCCACCTTTGGCAAAGGGTGTACAAGACTAATTTTCCAGTTTTCAGGAAAAATCTCATTTTATGAATGACTCGTTTATCAAATGTGTAATGGCCTCTATGGCAGACAGACTCACAGCCTTGATCATATCTATTGAAATTTCTTCACTCCCGACTGCTTTTGATTTGATTTCATTCATTGCTGATTTTACTTTGTCACTTGTTACTGTTGAAAAGATGAAATCATTTACCACTTCCTCTCGCCTGTTTTCCTTAAAGAAGGCAATTTTTTCAGCACTTACTTCTTTTCCACACCCCATTTCAATAAAATATTTATTTATATCATCAATATTTAATTGAAGTGGGAAACTTTTATTTTTGTTATTTCCAACATTACATTTCTTTAGGCACGTCCAAAATTCTTTTGGATTTTTATTGGATGACAACTTTTCTGCAAAAAAGGCTTTCTTAGTCCTCCACACCAATTTATTCAGGTTATTGCGGGCTCTCTTGTAATCTTTCCAATCATCACTGTCCCTGGTTTACCAATATTTGTTTCACAACTTATTCTTTAATTTGGTGTGTTTTATTATGATGTAATTTCTCCAAGGAGCTTTATCTTTGGTTACTATTTTACGAACTATTGGGGCCTCATTATCAAACACAGTTTTTATATGAGTGGTGATAAACGTTTCAATGCTATTTACCCCTTGCAGTTGAGTGACTTTTTTCCAATCAACTTCAGCAGTTGCACTGGCAGCTCGTCTTGGGTCAAATTTTGAAAAATCTCTATAGGTAATCATTTTTGGAATCTTTTTGCATTTCTTAAACATGATGGTGCGGCAAACCATTCTGTGGTCCGTAATCTTCGCCCCTTCATGGTCAAGAATACTAGGTGCATCAATGACAAAGTTGTGTTAAGGAACAACTTAAAAAATGTACAACTAGACAGGATATCCATGATTATCCTCCTAGAACAAAGCATTTGTTACAACTCCTACCAGTTAAATTAACCAAAACAAAATGCAGTCATCTTTTTATGAAAATTAAATTGCTTTAAAAAGTTACTTTTATATGCTAGATCTGTACCTTTAGTCAAATTTAAAACCGTTCTAAATAACATAAACTTATTCACAGAAAATAAATAAGTGGACATTGAAGCTTTGGTAAGCCATACACTATTTTTATTGCTGCTTAAACAGCTGGAAAGACCCTGTGAAATCATTTGCTGTAATACTTCTATAGTTAATTTTTATTAATTTTACCAATTCAGTCAAGTTAGTTCAGTCATGATTTCAGAGGTTTCATGTGAATTGTACGTTTTTAGTAGAATTAAATTTTTATGGCGTGTATAATAATTTACTTCTAATTTACAGACTTTTTATACCAAAAGGACTGTACTTATATTTTATTTTGAATTAAAGTTAAATTAGTTTTGTTGTTTTTGCTTGATCTACATAATTGCTGGAACGATTTGTAATAAATAGGTCTCCTAACTTGGCATCTGAAATGTGAGAGCCTTACATGCACTGGGGTTAAGGATTAAAGGTTGTCTACTACAGCCCAAACCTTAAAGCTTTAATATGACATCCTTAATTTCAGTGCATGTAAGGCTCTCATATTTCAGATACCAACAACATGTCCTTGAGGCTAAGGATTCAAGTTGTCAACTGTATTGTAGACAATACACTAGTGGTGTAGAATAGACACATCATTGTAGTATTAGCTCAAATACTGCACTATAGATAGCTGAGCAGTATCTAGCTAACTAAAACAATGGCATTATTCAAGGTTGCATGGTGTTAACTGAGATAAAAGCCTTGAGGCCAAGAATCCAAGTTGTCAATGGTAATGTAGACAATACAATGATGCTGTAGAACAGACACATCATTGTAGTATTAGCTCAAATACTGCACTATAGATAGCTAGGCAGTACCTAGCTAACTAAAACAATGACATTATTCAAGGTTGGATGGTGTTAACTGAGATACAAGCCTTGAGGCCAAGAATCCAAGTTGTCAATGATAATATAGACAATACAATGATGCTGTAGAATAGACACATCATTGTAGTATTAGCTCAAATACTGCACTATAGATAGCTAGGCAGTACCTAGCTAACTAAAACAATGACATTATTCAAGGTTGGATGGTGTTAACTGAGATACAAGCCTTGAGACCAAGAATCCAAGTTGTCAATGATAATATAGACAATACAATGATGCTGTAGAATAGACATATCATTGTAGTATTAGCTCAAATACTGCACTATAGATAGCTAGGCAGTACCTAGCTAACTAAACAATGACATTATTCAAGGTTGGATGGTGTTAACTGAGATACAAGCCTTGAGACCAAGAATCCAAGTTGTCAATGATAATATAGACAATACAATGATGCTGTAGAATAGACACATCATTGTAGTATTAGCTCAAATATTGCACTATAGATAGCTAGGCAGTACCTAGCTAACTAAACAATGACATTATTCAAGGTTGGATGGTGTTAACTGAGATACAAGCCTTGAGGCCAAGAATCCAAGTTGTCAATGATAATATAGACAATACAATGATGCTTGTAGAATAGACACATCATTGTAGTATTAACTCAAATATTGCACTATAGATAGCTAGGCAGTACCTAGCTAACTAAATAATTACATCATTTAAGAGAGGTTGGTGGTGACAACTGATGCTGTAACTTGTTAAATCTTATTGTCAAGGATACAAGCCTTGAGGCCAAGGATTTAAGTTGTTAACATTAGGTGTAGCTAACTAACAAAAGACATCATAAATATACTTAATATATGTGTGTTACTTTATGATCCAAGTTTTATTGGATAATGTATTCCGTATTTTTATGTTTTCCTTACTCTGAATGTCCATTATGATGTTAGGTTCACAATTGACCATTAGAAGATACAAGTGCTATGTATTGAATCAGCTAACTTGTTTGATGTGGGCTACTCTCTGGACGGTAGGGTATCCCTTGCCCAAACTGCGAGGAACTACCCTGGCATTTGCACTACCAACACTGCAGCATTATTATTTTAGATATGCAAGTCTTACTTATAAAGATAGAGCCAAGGATTAACGGTTGTATACTGTAGGTGTAACCTTAATTAAACAAGGACATTTTAGTCAAGGTAAATCAGTTTAATCATCTCAGATGGATTCTACTTACAAAAGTTGCCAGCCACTTTTGGCAAAAAATTACTTTTTCCTAAAAAAAACTTGACTATTTTTGAAGATAAATCATAATATTTCTTATATTACTCCTATATAGTTATTTGTCCACTATTACACAAACTTGTTTATTATTTTTTCATATATTTAAAATACTCAATAAAAAATTAAAATATTTGAGTTAAATTACATAACTCATAAAAATTTTTGAATTTTACTTACTTGGAAGAAAGTTACATTTTGTAAAACAAATATCTACTGGTTTTCATGCTTGTTACAGCAATTATACTACTGAGTCAACATTGGAAAATATCTTCACATATCAGTATGCTACCATGTTCTTGAAATGAATCAAAATTGTTCACAGGTAAACACTAAAAATAACAAGTTACTATTTAAATATACACAGGCAACAGGAAAACAGACTCAAAAATGAAGCAGTGAATTAACTGAAAGCTAAAAGACCCTGCAAGAGCTGAAATAGTACCAACTGGTGGTCCCGACTCTTGTAGGATGAAGATCATAGGGTGGGGGGTTTTAGTGGGTGTTAGCCTGGGGGAACCGTCAAGGATAGGCCTCTAGGTATCTGGTAGAGATTTCCCTCTCCCCTTGAAGCAAAAAGAGGGCAACAGCTGATTGAATGAAATATTTTTGCCAATTTCAAAATAAAACTAACTATATAGGTTTATTTTGATATTGAAAGTATCAAATTTTTTACAACACTTCCCAAAAATAGGATGCTGACAATCTATGCTTCAATTGCCATCATTCCAAAATTAGGATAAAGGCTGTCTACTGGAGTCACAACCCAGCTAATTAAACAATTGACATTGGTCAAGGTAAATCAGCCCAATCATCTCAGACGAGTCTTGCTAACTTTACAGCCAAGTATTAAAGGTAAGCTTGTCTCCCTAAACAAGTTAGGAGTATGCCACTTCATGTGTCGTGTAACAGACTTTGCTGAGTTTGTACGCTAGGTATCAAGTCCACAACTCATTTCATTCTCAAGATGTTCTGCAGACAGATATCTAGACAAACAATCGTAGAGTAAAATAGATCTATACATCCCACTGGGCAGGAAAAATATAAATTGCGTCAGCCTATTGAGCGATAGGCTTCAATGATGCTCAACCTAATTCCATGGTTAGACACGCACCATCAGAACTTTCTTTTGCAAGGTATCTTGCCCAATTATAAATTCACATTTTTCTTCGTTGAGTTAGGTTTCATTTATAAAAGTTTCGATGAGGTAAGGAGGTTATTACAAGAGTGCATCAAAATAAAATCTTATCTCAGATTTTTTTTGACTTTCCACTATATTTTTTTTCATTTATAATGGATGAATAAGCTACATGTGTTAATATGTCACATTTTAAAATCACATATGATTGTATTTAGTTTCTTTACAAATTTGTTCTTTCGGCTATTTTCTTGTTGCCATCACAGTTACCCATAAGAGCAATGCTCAGCCAAATCACATGGCATGGACATACAAAATCAGTGTTGCATATATATAAATATAACTTCATGCAAATGTTTCAAGATATTGTGTGAAAAGACAGCAACTTGAAACTTGACAGATATGTTAAGCTAACCAAAGGAACATTAATTAATAAAAAATAAAATATATCGAAAACTGTTAATCATACAATTATTATGCAAGGCTAATATTTTGTTGTACATTTAATGAACAATCCAAAGGTATCCCATTTTTAGTAATTGGTTAGAAAAATAAGTTGTTGGTTACGGCTATTTTAATTGTCGAGTGTACGTAAAAATATAATTTTGTTGTGATATAAATTAAATTTTTTATTTCAATTAAATACAGCTGTTAATGATGCTGAAACCAGCATAAGAAAAATCAGCACTTGAATCTAAAAGTACCTCTTTCTATCAGTAAGGCAGAATAAACACCCAAACACTGAAGTAGCTGTAGTAACTCTTTTATTTAAAAACTAATTTAAACAAACAGGAAATTGTTGGATTCATATTTACATTAACAAAACATTATTTTTACAAAACCTAAAGGTTTAAAATATATTTCAAATTGAAAACTTTTAATTGCCTCCATTTTGAAACAGAAAGTGAAAATATTTCGATTTTTGTTAATGCCAGATAACAGCTTAAAGAAGTGCCAAATTTCAAATAAGTTTGTTTTTCAAATAAATAAAAAAAATCATACAGACACAATGGAAAACTAACCTACCTTCATAGGAAATCTTTTCTTACCTTTGGTGTAAGTAATGTTAAAATCCTGTATTTATTAAGAAGAGTGAAAAGCAACCTACACTGTAATAAGCAGCTCTCATTAACAACATCAGTACTACATGAGGACTGGAAAAGGGATTTTGTTTTATATCTGTAACTACCTCGGACATTTAAGAGTTCTTTAAGTTCACTCAGAATCCAGCCATGCGAATGTGATATTCTAATTATTGTTTCTTTTTAGTTTACAGCGCTTATTTGAAATGAATACCTTCTATAGAGAATCCACTTAGGTGTGAGGTGCAATCAGTAATAAGGATTTTGGTGACAAAACATTACTCAATAGAAACTAGTTGGCAAGTGTGTTATTGTACTTGTACTTAGAGAATTATGTATCCCAAAGGGTGGAATTGAGTAAATGGTGAATTAGATTTCAATTGTAACAAACAAACATGCAAAAGTTGACTAGAAGATTCTTTGAAACTGCCGATTCACAATAATGGAGCAAGCAGAGGTGGTCTTGTATTTCCCTTAGTTTAACACAAATTTCACAAAGATTTTTCCATGAATCATTTCCATGAATGAATCATTATACAGAATTAGGAAATCACAAATTTTGTATCAGGTAGGTTCTAAATATTTTACGAGAAAAACACAAGAAAATAGCTACATCGTTGATTTAAACAAAGATGGAGACTCGATTATTTGATTAAATCTTAACTGGTGATGAGACTTAAATAGTGCATGTAAACTTTGAGACCAAATTAGGTTCTACAAACACAAATTCTTTCACAAAACCAAGAAAATGCCTGCAAACAATATCTGCAAAAGAGCTTATGTCAATTGATTTTTGGAACAAAAAAGTGTACATCATGTAATTTTTTAAACATACCATAGCATTAATGTTTACTCCAAGAGTTATTAGAGTTATTGACAAACTTTGGAAATCTTATTGTGCTTGAAAACTCCTGGATACTTCTACAAGCAGAAGGTGTTTCCACATCACTTTTTCGGTTTAGACCAATAAACCAGTCAGTATTAACGTAAGTTTTGACCTTGCACCAAATGACTATAATCTGTTTTCAAAAATTCTAGTGTCTCATAAGCTGTAGAGGAAGGAAGTAATTGAATTTCAAAGTTCAAAGCCAGTAAGTACAGTTTATACATGAGAGTTTCAATTACTGTGCAGGCTGCATTTCACTCTTTCTCTAATACATCTTCCTGTTGTGATCCATACTTCATCACCTCAATACATAGAAGGCTTGCACATCTTAGTATACTTATACTTTAATACCAACTTGAAAGCTTATCTTCTTCTTCAGATCTTCAAAACAACACTTTATACATTAATATTAAGGTATTAACAGGATGAATAAAGGTCAACAAGTACATGAATGATCTGATTTATTCAAAGTCTTTTGTTTTCAAATAGTGTATATTTTACAACCAATCATACCAAATGGTCAAGATAGAGTAAACAATTTAGCTATCTACCAATATGGGGAGACAACAAAACATTCTCAGTTATTGGAAAATAAATTAATAACAAAAATAATTCATAAACGTTCTCAACATATTCACAATTATCACTATTATAAATAACTCGAAAATGTGCAACTGAGTAAGTGATTGAAACATACAAAGCAAGAAGCTTCAGTTGACAGAAAAATGTACAACATTTAGACAAGTCCTTTGGAAATTGTTGAGCAATGATCCTGTTTGAAAAATCTGACTGTAGCTGAGTTTTTTGCTAAAACATTCATGCTGTATCTTTGTCAAGAAAAACACATCTAATGCCACAATATCATCTATTGATACAGTCAGTACTAATGGCAAGTGATCAATCATGTATGTAGTGAATAACAGATAAACAAAAAATGCCACTGAACATGAAACCAAACAAAGAACAGATTACTACTTATTACAAGGCCTGCGGTTTATGTAAAATACTCCTAGCTAGGCCTCTACAGTATGTATAATGTAAAACTACTTGAAAACCTGAAAATTGAAAACAGAAACATTGAAGTTCAGATCTGCTTTCCTTCTTTTAAAATGACAGCATCAATGTTTAAAAAAAAACAAGAGCAAAATGTCCACGAGGCCATATTTACAGCAGCGCATTCATACATGTGCTAATGCAAACTAAAGGACTACAAAGAGTGATTATGAAATGCAAAATATTACACCTAATATTATGATCTGAAAAGGAACTTTGAATTATATAACAATCCCCTGAAGAGGGAGGCCCCTTGGACTATGAACCTTACGTAAGCAAATATATACAGCGACTAACAGATCATTGTGTTCACCAACTAGATTAACAAAAAGAGCTGTCAAAAATGCAACTGTTTAATTGAAATAACACTTAAATTATCAGTCCTGAAGTGACTGAACATAACAATCTATGACCGAAATATATATGAAAAAAAGTGTTTGGCCAAATGCTACAATAAGAAGCGGCATACACATTATACACATTTTCCATCACATACATATATAGTAGAGAAATGTTAACACTGACATCAGCAAAATGAGAAAAACTCGACTATCCAGCACATCTATGATGTGATGCGCCCTGCACTTTTGTTCTAACTACGGAATTTTAATTGTACGTATACATATCCACGATAAGCTAAAACCAGCCATCTGTTGCTCAGTCACGCATATAAAACAATTTTTCATATTTTTTTTCTTTTTTTCTTGTTTCTTGCACAACAAAAAACACAAAACAATTTTTACATAACTTAAAAACAAATAAGAACTAGAGTTATCTCTAATAAAGTAGGGAAGAAAATATCAGGAAATTGAAAGAGAGAGACAAGTTCCTGATAACACAAACAGTCTTGAGAATGTAACCGAGAGCCGTGGCCGAGCACTAAGGTCCTCCCGGAGCACTGAGACCCACCCCACACTCCCCACACATTGTGCCTAGATAACAGTTTATTTAACCACAAACTGACTTAAATTTCATAGGAAAATACAAAAAATCAACGATATTACTTATTAATGTGGGAAAATGTTTTAATATAAAGTATAGTTTATTAACATTCGATGAAACCGCTTGAGAATAGGAAGAGCCGACACAAGACTTGCAAGAATTGCTAACAACATCATTAACACTAACTTCATTTAATACTGAAATTTCACTAAGATTAAGTAGAAAGAGGAGAATTGCAGTAGGACGTCTGATATTATATTATGACTAAAACACAGATTGACCATTAAATTGTAATTACTGATAAATACAAATTTGATAACAACTACTCAAAACAAATTATTAGGCCACTAAAACACTATAAATTTTTATGTCCAACTGCAATTTACCTGGTTCAATTCGTAAAAAAATTTTGATGGATTATTCTCTAGCCGGTGGGAATTAGCTAATCTGGCTACGATCAAAGAGAGTTGTTGTGAGTGGCGCGGGCTGGGGGAGACGATCACGTGTGTTGCTTGACAACGATGACACCAGGGCGCTGTTGCTGTGGGTGAGGGTGGGAGTGGAACTGCAGGAAGGGGTTCATCTCCACCTTGAGTAACCGCTGTTGCTTTGTCAGTGCTAGGGGAGACTCTTGCGTTGTTCCTGTTGTGCCACTGTTTGCTGACACCTCTGTCCCACTATCGCTGATAAAGGCGTCTCCCTCTAGGTGACGGATCGCTTCAACGATGGTCTCCAGATTTTGACGGGACGTGCTGGCCAGATATACTCTGAAACCAAACATTGTATTTAAAAAGCTGAAAGTTGATTTTTTGTCCGTAATTCAATAGTACATTGAACAAGATTTATCGATTGAATGGATAATGTTTATATTCACTAACAGAACTTTATGCAAGAACAAACTTGATTGAACTTATCATACCTAGCCTGTGGGACGACCTCTTCACCATTAGTTCCACTAGGTGAGGACAATCTCTCGACTTCCACCTTGGGTTCAGCCTTGATAGCAGACTCTAACATAGTGGGGAGGCGAGAGGCGGTGGCAGGGGATGGGGAGGTGGGAGGAGAAGGGGTGGTGGCGATGACTGTCTCTGTGTGACTGACAGGCTGGAGACTTGCCGCAGACACGACCTGTAGTGTCGCGACTGCACTGGCTGTCTCCTGTCCTACACTCTCAGACCCCGTGCTTGACTGGCTCTCCCTGCGCAATGGCGTCAGCAGACCTGCTGCTAAGGGCTCCTCCTGCAACAAATTAATACTATGTCAGCACTGGCAGTACTACACTGATATTACAAAGAAGTACATTTTTAATTTTTAAATATATTTTAAAACAACAAAAAAACTGATTCACGGTTGTCAGTTGAAGTGAGGGCTAAAAAACCAACAAAGTAAAATTGGAAAAGGATCAACACCAGTGGTGGCAGGCTACTATTCCAGCCACGGAAATGATTCAAATTCAATTCAGAGTCCACAAAGGTTTCTGGACACCTTCAATCGACATTTTGGACATCCAGACGCCATTTTCATGTGTGGAACACAATTGAAATTTTATCACACTTTACGGTCACAAATACTCTGTTTGTTTGATTTATCATCATAGATTGATGTCAACTATACCTGACATGTGAACTCTCAGTGACTGCTAGGATTGATATGAACACATGGTTACTAGTTGATCTATCATTATATACAGTGTATCCACGATTTTACATCAACATTTCCATTGCAGAAAATGAAGAAAAGATTGTCTAGTTGATTAAGTTCACTATCCTCAGTTTTGATGAAATTCTAGATTGGTTTGGAGGTAAAACTACTATTGAATTCCAGGTTCATTTCCACAATGACAAGGGATATACAGCTAACTCGAAACTCATCAATGTAGATGAGGTGGAAGCAATTCTTATAGTTAAGTCAACTAAAATCAAAAGAGTTGACTTGTTGGCATTTCTGCAGATTGAGGTAGATAATGGCAAAATGAAAACAAACGTTTAAGAACTGACCTCTTGCTGTTGTTGACTGAATTGTAGTTGGACTTGTTGTGTGATCTCCCGGATCCGTTCTGGATACAGTTGTGTCTCTAAGGAGCGGACCTGATCTTCCAGGATCATCCGCAAACCTCGCTCACGATCGAGCTGTACCCTCAGATCTATGAGCTCAGAGTTGGCTCCTGCCTGCTCTATGTCCAGTAGGGTAGGGCTCCCGGCACCCCCGACTGCGACTGCTCCTGCTCCTGTCACCGCGCCATCAGATGTTACTACCTCGTCCGCCACTGACACCACCAGTCCTGACAACATTACACCAACATTACAACATACAGTTGTACTTTACAATCAAATATTACAAAACCACAATTATATGTTCATTAGTTTTATTGAAGTAAAACATTTTACATCACTTTAAATCTAGAGAATTCCCAGCTTTAAGTATTTATTTCATAAACATATTGATTTTTTACATATGAACTGTTAGTAATTCCCATTACTCTTAAGTTAATTTTGTTTGTTTTCTGTAATGCCTGAAATAAATTAATTTGCAAAAAAAGATTAGATTACTATATAAGTTTAATTTACAATAGAGAAACAGTCCCTAATTAATGTGTATATCAATTTTGGATTGAAACCAATCATTCATGTCCCCTCCACAATTAAATCAAATAGTTTTGCTCTGTATACCATGCCTACAATAAAGAACTACCAGATACAGTGAACACTAGCACATGAATCGGGTGTGTTAAGGATTGGTAGTGAAACCAGGATCTCCAGTACACGAACTCTGTATAAACATCTTTGAGTGAATGTTTTCAGGACCATTTGAGCACAATAACATATGTATTCAATGTGTCCAACAGTGAGAAATGGAAAATAAAAAATCTACCGTTAACAGTTGATATCATCCAACAACGATTGGTCGGCAGGCATAAGTTACCTGATTCAGTCTTCCGCTTCTTCGCAGCAGAATTGCTCTCGCCCTCGTGCTGGTTAATTAGACGCTTCAACTGGCAATTCTGAGATAACAGACGCGTCTTCTCTTGCTCCAGCTGGTAGATGTATTCTGCAGTCTGCTGGAGGATCGCCGCCTGGAACACACGAATGGAAATCAGTCAATATTCAGTGGAAACTCCTGCAATGTAAGCACTAAAAGTAAAATGAACGAGTGTAGTCAACTGTTGTTACAAACGGCACTGCTGAAAATTGAACGAATTTGTATAATCCGTATCAGTAAATTCTCAGATACTATTTCAACGTGTAAATAAAAATCAACACCGAACGACATATGGAAAAATAACGCCCATAAAAATAAATGATGGGCTCGTTCCTCAATATTTTAATTATACCGGAGTCAGTTTGTAGCCGTGGTGAGGAGGAGAGGGCAGGTGTGTCGCACTCCTAAACACAACAAAGGCCTGGCAGGTGCAAGGGGAACAGCCGGTAACCATCTGACTCACTTTACCCGTCAAAAGACGTACACAACACCTCCTCCCCCTTCCTGTACGCGATTAATTGTGTTTCGGCACTCTAGTGTAGTTCAACATTCAGTACTTGTCACTACTTAGGGCTGTCCGCGTGAAAAACGCATATATTGTAACATCAGTATACTGTCCACATGACGGAACTCTTTTGACTCTATACGCATATTCAAAAATTAATTGTTTTCATACAAAAGCCCTCGAAACTTTCACTGGCGCTACAACACAACGAACATACAAAAATCGATATTTCTAACCGAGTTGTAAACTGAACTGTGTAATGTATTTTACTGACTACACATAGAATGTATAATCGGTGCAGTTTAATCTACTATGTCATTTATGCTTCGATTGTTCATCTTTAACCGTACATTTATATAAAATATTCTCATAAGTGCTCACTATTTTGATATAATATAGTTTACCACTCATACAGGACAAACCCAAAAAGGTTTCAAACAAACAATTTTGATGAATTGTGTACAAACAATGCACTGCGCACATAAAGGCTAATATCAAAGTTCATGATAACTTTTAGTAGATTCCGTGGTGAATAGAAAAATTCTTTAAATTCTATTGAAAATTAGTAGAAAAACATGTTGAAGTCTGCAAAACGGCAAAGCAGTGCCCTGGAAATACCTTCAATATATACTACTGTGATTAAATCGGAATAGTGAAGACATTTATTTCAAATTGCCGTAATCGAATATATATGTTTCTATTTTAGACAAAAAGTTTATGTTTACAAATGCAAAATTCAACGTACTTTAGAAAACGAATCGACTGGTACCCCAAAAAGTTCCATCACCACATAAAATGTCAAACATATTGTTTACATAATATAACATTGGTAATTCGAGATATCTTGAAATTTCCTACCGTTAAAATATATCTGAAATAAAAAAATCAATTGGGCAGCTCGAAATCCGCCACTATCACAACAATCATATGTCCAACGTGATGATTACTAACATTGTGATTCGACATGTTTTGTTATTAATCCATCTGATTAACATATCCAGAAACGAATCTACTGGATAACCAGAAAATTATTCACTACCACAACAATCATTGGCCAAAAAACGTGATGATTACAAATTTATTAATTCAACATGTCTTGTATTCAGGAACGAATTTACTGAATAGCGAGAAAATGATTCACCAATACAATCAGTACCTACGAAAGACATGATGTTTACATTTATAACATTTACGTTTCGATTCCTTTTTTCTCTCACTGACATAATTCAGAGCAGGACTTTAGTAGATAGCAGTAAAAATACTTTATTTATCAAATTTCATGAATTGTTATTTTTATTATTCGGGCTAGGGAGTGCACAGACAACTCCGAAAGTTCGTCACCATCAAAATCAAAATTAAATACCATAAATACACTTAATGTGAAAATGAATTTGTATTATTCAAATGTTTTATTTTCCTCTGACACACTTATAAAGCAGTGCCTTCTTCATTACTGAACGCCCGGGAAAGAAGGAAGGCGCAATATAAAGCAGAAGCAGCTGAGCTGAGAGGGAACTGGTTTTCGTCAGGTCCAGCCCCCCTCCACGACCTTGAGGGGAACAAAGAAGCACCTCGTCTTTGTCTTGTCGGCCCCTGGCCCCAGCCGGCGCACGGCTATTGGTTAACTGGAGCACTTTGTCGTTGTCCACTACCCGGACCGGACCGGACAGATATATTCACTGAGGACACCGTCTCGCAGCCCGGTCTGCAAATATATTATGTAAATAAACATTTGCGATTAAAGCGAGTATAAAGAACTAATCTGAATGCAAAAGAAGTGTTAGCGACGTCGGTGTTCTTTTATACCCACTGAAAAGAAGTTCTTTGAGAAAGGAAGAACTATACAGAAAGATTAATTGAATGAAAACAAAAGCGATGTGAGGAAGAGGGGTTATTATGTGAGAGATTGACATTTCCCGTTCTCGCACCCCTCCCTATCCTGAGCCGAGGCATTAACCCCTTTTTACACCTTTGGGTTCCCATGGAATTGAGCTTGGATTTCTTGGCCGTAGATTAGCTTAGTGGGAATGCTAATCTGTTATAAAATTGATGTAACATATGAAATTCCATTAACTTTCATCCATTTCTACTGTCACGTCACTTTTAATATTCGACTGATAATACAATAGTTTTGATGTAAATATTTAGTGATTGGCTTCTTGACATATTATCTCTGCTTTTGAAGTGAATGTGGTCAAGAGCTTTATTGCGACAGGCAAATCTTATACGGAATCAACCTAAAAGAAGTAAATCTCCGCAGACTGTTCTAAGACTAGCTTCAGAGTGGGGAAGGTGCGGATGCTGTCCCCTTTCCCCTACTTACGAGCGACAGAAGCAATAATAAAACCGGAACTTCCTGTGGCAACCATCTGTTTCCGGGCGTCGTCCTCCACTAGATGTTCAGACACATTCCGATCACGATCGCTATACACCAAACCCCTTCAGCTCCAACGTTTTTTATGTTAGACAATTAGAAAATATAATAATAATACTGATAAACTTTCAAGAATGAAGATTTTTGTTTCTAATTTCACACTTGTAGTTAAAATGGTAATATTCAAACAATATAAACATATAGCTACTGCCACAAGTACAGTCACAATAATGAGCAAAACTGTCATATAAAACATTTGTTAATGTATAAAGTTATTATTTGGTTGATACGATTCTGGCTGTTTCTTTTTTAATATTTAGTCATTTATTTCTTTTTTGGATTTGATACAGAAACGTTCCCGTGTACAAAATATTAATTATTAGTTAACAAAAAATTTTAAAATCTGTTATTACTTGATTTAATGCATAGGATTTTTTTATAAACTATTTTGATTATAAAATAGAAGAAACATAAAAGTCAATATTTTTAATTATTTTGAAAAGTCTATTATGTTTTGCAAATATTAAAGATTATATTGAATAGACTTATTTTGTTAAATAAACTTGTTAAGTATTCAATTTAATAATTAAAATAAATACACCTATTCCCATAAATAAACACACAGTCCGTTTATTTCTAAACAACAAGTTCACCCTAAAATAAATGTAAAGACATGATTCATATTAGAATTCTTTTCTACTCAAAAAAGAACAAACCGACATAATAAAACAAATTCTTGGGATGGTTTGACCTTTTAATGCCAACATAGTGGCCTGCCAAGATTTATAATTTGGAAACTGAATGTTCAGGTAGGCTTAATTCATGTTTAGTGTACAGAAAGGCGTTGCACGACGTAGAGGTTATAACATATGGTGTAGTCTACAGTGTACAGTGTAGCGGATCAGCTGGTGGCGCGGCGCGGCGGGCACACCCGGCAAGGGCCCCTTTCCCGTCAGCTGTTCGACAACAACATGGCCGCCGTCGCCACGGCCGCAGCCTGCTCGATAATACCCACACGCTATAAATAGCATCACCCACTGCTATTGCTGGGTAACGCGCATCTGTTATCTGTTCCCGCAATAATGTAATATAATTCAAGTTGTCACTTCTAATTTTCTAACTTTTCACACCACAAATGGTGACAGAACACAGCAGAGAACACCCTTTGAATTTTAGATGGATATAAAATAACTATGAAACACGTTTTTTTGCATTCAGAACTAATGTATTTTAATCGGTGTCAACTACATGTTTTATAATGTTTATCACGTAAAACATTGTAGAGGTGAGCGTGGAGGTAAAGGACACGACACGGGATGGTCACGGCCAGAGAAAGTGGTGGCGTGACAGTGTCTGACCTTCACAGCACGCCGCTATTCTGCAGGCCATGTGGGGAGGGGGCAGGAATGTGGCGCGGTACAGTCGCAGCTGATATTTTGTTTCCGGCTCTTATCTCCCGGTACCGGTACATTCCACAGCATCCTGCGTTCATCAGCCCTACCTCGGCATACTGTAAAACTATATATTAATTCTGTGATATGACGTCACTGGGGTAACTAGGGTCAGCCTTGGCTCTGATGCAGGCAAGGAGAGGGGCGGGGGATTCATCCCTTGCCTGGCCTGACCGATAATATAACTGGTTTCTTAACGGTCAGGGAGCGAGCGGAACAAGACAGGGGTAGGGGGAGGTGAGGGCATGACCTTTGAGGGAACGGACAAAACTGCACTTTAGTGTCCAACCATCAGCTGATTGAGAGCCACCATACACTCACTGAATGGCAGCAGACGTTCATAGCGATGATACTTTGTTGCAAGCAAGCAAGCAGTTACAGCAGGCCAATGCCATCGATACTGTTATCAGCCAGCTAGGAGCTGTTTGTTGTACTCTGCACACATCAGGTGTTGTAATCAGTCGATGATAACCACAACGGCGCGCCCGTACATCACAGTTTATGATTGCGGTTTCTCGTTTTTTAAATTATTAAGTATCGAACACCTGAATCAATACCAAAAGCAAATTGATATTAACGCTATGTTACTGGGTGGCGTGTTGGCCGAGTGCGAATGAAACCTTGCACCATACGGTCTATAGTTTACGGTAGTGTACAATCAATCTATGAGTGGACTAGACCGGGCGCGGGTGGCGTCGGGGCGGCCAGACCAGACATGACGTCATTGCCGCTCGCCTGACCACGCCCAACAGTAGTGTGAGGGGGCGCCGCGACGCCACCCGCCGTCTACAGCGCCACCGTCGCGATCAATACCTCGGTTCCCACCCTCCGTGTACGTACACCGACACTTGAAATCGGCTGTTTCATTACGCAACGACTGCAAAAAAATTATCAGCTTCCGTTCGGAGCAGGAATCGGGAAGAATGTATAATGCACCATGAAATATGCCAGTTGGAGAGAAGTAGCTTAGTAACATACATACAGGATGCATTTGAAAAAAATATAACATTTGTCAAAAGAAATTGATACTGGACGTATGTAATATTAATAGAGGAGTCGATCGATGTTAAGTACTATGCAAGATAACTAAGAGTAGGTAACATAATTGTTGGCCAGGTCAATTATATTAAAAACCACTTTTGGTTGTTGGGCGTTGTTCTGCCATAGAGGGGGAGGGTGGGAAAGGGTCAGCCATAGGGGTAAGATGGGGAAAACGCCCACACAATCCTGTATCTCCGGGCCTGGGCCTCCTGAGAGGTAATGTGTCATTATTGTGGTCATTGTTTTGTTTAAGCACGAGTAGTTCTTGTGAACAAACTGAAAGGTAGTTTGACAACTGTCCATCAACTGCACACTATGTTACCCATCATTATACTACAACCGATAGGTAAGGGACAGAGATCACTACAGGTTTAAGATCTACCAGGTATGTTATTTTAAAACCACTCTCTTTCTTTGTTTTGACAAACTAACGAAAACCAAACAAAACTCCAATCTGCAGCACTTTCCACCTTTTTGATTTAATATATCAAATAGAGCACTCACTGTCTGCAGGGGTTTAGGTCCTTCATTGCCGATTAGTAGGTTATATAAATTTCTTAATATATAAATTAATTTCAAAATGTATTAATTTTATTAAACTGAAACTAAGAATACGGTTATTTTCGTATGGTGTTGAATATTTTAACGTGTTGACCTTATCATTTGCTTAGTTATTTTAAAAATTGAGTGTTTACCTTAACGAAAATCTCATTTATTTGGCACTGTATAGTTGATAATCAACGGCTTTGAAATGCCCAGATGTTTTGTATGACAAGCAACCAGTTAACAATTCTTTCAGGGCACCTATAATCACTTTGTATATAAATTACGCCAGAAATACATTCATCGCATTCAAATTAATATTTTCTAAAATGTAATTAATGTTACACTTTGTTCAGTTTGTATACATATGAGTACGTTACAATAGTGAAAATCGTAAAAGTTAATTCTAACTCAACAAGTAATTAAATTCACGTAAAAATTCTGTTAAATCAATAGGACTATTAATACAAGAAATGCAACTATTATAGATGTCATAACACAACGGCTTCAAGAGGGCTACATTTAGAAACTGCGAAGACCCAATCAACTAGACCGACAAGTTTATGAAATTTGACAACAGTACCATGAAAATTGCAATACCTTTCGACACATTTAAATGCGATATTAAAAATTAAGTTGTAAATAACACAACTGGGCTAGACGGAGAGGTCCCAGATTTATTTGAAAGGTACACAAAATACTGCCAGGAGAAAAGTAGGCCTACACGTGGAAATATTGTTTGGTTTAAGATATGAAGGTGTTCTTCAAAACTTTAAAATTGTTTCAATCTACTCGTATTTAAAAGATTTCTCGGAACGAGGAGCAACACTGTTGGTCACAGCTTCTGGTTTCATTACTTCCGGTAAACCGAGTGGAATTTACATGAATGTGGGTAGGGCAGTATTACTTTAGAAGCGGTAATTTGAGATAGCCTCAAAATCCCGCACGCTTTCCTTGTTAGTTATAACCCTTGAGATACCGATATTCGTACCAATCGATTCAAACATTTCGATATATTCTGTATCTCTAGACGAAGTACAACAATGTTTTATGAAATACTTGAGTGCATTCACGTACATTCACTTTTAACACGGGAAGACTGTAATTTAGCGGACTTGATAAATGAGGAGCTGAACTACTTACTAGCGAAACAAAAATTTCCCCGGGGGTTTCTTTTACTTACTTGCAAAAAATACCCAGGAACGAAAGGGTTAATTTAAATAAAATGTACGTGATCATAATCATAATAAAACTTCTACACAATTTACACTACGCGCGTCTTAAAATGGATGATATCTTAGGTTTTGAGTAGACGAGACGGTGAGAGCAACTTCGAGTCAAACTGCAGTAAACGTTTCAAATCCCAATCATCAGTAAACATTCGCGAACTGAACCAACACTGATAAGAATCAATCCTCGTTTTAGGATCCATGGGCTGCCTTCTGTCACCAATTCCTGCACTTAAACCACTCATTGCGTACGACTCATAGTGATAAATAAAAGTAGTAACAACATTTTGTGTCAGTACGGAACTAATTATCCCGGATTTTACAAATCTTATAAATAACTTACACAGTATACAAAACTCTGCCAAGTGTTATTGTCCTGTAATGCTTATCAACGGAAATGCTAAGACACCGATCAAGATAATTTTCGAATAGGCCTCACATAAACCTCGGGTGGAAAATCATAATTCAAAATCCATTCCAGTTATTATGTATTTCAATCTCGCATGAGTACACGTACTTATTGCAGTATAGCTGCCAAATTAAATTTACAAACTTTCATTCATTCCAGGATGATGCGCAATTTCAAAAAGGTTTATTTCACTACACAACGTAAGGAAAAAATGCCTAAAGCCATAAAAGCTAGCCCATGGAAAGGCACGTTTAATACCGTCTAGTATTTAGGTTTACGTGTCATTCATTAGTAAAAATGTGTTTTGTTAAATTATGTTTATAATTATTATTTTTAACAGTAGCGAGCGAGGACAGTTACGTAATGTATAGGTAGGATAAATATTCATGCTAAATCGTAAGATCATGATGACTTATATAGTTTTTTAGGAAAAAAAACAGACAGGCATAAAACAAAGCATTAATTTGTCCTAAGAATCGAAATCCTATGTATATGTTTGATATATGATGTATAATATAAACAACATGAGTACAATAAACAACCAGTGATACAGTGTGTATATTCTAATCAGGCTAAGTTGGTAGCACTGGAGGAGCTAAAGTTAAGATATCAGCTGTTGAGAACAGCTGCGAGTGGCGCAATCATCGTGTCAGCTGACAGCTCTCAAATGGATGATGTCGCTGCCGGCTGCCGAGCGGCACTCCGGCACAACAGACCGCAATCTATGTATACGAATGTGTGTTGTACTATAAATAGCAGCGCAAACATTGGCTAAGAACAACAGGGTACGTAAATACCTCATTACAATTACAACAATTAGTCGCACATGGTGGTGAAATCTGCGCAATAATTATAAAAATGTGGAAAAGAATTAACATTTTATAACCCTACCAGCTAAAGATCACCATTCCTTAAATAATACGAGTATACGACTCAAATCGGTAAATTCTCCTTTGTTACATATGAGGATGGATATTTATAAAAACTTCTCGAAAATATGGAGTAGCACGTGAAACCAACGAACTGAGAATTATCCTATTGCGAGTTATCAGAAAATTATCTTTTGTGACAACAAACTTACTCCCGATACAGTTACACACTGCTACTGCAGTGAGATGTTGGAAGTGTACAACGAAACATTACTACATGACTCAATTATCTCAGTTTTAATTAAAAATTCGAAAAAAAAACTTTTGAAGTCCAAACTCATTCAATTCTAGTTGAAAAAACAAACGGAATAGTACAAATTAAGCTGGAATAAAATCAGTTATAAAAAATGTTTATTCAACAATTTCAACTTTATATGGCAATTTTAGTTTCAGTAAATCCATTAAACTAGTAGAGTTGTAATTAAGTTTGCAAATGTAGTGAGTGGGGCCAGCGCGCGCGCACGCCGCGTACCGCTCAGCTGACAAGTCGTGACGTCAACCGCCACTCCAGCCGGGCGGGCTTTGTCTGCGATAGGTTGGGACACACATAACCGCACCGCGCCCGGACACGTCAGTCGGCCGTATGCTGGCCGTCATACGGTGAAAGAATTGCAGCGCAGTTTTCAACCTGCAAGTCCACACATGTCCGCACGACACCAGACCGTCGTGGCCGCACCGTGCCCGCCACCGTCAAACCGATATGTTTAGTTTGAATTTTGACGGGCACGGTTGCGGTCTACGAGCGGCATCATATGTTGTTTACTGTTGCGTTCTTCTTTTTAAAACTATTTAAGTAGTCTACACGTTCTATTTTAGTGAATTATTTAGTATAGCCTACTAACTCTACATCATGTGTTCGCGTATATAAAATCATATTTATTATTAAAAGTATTACATTTTCTTACCTTAGAGTAAAACTTGTCATATTTTCTTATTGTGCATATTTTCTTATTACAACAAAATTTGAAAACCATGTTGTACCTTAAGTGATTTTAAAACAAACTAAATTCGAATCACGAAAAACCTATAAATATTTTTCATTAATTTAAAAAATAAACAAGCATGTAATTATTTGCGCGAAAATCTATTTTTCTTTGATGTATTGAAGTTACTTGATACATTTATTCCGGTATTTTGTAAGGGTCATATTTAGAATGTTTCTATGACATTTTTATTTTTATTCTTTTCACTTTCAATAAAGTAAAAATAAAAAAATATTTTATTTACAATAAGATTTTCAAGCAAGAAAACCCATGTTAAAAAATAAATAATAATAATAAATCATTTAGTTCCCCATAATAACAAACTGAATATTACAAATAAATTTTATTGCCAGTTGCTTAATAATAAATTAATACTATGACATAACGTATAGCAGTAAATAACAAATACATAAAATGTTTTCTAATTACTTTATTTCTAATTTATGTACTTAGAGTAATAAAATATAAAAAAGTAGGTTACATCCTTTTAGATTTGTCTTTCTTTTTTTTTAAACTAATAATTAGGCCAATAGATTTACAAAATAAGGGAAATTTAGGTACCCCATAAGAGGCTGTGCCTGTGTTGGGGGATACTATATACAAAAAGGGTAAAAAATAAAAATAGCGGAATCGAGCAAGAATGAAATGATAAAAATGAGTTATTTTAGCTTATGTAGTAAATAATGTACTCTTACGTTTCAAAGTTTAAATTTAGTATAAACTAGTGTGCTGTATTAAACAAAAAGGATTTATGCATGATTTACAATTCAAATATTAGGCTTTACACATGTAACATTAAATATTATATTATAAATAATTATTTTATAATGCTCTAACGTGTCTATTTAAATATTATTATAACTTAGCAGACAAGACTAACCATACACTAATGTATTATCTTAAACAAATACTCAATTATCATTTTGACCGATCAACCATACTCTAATTTTTTTAGAGAATATATTTATGTTTCTACTATTTTTGACTAATTCTGGCAATAAATTATTTGTCCTCGGAGCTATAAAAGAAAAAACATTTTGTAAAATCTGTTTTTTGTAAGTTCTCCAGTATATATTTTACAAATATTTTACTATGTTTTACAAATTATTATAAAGGGCTTGCAACATGGCAAACTCTCTGGCATCACACTATAGCTCTTGGGTTTAATACAAAAAACACTAAATATACTGTTTATAGTCTATTTGACCGAAATTCGTTGCAATGAAACACAATGAACAAGAATTATAGGGATAAAAAATATAACCAGATAATGATATTTACAAATTTTACATACTAGCTGATTGTACAAAGCTTTACTGTAGCATTACAATGTTTCATTCATCACAGCGATTAATAAAAATAACAACAATGATATTAACAATTTTCTCAAGCAATACTTAATCTTCCGAATATTTTTTTAAAGTATCTGTCACTTCGAATTGAAAAGAAACATGCTCTAGTACAAACAGTGAGATTTGTTGCGCTCGGACTGCATACGGACATGTGTGGCCTCACGGTAACCGAGCTGAGCCCGCACCGACAATCGGCCGACTCACGTGTCGGGCACGGTGCGGTTATGTGTGTCCCAAACCTTACTCGGAGCCGCCGCCGCGCCGCGCGATGCAAGGTCAGCCATTTTTAAATATCGCCTCATCCCATCCCGTACTTTGCAGCGACACCCTTACAACTTAATGGTACCGATCTCGACACGGCCTCAATGAACCCCCACTTCATCACATCTCGTGAGGCTCAGCAGCAAACACAGATGTAGGACGTGCCAGTCCCCGTGCTAAGTGGTAAGCCGATAGATCAGTCGGTACACTACAAGCGAAGCCGCTGACTGAGCTCATACGAGACCTATCTAACTATTGGCACGAACCTAGAAATCTGGATATAGTGCAAATAAATTAACGCACTTAATACTGTATTTTTTTCTATTTTGACTGAAATAATAAGGTAACATACTCCCAACATGACGACGAAGATAGATTCCAATCCTCGAAACGTTGTGTTATAATACCTTAACGATGGCAAATGTCCGAAATCCTGTTATCCTTACAAACCACAAAGCAAAAAGTCTCGTGTGTTTTTACTCATCTCAAAGAGTAATGAGGTGCCATGAAAATAGCCCTAAATATCTCAAATTTAATGTCTTACTAACTATTTAATTCCCCAGTACTCTTCACTTGACATCATTCTTATACTCCGGTTTATGCTGTGCTTATACATTTCTCAGTGCGTTCATTAAACAACAAATCATTGAAGAAAAACAAATTCTAAGATTAAAAAAGTACTCAATAATTTGAAAACCTCGTAAAACATTTGATGGTACCCTGCAATATGCTGGAAGGTACAAGGATTGTATCAGGATTGTATGCTGGATTGTATCAGCTAACAATCCCAGCACTTTTGTGCCAGTTTTGCAGACCACAGCCATTTCTTTGATTTATTTGCTAACATAATATTTCATAATATTCAATGATTTAGCATAAAATATAATGTACAATTCGTAAAAGATTCATTATTTGTCACACTACTTAAATAATTTTTTGACAAATTGAACGTTTTTCTGAATGTCCAGTTGTACTTACTATTTATTACTAGTATAAGAACTAAATAGATAAGTAACATCATATGAAGTCAAAGACACAACAATCACTCATCAATGAACTGTTTATATACTTATAATTTATTTACATCAAATTTTTTATATATTACACGATATGATAATGCACGATATCAAGTAATATACAAATTTCAGTTAATAACAACTATTGGAAACATTTGATACTGTATTAATAAAACAATTTATCTGTAAAGGACCGTGTACGACAAAATTTTCATAACAGGACTAAAACTACGTGTAGAAACATACTAGAGACGCGCGGCAAGAACAGCCTTGGGCGCACTGGGCTTCTCAGTCTGGCCAACGCAACAAAAAAATCCCGCGCGGAGTGAGGCTGACATACCTGTGCCAGTTAGAACTAAACAAGCCATGGCTGTGGCATCTCCGAACTGTGGTGCGGAACAGTTCGATATACCAGGGTTTATCAAGCAGGTGAAGCAAATGCCTGCGATATGGAATACGGCTTCCAGCGACCACGGCGTCAAACACAAAATGGCGACCGCTTGGCGTCAAGTCTGCATTACCAGCTGGCCCGACTTCAACACGTGGTCGGCAGATGATAAGCGGATTAGATGTACGTATACTTTACTACTGCACTTGCATGTGTACTTAGAGCGTTTAGGTAATTGTATTCATTGTTTGAGCAATAAATAAGTACATTACCTATTAACTGTATTCCGTTGATAGTAATATTTTATTACCCCGTATCATAACCTAACTCTGAAGTTTTACACAATACCGGATAACAATAATACATTGATAAAATACAAATTCGTTCATCACAATGTACTCTACTACATATAACATGTCCTGGCTGACCCATTTATCAATGGCGAACAAAAACAATGAAAGATAAGGACATTTAATTTTGTACATCCATCTTGTGTCCTAGGAACAACACAAAAAGGATTTTTCTTTCCAACCTGGGTCTACCCTACTGAACTTGAAAGTTGCAAAATATTCCCATAAGAAATTCATTGCAGCAAACGTGTTATTAATACAAGATTCAATTACATTCAAGCATTGATACATAGTGGTATCAATGATTGTCAATTACCACTACTAATTTCACTCAATTCCTATATTATTAAAGTATTTGCTTACAAAATAATGAATAAATCCAGAAAAAAGTGAATATATTTTATTTATAAGATGTCATCAATATTATTAAAAATTAAATGCTTTTGTTTGTAACCACACCACCTGAGAACAGCTTGATTGATTTTTTTTAATGTTTATAATAATCCAACTAGGTTTTTATAGAACAAAATTCAGAAAAGTTGGATGTATTATCCCACTGAAAAGAGCAATGTTTAGAGTTTTGAGAATAGTAGTGTAATGCCTAAATAAATGACAATAACATGATTTACCTTTTACTATATGACAGTGAGTATTCTGTACATTATTTTAACATTTCTATAAAATTCAATTAGGCTTTGTGACAAAAATTATTAATGTGTGGATGTAAAGTAAATGATAATAGATTCTCTTGACATTGTGGCATGAGCTACTTATAGTAGCTGAATCAATAAACAAATGTGACAAGCAATAACATAACTCAATGAGCCATTGCTTCCATGAACATAATTTGAGAAGCACAGCAAGCGTCCGATCATTACACATGGAATCACCAGTCACCAGACACAAAATGCTTCAATTTAAAAAGCATTAATTCTGTTCTACAGAAATATCATTCTTTTACGTAGCTATGTAACTGCTCTATTCGTGAGAAAATAACTTAAACACTATCAACGTTTTATTAAAATCAGAATTTGAATAAAAAGTCACATATTTTATTATTATTTTCTCTACGAGGGTTCATTTCTGGCTGGTTTAAACCTTTCAGTTAACCCCACACTAGGTACAGCATAAACCGATGTCCTTTAAATCTGAGCAACCTTATGGATGTCCAGGGGAGGCACATCACTAACCACAAATGTTGAGATTCTGGGACGCAAGAGTAATTCTATAGGTCTAGTCTACTGTGAGAGATGACTGTTGGAGTTGGTGGGGTCTATTCCCTAAGAGCCAAAGGTTCTTGCCAGCATAGACAAGGCGTGCCAACCCATGCCTGCTTTGACTGGAGAGGCTGGTTCGGAGCAGGCCTCTCCTTTTTCCGAGGGGACATGACTTGAGATTAGTGGCTTAAACTTTACCTCATGAATCTCGACAAGGAGGTGGTCCCTACTCCCAACCTTACCCATCCAAATATCCTGTCACTCCGGAAGCAGTGCAAAGGTCCTTATAGGACAAGGTTCAATATTCTAAGCTTCTTGTCCTAAAAGAACATAGGTTTAAGATTCCAATAGTTATAATAAGAACAACAAAGTTCTAAACCATTGTCATGTATCTATCAGGTTTGGAGCTGCAAAAAAGATGGAAGGACTTGCAGCAGACTTTTGTCAGAGACTATCTCAAACAGAAACGGGCAGGAAGCAGAGATCTGAGGAAATCAAGGAACCAGTACTATGATCAGCTGGACTTCTTAGTCCCCACAATCAAGTTTCCAGGGTGAGTGAAGAGGAAAAGATATCAGATGTTTGTGCTACTAGAGAGAGCTGCCATTGTTGCAACTGATTCATTGATGTAACAGATTGGGTATTACCAGATTGTGCTATACATTTGATGTTTAATACCTTTTTACACTTAGTTTTGGTTTTAGGGACTTATTTTACTGACCAAAGTACAACTCATGACAAGGCGACATTTTCAAATTGCAATAAACACTGAGATAATAATGAACATTTTAAATATTTACTCACTATACTCAAGCGGGTTACGCCAAACTTTCTTCATTAAATTGTGAAATTGGATTTTCAGTCACATTTTGTGGGGGAATTGAGTTCCACATAAAAAAATACATTTTATAGGAATCAACATTTGAGCTAAGAAATTGGTAAAACCTTGAAGAACATTATTTAATTATTGAAAGAAACCAATTCCTCTAAAGATATATCATTGTATTTTCACAAAATGGAACTTTATCTACTTTTTTATAGTTCCATTACAAAACTTATTAACTTGTCCCAATTGCTAATTTTTAACTTGCTAATTTGAGTATTGACAGCAAATATGTTTTTAACATAGTTTGAGAACATTTCCCACGCATTTTGTACATGCAAATTATTGCTAAAAGAACTATTTTCCATGTAACACTTACTTTGGAACACAAAAATAAGAATCAAAAGATGCAAAATCAAGCTTTAAGGGAAACAAGATAGTTTCCAGACTACTTTTTGTGTTAGTTTGAGAACAGAGGGATACATTCTTTGTCATGCTGAAGGATCAAACCGCTTATATGCAATCCATGACTTACTCATTTATTTGAGTACTCTTTATTGACTACATTGCCTTTTTAAATTTGTGTAATTGTCCATCCTTCTGCGTGATACTTTTAGATAGAAAGGTCCTGGAGACTAGAAACTTGGATCATAGGTTTCTTCTCTTGGCTCAAAGGGACAACACTATTGATAATAGGGGTAAAAGGTTAAAAGGAGCCTGAGCGATAACTCTTTCATTAAGCTCTACCGGATTTTTCAATATTCTGTTGTATCCGTCTATATTTTATTCGCACATAATGTTATCACTCAAAGTTTCAAATGGAGAAATTGAAACTTATTAAGGCCAGCAAAGAGTGTTTAACAATATTACTGAAGCACTTGTTTAATCTTGTAAAATTTTTTTGCATTCAATAAATCTCTACCACATAGGCGTACTTTCGTCATTTCAGAGGATTCACTGATGTCACTTTTTAAATGTAAAAACAAATCACAAAATGTTTTAAAACCGGTTTTGAAACTTGGAAGGAAAAATTGCACTTAACTTTGTAATAATGAACATGAATAGCTGATTCACTAGCTGGCCAAGTGATTATAAATCATTTTATTAATACATCTTATTCTTTACATATTCATTACTGTAACATGTATTCGTTTTTGAAATTTCTACTATAAATAATACATTATTGTTAGTTTTTAACTTGCCATTTTGATGGCCTTGCATTGGATCTGAGTATTTATTACTGAAAAACAATTTATTGATACAGAAAGGGAGACTCGGAGACAGAACAGAATCCAGCCAAGAAACCCAGGCTGGAGACTTACGCAGATACAGATGCAGAGAGTGAAGAGGACAGACACTTCCTGTTATCCCTGGTGTCTTTCATGCGGGAAGTCCCTAGGAGCTCAAAGCTAGCCCTCAGGGCAGACATGCTACAACTGATCACCAAGTATACAAAGACTGACCATCCATCTGTACCCCAGTTGGACACTACAAATTCTCCCCAGTACTGAAAAACGTCATACTCCATCACTACGAACCCATACTTATATTATGGAGGCTTTGGAAGAAAATTAAATTGCTTATAAAGTCTTGTCTATTGGCTTAGATTTGGCAAATTTCAAAACAAGTGTTAAGAGCAATGAAGCTAAAATATTGTAAATGTATAGTTGCATACCATAAATAATTTCAGCCCTGATCATGACAAGAAACTGTAAAATACTCTGAGGTATTTCTAAGTCACTTTTACTTTTTAAGTTCTGTTGTTTAGTAGGCTATAGAAATTTCCTGAACAGTACCCACCCACTCTCCTGTATATCTTGTGCAGGTATTGTATTAATACATATTGTATTTATTGTACGACAATTATTTTGAATAAACTTATTTGTATAAACTGTCAGAACTTAATACGTCTTTCCAAACCTTTCACTTACAACATTAATTCAAAGGAGGTATGTGTTTTAGGTAAACTATGCATTACCATTTGATGTTTAATATTGTGATCTTTGGTAACTCAAAAATCCTTCGTCAAGTTCATTAACAATATGACAAAAAGATTCTCTTACAGAGTTAAAGTAAAGTCATTCGCTAAGAACTGGAGTAGTACTAATAATCATGTTGTGTTTAGGTAGTACACCTAAGATATGAGATTACTCATAGCTAGATTGTAACAGTTTGTTATAAAACTTATGAGTGTACAATAACTATGCAATCAGCAATGACTAACTATGGATTATTTTACACAATCAGTAAATAAACAAGTAAGTTTTTTTTCAAATTTAGTAATGTTTAAAAGGTTACACGTGTTTTTGTTAAATGAGGAAATTGCAAAATTTTAGCCAGACATATACCAAGGTAACTATTTAAAATGTTTTGGTTACATTTTTATTCCAGAGAACCAGTTTATTCTTATATTTTAATTTTTATGTTTTTAATAACTAATGAATAATAATTGTTTTTATATAAAATGGTTTTGTCCTAAAAGATAGTTTTATTTTGATATAATAGTACTATTTTGATATAATTGTACTATTAACATCTTACTTTAATTAAATTATTTGAAACCATAAACCACATCTGCAAATATTTTTGCTCAAAAGTTTAAACTAGATAATATCTTAATCTTTACGTTCTAGTACTATGGGAGGCGAAATACAATGCCTAAAATGTAGTGTGGGAATCCCCAGTAGGATTCACTTCTGCTGGTTTATATCTTCCTACATGGGTAAACCATAGACTGATGTGTCAAATCTGGGCAGCCTCATGGATGCACAGGAGTGACACATCACTGACAAATAATGTTGAGTTATTGGGGTGCAAGGGTAGATCCTAGTTCTACTGGAGTTGATGTAGGTGCACTCAAACTTCTCATCTGGTACATTTAATGTTTAGTTGGATTATCATCCTCAAAAATGCCCAAAGAAAGTTCCTTCAAAGTCACAAATTTTAATCTTCTTCTCTAACAAAACTTTTTATGTTTATTAACAATGTGTTATTAATCTTGCTTTAGTTACAATAAGTATGTAAACTCAATTCAAATCCGACAATTGTTAGTGTTGTTTTTGCTAACATAAAAGATTAACAAAAAGTTAAACACTAAAACATTGTATGCTAAGTTGTACTATTTTTCAATAATATTATTTGTCTGAACAAAGATAATTTTAGATATTTATGATCACGACAACATCCTCTTTGATACAAATATTTCTTATCAAGTTTTAATTGCAATTCGAAGAAAAAGCCCAGTTGTGAGTCATGCAAGGCCGGAAGCTGGATGATCTAGCCAGATTACTAGTTGCCAAACTGTGCAACCCTCTAGTGTAAAGTTACAGCACAGCAGTGTAAGTGTTAAAGGCAGTTGGTAACCAGAACATAAGAGCATACAACCCCTGCCCCATTTGACTGGAGAGGCTGGTACAGAGCTGACCTACCCTTCTTACATGTATCCTAATTCTTCATCATGGATCTTGGGGAAATTACCCCTATCTCCAACCTTAATTGTCCTAAATATCCTGTCACTCTTGAACCAATTCAGATTATCTCCCATCTACTACAACAGATCATCCACAACGACAATTGGGTGCAGGTGCAGACTAATGACAACATTTAGATAGTGGTTCCAACAAATGGTAATCATATTCTATTTTCCTCTTAAACGTAAATGATTTGAAATACATGCTATTCAGGTTGCAAATATTTTCGCAATAAATTAAAGAAGTTACTCTCTAATTAAATGTTACTTTTTCACCAATGAGACGCAGTAATTACAAAACTAGAAGTGGAGACCTATTAGTTATAGCTGATGAGAAATTATAATTAGATTAACTCTTTCACAACCAGCACCCACGTAGAAAGATATTTTAAGAATCTGAAGTAGAAATATCCTGTTTGGCTAAAGTATTTATACTTCAAAGCGCTTTTTATATTAAACTATTTCATTGTCGTCAGTACACATACAGCATGTGCAGTAAGACAACAAAGTATGAAATTACTCAAATGTTGAAAAACACTACAGAATGTTTATGAAATTCACAAATTCACAATTAAAAGTGCAGACTTATAAAAACACATCACGAAACACTTTCCAAAAGAAGAAATACTGAAAAGGAATTCCCAAACCAATTAGTGCTTTAGAGGTATTGCCTTGTTTGGCAGAGGTAATTGGAAAGTGAACGAGGGCAGGCGAGGTGCCCGTGAATGATGTATATTGGGGCCAACTACGCCGCCGCTGCAGTGTTGGTATTGACAGTTCGGGACGTTGACCGTACACGATCACTGAGCTGGGTAATTGACGACTAACCTGACACTTCACGCGTAGTAGATGATGTATATTGGGACCTACTACGCCGCCGCTGCAGTGTTGGTATTGACAGTTCGGGACGTTGACCGTACACGATCGCTCGGCTGGATAATTGACGGCTAACCTAGCTGCAGTGTTGGTATTGACAGTTCGGGACGTTGACCGTAGATGGTGTATATAATTGACGACTACTACGCCGCCGCTGCAGTGTTGGTATTGACAGTTCGGGACGTTGACCGTACACGATCGCTCGGCCTGGATAATTGACGACTAACCTAGCTTGCAGTGTTGGTATTGACATTCGGGACGTTGACCGCACACGATCGCTCGGCTGGATAATTGACGACTAACCTAGCTGCAGTGTTGGTATTGACAGTTCGGTATGTAGTAGTGGATGTAGCTGGTTCTCTACAGTGGCAAGATTAGCCTAATTGCAACTACGAGAATGGGGTTGATAAATCAAATTAAAAATTGAAGGAGATTATACCAATGAGTAGGTGAGTATATTAATGCATCATGCTATTCTGCGTAGTTATACAATTTAAAAGTTTTTAGCAGTACACAAATATATGAGAACAATAGTTAAGACATTTAAGTAATTTTAGTCTTACCAAATTACCGGCGTTACTAATAGATCAAGATGATACACACCTGCAACAGAAAATGTCTTTATTGTTGTAGCCGAAGAAGAAAAAAATAATCATAAAGACTGTTACAGAGGTTGCAACTTCGAACTAGCTTCATACGAAGTCAATGGGTCATTAGAAAATAAGTCTTTGATTATATGCAACCATATTTTAAACAATTAAAGCAATTTTAAAGCGATTGCTGAATAGTTTCGAGAGACAATTATGCAAGTGGATACATTTAGCACCTCGTGAAATGTACTCAGAATGTGAGCAAGAGTGCCAACAGCCTGGCAGATAGTGCGTGCTGTCTGTGACTATATACAGAGATATGCCCGGAATGCGTGACTATATACAGATATATGCCCGGAATGCGTGACTATATACAGAGATATGCCCGGAATGCGTGACTATATACAGAGATATGCCCGGATTGCGTGACTATATACAGAGATATGCCCGGAATGCGTGACTATATACAGAGATATGCCCGGAATGCATGAATGTATACATAGATATGCCCGGGATGCATGAATGTATACATAGATATGCCCGGAATGCGTGACTATATACAGAGAGCCCGGAATTCGTGTGGTGAGACACAGGGCAATCTAGGGCAGTCAAACACTATGGACGTCCAGTACGTAGTCTGACTGTAAGAGAGACTGCAAGAGTACCGGCAGCCTGGCAGTCTGTGCGTCATGGCTGTGACCATATACAGAGACAGACAGCGTCAAATCTGTCCATCCGGAATGTGTGTGGCGAGATCCTGCACCGGCTAGGTTAGTCAGTCACACACGAACAACTTGTCGCACACAGTTAGACTGTAAGCAAGAAGTGCCGGCAGCCTGGCAGTCGGTGCGTCATGGCTGTGACCATATACAGAGACAGACAGACAGCGCCAAATCTGTCCATCCGGAATGTGTGTGGCGAGATCCTGCACCGGCTAGGTTAGTCAGTCACACACGAACAACTTGTCGCACACAGTTAGACTGTAAGCAAGAAGTGCCGGCAGCCTGGCAGTCGGTGCGTCATGGCTGTGACCATATACAGAGACAGACAGCTCCAAATCTGTCCATCCGGAATGTGTGTGGCGAGATCCTGCACCGGCTAGGTTAGTCAGTCACACACGAACAACTTGTCGCACACAGTTAGACTGTAAGCAAGAAGTGCCGGCAGCCTGGCAGTCGGTGCGCCATGGCTGTGACCATATACAGAGACAGACAGCGCCAAATCTGTCCATCCGGAATGTGTGTGGCGAGATCCTGCACCGGCTAGGTTAGTCAGTCACACACGAACAACTTGTCGCACACAGTTAGACTGTAAGCAAGAAGTGCCGGCAGCCTGGCAGTCGGTGCGCCATGGCTGTGACCATATACAGAGACAGACAGCGCCAAATCTGTCCGTATGGTGTATGTGTATTGATACAAGTCAAAAACACATTGGTACCTCAACATCGCATATTGGCATTTCACTAACAAAACATACTAAACCAAAGGTGTATTATTACTAAGGGTACATTAATATACATACGTACAAAGAAAATAACTTATGTAACAGAATTCAATAGAGAATAAGAATTTTATTAACCTTTGCGATAGTTATGTTCCATAATGTAAATACGATATATAAATATGTGTGGAAAATACAAATGTTACAATGAAATTCTTCTACACATATAATACAGTGTAGAATTGATTTATTTGATATACCGTATGAATAAAAGTAAAATATATGAATGTGAATATGTTAAATACTTAATTTTAGAATTTTTACGTTGTTTTAGATGCGTATTCAAACAGGTGTTTTTTAAAGTTACGTAACGAAGCTTAGCTCACATCATAAAGCTGTAAACGAATAAATGGAAAAGTGTGACAAACACTGCCATTTATAATAATATTGTAAACATAATTTGTCCGACGTAATATTCTAAGTTTAATAACGTAAATGTTAGCTGGAGTTGACTGGAACGGCCCACACCTCAGTTCTAAGAATAACCGAGGACAAGCGTTACACAATGTTGTGGTACAGGTATACCGCTGTGAGCTGGGCCGGCCGGTAGAAAGTTGGGGTCAAGAAACTGATTCTAGGCGGCGCCACCGACACAGCTGTTCGGTGAGTCACCGACAAGTCAGCTGATCGGCATTTATATTTACACGGATACAGGCAAAACGTCACGCTAACCTTCTTCCCGACATTCTTAGAATGGTTTTTTAGGCTGTCAACTTTTAGAATAGGCATTGGCAACGATCAAGCCTAGCTCACTTGCAGACGTCAACAACATCGCCGAATCACAATAATGGAGGCAAATCGCTTCAGGTGGAGACCTCAATAGATTATGCAAAGTTCACCACGCGATGGCTGCTGATGGTAAGCTACCGGAAGGAAGCGAGAAGGCGAGATCGTGACGTGACGTGACGTGGCGTGGCGGTGACTCACGGGCATGTAATCACAGTTGGCGTAGGTCAGGGCCTATTGTGTCGTGTAGCCTGCTGTTGCCGGTTCTTCTATAAATACTGAGCCGTGTGTCGGTCTAGACGAGTCAATCAGCTAACACAGCCCACGCAATTAATCAGTGGGCTTACCGCTGCGTCTTGTAATGTCATGCACTATGTGAGGCCGGAACTGCTAGTGAACACCGCAACTGCTACTGCACAAAAGTATTTATGTTGTATAGCTATAATATACGGGGTAAACAACATCCTGCTACGTATGAGCTTTAAAATATCAGAAAAAAAACCAGAACAGATACGTTTTACACACAAGTTTACACAACGCACAAGTTATAAATTACAGTTGCAGTAACATACACATTTTAAAACATAATTGGCTGAGCTTAAGCGAAGCCTATCACTTGATATGGGATGGAAACATCCATATGTGTATTTCTGTCAGTATGCGCACACGATAAATCGAAATTTTGTAAATAAATTGATTGTAATCAAATGGAAATGTAATACGTTACGTAACAACACATGTTACTAGGATTTGACAGTTTGCATGCGATGTCAAATTTCTATGCTGGGCAACACGGGGTCGATGATGGAGCACGTCACTCCACACAATTTGACTGATTTAGTAAACCATGTGACTTCTCGACTTTTCGTATCAATAAAAAGGCAACATTACATTATGATGAGTGCACCTCTCTTTGATTCCACGCCATCGCTACCTGGCAAGTCATTACAGGAGTCCCTGTAGTAGGATTTACGGGACAATCCAATAACAAATAATGTTCCCTCGATACTAGCTGTGAACACTGTCCACTGAACCACATTTTGAAACTGCTGTACCATTTACTGCATACACCGCAACAATAGTAATTTCTGTTTCCTGGTTCTAGTACTGACCTCAGTGAGGTGTGTGTTGTTTTAGGTTTACGAGTAGAATATCCATTTGCGATAACAAAAAAGGTATTGCCCAAAACTATTTTATGGTAATATTAATTTACGATTTAGATATTGAGAGCATTGTATTTATATTTAGGAAATACATGTTGGGAATTTGGAATTTTGCACATAAAAAGTAATATTTAAGGGCATCGTGCAAGAAACTAAAGAATACATTTTCTGGACTTTTATCATTTAGGTTTGGGAAAAATGTGCAATCATTTGCCAGACAATCGCAAATTCCCTACTTTTCGACGCACCTGCACTATACTCGCGAGTTCCAGACACGCCCTCCCTGTCACCGCGAACGGCTGGAGTTCCAAGAGCGGCGCACTCTACATCGCTAAGAGCTCGTGAATTCAAAGAGAGAGTCGGATCGTCTAAAGGATAGCGATGCTAGTCAGTAAGTAGTATGAAACTTCACAAGCGCAGAAAATAATTGTACGGCTAACGAAAGAATCGCTCGGCAAATCATATGAATGAATATAAACATTAATTAAACTGTAGTACTACCCAAAACTATGCAGAATTTCTAAATATAACAAAACGCTGCCAAAGAAAAAAAAACCCAGAGGCTTCCTGCCCAGCCCACGAGATAACCTATGACCATGTGCTATCTGGGAACTAGGGGTTACCTACCCATCTCCTTTAACTGATCATAATGATTAAAATCTTCTGACCAAGTTGCCTGTCGTTGTCACTGTTGGATCCCGTTACAATATATCCAAAAGTGAAAGCACATTCATCGAAAGTATCAGATACTCCTACATATGTACTTATTTTGGTCAAACGTGTAATTATTGCATGTCTTCAGTGTATTACCTTTTTAAAAACACACATAGCTAAATACAATATATTCATAACTTTTAAGAATTTATTTAAGGATTGAAATAAGGCCTAGATTTAAAATCAAACATTTAATTAATGTCATTCAAATATTTTTCTTATTATGTACATACACTATAATGAAAAGATCCACCATTCTTCAACAAGAAATTAATTCTTATCTCAAATCCACCTGTGCGATTACGTTTCCTTGATATAGTTGTCAAAGCACTCGATAGGACACCGACCGGGCTTGTCAGGACACCCACCAAGCACGAAAGTCGATTGTTCCTTTTGCCATCCTTGTAAATAAACTCTGCACTTCTTGTCAGTGCGGTCACATGTCCTCGTGATAGTTGTCAAAGCACTCGACAGGACATAGACCGGGCTTGTCAGGACACCCACCAAGCACGAAAGTCGATTGTTCCTTTTGCCATCCTTTAAATAAACTCTGCACTTCTTGTCGGTGCGGTCAAACATCCTTTTGATGGTTGTCAAAGCACTCGATAGGACACCGACCGGGCTTGTTAGGACACCCACCAAGCACGAAAGTCGATTGTTCCTTTTGCCATCCTTGTAACAAACTCTGCACTTCTTGTCGGTGCGGTCAAACATCCTTTTGATGGTTGTCAAAGCACTCGATAGGACACCGACCGGGCTTGTTAGGACACCCACCAAGCACGAAGGTCGATTGTTCCTTTTGCCATCCTTGTAACAAACTCTGCACTTCTTGTCGGTGCGGTCACATGTCCTCGTGATAGTTGTCAAAGCACTCGACAGGACACAGACCGGGCTTGTCAGGACACCCACCACAAACGAAAGTCGACTGTTTCCTTTTGCCACTCTTGTAACAAACCCTGCACTTCTTTCTCTTAGTAAAACCCTTGACATCTTGTTCATCATTCTTGACCAGGCGGTGGGCCGCGTCCAGGGTGGGCACGCGACACGGCTTGGGCACCGGTGGCAGGAGCGACTCCAGCACCTGCATACGGAATTCGTACAGTTTCAGCCAGTGTTTGTCCAGAGGTTGGTGCGTGTTGTACAGATGATATGCGTTCATCATTACTATCTGGACGAGATGGACGAACACCTTCTTGTGCCACTGGAGCTTGTGGCGCTCGCACGGGTAGTACGACTGCATCTGCTCCAGCCTGTCTCCTGCGGCCATGTTGGCGTTGTATTGCAAGAGAGCGATGGGCTTCTCTTTGGTTTGACCCCTGTTGCCGGTCACCGTCACAATTTCGTTCTCGAACTCGCTGGAGATGTACAAGACAGTTCGCCTGTCCCTCCACTTGCCGACCATGACTCCCTTGGCGTACTGTGCCACTGTCTCCCCTCTCCTCAGTGGAGCGTCGGTCACCGCGGCAGGGTTGTGTACTCGGTCCACTCGCAGAGTGCCGGTACAGTACGTGTGAGCCGAGAGGAGAGTCGCGACCAGTGGAACACTGTTGTAGAACTGATCGACGAACAGGGAATGTCCATATCCCAGCTTCCCTTCCATTAGTTTCAGAACCACTTTGGAAGTGTGGTCTCTCCCGGCCAGAATGTCACACGAACCGGTATACACGAAAAACTTCACGGTTAAGCCGTAAGGTTCGCTCAGCGAATATAACTTTATGTCGTATTTGAGGCGTTTGGTTTTAGTGTTACGCCCAAAAAGTAGCTGCCCCTTCGACAAGAGCGTCGGCTCGTCGATTATCAACTCTCTCGAAGGATAGTAGATTTCGTCCATTTTATTGTTGAAATAGTCTACAAGTTTCGCAATTTTCAAGGAACGGGCCCCGGGTTGAAGGTTCGAAGGAGAAACTTCGTCCGTAAAGTTCAAATATTTAAATATCGCCAGGAATCTATCCCTGGGCATGTACTGTCTAAAGAATGGTAAATTGAACATTCTGTGTGTCCTCCAATAATTCTGAAATCTGTCCATCCTGATCGTTCCCGTATGAAGAAGAAGTCCTAAGAAAACCTTCAGTTCGGACACAGTGAGCTCCTTCCAGTTATTGATGCGCGATGTATCGGAGGTGTCCGGGCAGAGAATCGTGTCTGTAACATTTTTATTGGTCTGCTGACAAATGTAGTCCAGAAAACGATCATCCAGCAGCATAAAGAACCAGTCCAGAGGAGTGTTGTTGCCCGGCGTGGACACCAGTAGCTCGTTCTGTCTCGTGAAAGGGAAGCGTCGCGAGTCCAAGTTGAGATCTGACCAGCACCAGTTGAGAGCAGCGGGTTCGTCATCCTCAGTGGCGGAACTCTCCCCCGAGACGTCACTGCTGTTAGAGTTCCGCTCGTCATCACTGACACCATCAGCCATCTGGCACTAACAAGTTGTTATCACGATATCAAACACGACTTCGATGTCAACAATAAAAACGTATTATAAAGATCACACAAACATCATGCTGAGCTCTCTTCTGAAGACTGAGCTCTACGCCACACCCAACATACGGGTACCGGATCCGGTGCGCGCGCACCCCAGTCGCAACCAACTGCTAGTAGCGCAGCTGTAATAACAGCACAGAATGCCACACAGTGTTGCCAATATCACGAAGAATCCCTTTATTATAGTAAAGTACTACTGAAGTATACACGATCAAAATGTACAATAAAATGAGTTGCTGTTTTAAAATGAAGCTACTTCATTATATACATTTGCAACCTTGCAATTTAATTTCCCTTCATATTTATGTCCAAAATAATACCGATTTGACCACTTAACATGTCTGACACTCCGGACATATATTATAAACAAATATAAAATAAATGTACCATTCCGTTTTACTTGTAATGATGTGGCTTAAGTTCCACTACTTGGAATTACCTTACCAGTTATTTCTGGCAGTCGCCCAACTGTGCATTTACTAGTGTTCTGTTTTTAAATTCCTAGAGATAACTCTCAATTAATCTCTCGTTATTATAATATAAGCAATAAACGTTTCCTGGCCTTTAGAATCATGCAACTAGGTATTGTGGAATGTGATGTGAGAGGAATGGGTTGGCAGCAATGAGTGGAGTTGTGGTGGTGGTGGGGATTGCTGCAGCCGCACATACCTGCCCCCTCCACAAGCCACATCTAGTCCTGCTCTTTCCCGCGCTCAGCTCTGCCCTCCCACCGCCCGACAACTGGTTTCGTAATGTGGGAAAGGAAAAAAACTTGGGAACTTTTGAAAAAAAAAAAAAAAAAAACTTTCTATCGTGTGTACTATACGTGTTTTATACGGTATCGGAAAAAAGTCCTGGGCATTTGGCTTATTAACAAGACTAGAGAATATAAACAGGTTACGAAGTTTTCAAGGATTCCCCAAAATTCCAGATGGATAGTTAACAGTATAAACCTCGTGGTCGGCATATATACGTCACCGTTACTAACTTTGCATTTAATTCTCGTCGGAATTGTTTCCGCACAAACGGAGGAACACGAACTATTGTAGTAATGCACGCACACGTATTTCATCTAATCAGTAATGAAGCGAAATTATTAATACATGTTTTACTGAAAAATGTTGACAATTAGTACGCAACGCGGTTACGGTCATGTATTATTATAAGCGAACAGACGATGACAGGTGAGCGCGAGTCTTGAGGTGAACGCGGCTGAGAAGGAATGCCGATCGCCAGGAGAACCACATTCCGCGGTCCCCACTACGTCCGTCTACAGCCCTTGAGACAGCCTTGCCCGCGGACTAGCGGTAATGTGGAGTGTAATTATAGAATACTGCAGAATATCTCTTCCTCTTGCAGGTCGCTGTGGAATCTGCTCTCGGCTGTTTCAAGCCAATCATTTTTCTCAGAGAAACAAAAATATTATGACTGGACATAGAAATCAGCTGCTGATAAGGGACTAGATATAAATATCCGCATATCCTCTGTACTATTTGCAGACAGCAAGATCAGCTGTTGATAAGGTTTATTATAATAGCCTCTCTGCAGCGTAGTAAGTATTCCACCACAACATAACCTCAATCTCTCACTCTTGAAAACAAAAATGGCTAGACCAAGCCATCAGCTGTTGATAACAGAATATGACATCTGTGCATCGTATAGGTTGGTTATCCACATAACTCGCTCTCTTTCTCTTAATGAGAACTAATTGCTAGCCCACTCGTAAGCCGTTGACACAGTCCTCTTGATCAACCTCTCACAATATACCTACTGACCCAACATTCTGACTATATATGGCAAGGTCAAACGATCAGCTGTTAAGAAGATATTTATTCTTTCATCGCCTTTCGGAGTAATATAAATAAGAAATGGGACATTGTAAATAGTCAATTAACAATAATACCATTTTCATTTTTTATGTGATGTGTTTCAGTACAAAACTCGTACTGTTATGTTAAGCTTCCACGATCTGATTAAACATTTTGTATTTCATATCCACAAGTCAATCGGTATACTATGCAAATAACTTATGCATCTTCGAAATAATTGAAGAACAAACAGGGAAAGGGGAGCTTTTTTGGAACATATTCCACCACAGAAATGGAGAATTGGATGTAAAGTTCCCAAGACCTAGTGGGAGAAAGTAGATGTCGGCGACTGTTATAGGCAGGCAAACAGCTGGGACTGCGACCTACACACGCTGCGCCACCCGTGTCACGGACACCCACGAGCCAGACAGGAAATGTCAGTCCCACGCGTGACACCCAGCTTGGCGCTGCCGCTGCCGCCACTGCTCACTACCACTTTCACACACACGAACAGCGTCAAACATACGATTTGTTAGTAAACCGTGTCCTACTTTATAATTAATATAAGTCATTACAAAACACACACACATACATATGTATAATAACAGCTTTGTGTTAAGAAGAAAACCCCAACTCATTTCGATTGTGTATGATATGAAATAGGTTTTCGTCCACAACGCTGTAAGCGATCTGGTAATAACGAACCGGATAATTAATATGACCTCCCGACAGTTATATGACCACCTATACTAGTTATTGTGAGGGTTACGATAAACCCCTCGGTGTGGGCATGTAACTGTCTCGTAACCTTGGGCGAGTTGCGTGGTGTGTAGTACGGCATCCATTCAAGGGCGTAGCACCTGCCCCAGCCCCTCTCATTCACTCACTCTCTCTCTCCTCCTCTCTATTCAACAAATCAATGTCAATAACGCTCAATTGGGACTAGATACATTTGGGTTCCGAACTATTTATACTTATGTTCGAACGCATAATAGAGTATAACTTAATTTTCATACACTTCTCGATCGTTGTAACACGATGCATCTATAATGTTTCTTGAATTTGTTTATATATATATATATATATATATATATATTATACGTTAAAATAAAGTAGATATTTTAAACCCTCGAACACAGCACAATTACACATTTCAGACACGCGATGCTGTACGCAATAGCACGTACGAAAACAGTGGACCATGGCAGAACAAGGCTATGGGCAGGGCACTCACTATAAATGGGCCAGAGCACAGAAGACGTCTAGACGGGCTATTTTCGGCACGCGCTGTCAGCTCAGCTGTGCGGGCAAGACGACGAGCCCCTTGTTGCATCACCGTCAGCTGACTAGAGCTTATTAACTACAACTTAGAATTCTGTGCCACACCTGTGTACTGACAATACGAGCCCCTCGGCGTCACTTAACTAGAGCTTAGTTATTTCAGACTGACAGTTCTACTTACCACACCACAGTCAAGTGTTCGTGTACGGACAGTGTTGTGGTTGAAATAAGAGATTATCAGCCGTGCTTCCCCTTCAGAAGAAACTACTCCGTTTAATTTCATCCGCTGGTTATCGGGATTACTGTGCTCCAATTTTTCAGACACTTGGGATCCAGTCTGTTTTAGGCCAATATATTATTCAGAACCTGGTTTATATAAGGAAGAACTTAAGACTCTTTCCAATCTAAAGCGGACAAACACTCTTACAATCTCCGTGGTTTAAACAATAGGGACTTACCCTACTGCCGGCTTAGTAAGACAAGGGACTGTTTCCCAGTGCTGGTACTAAGGATGTTTAACAAACTCCCTGAGGCTGTTCAATGTTTGGAGAAAAATGAATTCGAAGTCAAAATTAAATTATGGTTACTCTCCAAATCATTTTACTCTCTTGATGAGTTTTTTTAGCTGTTTATGTGGAGGAATGGGCTCACATACAGTGTAGTACCGCCATATTGTCTAGAGTTTTATTTTAAATAGTATTTATTAATTTAAAGTCCAATGACGCAATCTATCCAGCTAGTCTGATCAAAGATGCAGTATTCAAGTAACAAATGGTGTATTTTACCGTCTGAAATCCACGAACTTACGAGCGCAAGGCATCAGGCATCCTGATTAGTAGCACCGTACACTGGGCAGTATTACGCAAAAAAAAAGATAAATCGAAGTAACAGTCTAATTAACTAATAGGAAGAGCGAATAAAGGAGGGCGGTAAATGAACGGGAGGCAGATAGTGGCCGTCTGATTTGTATCGATATCACATTGTATGACGCGGGTGGAGAGGTCAACAGCCAGGGGGCAGTTAGGGGATGACCCTCCCCCCACTCCACCCCAGCGGCCGACCCACCCACACTCACTGGTAACTACGATTGCACCACCCGCCTTTCTTCAACCTGGATCCAGTATTATAATAATACTAACTGTATTTATAAGTATTGACTTGTAGATAAATCACACAAGTACCACAAAGCATGAAAGCGGTTCCACGATAGTTGAGATGCGAATGAATGAGGAGGAGTGAGTGAGGTGGCTGTAGAGCTTATATTTAGCAGCAGAGTTGCGGAGGAATGTTCAAGGTCGGTCGGCAGACGTGGCGATGACCCGGCACCGGCAGCAGAGCGCGCGGCGCGGCCGACCGCGGAGAATGGCTTTGGTTCGCTGAGAGCCGGGCTGCAATTGGTCAGGGTGGTTGCTACGATCCAAGGACAACTGAGGCATTGCCCGTACCGTCCGCGATGGCTATCTCCTGCCGCGGTCTCGGTCTCACGAGAGATCGCCCACCTCACTGTGTGGCAGGTGACAGACAGACCTGTAGTGAGACGGGACCGACAGACAGTGTGGGAAACAAAACTCTTCCCGGCACGGCACGCTCACTCTATCAGCGTATTTCGTGCGCCCCCCCCCCACACCACAGCCTACTTACTGTAGTGTGTATCGAGGTCTCACCATGGATCGAGAAATAATCTTTTCTATTAAGAAACGTTTAAATATATAAACACGAAATATAATAAAATCAAAAGACTATGTCGTTTCTGTCTTTTTTTCACACGATTTTATATCATAGACAAAACCAACAACCCATATTTGACGCTTCCTATCAATCTTCTGAAATGCCTTTCTGTACATTATTTATTATTATCTTTTTATTCGTTATATATTTTTGTTTGCAATTATATGGCACATACGTTTTATTAGTTTTAAGGAACGTTTTATTAGTTTTAAGGAACTTTTTATAATCAAACTAATTTGGAACTAAACACAAATTTAATACAATTAAGAAAAGTAGACTTAGCCACAGTTGATTTCAAAATCAACACAACCTGGTGCACCTAACACCAGACAATTTTACATTGGTTCCACATTTCAAATGATTCTTATTTATATTTTTTGCTTGTTGTGTAGTTGACGATTTGAAGTTTGTTTTAAGGATTACAAGCTATGATGAAGATCAGCAATAATCGAAATATTAGCTGAAACCCCCCCGTTTACTTGTTTCCTTTACCCACAAATGTTTTATATGTTTGAATAATAGGTTAGTCACACAACAGAGTTACCATCCATGTTCTACTGACTAATCGGGAAACCCCTGCAGGGTAATTCGCTACTCGCCGCGATACCCGAGACGTGTGCCAAACTGCCAAAGACAGACGAGTGACGCTTGTAAGGGCGGAAGACGTGTTCTACAAACGGAAGATCAAAGGGTTCGTTAGCATTTAGTGGTGAGGGGAGGGGGAGGAATGGTAAGTGCGTGAAGCGTGGCCCTCGTCCTCGACACATGAAACTCTTGTAAACAACTTGTCACTCTGGGTCAGAGGCGGGAAGGGCAAGTCCTTACTGCAATACTGCAACCTGTGTACTTCGCAAAACTTCGTCATTCATACGAGAATCGCGTGATTGTTTAGATAAGGTCCAACAAAACTGTATTGTCAATAGGGAGCGGCAATACCTCGTTAAAATTTGTAATATTTCGTGAATACAAATATACAATGAAGGTAATTGAGTACAATTGGGATAGATAGAGAGATCAAGATACTATTTTTAGTCGCATTCGTGGATAGAACAGAATTTGCGCTCGTGGAGTATCGATGGTTGCGCCACGTCACGTCATGGTGACGTAGAGCCAGACAACCCGGCCTGGTTAGTGGTCGCCATGGAGACGGTAACGATCCACCACCCCCGACCCCGTGATTCTCGCGCCTTTTTACGATGCCTTACTACCCCTACTGCCGTACGTCTAGCTGCCATTAACAACGGCAGACGTCCCGCCAGACCCGCGTTATGGCGTCAACACTTCCTGGGCTTCTCGCACCGCACCGCTCACATGGGCTGTACACGACAATGCGATATTACCTGTCCGCCACGGCAGAACTGAACCGTCTAAACATTCAATTTCGGCCACATCTGAACAGTACATTTATGCGACAATAACACAAATAATGGCAAAGGCTACATCAACACCGAGTTTAAATTTTTATGTACCATATCTAACCATATTACAAGATAGGGTTGTGATTTATTTAGTTTAGATAACTCAATAAAATTTAACATTTATAAATCTTCCATTGCTATTTTGGACTCAGTTCTGTAGTAATTTAGTTTTTAAGTGCAGTACTGTTCAGGATGAACCTAGAAATGTAAATTATGGTTACTACAAGACATAGTATTTTCGGGAATCTGAGTACCGATACATATATTACGACTAAATATTATCGCACAAAAGCGGTTTACATGCAATAATTTATGAAAATAGCACTGTTTCGTTGAAAACTTCGATAGATATTACAACAAAAAAAGTTTAATACGCATCGCCAGAACTCCTAATGTAACTTGGTTCGTGGAAGGTGTCAGCTGATCGATAATAGTGACAACTGACAGCGCTGAGAGGGTGCTGAACAGCTGACTGACAGCCCCGACCGTCCAAGGTCACCGACTCTCGGGGACGTACCTATAGTAGATAATCAGACAGTACTGTTAATCCCTAACAAATACCAAAAACTTGCAATTTTCACTCAGCACATAACGACATTTGCTTCATACAAACAAACCGCATATTATTCATAATTTAGTAGCAGTCATGGACTTGTTGCTAACAGGAACAGAATAACCGGACAATACAGGGCAAACCTCGTCAGTGTACATTTTGATTTTTTGAAATTGTCCGCTAAAAAGGACAAAAGCCAATTTGATTATTTAAATGAATTTTTCAAATGTAATCTGCGTGGGGGCCGTGGGGCGGCAGCGCGGGCGTGGTGGTGAAGGGTGAGCCGGCAGATCAATACTACGATCTACCTACCCCACACTCGCTACCCCACTACCGACTTTCCATTTTGCTCCGGCCAGACGAGAGAAGAGGGAGCCGGCTGCATTTAATTGCTCGGTTTTTTGCAACGCCGAGTACAAATCATACGCTAACGTCTTTGTGCCCGACGGAGGCGTAGTTGTCAGGCGCATGCATGTCGCGTTAATTAACGGTCCTACCTCAGGGATCCTCGCTGGCTCCGATTCTGTTTATGAATCACACAATTCGACCCGTGTCGAGTGACGTGACGCTCTTTACATCCGAGCGACGGGTTCAAGTGCGATGCAATATTCTTTGACAAAACTGTTTCATCCCCGTTATTGTTCACGACGTGTGACTTCCACGCCATAAACTTACATAAAGTCACGCAGATCTCTCCTTCTGGTTGGGTTTTAAAACTTTACACGATGAGACCGTGTTTTCAATGCGAAGGTCGAGAGAGAGGATCAGACACGCTGCAGACAAAGAGTGGCCGAGGGAAGAGAACCGTGACCGTGGATGGACTGTCAAGGCCGGCTCTGGAACACTGCGTGGCCGGCCACCAGCCGTCTCCTTGCTGCACAACCGCAGCGCCAGACACTACGTCGGCTTTTTAACAAATGTCCGAGGGAATAGTTACTTATATAATGAAATTTTAAAGGTTGAGTAATTTTGTTATGTTTGCCGGTTACTTACTTACAGTTAGTTACTCTACATTAAATTGTCACATATTACACAAATTGTACATAATAACACAAATATGACAAGTTTAACTGAAACCGTTATCGGTAATTCTTATTCTAATGAAACTGCCTGTACAGTTGTATGGAGAACGGTCTTGGGGCCCATTCCTTCCATCTCTGGGGCTTTCACAATTCAAGGCTACTCAAGACCCATTATTACGGCCGAGACCTTGAATACTTCCACGCCGACTTACTTTCTTTTCATATTCTACGTGATATCAGGTAGTGAGTGGACTCGGTGATTGATTCATCACCGATGTGGGGCCGACAAGACAGAGAGAAAGCCGTTACGCAATCGACCGAGTCTGGTGTCCGCCTGTATTTGGGTGTGACGCAGCCGGCCGTGACGCTGCGGCGGTCTACTACCTTTGTTATCGATCCATTCCGACGCCACTCACCTAGACGTCGCCTCCAATTTCTACATTATTCAACACCGGAATGCAATAACACATCCAGAGGCATGAAATATGAAAAACTACAAATATTACTACATTTTGAAGAGTGAGAGAGAGAGATTGGTTAAAAAAATATCTCCCTTCTGTTAGAATGAACTTTAAACCCACTAAAACTTAATAATTTCAACCTTGACATTAAGGTGACCGAGTCGTGTTTATGACTCATTTGCAAGCTGATTGATTTGGCGTAGCCTGACGTACTGTAAGATTAGGTATATCTTTATCTCCAGAGTAAAACAAATCGACACTTTCTCTTATATAGATGAAAGCAGTTAAGAGAGGTTTGTTTGTACATGTGAGGCCTCGGCTATAAACAATGAATGACACCCACTACACACTACCACTACACGGGGTAGGTCGGGACATCAAACGTCGCTCTTTATTGACCCCGACTAAATTGTGCAATCGGTCAGTGCACTCTACTGCTGGTAGTCCCTATCTCAACACAGCCCCTGTCTCAACACACGTCACTCACATACTACGTAGATTATACAAAATGACATTCTACCACCTTGAGTCCAGTACATTCTAATATTCTCATCACTAAAAAAACTGTACAATCAGACTTGATAATCTTCAGTTTGACAACTGATTGCTACTCACTGATAACAGAAGGCCAGGAACATTATCAATAGGAAATGATGTGGGAAAATTAAACGCCATATCAAGTGTTGGGTACAGACAGACCTTGACTGACGTATAGCCCTATGATTAGTTGTGTGGGAAGGACTGGTGGGAGATAGAGGCCGAAACACTCAGCGTGGTGTTTAGTGACTCACATAATTCCCGCCCCACTCCAGTATATCAGTAGTTCTTGCTAAGAAAATAATAGTCCCTTCAGTATAAATAACTTTAATAAAAAAAATAAAATAAATAAAAATAAAGGAAAATTAGACCATTTTAAATGGGGAGAGAAAATAACTAATAACAGCATTTTTCACTGAAATTATTATTATCATCAAATCACAAGACTTTATTTATTGTCACATAGTATTTATATTATTTACAGAAATTTGTATTTTGCTGTAAACAGGTCACCAGTACATTATTACTCGCTTGTATAGTAAACAAAATAAATTGCAAACAACAGTAGAGGGCTCGGGGATGGGATAACGGGGCAGCGGCTGTGGTGAGGTGAGACGCGGGAAGGAAACCGAATACGTTCGGAAACAAGAGCCGAGAGCAAGCAGAGTGGCGAGTGGCGAGTGGCGGGAGATAACATGCAATTAGGTCAGTGCACACACACAAGACAAGGTAAGCGTCTAGACAAGCCAAGGCTTTGCCGGTCGCCGCGTCTCATTGGGATAACAGATATCTCGGGACTAGGGAGCGATTACTCTGTGGCAAATATATACTAAATGAAGAACAAGAATCTTCTACGACGCGAATGTCCTGAGATCCGACTAACAACCGTATCAGATCTGAAAACAAACGGGGTTTCCTGGTAAGTTATATAAGACAGTACAAAGCGAAGTGTGCAACACGACCACTGTGAGATGCGAGATTTTGGCGCGCAAAAGCCTGATCTGGCTGGCGGGAAGGAAGGTCGCCTGACCGGACCGAGACGTCACGTGGTACGGTGCAGTGCAGTGCCCGCGAAACCCTACCATTGACACAGGATACTGCAGTATCAGGTGTACCCTAGCATTCACACGTCGCCGTGGCGTGGCCGGCGCGACAGTATCGAGTGTTCCTGTGCAAATGCATCACAACACGTCGTCCCCTCAACACACTGCGACCGGAATAAAATATAACTTCGGCAGAGAGACGGATATCGGTGGCGGGAGGTTGGCGTGAGCGGCCGCACGTACAGACTCTGACCCATATACACACGCGCTTGCTGTATATTTAGCAACACGATACAACTCGAGTATCGTGTGTTCTGGGCCAAGGTCTCTACAGCCTACTAAACCGCTTCTCTCGCCAGCCAACAACACAATGAACGTTTGTAACGTCCTAACTGTGTTAAAGCTACTATTATCTCTACCTTTGTTATTGAGCCAATTAAGAAATATTATGATAGTGTACAATAATAATTTTATATAAATATCAAACAAACACAACTAGGAAAAGAAAAATCGAATGACATTCAGAAAACATTTAAACCACGGGATTGCCATCGATGTTGGAATGTGTCAGGTCACATGTTACTCTTGTCCCCATTCATTGTCTGATAGGACTTTGACCTTCACCGAAGCCGCCACCCCAAGGACATTTATGTGGGTTTTAAAATGCCTATTATTGCCACTCCGGTAATGAATACAGAATTATTAAGGGACCACTTAAATTGATGTTCACTTGCAGATTAGTTTCTGTGACGACAGACAGAGGGAGTTACAACAGTTTGGGCCTCATTATGTAAATTGACAATAAATATTTACACTCACCCATTCATCCATTCATGGCTATAGTTTTTACTAGAATTCTGAAGTGTCAGCAATTTTCATGGAACCAGATATTACAGATTCTACTTTGTGACAGCACATACGTCATCTAGCTGATGTATATAAACTAGCAAACCCTAATGCCATGACATCCTCCATTCCAAAATACACAGGGTGTAAAAACAGTCCCCATAATATTACAGGTAAAGCATTAAAATTTGGTACATCATTACTGCACCTATAAACCTACTTTTTGAAGTAACTACCATTCTTTTGTCATGTGAGGGTGATAGTCAGAAAGGAGTCAGAAGAAAATCTTAAATTAGAGCATAGGTCGAGTAGTCCATCAAGTTAAAGGTTTAGTAGAGTACATACAATGCCACAAATCCGATCTGAAAATGTCCTCTCTTTAAAAATTTACGCTGGTTTGAAACATTTACAATGTAGGTCCTGTTCAAGGTGCTTTAATATTATTATTTTGACGCAAGTTGAAAAGTTAAACTTAGTAAATGAATACTGGACTTATGAAATAGTTTTTAGATAGTTATTGACTCTTCACATCAAATATTGTTATTTTAAAATAATGATTACACTAAATTCTTTTGTCAAAATCCTTGTAGACCATCCTCTATTGGATAATGTAAACTATTAGCATATCAAAAAAGACTCTTGTAAAATATTTTGAATCTCCTAATGCATATTTCAAATAATCTCTGCAAAACATCTTTCAAAATTCACTAAATTGTTATGACTACTTCCTGAGGTAATGAGGTCATTAACCTATCCAAATAAACACAGGGCTATAGAGATGTACACCCAACATCTCTATTTAAAAACCAATTTAATCACACAATAGTAATTACATTTTTCAAATTTACATTAACATTGTTACAAGTTAAAAATCCAAACTTTTACCAGAGGGGAAGAGAGTAACACTTAGTGTGAACTCCCTTTTTGTATTTGCACGTATCAATAAGGATTTCTTTCTTTATAAGAAATTTTAAACACGATGCACACAATTTTAATGAACATTTAATATATTATACACTTTTTTCCCTAAACTGGACATTGTCGTTGGAACGGGTTAATCATTCCTGTTATACAAATATCATTAAACATTGATTCAGTCTTTTTTCCAGTAAGATTCAATGTATCATCAATTATTAAGTCCAAAACGGCATAATTTGTCGCATTAAAATGTGTAGGTTCCCAAAAAGAGTTAGAACAGAACAAGGTTCCAGCAATGCTGAAATGAGAGCCACATGATGCTGGAGCACTAGCTTGTTTACTTCCAGCTGTTTACATCACTGTTTGTGTAGGTCAGCTGTTGAGTACTACTCTGCATCCACTTTCATTCATCATGTTTAAACCGATGCAATTAACATATTTGGTAAGATACAACTAATAAAGCACCAGCAGAAACCTTTACTAGGTGCTGTGGAATATGATATGGACACCTTGACGAGTTTATAACAGCTATATTGACACATTTGCATACTTTATTATAATTTTAATTAATTATATTATATTTTTTATATTATTATTTTTAATTATTATATAATTTTACAAATTAGGGAGTATTTTGATATATGGTTGAAAAGGTGAAAATAAAACTAAGTTACTTTAACAAATTAATATAATAATATATTACAGTTTATTTCACTTTTTTTAGTGTATGTCCGTTTAAAATTTTTTTTAAGCTAAATTCAGAAGCGGTTACAGTGTTGTAATTTTTCATGATTTTATGCCTTATTAGGGTGTTATTTTCTGCTAAAAAATCTATAGTTGTTAGTTTCAAAATTGTGATTTTTAAAAAGTTTAAAAGCAACATTTCATAAAACCGACGAAAAAAAAAAAAAATTGTCAATACACATAATATATAGCGTACATTTTGATATCTTATTTGTTATGAATGAATAATAAATAACTGATAAATGTGTGTTTACTACTCTTATGCAATCAGTATAGTTACAGACTGAAGTGGATATGGTTATTTTTACCTATCCTACTGAACCACATCCCAAAATATCCTCTCACCTTTATAAACATACACTACTTCTAGCCAGCCTTTTTAACAAGGCTGCTTTAATATTGTATTTACTAGCACCCCAAATACAACTTGTGCAGCTAAATATCATTGCTCCCAGAAAAATATGCTGAGTATTTAGATGTAAGATTCTTGGGGTTTAAATACATAAACATTAGAACCCTGGTAAAAAATCTCATCACATCAGCGTTAATAAATAACAAATTCATGTGGTGCTACTAAAGTTTCATTCTTTTTCTGAAGTTTGATATTGTTTTTTTTAAGATTTCTCAAAAAATATTTTGAATTTGTGTATTCCTGTTGGGTGATGTTACACGCAAAAAAAAGAAGTTTAATTGTAATTATATATTTATTCAGTTAAACCATTGACTCACATGGACCATTTAATTTCTCCATTTTGAAATGTAATAATAATTAGGATGGTAATATTTAATGTTTTGAATTTTAAAAACATATTCACACTCTTTGGTAAATAGGTGGACTTTTACTAATTTCGAAATGTTACTTTAATTACATAAAACTACATACATTTAATTTATAATTCTTATGAATATAACTTTTTGCTATATTTGTATATAATTTCTACATACAATTTTTTAATGACTTACATTGGAAATTTTATTTCGAGGACAAACATTTTTGGTTCTACAGTGTGCCTAACTGGTTATAAATATCATTATGATGAACAGAGCATTTCCTTGTGAATAAAACAAGGAACTCAAAATTATGGGGTAATTGTGAAACCTGTAGTGTTTAAGCATTTTTGAAACATGTCTTGTAAAGATGCCAAAAAAAACCTTGCCAGTATGCAACATTGTCAATTCTTGATCATGCTAATTGAAAAACACGCCACCTTCTTGATCTTGACGGGCACATACAACATTGTGATTTTAACTGGTACCTACATAATAAAACGGCGAGGTCATACATTTCAGTTGCCGTGATTGCGGCGGCGTAGTATTTTTAGAACTGACAGGAAACAACGGTCTCTAATTAGAGCAAAGTGAAGCTTAATAATGGGCGCTGGAAATGTTGTACGAGCGAGGTAATTGTGGGGGACAATTAGATGTTGTGCAGCCACGCTCCACATCCGCCCCCCGGCCATCCTACACTATCGCGGGCCGCCTACCTTGCTGAGCTTCTCGCCCTCGTGGTGCGGCAGCAGGGTGCGCAGCGACTGGAAGCCCGCGTTGATGCTCTGCATGCGGCGGCGCTCGTTGCTGTTGGCTATCTCCCGGCGAATCCTCTTCTCCTGCTCCATAGACCCGTGATGGGTGCGGAGAGTCGGCGAGTCCGGCCGCTCCAGGCTGCAACACCGGGCATAATGAGTACAACACTGACAAAACATGTCTCAAAACATATCTACTTAAGGTGTACAGTTGGGTCTTAATATCCATTCAATTCCAGAGTGAATCATCCAAACCACGAGCTCAGTTAAAGGGATACAAAGATAAATGAGACAGACGGAGCTGGCGCCAATAACAACCACTATAACATGCAACAATTCGCCATTAACTTAACAATAATTCACGACGCCGGTGTCACACGACCCACTTCTGTGGCGAAGCGTGCGTATTCTTATACATTATGGACTGTCCAAGAAGATAGATCCTCCATACTTTTTGTGATTCCTGACTTAGGCGTGTCACAACGCTCTGGTAAGATTTGTTTATTTTAACCCAGTTTGTAATTATGTGTTAGGTTCGTTTTTTACCTGAAGGAGAGATCAGATTGCAGATCTCGAAACGTAGTGTTACTGATTTTTTGTATCACTGAACGATGGCAAAGGTCCCGAAAACTCAACTGTTTGCTTCACAATCCTTTCATCGTCAAAAATAATCTTCAAACTAAGTACCGATAATATACTAATCGGAGCTAGCACATCACACCTTCAATATGAGTCGACTTCCAGAGATTCGAACCCGGGACCTACGAACAATTTTTAAACCATACCGCCATCCAAGAAGAATTGACAGTATCGGCGGAGAAAAGAAAACGTAGAAAGGATTGTTTTCCAAAGCGACCAGGTAAATCATTTACCCGTGCGTGCCATCCTCAAAAAAAGAAAAAAAAGTTGGTTTTAGGTTTGGTGGGTTTAGTCGAATCGTGGTTATCGCTACTGGTAAAAAGCCTACGGTTACAACCATATTTGTAGACGACGTGACAATCGTCAGTCCAACGTTGGTGTAGTGAAGCGCTCACAGTCAGCTGAGCGGTTATCGACACTGTTATCAGTATAAACAGGTGTGTGGGCGGTTCAGTTGATAACGTGAGGCGCGGCGTTCACAACCACGGTCGGGCGTGCGAACCACTCGAGTCGTCGCGACAACATCGACCCAGACTCCTCTCTGTCACGTCACTCCACTCCACTCCACTTTACTACAGTCAAGTAGCTAATGGAAGTATTTATTACTGTTACTGACACACTACCGGCTTTCCGCCTCAGACCGGCACGTTCCGATACTACCAACTGATCTGTTACTGCGATTTAGTTTATGGTATACTCCATTCCTCAGTCAACACTGGTTTAAGTGGAGATATAAATGACTACTACTACTAATTACAATTTCCCGAGAATACAAGACCAGTTTCCAAAACACACCAATTTTAATCATAAAACCTAAAATTGTATAAATACTTCCTTAAATTTGTATTAATTTTACAGATTAATCTTGAAAAAATGTTGAATTACATTTATATACATTCTCGTTATAAATTTAAAATAAATTTTGATTTACTATGGAAAGACAATAAAACACCTACACCCTTCCTCCAAACCTTCTGGATCTATACTATGATAGTACGGAAACGGCAGAACACAATATTAGAAAACGTGAAAAAGTCGCATATTGAGCCACGGTTCTAACGCCACACAACGGAACACACGCTAACGGGTTCCCTTCCTTCTAATTAGCCACAAACCCGGGCGTAGTGTCCGCAGCATGAATGGATCAGCTGGGAGCGTGGCGGCGGCGGCAGCGGCGACTATGACTCAGCAACCTTCAATGAGCCACCAACGACCGACCAGTCTTGCATAACAGTCCGCCCGTTATTGATACACGGCCACCGCAACCTACAGCTGACTGACTGACTACACTCGACTCTGTACACGCTCCAGGAAATAATCACAGAGGATTTCAGTGGTGGATTCACGAGAAAGTCATGAATAGTTTTTCCTAGTCGTAGTATTTAATTTTAGAGGAACAAAAGGCTGGTTGAATAAAAGGGAATTTTTATTAAATTACGAGCAAATACACGTTCCAACTGCATTATATATTATACAGAATATAATAAGGCAACATAGACTTCATTCAAGCATCCAAAACTGGTTCTGTGGAAATTAAGACTTTGCTCCAATCACTAAATTTAGAAATTTCAAAAATACACGAGTCAGTGGCATATTTGTGTGTGTGATTGATTTCACCTCTGATCCACGAACTTGAAGAATTAGGTTACGTTTCAGGGTGAGGACATTTTCCATAACGGGGGCCCTGTGCAGATCTGCGGCCGGACACGTTAATGAGGATATCCTCGACACTCCGAGCATGGACCACGCCACGGAGGCAGAGCTCGGATGGCTGGGAATGTGAGCGGCGTGCATTCTCTTGCTCGCCTGACCTACAGCCACTCTCCTCACCCCACTTCCGTACACAGCCGACGCGACGGCCGCGGAGAAATCTGTGAAGGTCGGTATACCGTCTCGTGCCGTGTCCCCGTTTCTAGAGACCCCCAACAGGATACCGAGCCAGACGCCTACAGGGGTTCGCGGGCTGTTACCGCCTGGAGGCTATCGACGATTGTCCGGCCAGGACCATCTCTAAATCTAAAATTAAGTGAACGCGGATTCGATGCATCATTTCTAGACTTAATGGAAATAGGCATATTATTTATAACTTGGCAATTTGTTCTAAAGTTGAATATAGCAACAAAGGCAAAAAATGACTAAACTTTGAGATGAATTTCAACAACTATACATAGTCTATTCTACTTTGAAGAGCAAAAAAAGTAATTTACACCTATTTCCCGATATATAATGTCCTTCATGAGATATTGTATAAAAACAAATTAAATTAATATGCATCTACCAAATCACTTAAAGTTCAAAATTACAGGCACCAAATATCATTAATGTATCTCACCAGAGAATAAAATAAAGAAATGTTATAAATTAATATGGTACATTCTCACAGTTACAGCGAATTGTCCAAGGACATTAAAAAACACACAAGTGTCCAAAGTGGTCACATTTGCCGTTAATATTATCATTACATAAGATTATCGTGACACAGTGTAACTATTACGTCTTGTGTTTTTATTATTATTAGATTTTAACCTCGTCTTGTCATAAAATTAAAAATTCGTAAAAAATTCATCAGAATGTCAGTATATTTATGATATACTATGTATTAGATATATGAATCTTGTGTACACTATATGAAAATGTGCACTTATTTTTCTTACTCAAATACATTAGGTAAATGCCTGGGAAGTAGGTCTAGATAGATATATAATAAGCTAGCACCGACTCAACTTCAATGCGGTTTCTACCCGTACAGCAAGAAAATAAAAACTATAGCTACAACAAAATTTGACGCCACAGCAATGTAAGAGAATCAAAGTTTACGCTCCAAAGTCATATAGATGTGTTATCGCCGCAGCCTCACCGCTACCTATTAAAAGACGTTTGGAAATTACAAAAACTATATACAATTTGCCAAATCTTGTATATAATTTCCCCTCATTGGTTTATAAAATGTTATTTTTAACAGCAATTCTTCATTAAAAAGCGCCAATAAATTTAACCACTTTGTAATACACCACAAGGGTTGGTCACGTTTAAATACGCATATAAGCAGTCACTAAAAAGTTTCAGGGAAATTCCGCGTCTAGAGGATAACACAAGTGGGGAGGGGTGAGATAGTGATGGGGACGGAAGGGGAAGGGGAGGAGGCAAGCTGCAAGCCACGCACCGGACAGCTGCGCCGCTAAATATATCGGCTCTCACACAGCACCCAGTTTTATTTTGGTAGGTATCCGCTTACAAGCGCCCGACCGTGCTCTCAAGACGCCATCGATAGATTGCGTTATCCTCGGTTAGACGGGTCGCTCTCGCTGTAGCTTCAGGCCACTCACTCACTCTGGGTTCTACAATACGTCAACAAAATATTTTTTTTTTATTGCCTGAAACCTGATGCGCAATTATAAAAATAAAAACGAGATTGGTCGAAACAAAAGCCGAGGTACACGATTTAAATCATAAGATAAAACATACGATATCACTCGAATATAGTTTTGAAGTACTTGGATATAACTTTTCTCTACATTCACCATAATAATAGGTTTGGAGCAGCATTGTCATAAATATTTGTAAAAGCATTTGGTCCTATTTGAGACCAATAAATCCAAAAATGCAATAACTGAACTTTGAATAGCAAGTATAAACAATAAACATATCAAGTCAAAATACGGCCTTCAAACACAAAATTATGGATAGGCTGATTAATCAGTAAATTTGTTCGCCACTTTAAGTGGTTCACAGACGAAGACCAAACGAAGTTTTTGGAATTTACAACGCCCAAAGGAACATGATTGGAAATGTTTGTTTGATGTATGCACGACATACGTTTTTTATTAGAGCCATTATACAGCGTAAATAAACATCCGACAATTTATTGTAGATATCAACGTGTATAGTACTACTAAACGCGAGTGCAGTTAAAACCTCGTGGCATTGGCGTAAAGTCAGTCTCTCAATCGTAGTCACTTGTCAGCTGAGAATGGCTGGCTGGCAGGGTCTACTCGAACAGCTGCTCGCCACACCACATCAGCTGACTCTGACTCATCAGCTGGCGCCTTATCGCAAACAACTTGCATAACATACTTTAATCGCACTATCATGCTACATTTATACACACCGTATTTTCCACTCTGCAAATCGACATGTCTCATGAATACATTACAGCCAGACCAGAATAGCAGATGAATATAAGTTACGGTAACGTAAATTAACCCGATTTATCACTAAAACAATAACAGTAATTGTTACCATTGATTACTTTAATTATTTACTGAGCTTCAGCAGACTTATTATTCGCAGGGACGAAAAAACTTCTGTTTGTCGGCGATATCTCGAAAACGAACTGATATATAGACTTGAATAGTGGATGAGGCTTTATTTCAATAAGGGGAACACTGAGTTCCATGATAAAATGCATGTTATTATATGCGATTTGGCTAAGCCTCAGCAAGTATTTTACATTAGCCTTACGAGTAACTATGATGGTAACGAGACAATAGCAGAATAAATAAATTTGTAAACGAACTGAATGTGAAACAGACTGTAAAATATCACATTTCATGTGTTGTCAAATTAGTCACTCAATAATGAGCAGGAATTTGTAGTGCGTAGTCTATCGGCAGCAAGACAGTGACGAAGGCAATAAGACGCGAGGAGTGATGAATAAAACAGCAGCGGTGGATGGAGGGGTCAGGTGAAAGGCCGTAGGATAAACAATCGGAGAGTCAACAAAACAATCGATAATATGTGAGGAAGTAGTGGGGAGGGGGGACCAGCTGTGTGTAGTGTAGGGCCCGGTCCCGTCTCGGCCACCTGGTGAACTATAATGGCGGACAACAGCTGTTAGCGTACAAACAGCCGGCCCATCACCCCTACCGCCTCATCTGAGCGAAGCTTCGCCGGCCGTCTCCATATGTGGCCACGACCATCGAAATGTACATGAACTTATAGTTAATTCCTATTGATTGGAGTTCACTTCGAAATGGTGTAGCAGGCAATGAAAAAAGCCCAAGACCCAACTCTAGCAATTAGTGAATCTGATACGAAGACCAAAGTCAAGAGTAAACGGCAGCCGCAATAAGGTCTGCGAGGCAATTCATTAGTGGCAGAGACGCCGAGCGTGACGGTCGATGGGTTCATTGAGGAACGTGCACTAAAATTGTTTCTCTGGAGAAAACCGAAGGTATCAGATGGAAGCCGGCTCGTTATTACGGTCTGTTGGTTCATGTAATTATCTCCAGTATCCGACTCGCCAACAATCGCACTTGTGCTGCGTACGCGACCCTCCCACGCCATCGGCAATGTAGTTGCACCTTGCGATAACTTTTGTCTCACAGAGAACGAAGGAATATCATTTGATCCGAGCGATTTGATAAAGAAGGAAGTAACACGTTTTTTTTTTTAAATTTTGAATTAATATACCTTTAGCTAAGTTGAACAAATAAGTCATATGGAGGATCAGGCTACATTTAAATAAATCGAATAAGTAGACGTATCTGGAACATGACAGACAGAGCAAATCACATGGAAAATATATCGGTTTCATTTGGGTACCACCGGAAGACCAAAGAAGCCGCATAAACATGTCACCCAAAAACAAAAACATCCGGTGTAAATAGACAGACGCTACTTGACGTCTCTTACGTGTGATTCATCTGTATCACGATCTGGTACGATTCTCCCACCTTTCTTGCTCTTTCACCCATGGCTGTCGTATAGAAATATCGAATCGAAGACATATCCTATTATTTGTTTTAAAGTTGTGGTGATATAGGAATCATCAATGGTTTAAGAAAATTATACAACAAATAATAATTAGTTATAAGGTACTTAAAACTTATTTTTTTCACAGGTTTTGCCCTCTATGAGCTTATTTAAGATTGGATTAAATTTTGTTTCAATATCAAGGTGGTTTACACTATGTAGCAAAATCCTGCTAAATGTTTTACCTAGCACAGCACAACATTTGCTAAGAGTAGAAAATCTCAGTTTTAAAAGTGCTACAAGTGTAACACAATATATAAGTTATAGCAGATTCTGCTACATTTACCAAATCTTCTGCTATCCATTCAAAGTTAATAAAGATCCTCGGGCTACACCTAGCAATTGCATCTAACAAAAATAAAAAGTATATTATTGAATTATTTTTAAATTTCAAGTTACAGCTAACTTCTCCACACAGGAAAAGCATCTCTGAATGTAATGTCTTTTCCCCCAATCATGTAACCAATAATGGAAATGACATACCTACCCAAAATCTTTATTGGTAATTCATAAGAAATATTTGAAGGTTTCGTCATATTTAACTTCAGATCTCAATGATGGTTTATTTGCATTATCAATGGTATCATATGATTTCCAATACTGGAAGCAGAGTTGCTTTCTAGCATGAAGATTTCACAAAAGTCACTGATCTAAAATTTTATTTAGCATTTGCTACATACATGTAACAAGTAGCAGAGTTAAAAAGTACTGAATTAAAATGTTATATAACATTTGTTACATTTAGCAAATGCTATAAGTTACATAGTACTAACTGTTATAAAGCATGTTTTGCTACTAAGTGTACACCCGCCTTTAAAGTTCACTATTATTAATTTTGAGGATATATTTGCTTCATTGCTGTGGAGATGTTGCATACTCCAAGGGCGGATCCCGTAAGGATTTTCGGAGGGGGCTGTTTTGGCTTTAGTTTACCATGATTATCTTCACTGTACATATTATACTCCTAAAAACTTTGTAACATCATGTGGCCCTTACAGAGGTATAAAACAAAGTGTAAGAATTACAGATGTAAACGACTTTAATGTTCTCTCCAATACCTAATGGGTGAGACATTCCCCCCCTTTTTTATTCATATATGTCAGCAATATCCTTTACAATCTTTGGTCAAACTTTCTGGTTAACAAATAAAAATCTTATACAATCAAGGAATAGTTGGCACTTGATATATATATATATATATATATATATATATTCACTTCGGTTGTATAATGCAGAATTGCTCTATTATAACAAATTAGACTTCTTAGTTTAAATTTCCTTTAATATTTCGGCTTTGCCGTTTTCAAAAAGGTATAATAAAAAGTATAAAACAAAAATAACACAGCAACAAAATTTACACAAGTAAATAAATAAACATTTGCATAAATAAATAAATAAACAGGAATTTTTGAACATGTGATTAACACCAAAGAGAAATATCATGAACAGAGAAAGAATTTAGAAAAATAATTTAGAAAAAATTATAATATAACAAAAAATTATAACAAAAACAAAAAATTGTAATAACAAAAGTTTCATTTTCTACAAAACACAATGAATGATAATAAAATCCCAAATTCAGTTGCTAAGTTCAAAGAAAAAAAAAAAAAAAAAAAAAAGATAAATGATCAATTGTTTTTGTTATTATAATTTTTTCTAAATTATTTTTCTAAATTCTTTCTCTGTTCATGATATTTCTCTTTGGTGTTAATCACATGTTCAAAAATTCCTGTTTATTTATTTACTTGTGTAAATTTTGTTGCTGTGTTATTTTTGTTTTATACTTTTTATTATACCTTTTTGAAAACGGCAAAGCCGAAATATTAAAGGAAATTTAAACTAAGAAGTCTAATTTGTTATATATATATATAAATGCTTTGAATATTTAAGTTTTATGTATTAACTTTAAATACATTATTGTAAATTGTTATATTATTAATTTATCAGGTCCTTTCATACAGTTTGGTTTGATAGGGCTACAGTATAATAAGAGACCACCACCACAATAGAATCATATTTTCTACTATCTAAACTATAGAAACAAAAATGTTGACACGAATTACGTTATGTTGTGTATCTATAAAATGTAACAAATCAAACTTTTTTTTAGGTATACTATGATTCTGTTGTGGTGGTGGCCTCTTATTGTACTGCAGTCTTTGATAGAAACATAATGGGTGCAAGTTTGAATCAGTGTAGGTTGGAATGGTATAAATCACATAAACTACCATTTAAGAACATTTCTTTAGTAATTTAAAACAGGTTGAATGAATAGACCTAATTAAGAGGTTTTGTGATAAGCACAATTCATCCTAAAGTTTTGATACTATCTATGAAGTGACAAACTGTTCCTTGATTGCCTGTAATTTTCAGCCCTAAACTAAACAAACAACCTTGTATTGTTTCTACAATCTGTCAGCTTAGTAAATAAGGTATAATTACATCATGCTTCAGCTATCCTGTGCTGATTCAGTCCACTGTAAATCTTAATTAATAATTTATTCTTGCTCTTTAGCCACTTAGTCAAACAAGTTTTATTAAATATATTACTATATCTATCCACCTGTAAAAATATTGCTGACCTAAAACAAACATGACATTTGTTTTTGTTAACCAAACCTAACCTACGTAATTGTTTTTACTTTTTTATCTGTTCAATTACAAAACATTGTTATCAAAATGTACTAATTCATTGATTGTGTCGAATTTTATGAATCTTTGGAAATGGCCCTTTGATTTTAAATGGGAAACATTGTGGTTTGAAACTCCTTAGTAAGAAACCTTCAGCATGATCCATCATTGTAATGTATTGTGCATTTAGTAGGCTATACTACATGTGTAACTATAGAAATATTAACTACTTCGTATTTAGCCCTTTTGACCTACAACATCCATATAGGCTATACATGAATGTCAAAAAACGCAACAAGTTCACAAAATTATTTGTTTTATTGAAATATTTGCTCTTGATTACAATGATCTTGTGATCAATCAATCTTTATAATTAATAGTTTTTTTCCGAACTAAACTATATACAGCTTTTATAAATGCTACAAAACATATAATAGGCGACATTACAAATTGCTTTTTCTATATTTCAATAAACTGTAAATGACAACTAACTACTGTAGGGCCTACCTAGTTTATTATTGCGTGAGCATTTTAGTGTTGTTAGAATTTATTACTTAGTTACTTTTAATATTCTGTATACGCCTATACAACATTGATGTAAAAGAAAATTAAACATTTAATGTTAGCCCCATTTAGTTTGGTGTTTATGTACTAATCCTAACTCTCAAACAAATAAATAATTGACATTAGCATAGCAAAAACATAACAAGTTTATTGTTCCTTATTAAGAAACAAGTTAAACTAGTACATTGCATGCATTTTTTACTATAAGCCTATGCAAACAATCTACTAGAATTTAGGAATAAGTTATACTTTGATATCAGCTGCTCCAAAATAATTAATTTTATTAATTGATAACATGATTATCAGATGATAAATTGTCAATAGGCATAACTAATTTAAATTTTTAACTGACAAACATGTTTGATTTAATATCCAAGTTCAACATAGAAATCTAAATTTTACTATGTACAAACAAAAAAAGAGATGTTGAAACAAAAATAACTCACTTTAAAGTGTGTAAAGCCATGATCATAACAACAGATTTTTGGAACGTCATGTTATTTAAATCTTCCTGATGATGACTATTACTAGCTAACCACTGCAAATTTTATTCTCTTCCACCACTAATACTAAAAAAGTTGGAATTTTCTTGGATAGGCAATTACAAATACTTAGAAGTAGTGAACACAAAACTTATGTACATGCCTAGAGCCACGAAGTAAATAGTCGGAAAAGGAAATTAATTTAGATACCATAGCTCATAATATTCAAATTAACTACAGGCTGACTTCTGTATGAGGTAGTTGTCCCTAAATAATCAATAGTTACATTATAGGCTAATTTAGTAAAGAGTACAAATGAATAATGAACATTATAAATTGATAAGCTAGTATATTAATCGATATTTTTAATAAATTGATAGTTTATAATCAGATGTTTCTTAATGAAATTTATAAATTGATAGTTTATAGTCAGATGCTTCTATTCTATAAAAACACTGAAATACTACTAATTGTTTGCTGTGTTGACCTGATTTCATTATATCAGAACATGGTTCACGTTTTAGGTCTTAGTAGAACCAATCCCAATTAACTTAGGTATTTAAGTTTTTTGCAAAATCATTAAGACCATGTTTAGTTACATTTGTAAAATTAATTGCCATAGACTGTAAACAATAAAACTTGGACGGAAATTAAGTAGTTTTAAACAATAAATGATTAGACTACTAAGCAAACTAAATTTAATATCAGTCTAGGCCTAGGCTAGTTATTATTTGTTTAACCCCTTAGTTACCAAGCCTATTTTTGGATTTTAACCCTAAATAAATAATAATGTAGTGTAAGAAAACAAATAAAATTTACTCGTAAGGCCCAATTAATTTGACTGATAAATTTGGAATATCAGCTGTCTATGTATTCTACCCATGTCAATGATACAGGGGCTATTCAGTTATGTTGTATTAGCAATAGGTTAGTATACTATGATAAATAATAGGATCTACAAGTGTATAATTCAGTTTTTAAACTTTACCATAATATAATCAATGAGAGGGAATGTTACAAATGACAGCTTGAATAATTAATATTTTCAGCTAGCATATTAAAGTGTAAGCTTTGTAAAACATTTTAACTTTAATAATTTCTTGCTTAAATGTGACAATAAAAATATCAGTTTTAACAATACACTAAATAATTAAAGTAACAAACAAGTATTTAATTTAATTACCGTGAAATACGAATTCATTATGTTTGCGGGCAAAATGGCGTAATCAAACAGCTGACCCACCGGCGGGATAACACATACAACTTAGTATAACAGAATGATTGTAAATAAACGCAAGTTGGTATAATAAAACTGACATTTCTTTTCGACAAATAAAAAAAAACTTTGAATGAGTAGGATATGCGTTATTGACATTATAATGTCAAACACATATCATTTAGCATGAATGATAGTACGTATATTAACTGCATGGCGCTATAACAGACGGGCGTTTCTTACCTGCAATAACCAATATCATCTTGATCGTACTGCTGTAAGTCTTCAAGCCTGATTTTTTCCTCACTTCTACTTAGCGTAGACATTTTGCCACGAAAAACACTAATAACTTATTAAGTTGTCTCTTATCAGCATAGAAAAACAACACAATTCACAAATTACGAAACTTGCCGTACGCACAACGCCTCACAGCGGTTTGCTATGGCGGTGTTTGGCGGGAAACAGCTGAATAGGGTAGTACTACTTTTCAGATCATTCCGCCTCGTAATTTGTACAAATCAAAACGGAACGTATGCCTATACCATGTTTTTAAATAAAAACTAAATGACATTCACAATGTATTGTTGTATTTAAATTAAAATATTAAGAGATTTTGGAAAGTAGTACGCTCTTTCAACGTAGAACTACTTTTTTCTCAATATACGTTCAGTACAATGAACGCTAGCACCTTGCTGACAATCAACTGCCAGCTGTTCTAATATGGCGGCCAACAGGAAATAAGTCAGTTTGAATTTCAGCAATATTCACATGAAGAGCATAAAATAATGTAAATCAAATTAATTTGGCCTTTAATTTAAAAATTTGTAGAGAATATGACGAAATATTTTTAAAGTGTCAGGAATTATTTTTGTATGAAGTTTAAAATCATCCTTGACATCTACAGTATCTCTTTATAGCGTTCAGCTGTATTATTTAGATTAGTATTTAGAAATGAGATACTTCTTATTTAAAACATAAAAAATACGTTTCAATGATTTTTCAAAAAAAGTAAATCACTTTCGTACCTAGATATTTGTTCTTGTAAAATTGTAAGAGGAAATTTTTGTTTAAAAGCAATCTACTTAAAGTGTATCGCCATGCTACCTAGTAGCAAAACAAGGAACTATCTTCTGTCGTTTTGTTTTCTTGTAGCACGTTGTCTAGTCGTTCCATGGTGAGATTTTACAACTTAACATACTTAGGAAAAGGATGATGAGCTTACCTTTAAATACTTACTGGATAATCAGGAAGAAGCTGTCCATGTTAATAACTAATAATAGTAACTAAAAATGTCTAATATACATTTGGTGAAATTTGTGAATTACTAATGATAAATTAGAATATTTTAACAAGTATTTTTAAACTGATCTGAAATAGTTCTGAATTCAATAAAAATTTGGTTATTTCAGAAATCGCTTGCATCTCTGTTTGAGAAATTAACTAATACTAACTGAAAAGGAGTTGTGTCAGAGTTGGTCTGTTAAAATTATGAACCTATACAGTCTAGTTTTAGACTACCAAAACTAAAAGCAAGTTACATCTTGTTCCTTGATACTGGTTAACTTCCAGTTCTATTTATTAAAATGAATGGTTTGAAAAGTATTTTGTTCAGAACATGATTTCTTCTTATGTTGGAACTATCTTAAATCTCTTAAACATTTGAACAAAGAAGTTCTAGCTGCATTGTCACACCTATAAAATTATTATGTTTGGTTAGAGGTTACAGTAGTTGTATGTGGTGATCTTGCATCTAAAAGTGGTGGTAACATCTAAAGCTAAATAAGTACAACGGATTTATTACTACACCTCCATGTATACTTATACCACCAAAATATTGATGAACTATCAACATAAACCTAAATATTTACACTCAATGGAATTAAATTTTACTTTTAATACTACTTTTAACTGTGTCATGATTGAGAATTCCTGTTTATTTGTAGAAATAAGGAATTGGGTCACAACTTCTAATATATTATAAGTCATTTGGGCAGCTTCTGAGAAAAAAGGATTTTGGTAAGAGTATGATATAAATGCTCAGCTTATTTTTTTCTAATGGAAGGCTATAACCCGCTATTCTGGGAATGCAAACCTTAGTAAAATTGGTGTCACTCAGGTAACCTCCATAGTTAAATGTGCACTATTTTCTTTAAAAAAGTTAGAAATTCTAAATTATACAAACAGAAAAATGTGATGTTCCTATTGAAAAATGCCTATGCTAGTCATACTCAAGAGGACAATCTTGATTCAGCGTAATGATAATTGTTATCTTTTGTAGATGATAATGTTTTTGGTTTCCAACATTGAAAGAGCATACACAAGATGAGGGTATTTGCTGCAGTAACACCATGCTCAACAATTTGTACCACTGTTGTTCCATGCACCAATTCATCTTATGGACAGACAACACATCATATCAATTACACATTGTTCGTCATAGAATCAAGTACCTCCTCTATATGAACCTTAACCTTAAAACTGCTTGAAATTTTCCTCAGTGGTGGAATTTTGGTACTTCGTCTTATCTTAATTTTATTAGAGTATACAGGTAATTTAAAACAAGTATTTTTATATAATTTTTATTCAGGATTTTTCAAAAATGTTTATATATGATTACAACTGTTTAATTGATATAAACTGTTTAATATTGTAAATTAAAAAATGGACATATAAGTACAAGTACGATTCATTTTTGATTGTTCAATACTGAAACCAATTATTTTTCAACTAGTTTCAAATTTAGCTTATCATAGTTCCACATAAATGTAACTAAAGCACAAAAAAACTATTTTACACTTTATGGATTAGGTGGCTATCTGTCCCAGTGAGACCAGGAAGCAATATATTGCTGTTAGGAGCTTCCTTAGTATATATTGAACGCATTTATGTCATACAATATGAAAATTGAAGTATGTTTCAGCATTAAATTTCGTGTTTTTGTTTTACATTTAACCATGTGATTGCAATCGCAGTTAGATAACAAAACCTTTAAATAAAAGCGTTTTAAGTAATAAAAATGTATTTTATAGTCCAGAGGAATTTTTTTTAAAGTGATTTTAATTTAAAATAAATATTAACTATTACTAAAAAAAATAAATAAATAAAACTACGCGAAACAGAGAAAAACTATGATTATTTTTAATGTAGTAAACTGAGAAAGTTAAATAAGAATTTTCTTAGCTCCGTGTCAAAATTCATTTCAAAGTGGACTTTTCATGTTAAATGTCAGGTTTCTTTTATTGAGAGCTACATTAATTCATAAAATTGTATATATTAGTTAATATATGAATGCTTTTTTTTTCTTGTTTTTTACTTTTATAAAATAGTTTACTTTCATTGAATTTGTTTAGTATTTCATTGCTTATGTGTTTTTTGTATTAGTTATTTTATCTTCATTGTGTACTGTCCGCACCCGATGAGATGATCGGGTTATAGCCTATTTAACTATGTGATTGCATTCGCAGTCAGATAACAAAACCTTTAAGTAAAAACGTTTTAAGTAATAAAAATGTTTTTTATAGTCCAGAGGAATTTTGTTTAAAGTGATGTTAATTTGAAATAAAAATTAACTATTACTAAAAAAATAAACAGATAAAACTACTCGAAGCAGAGAAAAACTATGCTTATTTTTAATATAGTAAACCGAGAAAGTTAAATAAGAATTTTCTTAGCTCCTTGCCAAAATTCATTTCAAAGTGGACTTTTCATGTTAAATGTCAGGTTTCTTTTATTGAGAGCTAAATTATTTTATAAAATAGTTTACTTTCATTGAATTTGTTTGATATTTCATTGCTTATGTGTTTTATTTTATTAGTTATTTTATCTTCATTGTGTACTGTCCGCACCCGATGAGATGATCGGGTTATGGCCTATTTAACCATGTGATTGCATTCGCAGTTAGATAACAAAACCTTTAAGTAAAAGCGTTTTAAGTAATAAAAATGTATTTTATAGTCCAGAGGAATTTTTTTTAAAGTGATTTTAATTTAAAATAAATATTAACTATTAACTAAAAAAATAAATAAATAAAACTACGCGAAACAGAGAAAAACTATGATTATTTTTAATGTAGTAAACTGAGAAAGTTAAATAAGAATTTTCTTAGCTCCGTTTCAAAATTCATTTCAAAGTGGACTTTTCATGTTAAATGTCAGGTTTCTTTTATTGAGAGCTACATTATTTCATAAAATTGTATATATTAGTTAATATATGAATGCTTTTTTCTTGTTTTTACTGTTATAAAATAGTTTACTTTCATTGAATTTGTTTGGTATTTCATTGCTTATGTGTTTTTTGTATTAGTTATTTTATCTTCATTGTGTACTGTCCGCGCCCGATGAGATGATCCCTACGTTATGGCCTATTCGGGAGTTGCAGACGCTACTTCAAGATTACACGGCACGTGGCGCAGCTGAGCGTTAAGCATATATGGTAGACACACAACGTACTCTGATACATTCCCCAACAGTCAGAAGTTTTGATGGTGGACCTATCAACCATTTGTATCAGTTTTCAACAATGTAGGTCATGTATTTCTATCTCGTTAAATGTAGGAAACACTCAAACATTTAATAACAAAATGTTATACAATTACTCTTTTAAATGATAAAAACAAACAGTAATTACTAGTCTGGATCTTGTCAAAATATAATTTATATTTAGGCATCTAAAAATCTAAAGCTTGGATTCATAAAAAAAATATTCAGTTAGTTTCGAAATTATATTTTAAATGTCTACAATTAACCATAACACTGTAACATAACATAACTCTCAATTATTTGTAAAAATCAATCATAATATACTGTATGGGAAAATTAAAACATGGTTTGTTTCCAAAAAAGGTCAATTAGGATTATATTATAGTACTTGTACATCTTAAATCAAGGGTAGGAATGTGACAAAAAAGATATATTCCCCCTCTTTCTAACACCATTGTACTTTTATGAAGAGATTTAATTTTTTATCTGTCTTGGTCGAGTTATCACAATAGTGAGCTGAATTAATTTGCGCACTCTGCCGCAGGAGATAATTATTTGCAGTTTTTAAATTTTAACAATTCCATTCAACAAAACTGTTACAGTGATACAGTGTTGGATGTAGTATTACATTTTCTACGATGTGGTTATATTGATAAAATTATTTAGCTTACGTGCTGAACATAAATAAAACAATATTAGAAAATAAACAACATAAAAATATTTTGTCTTAACATATGAAAATTACGATTGTATGCTAACCTTACAGTTAAATATGAATTATAGGAAAGTTAGGCTTACATTTACTCTTATTGTGAAATCTCTACTTCTTCCTATAGTTGGTTTTTGAGGAAGGAATGTATCACTGTCAATTGAGTGATGTACAACATATTTCTTAGATTATTTCTAGATATCAACACAATACAAAAATAAATTAAGTATTATTCGATAAGTTAAAAAACTGCTGAATAGCAACAGCATAGAGCTGAGAGTGATGATAAACCAGATCAAAATAATTTGACATTAATACAAAGCTCCCAGAGATGGTTAATAAAATTATATAATTATGTTCTAAGATAAAACCACAAGAAATTGTGACAAGATTGAAAATTGCATTTATTAAAAAAAAAAACTTTTTTGTTAACTGTTTCATTTACAACATACAGCTTTTAATGATAAGAATTTGATAAAGTTAATTAAATTCTGCAGTTAAGTTTCTTGTAAATTAACTCATTAAATTTTACTCTGTATATTGTATTTCTTAAGTTGGCATGCAAAATATTAATCTTACAAGATATTAAGTATTGATGATAAGGATTATGTAAGGTTCCTGTACATCTTCAGGATGTCTAGATAGGTCTTAGTAACAATTTACTGCATTGCTGTTCCCAGATCAGTTCAACTGGGCAGTTATATACTTGACCAGCCAAAGAACCTTTCTGGGGTTAATAAAACTGTTATTTGTTATTTCCATGCCTTACTTAGTAAACAACAGTTGCTACTATCGCAAATGAAGCTCCACTTGTGGCTTCCGCTGAAAGAGAGAATATTTTTTCGTCTTAGTGCAAGTTGGGCCATAATACCTTTAAGTTTTTGTGCTAGCCACCACCGTTTCCTTTGCCAGTTTGGATATATTTAGTAATTTGCTGGACATCCTCTGAGGTCGGATGTCCAGCACAGCTGGTCATTAATGATTTCATCTTCTTCCCAGAATAGCTAGCAATTCAAAATGTGTTTACATTTCTATGTTGATGCTAGGGAAATGTAATGAAGAGACTGGTAAGGCCACCCGACATGAGTGTCCATTACTTGAAAGATGCTCCCGAGCACAAACAGTTAAGGTAGTAGACAATTTAGAGTTAAGACACGAACATTGTAAATGTATGTGGTATACAAAAGATGTTCTGGTTACAACAGTTCTTTCAAATTAAATTATTGTGGGTATTTGCTACGATGAGTCAACTGTTCATTTATATTTATTTTACTTCTGACAAAATCAATGATATATATATATATATATATATATAAAAAACATGCACACGGTTTAAAAAGTAGGGAAATATTTGTATATACTATGAGTAAATAGGTGAAAATAAACAAAAAATTTCCTCTAACACTATGGTCTATTTTGTTTTGTTTAGTGTCTGCGTTTTTAATTTTTTTATATCATTCTTAATGAAAGGTCTAAGCTACAACATTGTAATTTTACATGTTTTATGTCTTTTTAGTTAATTTCTACTAAAAAAAAAAAACTTTTTGTCACTATTAGTTTTAAAATGGCAACCTTTAAAAAATGTATCAGCAAATTTTTAACAAAAAAATATGAAGAGAAAAATACATAAAAAGATAAGCTTGTAAAATGTCAAAAATTGTAATACCTTATTTTGTTATGAATATATAAAGGTAAAAAGAAGAATAATACAACAAATGCATGTTTACTATTCTCGTACAATCTGTATCTGTATACTTATTGACCAAAGCGGGATTGCGTGAGAGTTGTAAATACGCATTTATTCAGTTATTTTTAATTCCACTGTAAAAATGTGTGATACATCAACTCTTTTAGCTAATTAAAGTACAATTTTAAATTATCTTTCGGATCATTTACTTTAAATGTTGCATTAATTGTTATGGATAAGATTATATAGTAATAGAGAAATAATTATTCACAAAGATAGCATCAAGAAATTGTAAAAACATTATTCCCTACCACAATAGAAAGGCAAGAGAGAAAAAAGGCAACACTCAATGATGTTTGGTCAACACTGGGGTCTATATTACATTAATGATATGACATATTAAAACCACAACAGTATGTCAGGAAAAAATATTCAACAAGCTACCATAACAATATTGAAACTAGAAATTAATATTTTCTTTTGAGAGGATGTCTCAAAGTTTGGTTAAAATAAAAAATGTTCATCTATTAACCTCTTAAATGCTGCGTCCATGTTAAGAAGGGCGACCCTGCTTATGCTTTCAACTTCCATGCACGTGTTATCACGTTTCCGAACAGCTGCTTGGATTGTAGTGCTCTTAAATTGCTACTACACTCTTACAGTCAACTAGGGAACTATTATAAAAGCACATGAAGAAGTTTTACAGGGATGTTAGAGACAGAATATTATTGTATTCTAGTTTTTAAATGCGTTTTTGCTATCGTAAGTTTCAGTTCTTCTGTAACAATTTGTACCTTTCACTTCTCATTGGTCAGACTTTATATATTGCCACATTTCACCTAGAAATAGTCCGACAAGTCCTAGAAAGAAACCTCAAAACACTAAAAGATCTCCAAAAATGGAAGGAGGGCAACTTTCGGCTGGAGACTCATCATTAGATTCTCAAAGATATTTTCCCTTAGCTGTGCCATCAACAGAAATGATACAAGATCCTTGCAGATAGTGTTATGTGTGCAAAGCGGCACGGTACAGTTTACGTATGTGCTGACAGTGGAGTAGCTATGTGTGCAGCACCCTGTTTGACTGACTGTCATGGTCTTAAAACTACTGAAACAGTACTGTCGTAAATAATAATTTCCGTGTATAATATTTTATATCTATAAAAAACATCAGGGGTGCGTAAAAAAGGGGAAGAAGGAAATTAGAGCACATCTGAAAACTGGCAGTTAAAATGGTTAAAAATTTCTAGGATAACAGCTAGGTGAACATCAAATTTTCCCCCCACTATCTGAAAATATATTCAATATTTTATTTAAATTATATTGAATAAAGTATTCATATTGTTGGTTTTTAATATGTTTTTGTTTAAATTTTAAAGCAATGAAGTTTATTGCTCAAACGCAATTGTTGATTACTCAGCCGGTGCTTGTATGTCCACCACAGATTTCACTGCATGTTTGTTCATTTTCTCAAATATTACTCATGTGCTGTCTCATTTATATTTTAAGAGAACTGCTCAGACTGTCCCTCAAAATAAACCACTGTCTAGTCTGAAACTAAAAAAAACTGCAGAATCCGAATCCAGTCCGTCTAGCTGCACTGAGCCATTAGAAAGAATCAGATCTTATTCTGATTCATTATTAGAATAGTTTTCACTGTCCTCTGTTACCGTTGAAAACCAAGCTGCTGATTCGTTTTCAAAATAAGTCATTGAAGACAATCCTTTACATCTTCTAAGTTTTCAACTATCTACCTATAAGAGGCATACTATAGTATTGATAATTTATTATATCCTGTATGCGTTATTCTGAACTCCAAACATGTATTAAAAAAAAAAAAAACAAATTAAGCTTAAAACTCGACAAATATAGTTTTTTTTTTAATAAGGCTCCCCTCTATTCTATAAAAACAATCTAGATATCTGGGTAAATGAGATCCTTAGAAACGATGTTAGTAACATATTAGTAATAGTATATACCGATATATATTTATTACTAATATTACTAAGATGTCCATTATGTTAGGAAAATTTTATTATCAAAGTGGATATCACTGATTTTTGTATTTTTATCGATGACCATCAATTTAATTAGTGACTATTAATGAGTTCTTTTAAGTTGTTTAAAAGTACGCTCATTAAAAAAATAAAATAAATTATTGAACGAGTTAACAACAAACTACCCATTGTTACAATATGAAAAACTTAAAAAATAATTCACAAAAGGCTATCAGATTAGGGATTCATAAAATTTATTCTTTATAGTAGAATGTAATAAATAAAATTCTTTCAAACTAAACTATATTTCGTTATTAAAAATAATTCCTTAGGAAAGAATTCATTTTATAAAATTAAGTATGTTAAATAGAAAAAAAAAAGAAACATAAAACATACTACCCTTTAAAAATATTTTTTTTACAGGCACGTTTCGGCTGTAATGCCATGACCACAGTACTTCAATATTGGTTCTTATGATTGATTCTCAATGTAGTGATTGAAATAAATAATAATTAAATTAAAACATTTGAATATGTGTGTTAATTTTGTATAAATAAACTAAACTATCAATCTCTTGTGGCAAAGTTTTTAAAAATTTGATATAACATTTGGCACATTGTAATTAGAATTAGTATTTTGCACATTTTACATGACAAGAATGTATTTGAACATATATTTACTTATTCTGGAGGTAATATTGATCCACTGCAGTTCTAACGCAGTTTTCCAAATGCACACCAAGAAATTTATGTAGTTAAGAACGTTTTACTATTAACTATTTTGTCTGCTTTCTACCATACAATTTCACAACCAGATCTCTGTATTTATAGAGAGATGGAGCAATATAAAAGCATGTATTAAAGTCTGAACAGAACTACAAAATTCCATGTTCCCACCCAATGAATAAACGGTTAATATATAGGAAATGTGAGTTCTTAGGACAGTGTTGCACCAACGTTTAAATATTTTTCTCTGAACATCAGAATTTCTTTCTCACAACAATTTCGACCATGGACAGAGATCTACTTGTAAAAAGCATCGCAGTATTTATAGTTTAAAAATCATTAAATCTATGAATATACGTTGTTTGTTTATTACTAAATGACTTCCAATTAAATAAATGGAGCTGACACATAATGATATATAGAAGAAAGCTTCAGCTGTAATAATGTTTCATTTATTTCTATATATATATATATATATTTCAGCATAAAATTAACCTATGGTATGACTAAAAACAGTTATAAATGTATCATATTTTAAATTGTGTCATGTGTCCTTAAGCTTCGAATAACTGTTCTTTTTACTCATAAATATAAAGTAAATTATTCATTTCACAAAACACTCATTTTAAAATCAATTGATTGAACAGATGATATAAATTAACAATTTTTAAAGACAACTCAATTTCAAGTCTTTCTCTGGTGAGGATAAAACTTAAGTTAACAACAATAACTACCTTACAGATAAAATACATGATATTAAGGCAATGTCCTATAACTGTATATTATGTACATATAGACAACAGGGATGTTGGGCTCAAGGCAGAGTCGGGGCAGTGGCTCGGGTTTGTTAAGTGACTTTCTCAGGTACGTACCGTTTTGAGTATTATATGACAGTCAAGTACAAAAATCATAACAAATACACACATAAATCCTTTTAGACATAAATATCGGCATACAAGTCAAACAATCCAACATATATAAATACAACACAACAAAATACATAGAATGAGTACCAGCTTATGCCTACATCGTCTATTTAATATTGAAAACATTCAATGCGGCTTGAGAAACAATTTTAAGGATAATTATTCGAAATTAGAGGACAATTGTCAAGGAAATAAAGCACTTCAGTAATAGGATGTCATGCATTATTTGAATGTAATTTAAAATTAATTAGAGTACAGTGTGTTTAATCCTCTCCCGCACAAACGGCTAGAGGCAGCCAACTACGCTTGACACCCGAACAGATTGTTCTGTAATGCGTAGTTGGCTTTATTGTAATTTCCATGCATTGTGTATCACATATTTTTAGCTATTTTCACACTCGTTAGATACAACATAACTTGAAATATCTATATACATCATTACTATTTTTTTACATTAAATGTGGGTTTGGTTCAATTCTCCATTAGATATTACAATTTCTTAATAATTGCATACAATATTTGTACTCATTAAATTATTAATTTTTGTAAATATAATAAATTTCTGCTATCCAAACTCTATTTATAAGCTTTAGTTCTATGCAAAAAAAACAATTATTTTAGACAAACACATACTGAAATATAAACAAAAATAAGAGCCTATATGACAATTTCCATAGAACATGCCATATATAGGGTCTGCCAGGACCAACCAGTCCACTGCAATTCCTACGTGAGAGTTTAAAAAAATTACTTAATAGCTTGAATTAATGTCACATTGTTAATTGTAAATTGAGCTATAGACATTAAAATAATTTATATCAAAATATTAACTCTGTTGCTGTCATATTACATTGTAGTTACAAAGCTAAAACGGACCACACATGTAGACCTCAATTTTTACGTTAAGATCAACCTTAGTTAATGCATACATTGAGATCAGTGCCCTTTGAACAACTTGACTATTCAAAACCCAGACTAATATGGTAGCCAGGAGGTCCCAATATTGGGGTGCCATTAATTTTTTTTCATCTAGTGTAACTGCTGAATCTCAACACTAATTTGGTGAGGTTTTCTCTGGGAAATGCCATATACTAGCTTTGCATTATACTCTTTCCATCACTGTAATTTCATTTTATTGGGTTTATTTTATTCGACGTTACACGTTAATATGCCTTACATTTCAGTGTTAGATCATTTTAATATGTCACATTTACTTGAGTCTTATTTCGCCTCATTCTAGAGATGAACTATCTAATAATACACAATCGGGAAACAATAAAAAGTGACTAGGAAGACAAATATACAACAGTAAATTAAATCAAAGAAAAAGATTTCATTCCTGTTACCTATTAAAATACAATACAACTAGTACAAGTGTTCAAATTTTGTATATTAACAGTAAAGCCAATAATAGGGAACAGAAAGCGTTAACAATTATGGGAAAAGAAAGATTATTTTGTTTTAACAGTAAAAATATACAATAATTTTATTATTTTGAAAAAATGTCTTATTCTCTAATATTTAAACATTTTGAAATGTTGTCCATATAAGCCATTTCATTATAAGATACAGTACTTATATTTGAATACAAAAATTTCTAAACATATTATTGGATGTGCTTTGAGCCTCCAGCTGAATAATCCAAGAGTACCCTATTCTAGGCAGTTTCAAAAACCGAATTAAAAGATGTTCTAGTTCTCAAATTAATGACAGAGAGAAGGGATTTTATATTCAGAGGGAAAACCTCTAGATTTCATTATATATGTAAAAACGTACAGTGATTTGAAAATAGCTGGAACAAAAATTACTTGTTTTTCCACAATAGAAGAAAACAAAACTGTTTGTCAAATCCAATTAAGGTATCTTATGATGAAATATATCTAAAATGTGCTTAGTGTTTAAATTATAGAAAATGAGAATGTTTTTCATCAAAATTAAGTAATGTTTGTTTATATTGTCACTTATAAGTGTATTTTATGATTTAAGTGTCTTGCTAGTTACTTTACGACTCATTTGTTCCTGCCGTGAGTACGGACTAATGCATATTACAATTTCGGTGTTATTGTGGTATAAGTAGATTTTTAAGTCTTAAAAGCTATTATTCTGCAAATGGAAATAGTATCTCTGAGGGGAGGGGGGATGCTTGTAGAATTCCGAAGAGCAAAACTTGGCCGTTACGTTAATTTTTTGTCTGAATCGACTGAAATCGAGTCGGTTTGGCCCCAATGGAAGAAGTATGGAGAGTCCTGATAAACTGTAAACTCACAAAGTCCTATGTCTTGGAGAGCCTCATTATCTTGGACACAAACTGTCGTATCGGTAAGAGTTCACTTGAAGGAGAATTTCACTTTCCCCAAGTGCGGCTTGAGTTCGGGAGGAAAAGCTTCAGCTACTTTGGCCCAACCATTTATAATGACATCCCTGACACCGTAACGACTTATGCTGTTAGCATGTTTAAAAATAAAACAAAAAATTATACATCAGCAACCAAGATGTTACTATTATAACTGCATATTAAGTAGTGATCTTTTTTATTAGTTTGTAGGTTGTGGAACTTTTATATGTTTTACTTACATAGTTTTTACTTCTATATTTGACGTCTTAAAATGTTTAAGTCACAGCGTTTTAACTGTTTTTTTAATCTTTGTTATAGTTTGTATGTTATTGTTATTTAGTTGTTAATTAGTTATTAGGCATATACCATTTGACACAAGTTAATCTGAAAAACAGTTATGTACGGAAAAACGCTTAATAAAGGCATTTTTATTTATTTATTATTATGGCCATGATTCGATAATAAATGCCTCATAGATATTCAAATATTCTGGATTAATATACTGAATGTGCCGATAGCTCACTTAGTGACACCCGCTACTGCTGTTCGGTTCAATTGGACTGCATGCCAGTTCTAGGGTTAATTGTTTACAAAAAGAGTAAACAAGGATAATGAGCCTGTTAAAATGAAACACCTTGTACATGTGGATAGAGGTCTAGTAAATCTCTTACCTGGTACAAAGGGCATATTTTAACTTTTTTAAAGCACAATGTTTGTTCTTAACAAGTTAACATATTCATATCTATCCTTTAGAATTGGCGATACTCTGTGTCAGAGATGTCCAAAAATATGGCAATTCCTCTGATATATTTTATATTAATTTGAGTGAATGATAACTGTGCCCTAATGATCCCAACTGTATTCTCATTCATAAAATTTATCTTCAAAAATTTATCATTTCTCAGTTTAAAGATGTAACTAAATTATCGATAAATCTATCCTCCCCCTGGAATATTTTTTGTTTTTCTGGTCCCTGCAAGTTGACTGGAATTATTCCTAATGACTTGAAATTAAAAAGTATGTTTATTAAAGACGAAGTTAAGACTAAGAGTTGTCTTTTCCATTGAATATCATTTACTTGTAAAACAAATATCTCTCCATAGTGTGCAAATAGCTAAACAAATTTATTTTCATGAAGAATCAAGATTTCTAAAATTATCACAGGTAGTGAAAAAATGAAACTAGTTTATAATGACTATTTTATATTTTACAAATAAATATGTAGCCTATAAGAAAATAAAACAGAATTTTCAAATTAAATGAAAAATTATAATATAAAGGAAACAAAATCGAAGTGAACAATGTTTAGATGTATTGTAACATATAACACATAAACCAACATAGGATTGCGCAGATCTCAAGAATTGCTGTCATCCTCACTACACGGAAAAAGCTGTTAAACACACCAGCATACAGTACAAGATGGCATTTAGTTGCAGTTACAACCAGTTTTAGATTGATAATATTAGACCACGAACAATAGAGCAAATTTTGTAACATTCTAAAATATCATTTTATCACCAATTTAATGAACTAAATAGTTTGTGATGGAGGACATAAACTTTGAATGCAACATTTGCCTTCAAAAGTGTGAGGAATAATTTTTACTGAGCGGGATTTGCTGTAATATGCGTGGGAAATGATATATAGGTAAAAGCATAAGCATAATTAGTGTCTTCAGCTGAAAAAAACTACTTTGCACCTCACGTAACATACGTCATTACCACCTTTACATGATTAAAAACAATTTTTGACATTACTGCCACACCTGGCCAACTACTTCAATGTCATAAAGAAGCTATCGCCACTTTCATTGATGATCTTTAGATTTAGACACCAAAAGGCTGGTCTAGAAACTTCGTGACCAAAAAAGAAAAGAGAAGGCCCGGGTATTGAGGTCTAAAGACTGAATAATCATGTAAGATAAAAAATTTTTTTAAGAGAGCACTGAACAATACAGAATTATGAGACACTGATACCTACGACGGAAATGGCCTTACATTGAGAACTCCACAATCTCTCAGGCGAAGATTAAGAAATGCTGTAGATTTTTTTCAAGACATAACTAAAGAAGGATCCTGTTAACACTTTCACTGCCAACAATGTCATTTGACATCGCGCATGGACTTCTTTAGACTGTCGACGTCTTTTAATGGCATTGACTTTTACAGTAATAAAAATGCATTCACTATTTCCATGTTTTTATTTCTTACCCTAGTGATTATGATCTATGAAATGTTGTTGGCAGTCACCTGAATATCGGAAAAAAGTGGTTTGTTTACGAACTCGTCGTCGCGGCCGTTTGTTATCGTTCTGCTAATTCGTCTGCTAACCTTTAACAAAAATTAAGTCTTATAGTTACTTAACAAATTATATTTATTTAAAAAATCATTAAAACAGGAGGCAGTGTAACAAAGTTGTCAAAATTAGGAGGCGGCAGTGAAAGTGATAAGTAGCTAGCAACAGGTACATAGAAGAGAAGATGCTAGTATAGGAGTAACCTTATCAGCATTTAATGAGTAAAATAAAAATTTTAAATGTCAAAATGGCCATGCCTGGAATAGACGAGTGAATGTTAGTTACGTGTAGTGCAATGGACAGTCACGATTGATCACTGTCATTCAGATAAAGATTTACGTAAGACAATTTTAGTGCAGTCAAGGAAACTAAAATCCAGATTACATTAATCAAATGTTTTGTATTGAATAATTTTCTCTTTCAAACCACTTTCCTCTTATGAAATAAATGTATTCTTCCACAAAAATAAAAATCAGTTAAAACCGTTCTGATAATTAACGCAATGTATTAATTACAATAAACATAAACCATTTATGTACTTAACAAAAGTATTTGAAATTAAAATTTTAATTACATAGCAATTCCCAATTTATTGCTTGATATTTCAATTGCGAGATTCACGTTTTATAGGGCCACTTCAACTGTTTCTAACTTCTTATGGCTTGTGCTATAAGGAACATTTTAAATTTTATTTGAAGTACAATATAAATCATTTAGAAAAACAAAACAAACCATCGTGTGTACTTTCTTTTCATGAAACAAAACACTTGTGTGAAATTATCATTTTCTTAGAAATAAGAATTAATTGTACTGTGTATAAAAAATCAAAATGGATACATAGAGTTTAGCCTATTTGAATCTACAAGAAGCAAAATATAACAAATAAATAAAATTGTTAAAAATACTGAAATGGAATTACTAATACTATGTAAAAAAATAAATATACAGCAGGACTATTAACATTATCAATATACAAAATACATGACAAGGCATACAACCCACTTAACAAATATTATGCTAAAAATAACTAGAATCATACAAACTTTCCTGCAGGCTTTCAGATGATTAATGTTCCTCTGCATGTACATTTTATCCCCTTAAAATATTAATTATAATGTAAAACTAAATCTCATTACCTGCACAAAGAAAAATAAATCCCATACTTCTCAACTTGTCTAGAACCAGAGGAGACATCTGAGAAATGTTCTATGAAAAATTCACATCATAAAATGGACCTATACAATTCATTAAAATGTAAAACTTTTCTTTAATTGAGTTTACAGTTACTTGTAATTGAAAACTTCCGGTATGGACTGATTAAAATAATATCTTTACAAGAACTAGAACACAGAAATTTTATACAATTCGTTATTAGAATTTCAATAACAATATGTACTTACAGTTTTAATTAGTTACGAATAACAAAACATTTCATGTTATTATAACAAATACATGCTTTTGCTCTGAGTGTGTGTATTGCAGTGATTATTAAATTTGGTTTAAAAATGTATTGAAAAATGTAGCTTTGTAACAGAAAGTGTGCTTTTACTTGTGAATATAAGTATCCAAATGATAAAAATAATTTATCCTACAACAAAAATTTGTTATTTAAAACTTATTTATTTGAGTAACACATTTACTGGATGTCTCTGCAAAAATTGCGCAGTATTTATTGTAAGTAATATTGTTCCTACAAATGTCCTCTTAGATTCAGTTTTGAGATATTTGTTCAGTTTAATATTAAACGATATAAAAATGTTACGTCACTTAATATGTGTTAATAACGAATGCAACGAACAGATCAAAGGAACTATTAAGAAACTAATTCTAACTATTTATGATAATTAAAAACTGTTGAAATAAAATTAAATAAAACTAAAATGAGGTGTCCGAACAAACAAAACAGTTCCACACAGCATATACACTGTGCAATAATAATGATGTGATAATCATTTAAAGCTTTTAAGATTGGTCAAGAGTTCAAAATTTTTAAACTTACTTAATTTTTTGAAGAGAATTAAATGAAACAATACTAAAATGGAATGAAGAAACCACTAATGACACTCATCCACGTGGAATTGTCGAGCAGAGGAACAAAACACCAATAAGGCTTTCATAACGTATAACACAAGATAATTTTGCTCCGGGTTGCTCAAACACAGCAAGTTTACAAATGTTTTTTGAATCCAGCTTTCATCCGTTCCTGAGCAGGGTTCACTTTGATTTTTAATTGCGTGATAAGATTTTCAATCTTCAGAGAAGGTCCCACCTTCATTCCAGTGAGATCCATAATCTCGTCTTTGGTCAGACTCAGAAGCTTGGCACCTGTCACATTCTGAAATCACACCAATAACTATCATTTCAGTATAATTATTTTAATCTTAATAGTAACACTACTGTCCGGTTGGCTTCTTCTATATTTTTAACTGTTACTTTTCTTATTTTTTCCTTAAATGCCAAATAGTCAGTTTTTATTTTACATTAGAAGTGGCAATCAATGGCATCTATATAATTAAACTCAATATTGGTTGATTATAGACCTTTTATAATTGGCAATCAACAAATAATTGTGTATTAGCCAAGCATTCCCTATTTAATTTGTTATAGTACGAAAATAAATCAACAAAAATAATTGAGAATTTATAGTTTTATCAATCTTTATTCATAGTAAATTACGCTATGTATACTACTTACTGAGTATTAGTTATAATATATATTTTAAACATAAAACACTCAAAGAAATCATATATAAATAGAGGACATACATACTTATACAACAATACAAATGACAAGATAAACAAAAATTAGTAATCGTCTGTTTGTTTGGTGCCGTGATCTTGATGTCCACCCGTCCATACGCACAGTAGACGCATGTCGTTGCATTAACATTCGCATAGGAAGTACAAACTGCAGCCAATATTATTTATAAGACCACAATATTTTAGCCATTGTATGTTTGTTGAGCAACTTTCATCCGCACATAGGTACAGCTGACTCATGGTTAATGTACGAATATAAGTACAGAATATAAGAACTCCAATAAATTATTTACAGCCCCGGAATAATTTGTTGATCTGGTTATCTTTATAAATTTTCACACAAGAACAACAAAAACATGTTTTGGCAATAATAAGTAATTTGCTTACTGCAATCAGCTGATATCCATCAACAGACACACACTCCAATGTACTAATATAAACATAAAATATATAAATTTCAATTAAAATTTGACAAAATCAAAATATTTCATTTATTTTGATTATTAAACCTCCCATCTATCCGTCTATCACTACTAAAGCTCATACAACAAAGATCTCATCTCAAATACTTAATCACGATCACTTTATGACTTATCACCAGTATTGATCGACCCTCTCAACAAACAGACGATGCTATACTATTTCGATAAAATAACCCTCCCATTTATCCGTTTACCACTACTAGATGACAATAAAGTTCATACAACAAAGAACTCATCTCAAGTACTTTATCAAGTTCCCTTCGTGGCCACTATTGATTGACCATCTCAACCAACAGACGATGCTATATTATTTTGATAATCAAACCCTCCCATTTTTTCATCCGTTTACCACTACTAGATGACAATAAAGTTCATACAACAAAGAACTCATCTCAAGTACTTTATCAAGTTCCCTTCGTGGCCACTATTGATCGACCATCTCAACCAACAGACGATGCTATATTATTTTGATAATCAAACCTCCCATTTATCCGTTTACCACTATTAGATGATGATAAAGCTCATACAACAATGAACTCAGCTCAAGTACTTAATCAAGTTCCCTTCATGAATTATCGTCCGTATTGATCGACCATCTCAACAAACAGATGATGCTATACTATTTTGATAATAAAACCCCCCATTTATGTGTTTACCACTACTAGATGATGATAAAGCTCATACAACAATGAACTAATCTCAAGTACTTAATCAAGTTCCCTTCACGAATTATCGTCCGTATTGATCGACCATCTCAACAAACAGATGATGCTATACTATTTTGATAATAAAACCCCCCATTTATGTGTTTACCACTACTAGATGATGATAAAGCTCATACAACAATGAACTAATCTCAAGTACTTAATCAAGTTCCCTTCACGAATTATCGTCCGTATTGATCGACCATCTCAACAAACAGATGATGCTATACTATTTTGATAATAAAACCCCCCATTTATGTGTTTACCACTATTAGATGATGATAAAGCTCATACAACAATGAACTCATCTCAAGTACTTAATCAAGTTCCCTTCATGAATTATCGTCCGTATTGATCGACCATCTCAACAAACAGATGATGCTATACTATTTTGATAATAAAACCCCCATTTATGTGTTTACCACTACTAGATGATGATAAAGCTCATACAACAATGAACTCAGCTCAAGTACTTAATCAAGTTCCCTTCATGAATTATCGTCTGTATTGATCGACCATCTCAACAAACAGATGATGCTATACTATTTAAAATGATTATTGTTAACTAGTTTGGGTACACTATATTGCCGAACTGTTGGGGATTTTCCAGATTGCTTAGACTACTTCCTAGATTTCTAATATGGAATCATCTTTCTGACAGTCTGTGCTGCTTAGCCAACATAGTACATGCATTACACAACACACAAGAGGAATGTGTCAGTCGATCTCAATCAATATTCTGAGTGGTTTGAGATTGTTTGCAACAGCTATTAGTGCTAGCGAACAATCTCCACCGTGATTTACATTTGAAATTATTTATTTATATAGGAAAACTACCTTATTTACATTAAGTGGAATTACTATATACATTAAAGGTAAGTAAACAATTGTCCTTTACATTTGCATGCCAATAAGTTTGCTCGGAATTGATTTAAAACCACATAGTGTCTCTCTACGGTAGAATTCAATCACATTAACCCATCAAGATGGTTTGACAGACCCTATTCTTCACCCAAAAATATCACCAGTAGCAGTTTGACTGATATGATCCATCCCATGGCCATTCCGTCATGGAGTGAAACCTGCCGGCATTTTGGCGAGTGATTTCAGACTAGACTATATGAAATATATTGTTTATTAGTTGGCCAAACTTTTACAGCTGTTTGCTGAGGAAAGTGAGTGTGACAGAAACAGATGTTAATTACAAAATTTAGCGCCTGACCATGGCTCAGTTCATTTGTTCCCATAACACCTGTTCTACGTACATTTTGTTATAATTATATTGTTGTGTACTTGTGGTTTTGTTATTAATAATGTTATTATGTAATATATGATGATAAATCATATTCAGTAGCTTTTAGAATCAAAGTTGTAACTGTAAGTGTCTAGTAGAAGATTGTATTTGGGTAATACAAAACTGAAAATGTGCAGGCATAAATAAAGGCAGCTTTAAAATGTAATTATTTTGAGTGTTTTTCTCAATTATTTCTTAACATTTTAGTAAAATAATTATGTTGATGGAATTAGGAGTTTTGTAAAAAAATAGGGCACGTTTCAGAATAAAGTACCACAGGTGGGTCCGATTTACATTATAAAAGTCCCACGCTGAAGGGTTAAAGAAGCCGATTTGGGCCTCTTGTACAGGAGATGGTTAAAAGCTTGGTAGAACAAAATCTTAGCTGGTAAAGAATAACAATATATTCCAACTCTCTCCAAGTTTCCAGGATCCTCTTGTTTGTTCCCCTTTGTTCAATCGCCAAAAAATATTAATTGTGATGCATGTAGCCTGTACCTTGCTGACAAAACTATCAGTGTAAGCACCGCAGTCGTTTACTCGCAGAAACTCCGCCACCTCCGGAACAGACCACAGGTGAGGTACGAGCTCCCTAGTGTCACAGCTCTGATCAATCAGTCTCGGGATCACATGGCTGGGGCTAGGACTGTGGTTGCTCCACCCGTTCATCTCCTGCTGGACAATATACAAATATTGCACTAAAGGGAATATATGGAATGGAAATGGATTCAGCACTGAATCGTACTACAAATCTGCATTTGATACAAATTATATATTGTAAAACAATGTTGTTTCTAGAGAGAGATAGCTATTACATTTGCTCTTCACAGCAATGGTTGAAAACAAAATTGGTATATATTTTTATTTTTTTTCAACAGTTGACTAACAGTTTATAATTTTGGGAAAATACATGAACTTATCATAAATATTTTTATTCTGATTATGATACAAAATTATATAATTACTTAATCCTTAAAAACCAACATTAAGAATGATTTCTTAAGTAAGTAATTGTGAGTATGTACTTTCCTCACAATTTTTTAGGTGTCCACAGTACACAAAACTAATCTTGTTACAATTTGATTTAGTAACATGCTTTGTTTATCAAGAATTAAAATGTTTTGTTGACATTGAACCATGGTGATAGTAATGAGCATTGTAAATAAATAAATATAAGTTAATACAAAATTAATGAAGTAAGTAAAATTACTTACTTAATTTAAATTACTAACCAATTAAATTAACTTTCATGAAGGATAATAAAAATGTAAAGTACTAGATGAAGTTTAAAATACAGTCCAAGTAGGGAACTTAAGATCACAAAACATATGAACATAGCTCAATTAACCCATTGGTGTCTTACCCGGAAAAGTTCTATGATGACTAGAACTGTCCCAAATTCTGCATCATAGAACCATATTGTGAAGAGTATTGCGAATTTGTAATCTCCTTTTATAACTGTATAATACTAATGTACTGAAATTTAAAAATAAGAATTGTACTATCAATTTATAAATTTAGAAGAAAGCCACACTATGTGCCACATAACAGGCTTCGTTGAGGTTGCATGCAAAATTTCAAGCCTTTAGCTCATTTCATTCTTGAGAAATCCTGTGAAAGGAAGGATAGACAGAAACAATGATACAGAAAAGAAAATTTTACCTTTTTTGGCAGACAAAAGATAAATTGTGTCAGTCTACTGATAGGCTTCTAAGACACTCCACCATTGGACATGCACCATCATAGAACTCAATCTTGTTTATGTAAACATTTTTTATAAAACTTTAAAGTTTACATATGAATTCTTTCTCAAGATATAACACACATGATACTATCATATTTTTATTTATTAAATTATGTTTTATAGCGGTGTTCAAATAATAGTTTCTGGTGAGCTAGGGAGGGTTTTTTAGCTCAAGAGTGTTCTCAGCTTCTTTACAAATTTATTGAACCGTAATTGAATTTAGTGATTTGTTTTCTATATATAAATGAAACTTCATGCAGTTCGTTTTTGAGATATTGTGCAGAGAGACTACGCAGAAATGAAATTTTTCCATCACTTTGATTGAGAGGCTTCGATAATGGTCAGCGAATTTTATATATAACACAACTATACAGTAAGTTCTGATACGTTTTCTTCTCATTAGTTGGATATTTTAACGGTATAATGCAAGTGACAGACTGATACTCTACCATGTGTTAGGGGAATCTGCAAATATTTTAAAACATGAATTGAATTAATACAAATATCGATTTATTGTTTGATCCAATATGAAACTATTATCGATGCCATTTTAGTTTGACCAAAACATATTTGGCCGCAAGACTAGTATCAAATGCGAAATCCATCAAAGAGTGTAAATTACAACCAACACATCTCTAGTAGCTCTAATAAGCAAAATCAAGATCATCGCTTCAGTACAAACAATACTTCTGTTCTTTTGTATCTGACGACCCTATTAAATATATCTCATGGCTAGGAGATATTTTCAATTATCACACTGTCGTACTATTTCAAGATTAAGATAAAATCAATTAGTTTTAAAGGAGAAAGTGTAAAGGTCATTATTTAAAACAATTTATTATTATGAATTATTTTAAACACTTATTATACTATGGTCTAACAAATTATGTGAAAAAAGACTTTCCTAGGTACTGTATTAAGGAGATTCTATATTCCTGACACAGTTGAGATTCTTGGATCGTTAGAATGGTGACAAATGTTAGTGCTGTACTGACCTGTGTGGTGGGTGGGAGAGGAGTGCAGTCAGGCACTGGCCCTGGCATAGAGGGAGCAGCAGGAGTGCACTGTTGTGGCGGGGGTGGGCAGGGGGGCAGCAACTCCAGCAGCACAGGAGGCTGGTGAGCTGTCTCTGGCTGGCTAGCAACTAGCTCGTCTACCAGAGACATGTTCTCGTCACCTATAGTGGTCAATAGTTTACAGTTAACACACAAATAAATAACATCATCACACTATCAACAATACTATCTCAAACAACATAGTAGGAGTACGCCACACCACATGTCGTCTAACAGGCTACGCTGAGGTTGCATGCAAACTTTCAAGTCCATAGCTCATCTCATCCTTGAGATGTACTGCGACAAACAGACAGAAAAAATGTTACTTCCTTCCAGCCGACAAGAGAATATTGTGACAGCCTACTGAGTGACACGGATCAATGACACAATGCCAAATTCTATGGATGGACATGCACCATCATATAACTCATTTTTGACTATGTACAAATAAACTTTCATGTTTCATGCAACAATTAAAATTTACAATTGAAATCTATCTCAAGATAGATAATAGTCACATGTTGAAATGTCATATGATTGTATTCAGTTTGCATACAAATGTATTTATTCTGCAAGTTTCTCATTGCCACCATGTTAAACTGCCAATGCTCTGTTTAAGACCTGGAGGGGCATACTATGTTGACATACTCAATGTTTCTTATGTATAAATGAAAATTTATGCACAATTTCGAGTTTATAGCTCAGTTCATTCTAAAGACATTATGCGGACAGAGACAGAAATAAAATTTTCTAGCTGTTTGAGTCGCTAACGTTCAGCCAATTATTCTCATTTTCGATCTGTCCTACACTCTACTTCCAACGTTTTATCTTCAACACAATTTCATAGAAGCAAATTTAATCGTTATGATAATAAACAACGCAAACTGGTCTCACTACGGGATGAGACGAAGACAATCTGTGCAGAACATTTTGGAAACTGATGGCTGATTAGAATAAGCTCATTCTATCCAAAACAGGTTTCATGAAGTTAAGTGATCTTTGGATTCATCTGTTTTTATTTCAAATTTGTTTAATGTTTAGGTGAAATTTCATTTGATTTTTGTTTATAGGTTAATCTAAGTTTATAGTTTGTCTTTACATGAATACAAACAATGACTGTGAAAATGCGGTGAAATTGATATGGATCGAGGACTAGTGTGAACGTGAGGTACTAGGTTCCTGAATTTTCTTTAGATCTTGATGAAATTATTTGAGAATAGTTTGGGAATAGAAGTTCACAGCCTTTAAGGGCAAATTAAGATTACTTGCTGTGTTGAAAACCTTTTTTACAACACAATTCAACTTTGCACAATAAAGCATGAAGCGTTAATAGAATATAAAACACGGTACTTGTAATAAAACAGGGAATATAAAATATTTACATAAAAAGAACTGATTTATAAAAGGGTAAGGGTATATATATATATCAAGATTTCAGTGTGTACGAGCACTTGTGGTCTTGTGGTTCAAATGCGTTATATTTTCGGAGCCATAGATGAGTTTTCCTATTTTTATAACAGAATATATACATGCGTAGGTATAAAAAGCCTACTTTGATCACAAAGCGTCAATTTCCAGCCAAACAGGTGGAGTGTAAAATCTCACTTCTGACTGAGCCTTACAATTCAACAGACCAAGTTTGGTGCTGTAACTCTCCATTGTATGTTAAACCAAACATAATGTGCGCACAATGCTACATGGACAAACAGACAGACACAGACAAGAATGTTTTGCTCGCATCAATTTGTTCAGCCAGCAATATATCTGTTTATTTAACTTAGTGGCTTAAAATTAGTATTATATGATGTGAGTTTTGTATGACTCAACTCTCTTAGTTTGACATAAAAAGTATTAATAATAGAATTAAATTGGCTTTGCTACAAAATAAAATGCAAGCTACTAACAAGACCAACATTGTAATGTTGCCATTCCACTTATATGCCTGACAAAATTAAATATAGCAATGGTCTCAGTACTAATTTATTTCTAAATGGTTTGCGATTATTCCAGTTTTGTTAATGTGGGTTAATTAATAATGATTATCTAAGTCAAATTACGATACTTGTACTAAAACTAGGTAGTTCCGATAGAAAACCTGATGGTTGATCAAATCTTTTTTTACAAAATTTATAGAATTTTGGCCTAATTTAACAGTAAAAAAGAAATGATTTAATACACAACTTGATTTAGCTCAATTAAAATATACTTGCTTTTACTCTATAATTTTATAGTAGGGTGAACATTTAAAAATGCACACTCATGCTACATAACATTTAAACATCAACAAAAAAAATATGTAAGAGATAGAGCCAGTTAACAATTTGTAAAACACGGACTGTAACAATTATATACCATTTCTATGACTGCACACAACAAAAACTCACAAAGTTAAGAAAAGATCCATTATTTTGTTAATCTACATTAGAACGAACAATGGCAGTTTTAGCTTAAAATTTACTAACATTCTATGAACAAATTAATTGAGGTAAAACAAAATATACAACAAAGAGATGCGGTTTCAAGAAGAAGGTAAAGTAAAGATTAATGATTAAGTTTTATGTTTGAGATAAGTTTAAGTAATGTTAAGATACACATAATTTTAAATAAATTGCATTCTGTGAAGTCTTAATTACTTTCGTAAAACATAAATATTTTATTTTAAGGAATTTTAACTGTGTGGCATGCAAAAATCATTACATTTTATATTACGTCTCATCCAAGTAACATATAGGCTAGCAAACACATCATCACAAGAAATCTGAGGTGCATCAAGCATTTCAGTTTTGGTAAGTTAAGATAAAAAGACACAACTTTGTTCAGGACAATTTAGCTGGTAGAACCAGAATATTCAAACGGACGATTTTTTATCTGATTTCTTACGAGCCAGCTATAGCGAAATAACATTGAATTTTACCCTGTAAGATCAATGATAAACCTTTAAAATTTTAAGGTCTTATTTATGGTTGTAGAGTTATGGTTCATGTATCATTTTAAAGATATGATTAATATGCAGCCTAACGACTTTTCTTGTGAAGTGTGTACATCTTTAAAACAAGACCCATAATTCTACAACCGGCTATGATATGCGACTAAAATTAAGATGGGGGCCAGTATGAGATCAGTTCTTAAAAAAAATTAAAGCTCAAAGTTTGGATGAATAATCTCAAGCCCTCATCTCACAGCATGAGTAGTTCTAACTGTGTGTCTAGTGTTATTGCCATCACAAAGCACCATCCAGAAATTCTTCTATTTACAAAAATATACAGGGAATTGACTATCTACGATGATAATATAGGAGAAGAGACCGTAAATCCTTATTGTTGTCTTTTACAATATTGTAGGCTAAATACAGTAGTGATGAGTTGGTACTATTTTTAGTTCCCTTTTTCAACAACTTAATATTTTTTGGCACAATTAAAAAAACCTGTTTACACAAATAACTCGTGTAAAAGTAAATAAATTTTCCGATAATTTAAAAAATCATATGGTTGCACATTGGAAGAACTAATCTATACATTGTCAGGCACTATTGGCCACTCGACAGGGTGCATGAACAAAATGTCCCAACCTGCAATTCCTTTTGTACTAAGCAGGATTAGGATTACTATTGCAACAACTTTCATCAGTTTTTTCATAAAAGGGGAGGCCGATCCCCTGGTAAGTCTTATAGTGCCTATTCTCATGGGCCATTGGTCTGTGCAAGAATCTCATCAATCAGAGAAGGAGGAGAGTCGATACAATACAAGCTCGATGGTACTGATAAAAGTGCTACAGTCACAGATAGGATTTGAATCTGCAATACCTCCAATTCAAATCCAAAGTCCAGCACTTTAGACTGTTCAGCCATCAGCACTCCCAAAGGTAAAACTAACCTGTCTCATTACACACCTAATAAATATTATAAATATAGTTGACCAAATTATCATTTTGAGAAGTTCATAATTTTTACAATTATTCATTTGTCTTTAAAATTTTTATTTTACTGCGGACTTTAAAACAAATTGTTACGTTACAACAATCACTGACAGTTTGATTCTTCTGATTTGTTACCATTGCAAGTTTTGTGGTTCCTGAACTTGTTTTGTTTGTCCTGGTCATTATTTATAATAAATATGTAATGAAGTGTAATACAACTTGACTGAGAATTATTTGAAATAGTTAACAACTTCTATGTTTAAAAGATAATAGGATTTCGGACATTCCCCTCGTTACGTGTTACAAAAAAGTAATGTTATAACATATAACAAAGGCAAATGTCCAAAATCCTAATATCCTTTCAAACCTTCCACAATCAATAGCAACATGTAAACAAAGAATACTATTGTTTAGTTACCTAAAAAGATGGGATTTTTATCGACAGAAACAAGCATAGATTTATAAAACAGCTATAAGATTATGACAAATTTTTAAAGTAACACTTGAACTTTCTTCCAAATGTTTCAACATATTTCCAATTAGTTAACAGCAGAATAAACGTGTTGACAACAAAAGCATACAGCTAACAGAACACACAGCCCACCCGCCTCTGTCCTGTTGCTATGCTGTAGCGCTGTACGCTATACTCGACGAGGCCACGTCGCTGTAGAGTGATTCCCCTAGCATCCATAAACATCAAGATCAAATTTACTATTATTTTAGAGTAGAGTCATTAGGTATTAAGGGTAATTAGTTTTCAAATTCATTGCTATGTTAAGCACATTAATTCTGATTCTCTTGTTTTAGAGAAAAGTAGTAACACATTTTTAGGCTGAAAACACATTTCTAGAAGTGAAAAAATACAGGATATCTCAGAATTCTCTACAAACTTTTTCACGTTATTATTCCTGGACCAAATACAAATAAAAATATAATACTCATAATAACTTTCCAAAACTCAATAATTACCCAAGAACCTAAGGATAATTAAGTGTTGGAAATTTGAATATTTTATTTTGGTTTGTCTTTGGTCCAGGAATAATACCTGAAAAGGTTGATAGAGAGTTCTGAGGCGCCCTGTATAAATAAGAGATTGCTTGCAGTTTATATAAGCCTATTATGTAACATAAGCGTGTCACAAATGTTCCAATGTGTGAGAAGCCATTTATAAATGATTTTATGAGTGTATATATATTTATTAACGGTTTGATATTAAATAGATTTAACTTCTAATTGTCAATGGTAATGAGGAAACAATGACCACAAGTCAAAATCATAGTTGATGCAGGTCATGTAAAAATGCACAATGACTGCTAGAAAAAAATTACAACTAGAGCAAGGAGAGTGTTGAATAGAGCTTACTTGTAGAGCAGTCAAGTAAAATCGTTTTAGAATTTCTAGAATAATATTTCTGTTTGATATTCTACTGCTTCTTCATGAGAATTACCCATAAAGTCTTTAAATAAAGTCCAAAACACCATTAGGGACATAGAGTATCCCAGTACTGCCATTCAAGTGAACTAGTGAATCGAACCACAAACGAGAACTGGTTACCCTACTCTGCAAGGCATGTGGGGAATGAGATTGCAGACAGGTTGGCGAGAGTTAGAAATGTCATTCTCACTATTATGGAGGAGATTTTGGTGAAAAAAGGAATTCCAACATTGCTGCATCCACCCAATAGCCCTGATATAATCCTTTGTGACTTTTCTTATTTTCCAGATGAAATCATATCTCAAGTGAGACTAGCACGTTAGCGTACAGGAGGCTGAGGGGGTTGTAACCGCAGTGCTGAAAAGGTTAAATTTGGAAGATTACTACGGCCAATTCCAAGCATAGGAGCAACATTAGACTCGTATAGAGTTAAGATTATTTGAAGGTTGATAATAAAATAATAAAATGTTTTTCTTAACTTAATTTGATTGTCTTCTATTAATAAATTCCCCAAATCTAACTGCCACACCTCTCAATGAGAAGAATAGAAACCACAAGAAAAACAAAGACTACCAAGATAGCTAGCTTATAATTGACTAATTGAGACACTCAATTGGTATTAAGAATAAAAGACAAACCTTCAATAAGTTTTGGTAATGCAGAGCTCCTTTGCAAAATAGAGAACCCTGTAGGTAGACATTGTATAAAATCCAAATTTTGTCTGTAACCTCTCAGGTTACCATTTTTAAGTACTTTTCATTTGGAAAGAGAAAGTGACTACAACAACTACCTTCATGCAAACATAAATTTGAAAAGGAACAATTATAAACCCTCCTTTGAAAACTGTGGAAACATTTCTTTTGAATGACCATAATAAGACAAGATTGTAAATACTGATGATGACAATTCTGACCATGTAACTGCTGTATACTACTCTTGAAACACTGAACAATTTTCAAAAGCTAACGCAGACTGAGCAAAGCTGATACTGTAATGACAATATTATAGCTGCACATGCAATCTATACATTTTTATTTTGCATTTTACAGTTCTTATTACGTTTCATTTGTATATTACTACAAAAGATTTATAATTAGTAGTTATATATAAGCGAACAATATATGATATGTTAGATCCAAAGGCTAACATGCGTAAGCATTATCGGGGTAATGAGCTTCTGTCAAACTCTGGCACTAGAAATATTAATGGGATACACTTCACTGGAGCAGGAGGTGAAGAAGATGACCTCATTAAGTGCTATGAAGCTGTAAAGTAGAAAGGTGACTATCAGAAGGACGCCTGATACAGGAATTTCTTGAGGCCGAAAAAACGTACGTTCTGAGTGTATGATAAAAATAAACTCCTTTCATAAACCATATCTCGTCTCTATAGAGTATAGAAAGTACATATATACGGAATACCAAGAAGGTACTAATACTATCAGACAGTCAGGCAGCATTAAAGGCACTTTACACTTGCTCCTTTGACCTAAAGACAGTATGAGAATGCAAAGAATGTACTAATGGAACTGGTAAAGGGAAAATAAGTTGTCCTTGCTTGGGTGCCAGGTCACAAAGGCTTTTCCGGGAACGAAACCAAAGATGCACTTGCCAAGATTGGCTCTATAAGCCTTTTGGTAGGACCAGAGCTAGGCTGTAGAGTTGCCTTCTCCTACATTAAAGGACTGGTAAATGCTTGGGAACAGAGGATTAGATTCGAAGAAAGACCTCAGGAATCAGGCAATCAAAAATGTTTATCACTCCACATGCAAAAGGATGGTCAACAGTCCTAGATCTCTGCAAGGAGAATATACTATTAGCACTTGGAATGTTAACAGAACATAATCGTCTTAGAAAAATCTTATAAAGATGACTCAAATCCAGATTGAGAAATGCAGATTCTGCGAAGAGGCAGAAGAATCAGCGAAACACATATGGCTAAACTGTCCTGCTTTTTGCAAAGCCAGGGAAAAATTCCTAGGAGCTTGCCTCCTGAACCCAAAGGACATCACGGAACAGGAGTCCTCAAATCTCGTGTTTTTTTGGAAAAAAAACCTAAGAATTTGAGGGACTAAACATTAATTATGAGAGGCGCAAATGTCCTTTCCGGAGTAAGTGCAAAAAAAATATCTAGATCAATTTTAAATTATGTTATTCGGTCTTAATATAGTTAATTGTTGATGACTGAATTTAACCCATTGCAGGTGGTCAAAAACCTTAGCAATGTTACATCCCATTAGTTATTTACATAAATATTTACAAAATAACAATCCTAGCTGAGAGCATTAAAATGCACTCTAGCGCGAATGTCTAGAAACACAACAGTTATTAATAAACGCAGAACTGAGAACACAGTGTCCTCTTTGGTCTCTGGTCCACTAAAGAGAAGAAAGCACATGCTGTGCCCTTCGCCTGCAATGGGTTGAAAACAGAAAATTGTGGATTTTTATTGACATTTACAATTGCTAAATATAACATCAAATCGTAATACTGTTTTGGGAAGACTTGCACAAGAAACCTAGCTATGTTAAATCCTATACTTGATTTTTTATCTTTAGCCCTTTTTTAATATTTCAATTAAGGAATGAATAAGATTGAAAACATAAATGAATATTTCAGACCCTCACTTGAATAAAAACCCTGTCATCTAAACTTCCAGGGCTGGACAAGTCTTGGTGTTGTATAATATTTTTGTAAGTTTTTTGTAAGGATTTTTATCCACCAGATTTCACTGATACTGCATGATTACAAATTGTGCTGGGTGTTAGTGAGAAATAAGAGTTGTAGCAGTACATCTGTGCGCAGACACGCACTAACCTGTCAATACGCTGTCCTGCATGGGCTCAGCCATCCAGATGTACTCTGGTCTGAGTGGCACGGCTAGTGGACTCTCAGTCACCACAGCTTTACGCAGCCCCACCACTCCACCAGGCTTCTTGTTGCCCACGCGACGACGTCTCTTGCGTCCTATACGACTGGTACCCTTGCCTGACAAATCAACTAAACTATCAAACATGCATTTCCCACAACACTATTTACACCCACTATTTTTTTAAGAACTTTCTTTAGGAAAGCGAATGGTACAGTTAAAAAAAACTAATTATGCACAAATTTCTAAAAAATTACTATGCTTTTGTAACAAATTTGGTCTCCTTAAATTACGTTCACTTAAGTTTATTACACCTCGTCAAATATAATTAAAAATTATTTTGCAAATCATTTCAGTGTTTACAAGTAAGATAGCAATAAGAATAAAAAGTAAGCAATTAAGTACGATAAGTGATTTTCATCCACTTAACTCTTCTTGTAACGACTTTTAAGTGCAAAGTTTATGAAATACAATTTGAATTTGAGAAAAATCATTTATAAAACTAAGAAAACTTCAAATTAGACAGAGAATGATCATTGATTAGTACACTAATACATCAAATAATTTGTTTTACTGTGGGTAGACAATTATCAGAGATATGGGTTATCCAGTCCTATTGGCAGTAAACTAATACGGGTAACTTAATAAATGTGTGAGCAAACCTTGGTTGAGGCCGTTCTTGACAGGTGATGGTGGTGCCTCCAGCTTGTGAGCTACCAGCTGACACCAGCCCACTGGGTACATATCCGAGCTGGTACAGTCTAGCCATTGGTCGTACTCTTCCTCCCATCCATCAAAATGGATCTGAACAACATATCTCATAGTACAAACAATGCAAATCAGCTTGAATTTGTGAGATCCATAAAAGTTTATAACAGGATGAAAGTGATCTTCAGACAACAAACTCATAAACTGACTGTCTAAAGTAATCCATAGTCAACTTTTAAAAATAAGGGCTGCTGGAACAGATATTTATGTAATAATGAATATATCATCTTTATACATTCACTAATTTACTAGACTGATCATCTTGCAAGCACTAATCATTGAGAGCCTGTTTATAACAATGCTTTAACACACAAGTTTAGGTGCACACTTCTTTATGAGGATATTGGATGAGTTGTTACTACCAATTACAGTAATTCTTAAAACGACATGTCTTTATTATTACTTTCAGTAGTTCTTTTTAAACCAAACAAAATGTCAAACAAAAATGACAAAAACGCGCAAAACTCACAATGAAAAACATTCTATGTTTATTAATTGTACAATATGAACAATCACCATTACATTTTGAAAATACTTTTGAAAAATATAGTGATTATCTGTTGGTAAGAATTTTATAGTTAGTGGTCTCAAACCGCTGCTTAAGCATTACATAACTAGACATTTGCAAATATCGGTATGACAGCAGGTCATTCATGTTAACGTGGATTTAGCAGTCATGGAGTTAAAATCAGAATTTATGTAGAATACAAGTTTTACGCTACACAACAAGGTTAAAGCAAAAATACGTCACACCTGAATTGACAAAGGTGAGAGCTCTTGGATCCTGTGTAGTCACATCGCTTGGGTTAATTCTCTCCAATCTGGACTTCATGCAGTTTTCCAGGTACCACTTAATTATTTTAACTTTGATTGGCAGTCCATTGCCACATTTTTTACTTTTGTAAAAATGGTAAAAAAGGGCCTTAAGGTTATATAAAAAGAAAAACTGACCATGAAGAAAATACAATTTACAAAATAAACAAGACAATGCAAAGCTGAGCAAATCGTTGTTATTTATTGGACAGACTTCACTCAATCGATGAGTTTATTTGAACTTACTTATATGGCAACGTAACACAGAACAACACAACAATCTACTAAATTGTACAGCTTTATAAATGGAAATATTATACTAACAATTAACAGAATAGCGAACATGAGAAGAATGTCATGGTCATCTGTCAATGATTAAATCAAACTGAAACGTACAGAAACAGTGGTAGTTGAAATGGAAACTTTGTAGATACAGTCTAATAACACCAAACATGCACTTACATTCACATGTACCTGGTCTAGTGTATTAGTTTACTAGTTATTAATATTTCTTTTAATCTATTATAAAAAAATGTTAAAGAAGATTCTTAGAAGTCTGAAAAAAAAAACAATTCATGCTTGACTTAAATTTAAAATATTTTGCTTGCATGCATTTACGCCTTCTAATAGTTTACAATAACGACCTCTCCCTTATTTTAAAATTTCTGAATGATACATGTATAGCAATGCGTAAACTCACTTTCAGTAGCCTCCCAATGACCCTGGAGATGGTTGCGACACACACCAACCTAGGCTCCATCAGGTCAACAGCTTCCAGCTTCATGCCGACTTCAAATCCGTGAGATGGAATGTCCTGCACACAACAAAAACATGAAAGTATAATTTACCAGCCTATTTAAAGGCAAACAAACCAAAATGAACTGCATACTAATATATATATATATATATATATATATATATATATATATATATATATAATTATTTTAAAATGATGTTACATTTAAAAAAAAAAAAACCTAGTGAATTTACTAGAAATTAGTAAAGTTCCAATGATAACATTTAAGAGTGCTTATATTATTTACAAAAAGAGTGTCATCAACTAGCAGAGTAAAAAAAACTAATTTGAAAACGAATGACTCTACATACAAATGCAGACACTGCAAGTGGTTTATACCTACACAATAACAACTTTGTGTTTTGTTTTTCCTCATATTATCTCTTATATATATATATATGGGCTATTTCAAAAGTAACCACAATTTGGCTAATAAAAAAATACCCAATCTGATAAACATATTTTATTATATAGATTTCAAAACTACAATTCCTATATTTTTATAAATAATTACCATTAAGGCTTAAACATTATCGTATCTGTTGACCAAATAAAAAATGTTTTCTTACAAAATTTCTGTCATCTGTGCCTTTAGCCAGCCAGTAACAAATCTTTTGAGTTCTCCATTGTCATCGAAACACTGAGAGATTTTTTCATGACAATGCGAAAATTTATCCGAAAGCTCAGAGATTATGACACGTTGACCTTCTCTATCTCACCACTAGCTGCAGATTGAACTACTAACAGTATTGTAAGCAAACAGTGGTTATATTTACAATAGCCTTCGTAATTAACTGATAAACAATAACAAGCTGATTACCCTACTGAAGAGATTGAGTGGTGCTGCAATACAACCAGTTGTGCGAAGGTATTCGCCCCATTCAAAGGTGGTGTTCTCCCACCCTTTGGGTCCTGACAACGGGATACCGTGTGATGCACAGAAGCCAGCTGGGAAGATATACGGGGAGCTCATGTGATAACAGAACCAATCTGAACCGTTCATCTCCTCGTAAGAGTCTACTCGAATCATGATGTACCCTTCGTTTAACACTTTCATAACAGTGGCAACACAAATGGCGGAGAGATTGAGGGGATCCACTGCCTCCAGTTTCATGCCCTCTTGGAAACACTGGGAAGGCGCGAAGGGGATGTGGTCTGGCAGAGGGAAAAGGTCTTCTGTTGCATCGTCCTTGTCCCGCAGTCCTTTAACGCAACGGTCAATGTAGGCCGGAGGTGCATCGATTGTCTGGCCAACACGGCGTGCCCATCCTACAGGGTGTATTAAGGGAGAATCTTCATGGCACCAAAACCCCCCTATAAGCATAAACAATGTTTTATATTCTGATCATGACCTTAAATGAACAATTAGACTATCATTCTACAGTATATACCATTCAATGTAACGAATAATAGGTCACATTTTCCAATATATACATATATTTCTTATGAAACTTTTTGAAATAAAAGATTCCAACTATAGAAAAAACTACACAAATTACTTTTAGTATACCTTTCCAATCAAAATACTAAAACCATGGTAAATACATTATAGAAAATCCGAAATACTGAAATTATGAGAAAAAGAATGCAATACTATTATTATTTATCATATAAATAAAGTTAATAATAATTAAGTATTAAAACTGATAAGATAAAACATAGAGCACAGATATGATCGTTGAACAGTTTCCTGCTTTATATACCCTATACTATATATTCTTGAATATTACTATAGACTTCTTTAGTTGTTATCTGTTGAATAGACAAATTTTTTTAAATTACATCTAAAAATAATTAAACATATAGGTTTAAAAACAATAAACTTATAGTAAATAAACTGAATAAGAAAATTACAACAAACCAGACTAAGAGAATAATTAATATTGTTTAAAATGTAGGCTACGCCTCATCTCTCATGAGGGAGGATTGCAAACTTCAACTAACAAAACATGGGCAGTTCAGGGCCTGCTTTTAGGTGGTACTTAAACGCATTCACTGGTCAAACCAGCATGCAATTAATTTGTTAATGATGAAGGTAAATTTTGTGATGTTCATTTACACAAAACAGTAAGTTGAAGCACGATATATATACTCTGTTTTCTATTTTAAATTTCACTAAGTTCATTAACTTCATATCACGTTGAGTGTAATCATTTAAGCAATAAACAAGGAAAACAGAAAATTTAAGCTTACCATCTTCCTCAGGATCTGCATCATAATATTTTATATGTAAACCGTTTACCTACAATTTTCTTAATAGTTGCTACTTTTATTTGACATATCCTATTTTTATCCACAACCTCCAAGTTTAGGTCACACCTGAAACAAAAAAGAAGGTAAGGAAAGAACCTAACTCTAGAACTTTACACAATTTTTACGAAATTAATTAATTGGAGTGATAACTTGATATGATTCATTTATTACCAGTGATCCAAGTATTAAAATCAGCTCTTGGTTCAGGTGGTAAAAAAAACTAGGAGCTAGTTTTTCAGTATCAATGGGTCATTTACCTTTGTAAAACTAATTTATAAACACCCCAAACTGATTCAAACTGAACTTGGTAAAAAATACGACTTATAAAAGACTTGGAATAAGTTGGTAGAAAGCCCTATAAAATAAACAGTTTCAAGATGGCAACAAAATGTATCTGTCTAAAACTTTTATCTTAGTTATTTTGCAATCTAAACCAATGTTGCACCATTCTTTTGAAGTATCTTGTACACATTGTTTCAATACCTCTCAAGTTTAAAAAAACAGCTCAAGTTCAGGTGGCAGCTGTTCAAAGTTTTGGAAAGTAAATAATAACCCAGCGGCAATGTGAGTCGATACAATCGTTATTTATAACTGATTGCATTGAAATCCAGCACATATTGTATTTATTTAATATCCCACAAAATGGTTTTTGTCCGTTCATTATATTTAAAGGCTCTCTACGCCACCTTTGAATTTTAATTTGTTCATGGTTATTTTCTGAATAAATATAGTCAATTTATTTAATGAACTAAAATGGTGCCATTTCACATTCATAAATTTGTATTTTAGTAATGAAAACATAGCATAGTTCATTTTTGTGTTTGAACCATTTCATAATATGGACTGAAATGGGCCCATTTCATTTTCATAAATTTGTATTTTAGTAATGAACACACAGCTAGAGAACTTGGTGTTTAAAAATCTGTAAATATTTAGAAATCTCTTCAGAGCTTATAACCCTTACTTTAAGATATAGTAATAACCAAGAACTAGTGATTACTTATTAATTAGTAAATTAACCACTAAGTAAAATGCATATTAGTAAAATAGATCCTGACATTATAAAGTAATGTGTGGTAAATCTCACCTGAACCTTGACCGCAAACTATCATGAACTTTAGAATAAAAATTAGAAGGCAAAGTTCTTGCTCCAGTTAACCTTTTCACCAGAAAATCTTTCCAATCTTTGTACTTGTCCTCAATTGCTAGAACAAACAAAAGCAACAGTGTAATAAGTAATCAACTTAAAACTTAAGATGCTCCAGGTAAGGTTAAGAACAAAAAAGTAATTGGTAACCTTGGCCGGAGAGAAAGCTACTGTTCATACAATGCTGAATAAACAGTAAACTAATAAAAAAAAACAAATTGTATTGTAAAAATTAGAGATCTACGGTTCAATGAAAAATATCATTCTGTATGATATGGTTATATTCGTTCCAGTGCATCCTTTTACTGCATTTGTTCATCACCACAAGATACATTAGTGAATTGAACAATGTCACAACAATTGTCATATAAAATTTGTTTGAGTGTTTAGTCATTTATGATAACTGTTAAGTTATCATAAATGTATACATAATATAATTTTTTATTTGTATATATAGTAATATAAAAAAATAGTTATAGTTAAATGGACCAAGTTATAACAAAATACTGAACTTGTGGGGGGGGGGGGGGGTGGGGGGGGGGGGGGGTGGGGGGGGGGGGGGGTGGGGGGGGGGGGGGGTGGGGGGGGGGGGGGGTGGGGGGGGGGGGGGGTGACTACATATTAGAAAGAAGTCCTATTGTTATCTATAGTAGCCCCATGAGCTGAGAGGACAATCATAAGTTAAATCAACGTGCAAAGTGATAAAGTAAACGTACCCTCACCCATCTACAAAAGTGTTTTGTTTTGCAGGTAAATCAGCACAAGATGCTAGTGAGGATCAGTGCAAGGAGATGACTAAGAGATTAAAAAATGGAGCGGGGGCTATCACCCTCTCACACAGTGGGGAGGTAGGAGTGTATTTTACTAACGGAGCGGATGGCATGGGCCTACCAGCTGGGCGACCAAATACATTACGGGATAGATCCGGGCCAGCACCTTGTTGAGCCCAGCATAGCCAAACTTGCTATGCATCTTATATACAAATAGTTGTGCAGTGGTTTTGGGTAATTGAATAAATATTTTTAAATTATTTTGATTTTTAATGAAATGACCAAATTATATTTGAACTCATGTTAAAAATCATAAAATGATACTAATGATAAAAACTTCAGCTTTATAATTATTTGCAGTGTAATTATTCCCTTTGTCTTGAATTTCTTATAACACTTAAAAGTCAAAAGTATCTCTGTACCAAAAGATTTAAAATATTTACTAGCTGAACTATAAATAATTTAGGGACAAAAAACTTCTCAAAATATTAAAATATTAGAACAAATTTCTTAACAGAAGTAGAACTCAATCCTTGTAAGATGAAATTTGTCATGAAAAGTAATTAACGAAAGATAGATCAAAAGAACAGCTTTCTATTAGATATTAAATTTTGAATTTAGACACACCCAGTTTAGTTGTATATTTTCAAGTTCAGTCCATTTTAGATCTAAACAAAAAATGTTTTACCACCTTCTTTAGTTCTTCTATTAATACGAGTACTATGTTTTTATTAATTGTTTACTAAGCACAGTGAACTATTGATCCTGGGTAATTTACTACTTGACCCAAGATCAACTAAAGTGGATACAAATAAGGTAAAAGTTAATTTCAGAAACTAATTTAATAATTCCAGTTATACAAATTAAATGTTAAAATTTATCAAAAGTTACAATATCCAAAATCTGACAATTTTCTGGTTTAACATTAAAAATTCATCTAATTCCATACTATCTAAAAGATTCTTTAATGTAAGAAAATAAATTAACAGAAAATTACCTAATATAACTGGGTAAAGGCAAATGTCCAGAAAAATCCTGTTTTCTGCACAATCCTTCCATCGTCAAAAACAAACTTCAAACAAAGAAGATTTAGAAGTAATGGGATCATAATTGGGATAACAAGTTGTAATAAATATTAATACAGACCATAAAATGCTTTTTATTTATGTAATATTTTACAGGTATTTTCTGGAACTAAGGACCAAATATTTTTAACATTCGATTTTTTCCTGACGATAAAAAATAATACTGTAAATTCAGTTTTCCATAATCCATGGTTCAATAATTTTTTAAATTGCGTCACAAGAATTGTAATTTTAGGCTACCTTAATATTATGATCTGTACTTTTCTTCCTTTCATTCCAGAGAAGTAGTCAATAATGTTATAAAAATTGATTTTGGCTGTCGTGTCAGATTCAATTGATAACATTGCCAGGGATGATAGCCTTTCTTGATCCATGGACGATCTTAAATGTCTTGACAAGTTTCAAGCAGGAAAAACTCCTTTCTGCGTTTGCCACAGTAACAGGTATAGTCAGTCAAATACTATACGTAATAAATGCCCTGGAACTTGGGTTTTGAATTCTGTTAGTAGATCTCAAAATTCCCACAGCTGTTTCCACCTCAGCCGATAGGAGTTCACAACAAACCTTAAGTTCAGTACAAAGTTCATTCCCACAAACACATTTTTCTACTTAAGCAAAACTTAGGAACAATCCTAGGTCTTTACACTTTTGAAACAATTGGTCTTCTTTTATTGCTTTTAGTTCTTTGACATGATACAAAAATCCATACATAGTATCGTAATTAGCAATTTGTTCAAACCTTTTTTTCAAGGACTGTGCTGCAGTATCTGCAATAACATAAAAATACTCCACTCACTGCCCGAGGCCTGGAGCGGACGCTCCACTCGCTCTACCCTAAGGATGGCACTGAAGACATGTTCGGTGTAGGTATGAAGATATTTTCCATAATGTGAGGACAATTGCAATAGGATGATTTTCTATACAAAATCTACTTTAAATTCTCAAGTAGAATAAATTAAACAAATTAACACACATCATAATGACGCGCTTTGTAACATCAGATAAGAGTGTTCTCATGTCTCATTGTCTCAATTGTGCACCTGATGAAACAATGATAACGCCTCTTCACCTAGATTTCGCACTATATTTTGCAGTCTAAGTGTGTCTCAAAAGGGTGTAAAGAGTTCATTTTGAGCTTCTTCGTCACAAACTTTTTTTATCTCTTCAGACAAACATGACTCCTTAGTTCAGGAGTCAAGTCTGTGACAGCATCAAATTCCAGACTCAGCACTAAGAGGAAGGTGAATTCAACTAAACTCAACGTTCACAAATTCTGAGAGTTGTGATGAAATCTGACTCCTGCTTGTGACGGAAGATTTTTTTAATAAATTTAGTCTGTGTTGCTGATATCTAGGGACTTGATTATACATCTTGGACTTTATGACAAGGTATGTTTTAGCCTATAATTGTTTTAACTTTGCAGTCTGGCGTATCGATATAATTTGAAGGAATAATGTTTGCTAATCTGTGCCATTAAAGTTCTTTTAATCCTATTAAAAATGCACAGGTATGCCATATTGTGTCTAATTAACAATACACATTTCAGAGTAGTGCTCAATTTGTATGAAATTACAAATAACAAATGTCTTATTGTGAACAAATAATACTATATACACACACACTGTATATAAAGTAATGATGAGTTTTATTCTACAAGGTCTGTTAAAAAAATATCACAACTTTTGTTTGTTTTTTTGTTTATTTTAAAAAGTATTCATTTATTAATCAATCTGATGTGTGTTAATTGTGTACCCTTCAAAGTAATCCCCATTAGATATTATACACTTGTGCCAACGTTTCTTTCAATCCTCCAAGCTCTTAAAAATGCCGTTTTTTGTAATCTTGTTCAGCTCCTACTTCGATGCTGTCTTTATCTCGTAAATCGTAGCCTAGCGTCGTCCTTTCATGGGCCTCTTCAGTTTTGGGAACAAGAAAAAGTCACAGGGAGCAGATCTGGCGAATACAGCATCATTAGTGTGTTTGTTTTGGCCAAAAAATCGCGCACAAGGAACGATGTGTAAGCAGGGCGTTATCATGGTGTTCTTCCTCAAATCCGTGCGTCTCTGGCGGATTGTTTCGTGCAAATTGTGCAGAACTTGCCGATAATATTCCTTATTAACAGTTCTCATGAAGTCAGTTCTTATATGCAAAAGTCATGATGCACCACGCCCCTGTAATCGAAAAAAATTAAGCAAAATTTTTACATTCGACCGAACTTTGAGCGCTTTTTCGGTCTTGAGTCGCGCGGCAGCTTCCACTGGGATGATTGAGCTTTGGTTTATACGTCATGGCAATAAACCCATGATTCATAACCGGTTATGGCCCTCTGGAGAAAATGTGGTTCATCGCAGACAGAGTCCAACAGGTCACTAGCATTGGTAGTGCGTTGGTGTGTTTGGTTCAAAACCTTTGTAAAAAATCGAATAGTATGTCTAAAATCATTTGTTAAAAATCAAATAATAAGAGCTAATCCATATGTTCAGGTCCTCGGCAACTTCCTTAAGAGTGATTGGACGATTGGCCAATACTATTTTCTTCACTTCATTATTGTTTTTGTCTGTTCTTGACGTGCTCGAGCGTCTGGCACTCTCTTCGTCGTTCACATCTTCTCGGCCCTCTGAGAACGTTTGGTACCACGATAAACGTTGCTTCGGTCCAAGGTAGTTTCTCCATTAGCCACATACACCAATCGGAATGCGTCCGCGCACTTAATTTAGTTTTTGACACAAAATTTGATACAGATTCTTTTATCAATTTTTTCGAACAGGCACAAATCGAAGACGAATTACGAAACGATCAAGCAAATTAGCTGTCAGCAATTAACTGAACATTCAAAATTGATGAAATTTTTGGCATACGTCAGTGACATATATACCAACATAACACTGCAAAAAATCGGATATATGTAACCCGGGAAATTAAAGTCGCGATATTTTTTTAAAAGACCTCATATACTTCAGACATTGGTAACACAATAAATAATTCGTTAAGTTCTTAACATAAATATGGAAGAGATAACGAACAACAAATAATGAATATTTATTGTTATCAACACAAAGAGGTCGTAGACAGAGTCAAGAAGAACATTTCAGTAATGATAATACAAAAAATATCAATGTGACAATAATGGTACAATGTTTATAAATGATATGTGTTTGTAAAACACTAGAATATATTATTTTCATCCTTTAAACTTCAAATTCAGAGAATGAATTAAAGTATTTAAAACCACCCAGTTATAGCATTTGGCCTTAAATATTTCCAAACAAAGAGTAGATACAGATTTTGGTAATATATTTTCAAATTTTGTGCTTAAAAACAAGTGACTGTTTTGGGGTTTTACTAACCTGCAATAACGTGAAAATATTTTTAACTGGCATTGTGTGGAATAAGAATAGACGTCGTTTCTTATTCTAAGAGTGCCAAAAACTATTCAAATATATTGTATGGTTATGTCAAAAACAACATTTTAATAAACAGTTAAAATATTAAGATACTGATATAAAGATCCTTCACTGGGAATCCAATGAGTAGAGTAACCCGGAGGATAGCCCCGCGCTCTGATTGGTCGAGAGCAGGTCACGTGATCCAAGATGGCGGCTAAGCCCCGCCCCCACGGGAAAAATCCCTCAAATGCGGGAAAAATCCCTCACGCGCGGGGAAAAATCCCTCAAATTGCGGGAACCAAAAAAAAAGTGGCGGGAAAAATCAAATACTTACATAAAAAAAAACTTGTTTATTTTGTACTATAAGAGTATACTGCACTACAAGAGTCAGCCGTCAGCTGTACCCGTAGCCACCTGAAACAAAATACAGTAATCAGTAAAGCAGTCGCGTCCGGCTCGAGCCCACCACATCCGCGAAGGTCAACAGCACTCCCGTCTGGGAATGCCGCCTGTCTGGGAATGCGGCCTGTCTTGGAATGCTGCCCACCCAGGGTCACCGCGTCCGGGAAGCGCAGTCGCTAATCAAATTCGCAATCAACGCCTCATCCTGCTCCGGTTCCGCTTGGCAAGATTACCCGTCCGCCCAGGGTCAACGAGGCCATTGCCATATCCTGGATCCTTGTGACCGGGGCTTTATAAGAGACCGAAATTATTCCCTTCCAGTCAGTTGCGGTAGAGGCACGCTAGATTGCAGCACACCACAGCAACACATCCAAGTAATAGTCGATAGTATCGAAATCTAACCGACTAACCCACTAACTAGGTAGTACTAAGCATTCCTAACACTATACTATACTATACTTATACAGTTACTACAGTTATACAGTTACTATACTTATACAGTTATATACAGAGATGGAGCCCGTACATGTAGTGTGTACCGACGAGACCTATGTTACAAGGTTTCGAGTCCGTGGTACTAAAGTGACTTTTAAATTTAATTCTGTCCCTGAAGGGGTTACGGAACTCGACTGGGTAAGACGGGGGTTCGCCGAAATCATGGACCGAATGAAGGCCGATGCCGAAGACACAGACCAACTCGGTTTCACTCTGAGGTCCCTAAATTTAAAATTCAAAGAGCCGGGGTACGTAGCATTCCGACCCGCCAGTGAGCTGGACAGTGACGTGTTGTGGACCATATTCGGAGGGATCGTCCAGAGCAATGCCGAAGCCCTCACCTCCAGCGATACATTCCAAGTAGAATGCACTAGAGTAAATATTTCGGTAGGAACGGGTAGAGTGAGACCTGGCTTGTACAATACTTTTTACGAAGAGTGTAAGTCCCGTAAGGGTATCGTAGTTATTAATAATAGCGACAACCTATGTTTACCGCGTGCGTTGGTTGTGGCTGAAGCCTACGCTAAAAAAGATCCTCAAATTAAAGCAATAAGGCAGGATAAGGGTAAGCGACAAACTTGTAGAGCCCAAAAACTGATGACCAAAGCCGGTGTCCAAATTCCAGAACTGGGAGCGGGGATCCCCGAACTTTCAAAATTCCAAGACCACCTGAAAAATTACAACATTACAGTCTACAGCTATGGAAACAAAGGCCGGATTGTGTACTTTAATGGTAACAACTCTGATGCTCAATACAAAATCAACCTGCTTTATCACGATGGACACTACAATGTGATTACATCTCTCACTGCGGCTTTTGTATGCACCTACTTCTGCGAGCCTTGCCATACCCCTTATGACCACAAGGGTGAACACAGGTGTTCCAATATCTGCCCTGCGTGTCAGACTGTATCTCCACCATGTAAAGAGGAGCATGGAGGAATAGTTTGTCCAAATTGTAACATCAAATTCAAAAACCAAATTTGCTTCGCAGCCCACAAGGGTGAGCGTTGCAAGTCAGTAAAGAAATGTAAAGACTGCCAAAAACTCGTATATTTCAAAAATCGTAAGTCAAAACACGTGTGCGGTGAAGAGTTTTGCAAAACTTGTAACGATTATATGCTACCAAACCATCAATGTTACATGCGGGTTGACACAAACAAACCCAAAACTAAAGATTTCCTGTTCATTTTCTTCGACCTTGAGACCCGCCAAGATGAAATTTTAACCGAAAATTCAAAAATTCATAAAGTCAATCTCTGTGTATCGCAGCAATTTTGTTGGAAATGCATTGATAAGGGAAATTGCCAAAATTGCAACAACCGCACCAGGGTCTTTAGACAAGACCCGACCAATCATTTTATGGAGTACGTAATGGAGGAGAGAAAAAAATTCAAAAATGTATGCGTCATTGCTCATAATGGCCAAGGTTTCGATTTTCAATTTCTGCTAAAGTACGTTCTCGAAAAAACCAAATTCACTCCAGAGCTAATTATGCGTGGCACTAAAGTCATACTTATGGAATTGGACAATGTGCGATTTATCGATTCGCTAAACTATTTCCCCATGGCCCTCTCTGCACTACCCAAAGCCTTTGACCTCCCCCCGGAGAAGAAGAAGGGCTACTTCCCTCACCTCTTCAACACATTGGCAAACCAAAATTATGTAGGCCCCATACCATCCAAGGAGTACTACTGCCCTGAAACCATGTTCGAAAAACCCCACAAAGACTTTGAAAATTGATATAACGAACAAGTCGCTAACAATGTAGTTTTTCATTTTCAAAAAGAGTTGGTCGAGTACTGTATTTCAGATGTAGACATACTGGCGCAGGCGTGCATTAGATTCAGAGACATTTTCTTGAAAGAGTGCAATGTTGACCCCTTCATGGAAGCCGTTACCATTGCAAGCGCATGCAATCTGGCTTTCAGACGCAACTTCCTAAAACCAAACACCATCGGTCTGATCCCTAAGAACGGATACCGCATGGTCGACTACCAATCGTCTATCGCTCTGCAGTGGCTGTCTTGGGAGGAAGAAAAGCGCGGTGTTCAAATTCAGCACGCGGGGCGGGGGAGAGAAATCAAAATTGAGGGGCTAAAAGCTGATGGGTTCGACGGAGAGCGTGTATACGAGTTCCAGGGCTGTTACTTCCACGGTTGCCCTAAATGTTTTCCTTTTAAAAGGGAAGAGCCCCTTACAGATGACCCTTCCGATACTCTGCATTTAAGGTTCGAGAGAACCAAATCAAAAATTTCTCGACTTGAGAATGCAGGGTATGAAGTAGTTGAAATGTGGGAGTGTCAGTTTCAAAAACTGAAGAAAGAACAACAATTGGATTATCTAAATTTTCTCCCCATTCTAAACACACTCCCACTCAACCCCAGAGATGCCTTCTTCGGGGGAAGGACAGGAAATGCAAAATCATATCACAAGTGCGAGGACGGGGAAACTATCCAGTACGTGGACGTATGCTCACTCTACCCGTACGTCTGTAAACGTGGAATGTATCCTCGGGGGCACCCAAAAATCTGTGTAGGGGACAAGGAGTGTAGAGAAAGAGGCTTGAAGGCCGAAGGCCTCCTCAAGTGTAAAGTCCTGCCTCCTCTAAATTTGTATCATCCCGTCCTTCCAGCACGTATGAACAACAAATTAATGTTTGTTTTATGCCGTACATGTGGTCTAGAAATGTCAAACACAGAGTGTAATCACAACATCGAGGAAAGAGCATTGACAGGGACATGGACAATGCAGGAAATACGCAAGGCTGTGGAAAAGGGATACGAAATTGTAGAAATGTACGAGCTCTGGGAGTACGAGGTGGCAAGATACGAGACAGGGGGTCTATTCACAGACTTCATAAACAAATTTTTAAAAATCAAACAAGAGGCATCAGGTTACCCCTCCTGGTGCCTAACTGAAGAAGACAAGGCCAAGTACATTCATAGTTACCACGAACACGAAGGTATTCACCTGGACCCGACCAAAATTGAGAAGAACGGGGGTCTCCGCTCCCTAGCTAAATTAATGTTAAATTCTTTCTGGGGTAAATTCGGCCAAAGAGAGAACCAAACAAAGACATCAATTGTTAGAGAACCATGCGACCTGTACAAATTACTTACAAGTCCGGGGGTCCAAGTAAACACGTTACAAGAAATAAATGAAAATGTACTCCTTGTTAATTGGCAACATATTGACGAAGTCGGGGAATCCATGAGAACAGTTAACGTCGTACTAGCTGCCTACACCACCTCCCAAGCAAGACTCAAGCTGTACGAACATCTGGAAGCTCTGGAGAACCAGGTCCTCTATTACGACACAGACAGTGTCCTCTACGTACAAAGGGAAGGTATGTACATGGTCCCCACAGGGGATTACTTGGGCGAGATGACCGATGAACTGGTTGACTATGGCCCCGGCTCTCACATCGTTGAATTTGTTTCAGGCGGCCCCAAGACTTACGCCTATCTTGTCTGGTCAACAAATAAAAACGCACTAGTTGAAGTTTGTAAAATAAAAGGCCTTACTCTAAATTTAAAAACTAGCCAAACATTAAACTTTTCCAAATTAAAAGAAATGGTGCTGAGTGAGACCAATGTAAGCTTGGAGATAGTTGAAAACAGAATAAGACGAACTAAAGAAAAGAACATTGTTACCGTGGAGGAGCACAAATTATTTAAAATTACTGGACCCAAAAGGAAACTCGAAGGACCCTATGACACTTTACCTTTTGGCTTTAAAAAGCATAAAAACTAACACATTACATACAGCAAGACTTACCTGACTCGTCCCACACACCCTTGAGGATCGGTAGCAAGCCACGAGGTCCCGACTCTTCAAAATGATGAAGCAACCCCTCTCTACTCTCGAATCTTCTGCATACCTGAAGAGCGGCCAGGGCTTGGAGAGTAGGGACCTCGTCCCACGGGAGCCATGCCGGGATGACACAGGGGTCAGGTAGGGGCTTCCACAACTCAGAAACGGTGAAGTCGTACTCCACTACCTGACGGGTGCGCGAGCGGTTACCTCGACGTGACCTCCCAAAATAAAGTCGCCACTCGCGCCGTGCATCCCGCTCCAGCTGACGGTGAGCCCGACTCCATGCCCAGGCAGAGATGGATGGCTGCTGTGGCGGCGGGTCTGTCCATGCCAGGAGCTTAGACAATTGTACAATCACTTGCAGAATCGTTAGAAGTGAGGTCAACATTGTAACTAACTGTGTTTCAGAGCACGGGAGCTCAGCGTCCAAGTGGAGGGGAGGTCACATGACCGGTCATGTCGCCGGGGAGGGGTGTGTGTTTCAGTCTAACTCAAATCATGGCACAGATACCCTCGCTTGTGGACCTATGTGCGGTGAAGTATTGTGAATCCTTTGATAGTAAACAACATTTGCTCCAGAACACTGTATCCCTTCCTCGCAAAATTACCGACATTTTGACTAACGTTCACACCTCAAATTGTATAACCGTACGCACCGAGTCCTACCTCCAGAGTGGTGAAGAGTATTGCAAGGAGTGTTGGAGGAATACGTTTACTCATGGCGTTTTCCGGGACTTACGGTGCCTTTACACTCGCCCTTCCGTAGATAGACGTATATACACCCAAAAGGGAGTATGGGAGCAGATCCGATCTAAATTTATCTGTAAATCGTGTAACAACCCGTTTAAAACAACCGTACGCTGTATGTGTTGTTGCGACTACCGGTTTGATTGTAGGGTACCTCCAATCGGTGTAATCGATAGAGGTATAGTACCACCCCTCGCCAATTTGAGCGGAGCAAAATACTGTGAGCAGTTTGAAATGGGGGAAGCGCTAATTTCACATTTGCGACAATACCATACATACGAAATAGAATCCAAGCTCAGATTCCCGCACAGTACACTTTAACATGTCTTCGTGATACACAACTAGTTCAAATGGTACACCTTTCTCTTGGCTCTTTTTCAAAAATTCTATCCAGATATCGCGGTTATAAAAGCGTTCGCTGGACGAGATCATTAGCAGAATTACAGGAGGAATGGTTGCACTGTACTGTCCTTGGCGTTTGTGTCTCCAACACCTTCTATTGAATAGAAAGCCGTGTGGTGTTCGTCTGCTACAGTAATTACCGCAAAATTTTTTCTTCTCTGGGTAGTACCATGTACACAGATTTGAATTGACTTTGTGGAGTCTCTGGTTCGAGAACCCTCTAATGTCGTTATAAGTGTAGATCCTAACCATTATAGATCTTGAACAAAACTGTCGAGACCTACGCGGTACCTTCCATTATCAATGTCATCGTCCTTGCTTATGACTATAAACCCGTGTCTGTCCTTCCAAGCCATACTGCAGAACTGCTTGAATTTTTCCAGGTCCATGTCGGTATTTACGTGATCGCTATAGGCGTAACGCAGGTTTATGTCGTCTTGTTTAAACAGTATTATAAAGTTGGCATTGTCCCTGATAAGCTGTTTAGGTATGTGCGTGTACGTTTGCCCGAGATAAAACGTGTCTATGTTCTTGTGTCTGCCCATAGTGAAGTAATTACGGATGTTATCGTGTTTTTCGCAAGCTATATCGTCAAAAACCATAACTGAGTTCTCTTTGGCCTCGTCCGTCGTAATGACCTGCGAGTTATCATCAAAGGCGAAATATCCAACTTCTTTCGGCATTACCTTTGACAGTAGTTGGTACTTTGGCTGATACAAAGATTTTGAAAATACGTACACATTCTCGAACCGTTAATCCGTTCGGATCTACAAGTAGATTGAATAGTACGTTTGTCTTGCCACAGTTCGAGGGGCCTACAATCAGGCTCCTTATAGTGTCGGGTAGGAGCGGACCGTTCTTGTTTTTGCGACCTAATCCGCTACCTATAAAACTCGTCCATATTGCAGACTTTAAACATTATACCTTGCTTTACGACCTTCATTTTGGTAATGGAGTTTCCAAGACACCGCGTCACCTTTTATATTTTACTGTGTTTGGGCGAATAATGTCTTTGGAGTTTACCCAGCTATCGTGGGTATGGTCAAAGCCACGCCACCGCACCAAGGCCTTGAGGCCTTTCCGCCTAAGAACTTTATCGACGAGATAGACGTTTCCTGTTGCGGTTCTTATCAGTTCCTGCTCATAGAATCCGCCTTGCAAAATGTTGCCTCGTATATCTTGTAAAATATATGTTACAGGTTTTGTAGGTTTTATTGCAAAGATTGTAAACGTCTCGTTTGACCAATTGGGTAAATAACCCTTTTTGAAAACTCCTTTGTGTCTGCTTATTCTAACCCGATCGTTTACATTGTATTTAGGTTTTGTCGGCTTGATGGGTCTACTTTTGTTTATTCGGTCGAGAATCTGTTTTACATGTTTCCGTCTAACGTCTTTTGGTTTCATGCCGGTCGTCCTGTGTACGGTACTGTTGTACTCATTAACTATAATAGGTAGGATGCTTAACCATTCGTAGCTACCGCGTGCCGTAAACATTTTATACATTTTTTCTTTAAGAGTTCTGTTTAGTCGTTCTACAATGGAACTTTTCGAATGTGATTGGGTGGAGTACAGGTTAATGTTGTGTTTCCGTACGAGTTTGTTGACGTGAATGTTGTACCACTCTTTACCTTGGTCCGTTTGTAAGTTTTTCATCTTATGTTTAGCTAGTATGGACCCTAGTGCGGCTGCGACCTCTGCACCGGATTTGTTTTTTATGGGTATGGCGAATGCGAATTTTGTGACACAGTTGAGCATCGTTAATATATACTTGTACCCTTTGTTCGCTCTTGCATGCGGAATCATCTCTACAAGGTCGGCCTGATAGAGATCGTTAAGTCCTTTCAGCGTGACCTTGCGTCTAGGATAATTTCGTCTAGCCGGTTTGTGCAGTTCTCTCGCTATAGCGTCCATGTTGGGAAGTGATCCTTAGGTGGTAATACAAGTGTATTTATAAATGTCTAAGTGGTGTGGTTTTGGAAACATCCACGTCAGGCACGCGAGTGTCTGACGCCCAGGTTAAACATTATTGGGTTTGGAAGTCCGTCCAGAAGTGACTGGTTGATACTCCTTGACCCAATAATGCCCCATCCCTTATTCTTAGACATTACACATACATTCACGGTCTCAGGGACTTATGGGGTTTAGCCCACCCCGAAGGACCACATTCGTACCGAACCGTTCGAGGGCCTAGTCTTGTTCATCTCCATGCCCAAGTCCAAACCCCTTACTGAGCTCCCACATTCATACATACCCATTTGCACAGGGACGGTTTAACAAGACTACATTGTGTAGTCCAAGTGACGCGGTCTACCACCCTACGTCACACGTATCGCACGTGCACATTGGTTGTACCATGTGTATACAGGTGCTGTTGCAAAGAGAACAAGAAAATACAGTTTGGATCCTACGCACGTTTCCTTTTTGAAGTACCATATCTACCTTCACGTTAGGGTTCTTACCCGAACTGAGATTATACCAGCATTTTATACAGTACATTGCTCCCTGGTTGAAGTGGTATACCGCTGTTATTGTTCGGCAGTTTTCATGATGAATTTCTTCTAGCTTGGATTCTATTTCGTATGTATGGTATTGTCGCAAATGTGAAATTAGCGCTTCCCCCATTTCAAACTGCTCACAGTATTTTGCTCCGCTCAAATTGGCGAGGGGTGGTACTATACCTCTATCGATTACACCGATTGGAGGTACCCTACAATCAAACCGGTAGTCGCAACAACACATACAGCGTACGGTTGTTTTAAAACGGGTTGTTACACGATTTACAGATAAATTTAGATCGGATCTGCTCCCATACTCCCTTTTGGGTGTGTATATACGTCTATCTACGGAAGGGCGAGTGTAAAGGCACCGTAAGTCCCGGAAAACGCCATGAGTAAACGTATTCCTCCAACACTCCTTGCAATACTCTTCACCACTCTGGAGGTAGGACTCGGTGCGTACGGTTATACAATTTGAGGTGTGAACGTTAGTCAAAATGTCGGTAATTTTGCGAGGAAGGGATACAGTGTTCTGGAGCAAATGTTGTTTACTATCAAAGGATTCACAATACTTCACCGCACATAGGTCCACAAGCGAGGGTATCTGTGCCATGATTTGAGTTAGACTGAAACACACACCCCTCCCCGGCGACATGACCGGTCATGTGACCTCCCCTCCACTTGGACGCTGAGCTCCCGTGCTCTGAAACACAGTTAGTTACAATGTTGACCTCACTTCTAACGATTCTGCAAGTGATTGTACAATTGTCTAAGCTCCTGGCATGGACAGACCCGCCGCCACAGCAGCCATCCATCTCTGCCTGGGCATGGAGTCGGGCTCACCGTCAGCTGGAGCGGGATGCACGGCGCGAGTGGCGACTTTATTTTGGGAGGTCACGTCGAGGTAACCGCTCGCGCACCCGTCAGGTAGTGGAGTACGACTTCACCGTTTCTGAGTTGTGGAAGCCCCTACCTGACCCCTGTGTCATCCCGGCATGGCTCCCGTGGGACGAGGTCCCTACTCTCCAAGCCCTGGCCGCTCTTCAGGTATGCAGAAGATTCGAGAGTAGAGAGGGGTTGCTTCATCATTTTGAAGAGTCGGGACCTCGTGGCTTGCTACCGATCCTCAAGGGTGTGTGGGACGAGTCAGGTAAGTCTTGCTGTATGTAATGTGTTAGTTTTTATGCTTTTTAAAGCCAAAAGGTAAAGTGTCATAGGGTCCTTCGAGTTTCCTTTTGGGTCCAGTAATTTTAAATAATTTGTGCTCCTCCACGGTAACAATGTTCTTTTCTTTAGTTCGTCTTATTCTGTTTTCAACTATCTCCAAGCTTACATTGGTCTCACTCAGCACCATTTCTTTTAATTTGGAAAAGTTTAATGTTTGGCTAGTTTTTAAATTTAGAGTAAGGCCTTTTATTTTACAAACTTCAACTAGTGCGTTTTTATTTGTTGACCAGACAAGATAGGCGTAAGTCTTGGGGCCGCCTGAAACAAATTCAACGATGTGAGAGCCGGGGCCATAGTCAACCAGTTCATCGGTCATCTCGCCCAAGTAATCCCCTGTGGGGACCATGTACATACCTTCCCTTTGTACGTAGAGGACACTGTCTGTGTCGTAATAGAGGACCTGGTTCTCCAGAGCTTCCAGATGTTCGTACAGCTTGAGTCTTGCTTGGGAGGTGGTGTAGGCAGCTAGTACGACGTTAACTGTTCTCATGGATTCCCCGACTTCGTCAATATGTTGCCAATTAACAAGGAGTACATTTTCATTTATTTCTTGTAACGTGTTTACTTGGACCCCCGGACTTGTAAGTAATTTGTACAGGTCGCATGGTTCTCTAACAATTGATGTCTTTGTTTGGTTCTCTCTTTGGCCGAATTTACCCCAGAAAGAATTTAACATTAATTTAGCTAGGGAGCGGAGACCCCCGTTCTTCTCAATTTTGGTCGGGTCCAGGTGAATACCTTCGTGTTCGTGGTAACTATGAATGTACTTGGCCTTGTCTTCTTCAGTTAGGCACCAGGAGGGGTAACCTGATGCCTCTTGTTTGATTTTTAAAAATTTGTTTATGAAGTCTGTGAATAGACCCCCTGTCTCGTATCTTGCCACCTCGTACTCCCAGAGCTCGTACATTTCTACAATTTCGTATCCCTTTTCCACAGCCTTGCGTATTTCCTGCATTGTCCATGTCCCTGTCAATGCTCTTTCCTCGATGTTGTGATTACACTCTGTGTTTGACATTTCTAGACCACATGTACGGCATAAAACAAACATTAATTTGTTGTTCATACGTGCTGGAAGGACGGGATGATACAAATTTAGAGGAGGCAGGACTTTACACTTGAGGAGGCCTTCGGCCTTCAAGCCTCTTTCTCTACACTCCTTGTCCCCTACACAGATTTTTGGGTGCCCCCGAGGATACATTCCACGTTTACAGACGTACGGGTAGAGTGAGCATACGTCCACGTACTGGATAGTTTCCCCGTCCTCGCACTTGTGATATGATTTTGCATTTCCTGTCCTTCCCCCGAAGAAGGCATCTCTGGGGTTGAGTGGGAGTGTGTTTAGAATGGGGAGAAAATTTAGATAATCCAATTGTTGTTCTTTCTTCAGTTTTTGAAACTGACACTCCCACATTTCAACTACTTCATACCCTGCATTCTCAAGTCGAGAAATTTTTGATTTGGTTCTCTCGAACCTTAAATGCAGAGTATCGGAAGGGTCATCTGTAAGGGGCTCTTCCCTTTTAAAAGGAAAACATTTAGGGCAACCGTGGAAGTAACAGCCCTGGAACTCGTATACACGCTCTCCGTCGAACCCATCAGCTTTTAGCCCCTCAATTTTGATTTCTCTCCCCCGCCCCGCGTGCTGAATTTGAACACCGCGCTTTTCTTCCTCCCAAGACAGCCACTGCAGAGCGATAGACGATTGGTAGTCGACCATGCGGTATCCGTTCTTAGGGATCAGACCGATGGTGTTTGGTTTTAGGAAGTTGCGTCTGAAAGCCAGATTGCATGCGCTTGCAATGGTAACGGCTTCCATGAAGGGGTCAACATTGCACTCTTTCAAGAAAATGTCTCTGAATCTAATGCACGCCTGCGCCAGTATGTCTACATCTGAAATACAGTACTCGACCAACTCTTTTTGAAAATGAAAAACTACATTGTTAGCGACTTGTTCGTTATATCAATTTTCAAAGTCTTTGTGGGGTTTTTCGAACATGGTTTCAGGGCAGTAGTACTCCTTGGATGGTATGGGGCCTACATAATTTTGGTTTGCCAATGTGTTGAAGAGGTGAGGGAAGTAGCCCTTCTTCTTCTCCGGGGGGAGGTCAAAGGCTTTGGGTAGTGCAGAGAGGGCCATGGGGAAATAGTTTAGCGAATCGATAAATCGCACATTGTCCAATTCCATAAGTATGACTTTAGTGCCACGCATAATTAGCTCTGGAGTGAATTTGGTTTTTTCGAGAACGTACTTTAGCAGAAATTGAAAATCGAAACCTTGGCCATTATGAGCAATGACGCATACATTTTTGAATTTTTTTCTCTCCTCCATTACGTACTCCATAAAATGATTGGTCGGGTCTTGTCTAAAGACCCTGGTGCGGTTGTTGCAATTTTGGCAATTTCCCTTATCAATGCATTTCCAACAAAATTGCTGCGATACACAGAGATTGACTTTATGAATTTTTGAATTTTCGGTTAAAATTTCATCTTGGCGGGTCTCAAGGTCGAAGAAAATGAACAGGAAATCTTTAGTTTTGGGTTTGTTTGTGTCAACCCGCATGTAACATTGATGGTTTGGTAGCATATAATCGTTACAAGTTTTGCAAAACTCTTCACCGCACACGTGTTTTGACTTACGATTTTTGAAATATACGAGTTTTTGGCAGTCTTTACATTTCTTTACTGACTTGCAACGCTCACCCTTGTGGGCTGCGAAGCAAATTTGGTTTTTGAATTTGATGTTACAATTTGGACAAACTATTCCTCCATGCTCCTCTTTACATGGTGGAGATACAGTCTGACACGCAGGGCAGATATTGGAACACCTGTGTTCACCCTTGTGGTCATAAGGGGTATGGCAAGGCTCGCAGAAGTAGGTGCATACAAAAGCCGCAGTGAGAGATGTAATCACATTGTAGTGTCCATCGTGATAAAGCAGGTTGATTTTGTATTGAGCATCAGAGTTGTTACCATTAAAGTACACAATCCGGCCTTTGTTTCCATAGCTGTAGACTGTAATGTTGTAATTTTTCAGGTGGTCTTGGAATTTTGAAAGTTCGGGGATCCCCGCTCCCAGTTCTGGAATTTGGACACCGGCTTTAGTTATCAGTTTTTGGGCCTTAAAAGTTTGCCTCTTACATTTGTCTTCACGTATAGCCTTAAACTGGGGATCTTTCTTGGCGTAGGCTTTGGCCACAACCAACGCACGCGATAGACACAGATTATCGCTATTCTTAATTACTATGATACCTCTACGTGCTTTACATTCTTCTTCAAAATTATTATAAAAGCCAGGCCTTCTTGGGCCACCACTACCTACAGGAAGATTCACTCTAGTACATGTGATTTTAAAAGTGTCCGAAGATTTAATAGAATCGGCATTACTCTGAACGATCCCTCCAAAAATGTCCCAAAGTATATCGCCATGTACTTGGCTGGCAGGTCGATAAGCTACATATCCGGTATCTTTAGTTTTGAAATTTATAGAATTTAAAGTGAAGCCAAGATAATCGTTTTCGCTAGTACCTTCTTTCGCTTTTTTAACAAGATCAGAGAACCCTTTCCTAATCCAATCTAGTTCAGACACTCCTTTAGGCACCGGGTTAAATTTGAAGACGGTTTCAGATCCATTAATTCTAAACCTGCTACTGTAGGTTTTATTGGTACTCATTACCTTAATGGGCTCCATGTTGTATGTAATTAGCTCTAAGATAATGCTAATATAATACAGCGAACAGCTTTGATACAAGCTTTTAGAACGGACTTGATTCTTCAACGTCACGTCAGAGACTGACAAGAAAACCCCGTCACGCGCTTAAATAGGAGTGGGAGCCGCACATGCGCAGTACACGTTTTTACGGTGCACTATGTTATGATGCAATAACCGGAATGAATTGACTAAGCCTTTTTAGGTTACCGTTACGATACCTACACACTAACACTGCGTTAGTAAAAACAAGCACTTGAAACACAGTCGCATACGATAACTAACTTTAATAAAACACCACTATGATACAAATAAATTAAAACATTTCAGGACACTAAGACTACACTGCTTTGCTGTATAACAAATACCACTATATTCACTATAGTAATAGATTAGAAGTTAAACACAATACAGCTGAGCACAGGTCCTGTCTCTTTGCCTTCTACCGGTTGTCAGTTGTATCTGTTGCCGCTACTGTAGGGAGCAGACCAGTCAGGAAGCTAATTTAGACCAATCGGGGACGCGCTTATTCCGACCAATGAGACCGCTGAGGTAGATGTTATGTCTGGTTTTTTACAGGTGACTACAAACCTCAATCATCGCGTCCGGTATGAACTAAGCGAGATACGTTTTTGAAAATAGACTCTGGATACACTCGGATAAAATGAATTCAGATATCCCGTGAACTCATTAAATATTGTATTTGTTGTATACGTGTCTGAGCATGCAGTAACCGCAGACCACGACCAGTCTACCACGAACAGTCAGCCGGTGCAACAAGTAAGTCGTCATTCATAAAGTGATGGTTTACCGTAATAAATATATCGGAACTAAGAAAATGTCAGGCAGAAATTCATACACTAGAGTAGTAAATTAATGTGCCTCAACGGAAAGATAATGTTTATTAATGAATTATGGAGATGCATGGCCATAATGCAAAAGTTTTGGTTTTTAATATGGGTCAAGTGAATGTATCTCGTCCGAAAAGTAAAGTATTGGCATAGTAAGGAGGATGTCGGGGGTTAGGTGTGTACGGTAAAGGATGCAAAGCTCACTTGAATAGGTGCCCGCTGTATTAAGTGTGAATAAAAGATTTTGAGGTTCCGTAATGGGCTCAGTGTGTACGAAATACATGAACGTACATACACAAAAATATATGGACCTTTCTCTAGACTGTTTTGAAACTGTTTTAGAATAGGTAAAGGTAATGAGACAAGTGTATGGGCAAATATTAGGGTTGTTGCTTCAGAGTAGGGCCTGGAAAACACGCGGCTAATATTTAGTTCAGGTACTATAAAACATGTATAGATGTTTTTTCTGAAGTCATCCCTTAAAGGTTCCGTGAAACTGAGCGAGGAGCGAAGATGAATTTTTCGGTCGTACCCTAAAACTTTAGTAAGTTAAGTGAACTACAAAATATGTATAGACTATGTATGGTCAACCAATACAGGAGTTTAAAGACATCAGAGTCTGGAAGAACCGGGCAATTAGAAATGTGTTTCAGTATAAAATACATGTGAATATATGGGCAGTCATGTGGATACCGGTCGTAAGTGATAAATCGGGGTATGCACTACGAGTGCTGAAGGCATTCGAAAAGTAACCTCGGCAGAGTGAGCCTTGAGACGCTCGGAGTACTCAGGCTGTAGACGTAGGCACAGGTACACGTAAAGTTTGGGTTGTTAAGACCCGAATTATGGGAAGCGTTAGGAAGGTGTGAGGCCTGGTTAAAAATGCATGTCCAAGAGACGAGCAGTTACAGGCCGATGTATGTGGAGATTGATTGGTGATAACATCCGTGTATGAGTGTTACGTTCAAGTACGGAAGACAGACGGAAAGTGTGGGATCCCAACAAGATGCCGACACATGAAAGATGTGGACACATGAAAGATGTGGACGGTTAAAGTATGTGGACATTCATCGGTAAAATAGGTAGTAGAAGTGCGAGAGGCATTGGGCAAGTGTAGGGTACCAGCAGATGAGTTTTATAGGACAGTGTACGGTAAAGTGTAGACCATATGCTTAAACCATTGACGTAGGCTACGTAAAGTTTGGGCTGTTATACGCTCTGTTAAAACTCAAATTATGGGAAGCAGTAGAAAAGTGTGAGGCTCCGGCAGGGACCGTTAGAAATGCATGTCCAAGAGACGGGGTGGTTATAGGCGTATGTGTGGATATTGATCGGTGGTAAAATCCGTGTATGAGCGTTACGTTCAAGTACGGCAGAGTGAGCCTTGAGACGCTCGGAGTACTCAGGCTGTAGACGTAGGCACAGGAACGCGTAAAGTTTGGGTTGTTAAGACCCGAATTATGGGAATCGTTAGGAAGGTGTGAGGCCTGGTTAAAAATGCATGTCCAAGAGACGAACAGTTACAGGCAGATTTATGTGGAGATTGGTTGGTGATAACATCCGTGTATGAGCGTTACGTTCAAGTACGGAAGACAGATGGAAAGTGTGGGATCCCTGCAGGGTGCCGACACACGAAACATGTGAACGGTTGAAGTATGTGAATATTCATCGGTAAAAAGTAAGCGGTAGGAGTAGGGGATGCATATTGAATGTGTGGGGATCCGGCAAACGAAAGGTGTAGGGCAGTGATCGGTACAGTGTAGACGGTAAACTCCGGTATGCTCAAGTATGAGAACCTTGGCAGCGTGACGTTTAGACGCTCCTTAAGACGCTTGGGATACGCAGACTGAGGCGTAGGTAAACGTAATGGTTAGGGTGTTTCGGGAGACAGGCAAAGTGTGTAGTCCTAGCAGTGTGAGCCATAATAGTCCCCGGTACTCGAAAGGGTGGATAGTCCTATGCACAAATCAGGGTATGAGCGATATTCCTGGGTGAGACAGCTAGATAGTATTGGAGCCTTGGTAGTATGCGATTGAGGGCTCCAGGCGCTCGTTACTCGAAAAGGTGGAAATCTGTAGGCACACGTACAGTTGTTAGAAATCAGGAGTTAACAGCGTAAGACAGTTGGAGGGAGCCGTTAGAAATATAGGTGAAAGCGTGTAACGAAAGGTCTATGCACACGTAAAGGTGATAGGTAAGAGCGATACGCTCGGCTAAGAGCATTAGAGAAGTATCGGATCCCGGCAGTGTGAGCCTTAAGACTATCCGGTACTCGAAAGGGTGGATAGTCCTATGCACAAATCAGGGTATGAGCGATATTCCGGGGTGAGACAGCTAGATAGTATTGGAGCCTTGGTAGTATGCGATTGAGGGCTCCAGGCGCTCGTTACTCGAAAAGGTGGAAATCTGTAGGCACACGTACAGTTGTTAGAAATCAGGAGTTAACAGCGTAAGACATTTGGAGGGAGCCGTTAGAAATATAGGTGAAAGCGTGTAACGAAAGGTCTATGCACACGTAAAGGTGATAGGTAAGAGCGATACGCTCGGCTAAGAGCATTAGAGAAGTATCGGATCCCGGCAGTGCGAGCCTTAAGACTATCCGGTACTCGAAAGGGTGGGTAGTCCTATGCACAAATCAGGGTATGAGCGATATTCCGGGGTGAGACAGCTAGATAGTATTAGAGCCTTGGTAGTATGCTGTTGAAGGCTGCAGGCGCTCCGCTACCCGAAAAGGGGGAAGTCTGTAGGCGTAGGCATACGTAAATTTTGGGTTGTTATATGCTCTGTTAAGACCCGAAGTACAGGAGACAACAGAAAAGTGTTCGTGAATTTTTATCAGTATAAAACCGAGTGTAGGCGATACGTCAAAGTACGGTAGGTGATGGTGGTGGGAAATGGCGGAGCAGGGTGCCGATCACACGAAAAATGTAGGCGGTTGAAGTATGTGGGCATTCAATCGGTTAAAAGTAGAGAGTAGGAGTACGGGAGGTATTGGAAAAATTTAGGGTCCCGGCAGACTAATGATTTAGGAAAGTGATCGGTAAAGTGTAAGTCATAAAACCATAAGACAGACCATTGTGAGCCTTAAGACGCTTAGGCTGTAGGCGCAGGCTTAGGGTTTGTTAGAAATCAGGGGCTAACAGCGTAAGACAGTCGGAGGGGCGGTTAGAAATACGGACGAAAGCGGGTACCGATAGGTGTATGCAGACGTAAAGGTTATGCAATAGGTAAGATCGATACGCAAGGATTCGTATCGGTTCTGGGTAGTGTGCGGGTGTCCATACGGCCAAGGTTTGGTTCAGTAGGCGTCGGCTACAGCCGTGGTACAGAAGGTCAGAGGTGTGTGACAAACAGGAAGTCTGGGTTAAGATAGGTGACAAGAGGAAGTCTGGGTTAAGATAAGTTGCCGGAAACCAGGAAGTCTGTGGTTAGGGAATACCAAAATGTATCTTCCATAAGAGACAATGCTAAAATAGCGCCATAAGAACCCATGTTAAAATAACTCCATAAGAGCCCATGTTAGCGCTCATCGCGAGGGTAGTCTACTCCAATGGGGAGTTTTTGAGCATTCTAAAATTTCTTTGTGATTCGGAGAACTTCATGAGTTTTGTTTGTATGACCATAACAGGTTAAATCGTTAATTCAGATCACCTCATTTCAGTCACATATCATAATTGACTGAAAAAAGGCAAATATTGAGGATACAACATATTTGATTGGGGCAAATTGTAACACCTTTGCAACATAATAACGCTATATTTTGCTGATCACTATATCAACATGTGGTGCCTAGCTATGCTTACTAAGTATAATTTTGAGATATTTAACAGAATTTGAATGTAATGTATTATGGACTTTTCCTTATATAAAAATAATTTATTGGTTTTTATCTTATTGATATTGTGTATTTGAACTAGCCATGTGTTGCGATTTAATAGTTTCAGCCCCAGCAGTCTATATTACTCTCCCGTAAGTCTAAATATTCTGACTAGCGATACTCACATGGGGCTGAGAGTGTTAGGCGAGAAAATATTTTAATTAAACCATTCCGGTGCCTCTGTTAAAGAAGATCATACAAGATTATTGAGATCATTAATGTTGTAATTTAATGATAACAGCAAATTCATCTACACATGTGTATAAAAAGGGCTTCGCATTAGCAGACAGGTAATTAATAAAAAATAATGAACAGTATAGACCCTCTCGATTGAGAGATTAACCCTTCCTGTATCTATTATAGTGAATAAAACGTAATGATAGGCCCGGTTAACTCACATTTATTGTAGCTGATTCCATTATTTATTTCTTCCTTGTTATGCGTACTAGTTGGATACCACACTAAAAAAGCACTAGTCATTGTATCACGTTTCTGATTGGGTGAGGGTTCATGCTGTAGCATTAATACAATAATAGTAGCTATTATTTACGTTCCTGTTGTTGAGTTCCAACTATTAGTATGGTTTATCAAAATTGCTATATTTAAGGTTCTATGTAGGACACTTAATTATATTTATTCCTATAGTGATTCATTTTTAATTTGTGATACCAAATGACTACTGTTCAATAAATAAATAGTTTATAAAACTGTAGAATTATTTATTAAACAAAAGAAATACACAGAACTGGAAATATAACGTTTAAAATTTAAATATATCATAACACCAACAAAGTTAAATAAAACTGTATTACTTTGAGATAGCCCATACACTCTTTGTAAATATAAACAGAGAATTAATATATGTTTGTTTTTAATTTAAAATTGCGTTTTAAAGAGTTAAAAAAATCAAGCTTTTAATTCTGTAGGTTTTATATTACGTTAATCTGACAATCCGTAATCACAATTGTGTAGTAAAAAATGGAAAAGGTTGTAAGTGCCAAAAATAAAAAAAATGACTTTTTCGGTGAAAAGCGAAGTAAAAGCCAAGCGTAATAAGATAGACAAGGTAGTAAGTGCCAGAAAAATTGCCCCTAGTTTGTAGAGCAGTCGGAAGATGTCAGCACCGTGTAAGAGCCGTGCGGGGTTGAAGTGGAGAACGATGTAAGTCCACCCGCCATGATGTATGTTCCTTGTCTATTCCGTAGTTATTTGCTGTTGTCGGGCGGGCAGTGACGCTACGCATGCTCGCCGCTTTTACGTTTTGTGTTGTTTTACGTAGTGATTATTTTATTTAAGTGTGTTGCGTGTAACAGGCGTTGAAGTATTTATTAGTGCAGTGTTCTATCTTACTAAAAATGGAAGCACCTCCTGTTCGTAAGAAAGTTCTAGTGGAGAGAAGACGAAGGGCTCGGGAAAAAGGAGACAGTTATGTTACTTGTAAAGGAAAGACTATCCCCGCAAAAAATCCCCCACCTCCTGAACGAAGCTGTTCATGTAAGTACCAATGCAAAAACTTGAGTAACGAACAAAAACTGATATTGTTTATGGAATTCTACAAAGTTGACGAAAAAAGCCAGGGAACATATTTACTCAACCACATGCAGATGCTACCTATTGCCCGTAGAAGACACGGGAATTACGATGATCCCAGTGAGAGTAGACGCACCTGCTCGTTTGCATACAACATTCCTGATGGTTCTGGCAAAAACATACAAATTTGCAAAAAAAACTTTAAAGAAATTTTTGCTATTTCTGAAAGGAAGTTGATTGGTTTACAAACTAAAAAAAAAACAGGATGCTTGATTTTCGAACACAAAAGAGGGAAAACCCCTGGATCAAATGAACACAAGGTGAAGTATACAGAAAATGACCGTAATCTGGTTAGGTGTCATATAAATTCTTTCCCAAGATACGAAAGCCATTATTGCCGAAAAGTATCAAGCAATGAGTTTTTGTCCCCAGACCTGAACAAACACAGAATGTTTATGGCATTTAAAACCCAATACCCTACAAGTCCAGTCAACTGTAGTTTTTATACAGAAGTATTAAAAAAAGATTTCCCAAAACTCAAGTTCAAGGCTCTTGCAGCTGATACTTGCAAAAAATTTGATCTTTTTAAAGTGCAGATTTCATCAACGACCAATGAAAGGGCAAAACGGGAAGTTAAAACTAAACAAGAAATTCACCATCGAAAAGCTGAAAAGGCCCATGTCTGCATGAAAGAGGATATTACTTTGTCCCAACTTCCAACTGGTACCGCTACAACATTATGTATGGACTTGCAACAGGTGATGTTCGTGCCCATGCTTACCCATAGCACCATGTTTTACTGCAGACAACTTTCTTGCTATAATCTAGGAATACATGTGGGGGATAATGACTCAGCGTTTATGTGTATGTGGCATGAGGGCATCGGAGGTCGGGGAGGCAATGAAATAGCTTCTTGTCTGTTTAAAGTTGCTACTGTTCAAGGCCATTTTTCTCGGAGAAGACTTGTAATATGGTGCGACAACTGTGGTGCTCAAAATAAAAAACAGGATGCTCTTAATGGCAATTATTTACCTAGTTCACAAAGGGTTTTATCGCTCTATTAACTTGAAGTATCTTGTAAGTGGGCACAGTTATATGAACTGTGACAGAGACTTTGGCATTATTGAAAAACGCCGCAAAAATGCAAAAGCAATGGTTCCTAAAGACCTGGAAGATGTAGTTGCAAGTGCAAAATTTAAATCCCCCTTCACAGTTGTTTCTATGAAGACAGAAGACTTTATAGATTTTAAAGGTCTTGAAAATCAGTTCATTAACACAAAAGATCTAGCTATCAGCAAAATTTCCCACTTCCGAGTTTCTCATAAGAATCCAAGCACAGTGAAGGTAGCGTCAGTTTTGGCACTTCAAGATGATGGTATGGTAACATGGGACAAAGTTGACGTCTTAAAGAAAAAGGCCGACCTTGGCAATCTTCCCGACTTAAAGGACTTGCCAAAAATCCAGTTTAAATCAAAAATCTCACAAGAAAAGAAGAACGATCTGATAGGAATGATAGACTACATAGAAAAGGCAGAAGAAAAGCAGTTTTATAGAGATCTTCTGGCAGCAGACACCGTTCCTGATGGTGTCATGGAGGTGGATGCAGACATTGAAGACAAGGACTACTAGTTGTATTAAAAGTAAGGTATTTTAATGTACAAAGTCCTAGAGTTAATAATATTAAAAATAATATTAATAATATTACGTATATTATGTAACTTTTTTGAGAAAGTCAAGACTATGACTAAAAGTGTTTTATCTTTTGTACGTATTATCATGTATCCTTGTAACATATTTTGATGTTATGGTGTACATTAAACGCTTCTAAACAATACTGGACTTACATCCTTTTTTTTAAACTAACCCTTCACTTACATCATTTATTAAATAAAGAAAGGCACATACATCCTTTTCCACAAAAAAAACCGATTGCTCTTATATCTTTTTCCATATTTTTTTGGTTTCCGCTTATATATTTATAGCAGAAATTTTATTATATGTTATTCCTATTGATTTTATATTTTTATAAATATAAAAAATATTTTATTAGTAAATATTCAATGTTTTAGACATATTTTATTGAATACTGAAAATTTTAGTTTCTGGCACTTACAACCTTTTCCATTTTTACTACACAATTAAAGTATACACTTTAGAAAATAGGCATAATTTACTATTCAGATGATACAAGGAAGGTATGGGGCCGAATATAAAACTTGGCCTAGGATCTCAAAATCGGAAAAATCCGACACTACGCGCCAGTATCACCGCTAAAACTCGAAAAGCCCCAGATTTTTTAAATCTATTTCGACGTATTTTCACTTCCTATTAAGTTGTTTGGTTGGATCCAACCACCCGTCTATCCATTTTCCTATCGTGAACATTATGAACCAGTTCAGTAACATGTTACGTGCTATATTTCATCTTAATTAGTAAAATTTGTCTTATTTATACCGAATTATTTTGACAGAAACAAGATTTATCTTCAAATACAATCAGATAAATGTGAGAAAGTGATCAGGAAAGTAAGTCTTTTGTATAGAAAAAAGTTAAAGATGAAGTATAGGGAGATTCACGTATAATTAAGTTCAATCCTTACAGTGTTTAGAAGGAAAATTTGTTTCAGTTGAAAAGTTTAGTAGAAATAACGTGTTTCATTTTTTAATAAAATCCATTTCGATGTCAGCTAATTCTGAAGCTTCGGTAGTGAAAAAGAGAGTGCCATAAGTTGTTCCTTATAAGCTAGTGTTCCAGAGCAAAGAACAAGGGGAGACTGTCTGTGGTCCCAGACGAGAAGAAAACCGTTACCATGAATTCTTCATTCAGTCTTGGAGGATATGTACTATAGTATTCTTCATTTCTTTTATTGAATATGCTACAAAAGATTTGTGATGTAAAATATGTTTATTCTGTAGCAATAACATACTAATTAATTTCCATTAGGTCAGATTCTTTGTGGAAAATTAGAAAATATTGGCTAAGTTATATCATGTTTAATGTGTTCAGGACTACAAAAAGATATCCCGAAGCCTCTTAATTTCATACCTGGCAAAGAGAAAACAATCTGATTTCACTTCCACTAGGAACATCTGTTATTTTGTTAATTTGTTTTGTTTTGTGTCAGTGAGTAAAGTAAAGTGAGGTGTAAACGTAAACAACATTCCCGCTCTGGTTGTTGAAGTGCTCAGATCATTGACTTGTAATTTTAGGTTAAACCTCTGTGCATACGTCCAGATCAATTACTCTGGTAGTGGTAACTACTTCGTGTATAACTGTTTGTCTAACATCACACTGACCTCTAACTCAAACTAGAAATATTTAATACTTTATATATTTTGTAAATATCTTAACATATAAGCTATTAACTTTGAGCCTGTTCAGGCTGGACCTGTCATGTCGACAGGTTCAGCCTCGCCCATGGAAGCTCATGTCGAGAGCGACATGGAAATACAAAAAGCAGTAAGTACTATTTTGCCCACAGATCATGACTATTCTAACCTAAATCTAAATAACAGGGGAAACAAAAGGGTACAAGAAAATAATGACACAGATTGTTTAGAACAAATTCAATCTACCAATGATTTTAAATCCACCACTTAAAAAGCCTCACATACAACGTCTCTATAAACCTGAAAATTCAGGACCTTTTGAGGTAATCATACAGGATAAAAAAAGAACAAAATAAACCCATTTACAGTAGGAAAAATACTTAAAAAACATCATATGGACATTGACCACATTACACGAGCTGGTAAGAATATATCTGTTATTTGTAAAAAACTATATAGCAGCCAATAATTTAGTAAATTCACCACATCTGTTAGAATTTAATGTATTTGTACCCTCAATTAGAGTACACACTCTCGGTGTAGTCTATGCAGAGCCCGAGGTAAGTGAATTAGAAATTTTATCTGAGGCATCGTCAATATACCCAATCATTCAGGCTGAAAGGATCAGACGTAGAGTGAATGGTAATGACCAACTCACTAACACTCATTTTGTTAAAATAACCTTCGAGGCTGAAAAATTACCAGATTTTGTGTACCTTAATTATGTTCGTATGAAGGTAGACCCCTACATGATCAGAGTGAAACAATGTTATCGTTGTTTTGCCTATGGACACGTAGCGAACTCACCTTGTAATAAACCTAGAATATGTAGGGACTGTGCTGGACCCTTCCACACAGATCCTTGTCAGGCTCCCCGCAAGTGTGTTCACTGCGGTGATTCACATAGCAGTAACTCTAAATATTGCCCAGAGTATATAAGGCAAAAAAAATATTAAAGATCGGATGAGTCTCATGAAAGAAGGTTATCATGTGGCAGCACAGTATTTTCCTATTACTTATAAAAAACAAGGTAAACCATCTCGATTACTAGGCCTATCTTATTCACAGGTCGCCCAATTAGACTTCACTGATGATGAAATCTACCCAACACTACCAAGCTCACAGGCATCAACACCTATCAGTCAATTAAATGTAAGTAATAGGTATACACCACTGCTTGCAGTCTCAGAACCAAGTTCATCCAGCCAGCAACCGTTTTCTTCACAGTTTAAGGTTAGTAGAACTAGCTATCGTAGGCCCATCAGAAATAGTAGTTTATATAAACCTAAAGAAATAAGTAGGCCTATTGTAGATAAAACCAATCCGCCTACCAAACCAGCTCAGGATGATAGACTTAGTGTTTCAGGATAAGTCCCACCTCACATCACTCCTGAAAATAAAAATTGAGGAAATTAGAAATAAATTGAACTCTACAAACATCACCAATCTCAAACAAGTTGATGAAATCTTACTAAGCTATTTAAAGACTGGTACAACAGTTCAACAGAAAATAAATTCACCAAATATCAAAATAAAATCTACTTCTGGAACATCGCCAGGTAACAAACAGTTAGGCCTATCTCAACAAACGAAATTAGTAAATAAGAATGGTAACAAATAAACTTAACATAGTACAGTGGAATGCAAGGTCTCTTAAGCCTAAATGGCCTGAGGTCATGCATTTATTTACAAAAAAGGAGATCCACATAGGTATTATCCAAGAATCTTAGTTACAAAATAATGATAACCTATTAGATAATAATTACATTGTACATAACCTTAACAGACCTGATGGATATGGAGGAACCTCCTTCATTATACATAAGTCAATTTCATATAATGTTGTTACAGAATACAACGATAACTATACACAAATGCAAGCAATACAGGTAAATAATTACAAGAGACCTATTATCATTTATAATATTTACTGCACAAATAATAAGATTAGGAATAGTTTTTGGCACGAACTATTTAACCAAGATGAAGGTTATACTTTATTATGTGGTGATTTTAATGCCCATCACCCTTATTGGAATTCGAGCAAAGCAAATCACAGAGGTAATATAATTTTCAATGAGTATAATGAATCAAAATTCATACTATTAAATAATAAAAACCATACAACATTACCAACCCTTTACCACCAAGCATCTACAATAGATCTGACCTTCGCCACACACCCAATCTTCATGCCTTAGTAGACGTATGGGAGGTAGGTAATGATTCGTTAGGCAGCAATCACCTGCCTATATTCATGCAATTTAATATTAATTCCCTATCTAATGACTTCAATGTACATACAAGTTATTTTAATACTAATAATAAATGGAACTTTAAAAAGGCAAATTGGTCTCTATATACAGAGACTGTTGAAAAATTGACTAATGAACTGCCAGACATCCCATTGGAAAAACAATGGGATGAAATGTTTAGTATAATTAAATTAGCAGCAGACAAAGCAATACCAAAGTACAATACAGCAATTAATAGGCCTAAATTTACACCAAAACAATGGTGGAATGAAGCTTGCTCTCAAGCTGTTGCCAGCAGAAGGCTTGCATTTAGTAAATTTAAAAACTGTATGACTGCTCTCAATTATCAAAAACTATCAAGCTGCACAAATTAAAGCTAGGGAAGTAATTAGAATAGCTAAAAAACAAGGTTGGGAAAATTTATGTCAAAAAATTAATGACAAAAATAACTCCTCATTTGCATGGAAAATAATTAAAAAACTTAAAACTAATAATAAGGCAAATACAATTTCTTCAATCTTTGAAGACAACGATCTTTGTGACAAATTCATGTGCCATATAGTTCCGGATTCAGTTCCCATGGAAAGCGAGATAATTATTCCCAGGTACACCTTCTATGAAAATGCTTCTCCTATAGAAACTAATTTTAGTATTAAAGAACTAAATGTAGCCATAGATTTTAAGAGGAAAGATACAACACCTGGTTTAGATGGAATATCTTACAGCATGTTAAGACATCTACCACTCGTTGCTCGATTATATATCCTAAATATATTTAATAATATATGGAATGGAAGTATAGAATTACCAAGTAAGTGGAAACAAAGCAGAATTATAGCCATCTTGAAACCGGAAAAAAATAAACATTTGGAGACTTCATATAGGCCTATATCGTTAATACCCTGCATACTAAAATTATTTAATAGAATTATTAAAAGTAGACTGGAATGGTTTGTTGAAAACTCTGAACATTCTACCAAATACCCAATATGGATTTAGGAAAAGAATAGGATGTAATGATTATTTAATTAATTTTGTTTCAGAAATTCAAACTGCACTGACTTACAATGAAACTACTATTGCTGCCTCTTTAGATTTATCAAATGCTTATGATACAGTACACATACCAGAATTAATAGAAAAGCTGAAGTGTTATAATATTCCATGTAAATTTATTTCCCATATTAATTCATGGCTAATCAATAGACAATTAATTTTAATTAGCTCTAAGTCAACTATAACTAGGGTCACGAATAAGGGATTACCGCAAGGTAGTGTTCTAAGTCCCTTGTTGTTCGCACTGTACATAGCACACATTAATGATTATATTCCTAATTATGTAAAATCACTTCAATTTGCAGATGACATTGTGTTATACTCCTCTGGAAAACATATCGAGGCAGTCTACACAAACATGCAACACACCCTCAGCACAGTACAATCAAACTTCAGTCAACTCCATCTAGAATTCAATGCAACCAAAAGTAAGGTAATAATATTCACACGAAAAAAAAAACATTAACACCGATAAACTAATTACAATTAATAATCAAATAATACCTGTAGTAAGTTCTATTAAACTATTAGGTATGATTATAGACAATAAGTTAGATTTCAAAATTCATATTAATAAATTGTTTGTAAAATGCCAAAAAGACATTGATATAATAAAGTCTGTAGTTTGTGGCATTAACGGTGCAACACCTGAGTTTGCACTAATTATATATAAAAGCTTAATAAGAGCAAAATTAGATTATGGAGCATTTCTTTATGGACATGCATGTAGAAAAGAATTAAAAAAACTAGATTCAATCCAAAACCAAGCCATAAGAATATCATTAGGCGCTTTTAAAACAACACCAATTATTGCTCTACAAGCAGAAGCCGGTATTCAATCCTTAAGCAACAGAAGAAAGTTTCTGTGTGATAAATTGATTTATAAAATCATAACTCATGAAAATCATCCAGCATACAGAAGTTTAATGTTTCTTAAAATGTTGACAGACTGTATGCCATACTGGAAGAAAAAAAATCAGCCACTGTACATACAATCTATATCAAAAATTCATTCCTTAGATTTAAATATATTAAAAAAGGAAAGTTACAAAACCTTTTGGGATTTCAACTATCCAATATTAATGATGACCAACAATATTAAATTTAAGCACAACATAGACAATCCACATACTTCAAAAAAGGTAAGCAATAGCACAATTACCAAACAAACCTTTTTGGAACTAATCAATACCAACTATGAACAACATTTGCACTTCTACACTGATGGATCAAAATCCACATTGGGGACAGGTGCAGCTTACTATGTCCCAGAGCTGGACATCATAGGTAAGTTTTCATTAGAAAATCAGGTTTCCAGTTACTCAGCTGAACTACTTGCTATTTTAAAAGCAACACAAACCTTTAATTCAATAGAACAACAAGATATAGTAATATTTACCGATTCACAAGCAGCTATACAAGCACTCGATAAAGTCTATAACAGCTATAAAGGAGAAGGCATACCAGTAAGTATTATCTATGAAGTTATTAAAAGTGGTAAAAATGTAACATTCCAATGGATCCCGGGACACTCAGGTATTTATTGTAATGAATACGTAGATAGCCTAGCCAAAGACTCAATAATAAACGGCAACAAGATAACAAATATTTACATTCCACCAGATGATTTCAAAGCCTACCAACGGAGAAAGTCTGCAGCAGAAAATGAACAGGAGTACCAACTATCACAAAAAGCGCAATGGTATAAGCAAATTCAGACAACGACTATTCATAATCGATGGTATAGTATTGCAGACTTCAACAGAAGAGAAGTGGTAAATATAATAAGATTAAGGTTTGGACATGCTAAGGTAAACGCTAGACTATATAATATTAAAAAATATTTCACACCATTGTGTCTAAGCTGCACTCAAGCTCAACGAGAAACACTAGACCATGTAATTTTACAATGCCCAGCCTACGAATATGCAAGAGATCGGTGCTTTAAGGTAATTAAAAATGTAACATCAATATCTAATATTAACTTAACGTATTTAATGAAATTAGAAGACACAAAAGTATATAAAGAAATAAATAACTTTCTCAGGACCATAAACAAATACATTTAATAACAAAACACAATACATATATGTATCCTGGTTTTGGCCTTTATATCCGTGGTCCATATTTCGGATTAGGAATGCCTGAAGGACCCCTGGCGGGAAGACTCCCCAAATCCAGAATATCCATCTATAGAATCCCATAGTAATCCCGCTATGTATTAACAAACACAAACAGTATAGGTACACAAAACATATATGTCCAATACATTAAACCATAAACTTATAAAAATAACTAATTCTTCCCAATTAAATTACCACAGAGGTTTAACAACACAGTGAACCACGAGGCTGCATGGGAGTATACCCGAGCCTTTATTATAAACAGAATAAAAAAAAAAAAAAAAAAAAACGTAAACAAAACAAATGTGGGGAGAGGAAATTACAGTATACTATTTGTAGTTTGCCTACCTTAATATTTTATGCGGAAATAAATATAAATCAACTTTTTAATAGGAAATGAATAATTAGGAATTTGTTTGAGTTTTTATTCAAATGAGCCGGATTAAGTTATTTCACTAGACAATAACAACATGACTTTAAACTTTACAAAATCATAACCTCAACTTTATTTAATGAAGAGAATGCTTTAGCCTTATAATGAAACCTGAAGCTAAAAATGAAGTAGCTTTAAAATCCAAGGAACAAGCACAAATATATTATGAAGCAGGAAAATTTGGCAGAGCTTTTGCTCATTATTTGGTAGCACTAAAATTAATGCCAGAGTGGAAGCATGAGCTGAAAGAAAATTTTTCATCAACTCTATGTAAGTGTTAAAATGTAGGTTACTAGTTTACAAGACCTATTTAGCATTTTCTGTTGATTTTACATGTGGAAAATGCTTAAGGCTAATTAAGTGACTAGGATGGCAATAATAAGTGAATATAGTGAGTACAGGCCTAAAAACCAAAAGTTTCCATCCTAAAGGGAGCAAATACCTCTTGGGTAGAGTGGTAAGCCTTCATGTAGGGCCTTTGGCTCTTGTGTAGGCTGCATTATAAAAGGGTCCGGGTAGAGTACGATAAGCGTGCCCGGTTTTTTTATATCGAAGAATGTAGTTCTCTATACCTAATATTCGCATCTCAAATCCTAGACTATCAATCGATATAAAAGTATCTATAGTCCTCAATAACAATCATATGCTTTAAATTAAAATATGAATTTAATATTTATAGTGATTAAACAAATTATTATAACAAAAATTAGGAAAACTGAAGACGACCATATTTGCTCCTCTCATAGTTACAGTTGTTTCTTTCCCACAAATTTCACATAGGCCTAATGGGTTTTTCGGTACGAGTCCAACATGTTGAAGCCAAAAATTTATTTGTTAACTTTTTATCATTGTTTGATTTATGATTATCATTGTATTTATAGTTTTCTTTTGTTATGGCTTTGTTGTTTTGGTACTTTGGGATTATACCGACCACACCCAGACATGAATCGTTATTTCACATTTCGTTTCTACTGATTACTAGATTAGCGTAGAACAATATTTCGTCAATATAAAACAGGAATTGTCTTATCGCAAACCCCTCCCCATCCTCAGACAGAGGTCAAAGTCGAGCGTCTAGTAGATAACGTGATTGCAGAGTCTCGCCGCCCGTTCAGCTGGTGCATCGCTTTGTTGTACTTCCGTGTTTTACCTCTACATTTCTCCAAACACAAAAATTCAACAAAAACAAACATTTACCAAACTAAACTTTTTATTAAAAAAACACTCAAAACTTGTTTTTATTCTTGATCACATTCCGCCACCCAAAATGCGAGTGCCTCCGGCCATCAGCGCGGGCTTCGGCAGCACCTTCGGTGCTGCCCCGCGCTGATGTCGACGAAAGAAAAACATCCCTCGAGATAGTACCTATCAGTAAAATATCAAATTCTAGAGGGGCTAATCAGAAATATAAATTGAATTGTAATGGAAAGGCAACGATGTACCGTGCAAATCACGTGATGCCGCGCGGCCTGCCGTAATCAGGATTCTCGAGAAAGATAAGATAACAGCGACAACAATACCGATCACAATACCTGGAAATGCTTGTAAGTTTGTAATTTTGTAATTGAAGAGTTGTTTTTTCGTTCTATCATGTTTGTTTCTATAAATTTCTATTTTTGTGTTCTTCATACTGGTGTGGTCGGTATAATCCCAAAGTACCGTTGTTTTTTATATTGTGTAGTCTATTTATTCTACTGTTTAAGTTAGTTTTGTATACTTGTGTTTGATGTATGATTATAATTGTTACTTGTTGAAATTGAGTGTTTTCCTTACATTTTATAAGATTTCTTTATGTATTGCTGTTGTGTATATTATTATTTTTTGTAAAATGGGGCTTAACTTGAATAAATAGATAGATAGAGCTGATAACACATGTACATTGCCATTGTACTTGCAGCTGGCCATTACTTAAATATCTTACATATGATTTTACTTTTAATTAATTTGGAACAATAATATCGAACTGAATTATGTACTACATTAAAAACATAAAACCAATATTTAATACATTTTATTGGTTTTATGTTTATTTTACGAACTGAATTATGTTTATAGACTTTTAAGATGGTATTAACCCTAGAATGGTAACGCCTATTTGCCACACATAAATGGTAACGCGTAGTCTCTCAGACTACTTTAGGGAAAAATGAATAAAAATTAAATTTATTTACAAATGACATTATTTACATAGATGTCATGTTTCCTGATTTTTGTTAATTTCAGTCTTTATTGGAACACTTTACACACAGCATTCCTCGGTGCTCCAAGCAAATATGCTTATAACATTTTGTGCACTGGAATCGAGTCATTCTCCTTTTTTTCGCTGGGCAAACTGCACAAATCTTCCTTGTTCCTGCTTCTTCAATAACATTTTGAGCCTCAGATGTTGATGGGCCAACGACATCTTCAATGTTGCGTTTGAGATTCATTGATAAATTTGGCAGTTTTTGTTTTCCCTGAATGTGCGGAGTTGTTAGTTCAACACATATTTCTTTAGCAAATGCCCTTCTTGTCATTGGTTTAATTTTTTTTTGACAATGCCTGATGGACATAAATAACAAATGAGTTGATCAAAATGCTGTTTAAATAACATTCCATAGAAGACAACAAAAAACGTTTCATCATGATCACTTTCTTGTTCATCACAATCACTTCGTTCAAGTTCAGATGGTATTTTTCTTATTTCAAAACTAGTGTTCAGTGGATCAGCCATGGTTACTTGACCATCCACGGTAAAAATTATCACAAAAACTAACACTACATTCGCACAAAACAACTTTTGGTATATTTACTCAGGAACAAAAAAGTAACATAAACGGTAACGCGTAGTCTACCAGACAACTATGGGCTCACTGAAATGAACTGAGTGAATGAAACAAAATGGAACCCTATCGAGCATTGACCTTGGCTGGCAGGGGGAAGGTATTGGTGGTGGGTGGTCGGTCACGTCATGCACCTGCCACCTGGACCGGTTTTTGTAGCTTGCTTAGTCTGAGAGACTACGCGTTACCATTCTAGGGTTAAATAATAAATAACATAGCTACAGTATTTTGTAAAATAAAAACAGCTGGCAATTATTAATTATGAGTATCTATAGATAAAATGTTTTTATATTCAATAGTTTAGATATTTCTAATTGATAGTTGATTCAATTATCCTGGTGGCCGCTTTTTATACTGCAGCCCTCAGGTAGTCAATTAACTATAGTTGAATTAGGCACAGTGATAGGCCCTTGGATAAGATGGTAGACCCTCGGGTGAGTTAGACACCGGCTTTAAGCAACACTGGCTTCAAGCACTGTTTCTAACATAATATTTCTTAATAACCTAACACAGTACAACAAAGTTTTTAATTCCAGAGGAGTTCTCCTTGATCTGGTATTCTCTACTGAATGTGTTGCTGTGGACGAGGATTTGTATTCACGACTTCTAAAGTACAGGAAATGTATACTAGACAAAATCTATGATGATTTGGTAAGGCAGACTTGATTGTGTTGTCGATTCAGTGTTTGAAGAGTTTAGTGGCAATTTGCATTCCATTATATCTTTGCGTATGTCAAAGAAGTGTGTTGGTTATGATGGGTTTCCTGTATGGTTCTCCTGAGATCACTGGTGATAAGTAAGAAGTGTCTTCATAAGGCTTACAAAAAACACTATAACAGAAAAAGTTATTTTGAATTTGCTGTGATGAGAAGCCGATGAAAAGCACTGACAAGAATCTGCTACTCTCAGTACATTGGACACTTACAGAATGCACTTCCTCAAAATCCAAAAGTGATCTGGAGCCTTTTTTAAGAACCTTCAAAGAGATAACTTTATTCCCTCATATTTATGCCTAAGAGATTACAAAACCTCTGTGACTTCTTCGCTAGATTTTTTTTATCTGTCTATAAACCATTAGGTGATAAGAGTTAAGCCTGTCAATTGAACACATATATTTGTTTATTTAAGTTACAGATTACTCATAAAGAAGTCTATGATGTCCCTATCTAGCTTATACATATGAGTCATATATCTATATCGGTATATATATGTACACATATTTTCTTCATCTGGAGAGCAAGGCAAAATCAAACTTATAGAATTGGAAATATTTCAGTTTGAAAAAATGACATAGGGCCCTTTCATATTACATCATATTTAGTGTCATTAAGAAGACATGTGATTTTGAAAACTGTTGTGTAGGGTAAGTGTATGTATTTATGTATATATATAACAATTATTGGACTTCTTGGTATAAATTTCCTTTAATATTTCGGCTTTGCCATTTTCAAAAAGGTATAATAAAAGGTATAATACAAAAATAACACAGCAAACAAAATTTACATAAGTAAATAAATAAAAATTTGCATAAATAAATAAACAAGAATTTTTGAAGATGTGATTAACACCAAAGAGAAATATCATGAACAGAGAAAGAATTTAGAAAAAATAATAATAACAAAAACAATTGATCATTTCATCTTTTATTCAGACCAAAGGGTACTTTTGATTTTAATATTAACTGATGTGCCTGTTCTAAATTTTCTAAGTAAATTTTGTTTCCATCTTCGGGTACATATTTAATTATATATTTAATTACGTATATAGTATTTATTCAAAACTTTCAAATTGGTTGTATTTTACATTTGTAAGCACTGTTTAATAAAGGAAATACACAAAATTATACATGACAAGTTTTAGAGAATTGTAACAAATATGCCTATTTAGTTAAATACCTACTCAAGATAAATTGTTTAATTATTTTGTTGCTTTCCACTTTCATAACTCTAGGTGCCAAATTTTGTTAATGACTACAGGGCACAACAACCACTTGGCTGGCTGGCAGGTGAATGCGAGCATGCTATCATCTATACATCCCTAATATAAGTACGATAATTGCACTTGAAATATTGGTTCTAATAAATCTGATTTACTTTAGCTAAGTTTTCTTTTTTAATCTGATATATTTATATGTCTGGGTTAATTTAGAATTAATTTGTTGTTCAGGTTCCTGGGGCAGCCAACTTGAATCTCAACAGAGATTTAAGGACTTGTTTAACTGCTACGAACAAGCAGTTGAGATTTTTCCTGAAAATGAAGAAGTTCTTTGTAATCTAGGCGCTCACTTGTTCAGGTAGTATGTGCCTTCTACAGACGTTGGAAAATCTTGTGGGCTCAATTTCCAAAAAATTTTTGCCTAGGAAATTTTTGAAAACTTTATGTGAGAATTTAATATCAGTAAATATTGGACTAAAACCGAGCTATTTATGGGACATCCCTATTAAAAGTGAAAAAACCAAAATTAATATAATAATTTCTGTGTTAAAACAAAAAGAGTTATTATCTGAAAATGTTGTGATGCTAATGCTGGGTGATGATATGTTCATTAGTAATCTGTCTGAAATTAAAAGATTGCATTACAAAGTATCCGAAGTATACAAATTTATTGATTGTAGTCCTGAATTAAACTCTGCTGAGTTGATAGAAAATGCTAAACTTAATGAAATATACAAAATGATAGAGGTGCTAATGAAAGTGATATGTGAGCACGACTTTAAAGACATGTTAATAATAGAAGAACAGTTCGGTTGGTGTTTACCAAGTTTGTTTGGATTTCTATTGGGTTATCCAGTAGTTTATTGGTCCTCTTCAAGCGACACAAACTTACCTTACCAACTTCTTACACTATTTAAGGTAGACTACATCAGTGAACATTTAAAATTAAAGGATATTTACTCATTTAGTGCTCCTTCAACTCTATCTTTTACCTCTCACGTTGAGAACTGGAGAGTAAATCTCGGCCAAAGGTTTCCTGGAGACTTGACACTCTCAGTCTCTACAGTCTCAGCTTCATCTGTTATTCTTTGATCTAGATCGGTTACTAATAGGAGTAGACATTTTGATGAGAATAACATTTTGTTGTATATGAAAACTTTAAGTTGACGTGGTGAAGCAGGTTAGGACACCTGCGTGAAGCTGCGCATTATTTCCGCCAAGCACTTGAAACCGATGACAACTACCTGCCGGCATATCGCAACTTGCAGAGCGTGTGTAATGTGCTAATTGAGAGGTGGCACTTTCGCATGCTGAACGACTCACATCGCAATGAAGCTTACAGAGAGGCTATTATGAAGAAAGTTCAGCAAGGCTTCACTAGTGTATTAGACATCGGCACCGGCACAGGGCTTTTGAGGTCAGTAACTCACACTAGAGATTACCATAAAGATATTTTCAAGAATTATACGTTGAATCTCAGTTTTAAATTATAATATTTAATAATTGTTTAATCTGTTACAATTGGTTTAATCTGTTGTTTCAATTGTTCATGTCATTTGTGACCACTTACCATCCACCAGATTTTAAAAAGTTTTAAAGAGCGATAGATATGTTCAAATTAAGATGTTTAATGCCTTACGTTTATATATAAAAGAATTATAACTAAGTTCAAGACAAGATTAACTCAATTTCTAATAATGACGGCACCTTATTCTATCGAGGAATTCTGTATGCAAGTAGGTAATATTTTGTAAGTTGTTTTACATCATCTTATATTAAATATGTGTTTTGTTTTTTTTTTATTGTGTTGACAATACCTCAACACAATAGTAGCTAAATGGTTAATCAACGATTTGATTTGATACAAATGGTACTCTAAATCATATATTGTTATATAATATCTGAAAAATAAATTTGTATATATTTTAATCATTTCAATATTCAATCAAATATCTTGTCACTTCTAGTTGTTTAATTTGAATATTTTTAATATGCAGAAATAATACATTTGTGTGCCTTTCAGCTTGTATGCAGTAACAAGTGAAGCACAAGATGTGCATGCTTGTGATTACTCTCCGACAATGTGTTCTATCGCCCGAGATGTGCTCCATGCCAACAAGATGGCTGACAGTGTCAAAGTGATAAATAAACTATCCAACACATTGAAAGTTCCTGAAGACTTACCTTATAGGTTTGTTAAATTGTTCACAGAAACATTGCTTATGAGAACATTATGATGTTGAAAAGTACCCCTGTAAATAAAGTAGTGAGATCATTTCATTAGTTTGATTCTCCTTGGTTATGCTTTAAATTTTGTGTTGTGTTGTGAAAATGTAGGTTTACACAAAAAGTAGTGTCATCTTTACAGTTTGTGGATAATAAAATAATTTTTATGTATGTGTACAATTTTAATTGTTGTAAATAGTAGTATCAGTTGTTTTGAGGAAATTTGTTTTTAAGTCCTATTTTGCATATGGAACTGGAAAAATGTTCAAACCTATTTGGTAAAGTATCATTTGTATGTTTTTTATACATAATAAATTAGCAGTATATGCATGTTCTATGTGATTTTAATCAAACAATTTATCAAAAATTAAGAGCGTATCTAAAACCGTTTGGATTTTATGGATGTTTTAGTAAAATGCTACAAAATCGCTCAAATAGATTTGTCATTTTTCAGCAGTCCTTGAGAAAAATCTCCGGCTTTTATCTGACAAATTTTTATTATGCTATTGCACAAAAAAAGGTAAAATTACTCAGGCCCAATAATTATTCAAATTCACAGATGTATTTATATGAAATCTCAAATTTATTAAAAAGTCATACAAAGGGTGATTTTTTTATTGGTGTGGTTTTTAAGTTGGCACCACTATTAAACACAACAATTAAATTTGAATAAAACAGCTGATCTTTGTTTATTATCTTATATCATTTCGATATTTGTATTGTCTAGTGCGTATTATTGTATAGTAACCATGAACAGACTTACAAAAGAAGAGCGTTTGCGAATAGTGCAAATTTATTTTGAAAACCGCAGTTCAGTTCGGGCAACTTACCGAGCTCTTCGTCCGATTTACGGACCTCATAATCGTCCATCAGAGTCAGGTATTCGAGCTTTGGTTAATCGTTTTCATAATACCCACACTCTTGTTGACAAGCATCGGCAGAGACGCCGCACAGTAAGGACCGAAGAGGCTGTTGATGCTGTTGCTCATAGTGTTGAAGAGGATCCAAGTGTGTCGATTCGTCATCGTGCGCAGCAATTAGCGATCTGCTACTCAACTCTATGGAATATTTTACGGAAGGATCTACGCCTATATCCATACAAGATTCAGTTGGTGCAAGAACTGAAACGATTAGACTATCGCAAGCGTCTTGATTTTGTTGAATGGGCTCAACATAAGATAACACGTGACCCAGCTTTCGCAGGCAAGATTTTTTTCAGTAATGAGGCTCATTTCTGGTTATGCGGCTTTGTCAACAAACAGAATTGTCGGATTTGGAGTGATGAAAACCCAAAAGAATTTGTTGGTATGCCCCTTCATCCACAAAAACTTACCGTTTGGTGCGCCATTTGGGCAGGTGGTGTTATTGGCCCTTATTTTTTTAAAGACAATGCTGACCAGACTGTTACGGTAAATGTTCAACGCTATCGGGCAATGTTACGGGACTTTTTCTTTCCTCAGCTAAACGAACTTGAAGTGGATTTAGAAAATGTCTGGTTCCAACAAGACGGCGCGACGTGCCACACGGCAAACGACACAATTGGCCTCTTGGCAGAAACATTTGGTGAACGTATCATCTCATTTAGAGGTAGTGTCAACTGGCCCCACGGTCGTGTGATATCACGCCAACAGACTACTTTCTGTGGGGATATGTTAAGTCTCAAGTATACGCTGACAAGCCACAAACTTTAAATGGCTTGGAAGCTAACATTCGTCGAGTTATTGGCGGAATTCAACCACAGCTGCTGGAAAGAGTATTCGAAAATTGGACTTCTCGATTGGGCTTTCTACGCGAACGAAATGGAGCCCATATGCCAGAAATCATTTTTAAACGTTAATGTCATGACACTGTAGTTCAAATAAATGCATTTTTATGTCAATGCAGGTTGTTTTTCATTTTTTTATTTAGTTTTAAAAACCGCACCAATAAAAAAATCACCTTTTATTTGTGAATGGGACTTTCTATAACAATGACTGCCCAATATAGTCATTAAATTAGTATATGTATTTTTTTCTATTTATGAAACAATATATGACCATTTAATAAGCTTAAAAAGTAATGGAATTAGTTTGTAATTTAACAATTTTATTATTGTTAAATTTAAATTATTACCAATTTAAAATGTTATTTATTTACCCTGAAGTATTTATTGTTATATATGTGTCTTTAATACTATGATAATGAGCAAATCATATAAAAAATGTTGTTTTACCTAGAAAAATGGTCCTGCATTCTTGATTTGTATATCCTAGCTTTGATTGATTGATTTCCAATCCTTCTAAATTGTACAGACAGAATTCATATTGATTTAAAATAAATTGAATACTAATCACAAAGTGGGTATAATTGGAATGATAAAGTTCCTCTACTTTTTTCTAGCATGAATGTATTGGTATAGAAAATGTTATTCCGGATATGAGCTTGGTGATTGAATTTGAATTTTAGCCATATTATAATAATAAATTGTTCAGGCTGATTAGTAAGAACTATAAGCTTTGCCTAGTCGTGCCGAGTACTGCTAGTGTGGTATGAGTAACAACCTGTATGTTTCCTATGTCATTAATATTGATTTTGTCACACTCTAAAGATAATGTTTGATTGTGTTACAGAAAATCTCTGGTGGTGACGGAGACCATGGATGCTGGACTGTTGGGAGAACACCTACTACAGACCCTTTTACATGCTTGGGATCACCTGTTATTGCCACCCTGTCCTCAGCTGCTAAGTTTTCTGGAGACAGGAGCTCCGATCGGCCAGTATGGTGTGGTTGTGCCCTTTGGAGCCCGTCTGTGGGCCTCTCCTATCCGGTGTCCAAGTGTAGCTCGCCGCAACTACCTCACCAATGCTGATCGCAGTACTTGGAATTTCAGGAACATGTGGTTGTTCAGTGATTTCAGTGAACCTTACGATACAGAAAACTTGAGGATTGTTAAGGATTGCAAGTTCCTCTGTGATCCTGTAGAGGTTTTCACATTTGATTTTAACAACCCTTCTCAGCTTAAAGATTATTTTGAAGGGAAGAATGATGGTAAGTGCGTTTCCTTTGAGTACGATGGGAAATCGGATGCAGTGGCGGTTTGGTTTGATCTGATGCTGGATGAGGACATCACGATTTCTTCTTCTCCTCACTCGATTGAGACACAGTGTTGTTGGGATCAAGCGATATTTAGGTTTAAAAAACCTCAAGAATCAATTAAATTGAGTGCAAATTGTGTTGGGGGTAAGTTAGTATTTGATATCATTTCAGAGGCTACTAAGAATTTTAAAAGTAGTGATGAGAATTTATCAAATCTACAGTCGAGTCTCAGCAGTGCAAGTATTATTTCTGATTTTGCTGTTAGTCCAGAAATGGTTTGTTTTCTCAACAATAAACAATTGCAAGACAATTTTTTTGAATTGCCCGAGAACTTTGACATCATCAACAGTGTTCTTGATCTGTCTCCTTTTCCTCTCTTTGGTCTCAAATGTCTTCAGTTAAAAGGAGCAAATTTATTATGTGTTTTAAACTCAGATCAAGAAATAGGAGCTTTAAAAGAATTTGTGAAAGATAATAACCTACAGCCAGAGAAAGTGAAGTGTGTTAAGAAAAGTGATCTTGATGATCTTTTATCAGATGACTGTGAACTATTTGATATTATAGTTAACAATATTTTTGAACTTAATGGAGAACTAAAAGAAAGTAATATTTGTCAAATCCCAAAACTGACGTAAGTATTTATATTGAAGAATCCCCATTAAAATTAATTAGAACCTAGTTATTAATATTGTACACTGATCCAATTCTAGAAGAGGTTGTATAATAGTGTTAATGAACTATTTTATTTTCTTATTTTGCCCAGAAGAGTTATTTAAACTACAATTAGTGTTAATTAATTGCACTTTATTTAATTGTATATTATTATACGTTAATAGATTAAAGGATATAGAATAAGATAGAATAATGCTTTATTTCTGAAGTTCAAGTACAAAGAGTTGTGTCAAATATGTTGAAATTATACAATTCAATACACTGAAAAAATATAGATTGTGATCATGTTTTCTTCTTTAGTTAAGTCCACTTTCTTTGATGTTGTCTACATATAGATACCTATAAATACAATGTCTACCTACAAATACAATAACATGTCAAAATCAGTCTACTTTAATAAAACCCATTATTATTCAAATTATGTGATAATTATGGAAAAGGATTAATAAAATGAGATTTTAAGTCAGTTTTACTGTTAACAAATAACTGGCCTTACATGACACATTGTTTGCTTCGCTCATACATTTCTTAATCTTTGACTTTGAAAATTGGTTTAATTTATAATCTCGTTTTGTATAGGAAATTTTACATCAACCAGTATATTTAACCAAACCATGCACTAAAGATACTATTGACTTTTATTGGCAATTCATTTAGGGGTGATTACAAAGTTTTCAATCTCTTTGAAGTTTCAATTAGATAGCATTCAAATAACATGAACAAAGTATATACCATATAAAGTATTAGTTTAAATTTTTAATCGTTATTGTATACATCACACATAGCTGATAACAGTAATGAGTTTCTATTTATTATTATTTTAAAATTATAAAGTTAATTTTACTATAAATTATTTAATCACAAAATCTGAGCATTTTTTCTGATTTTTGTAAACACAAAAATCTATGAGTAGCTTACTCCATTTTTGTAAGAGTTAATGCTACTTGATGTTTGAGTTGATGCAATTTAGCTTTTTAGGATTAAGATTGAAGTGTTTCCTATTTTTTTTGCTGTAGTTTGGATGCTGAATTTCAAGTTTGTAGATTGAAACAACATTTTGTCTAGTTTCAAACAGATTATAACCATAGTTTTTGTCTTTTCCCCACTGCTTTAGTAATAATCAATGTCATCGTTAAATTAATGAATTATCCTCAGCTTAAGTTCGTAATAAAAGATTATAATCTTTTCCACAGGGATGTTCCCACTCTGGCTGATTTTCATCTCCACTCAAAAGTTTAAACCAATTTTAAAATGTTTGTATGTATTGATATGTTCTCAATATAATGCCTAATAGCAGAATCTATAAAGAAAACTTATGTAGTAGTCAAAATAAGCTCGTAATAGTATTTTATTTAAAGGAATGCATTTTCACTCAAAAATAAATGCAAGTACAAGGGAGCATTAGGGTCCAGTAAATTCGAGTCGAAAGGATTGATAGTTTTTCACTACAATATATGTCATGAGTCAAAGACGATATGCAGATTTTCATATATTAATCTGTCACAAATTTCATCATTGTTGAAAATAATATTTTACAGTGTAGATACAACGAATGTCATTTACATCTGGAGAATCCAATGACAGACCCGGTGACCGGGATAACATATCAGTCACCGCAAGTGTTGAAATATTGAAACCATTTTTAATCTTAACAGCAGGTTTATAATTTTTGTTTATCCATAACTTTAATCTTACTGTTATGAATATCCTTATCAATAATTAATTTGGATCCTAATCGATCTATATATTATTGTTATTTTTAGTGTGTAATATTGGACCTAAAATAAACTAAATATAAATAAATGTAGTAAAAATATTTTAATTTCTCATTGTTGTAAAAATTATTAGAATTTCAATCATTAATTATTTATTAATTGGTACATCCTTTAACTTTAGTAATGAAATAAATTCGATGTGCAAAATGGCATGAGTTATAACGAAATGAATGTGCTGTTCTGTTATAATAGAACTGAAAGCTGGAACCGCTCTACAGCTTTTGCAAACCCTCTGCAATTGATCCTTAACTGGAACCGCTTGGCACACTTTTATTTTCCCTTATCCTTTTATGAGTAAACGCTGAAACAAAGAAAATCCTTTCTGCACCTAAAGCTCCCAGAAGGCAGCCCCTATCCGTATTTGCATCTTCATCTTTCATAGCTTGTCGCTCCAGAAAATGATTGTAAAGACTTTAAAGATTTAAGTACAGCGAGAGATTTCCTCAGCTTCTTGTTCTAGTGAAAAAGAAAATATTTTAAAATTCTGAGCTGGAAGAAAAAGAAGTAAGTCCTTAGGGCAAAATTTGAGAAGCAATCTCAATTACTTAGAACCCAAAATCACTTCCTGTACAAGTGTTTATATAGATATGCTATATAAAACAGCTTGTGGAAACAATAGCTGTCCCTGAAACAAGTTGAAACTTGGTACAAAAATCTATCTCTAAATACCTCAGCTAAATTTATTGGATAGCTGCTTGGTACGCCATTTTATTTTATTTCAGTGACGTGACCATTCAAATTTTAAATAATTCACAACATCATTATTTATAAAGCCTAGAGAAAAACAAAAAGTGTCCTGGAATGTTCATAACATTTTGTAATGAAAACTTTTTTTATACCCGAAACTGTTTTAAAGATATCGATTACATGTCAATCCCATAAGAATTTTTTAATACCAATAACTGATGGAAGTAACGCTGTAACAAGTTCAAACTTGGTACCAAAATTGATCATATAAATATATCAACAAGTTTTTTGGCCAGCTTGGTACACTGTAAAACTTGAAAAAAGTACTGTATTCAAGCAAGCTTATAATTTTCTAAACGTTTTGTTATAAAAAATTGTGTTGTATCTTAAACAGTTTTTGAGATAATGACTACATTTAAATCCTATGAGAATAAATGAATAATGACAGTTGCCACAAAATATACTTACTTCACTCATATGAGCCGGGAAGACTATTGCAATGCACTTGACTTAAATAGGTACATATTGTATAATTAACAAGTATATTACTTTGCAATGTGGATTGTTCCAGCAAGATGTTGAGACCTGGAGGTGTTCTCAGCCCTGTACAGTTCACAGTTAGATGTCAGTTGGTGGACTGTGAGTGGACTGTTCAGACCTCGAGGGTCATGAATGAGGAGTTGACACAAAGGTACAGGATTGCCGAGTTCATTAATGTTTACCAGGTGAGATTACAATTAGTTTTAATGAGTTATTATAGTTGTTTGCTAAAATTACCCACCAATACATACAGACTGTAAATTAAATATTGGCTAAGCACCTTTATCAAACTATATATTACAAGGATGTATCTATTTTTATAATCTTAGTATTAAAGACAGTTACAAGTTTTAGTGTAATATAAGTTTACCTATATATCTAAAATCTTACTTTCAATTAAAATAGTTTATAAGTAAGTGGCATTCACTTAAGTTTTATAAAGTATATGTTGTATTGATCCAAAGATTTATGAATTACTATTTATCTGTTTGTTTATTCTTTTTTGAAACATTTCTTCAGTATAGTCTGGAGTAGCAAAGCTGTTAGTGTGATATCTGTGCCTGGATCAGATATTGTAAATACCTATTCTGGTCACAGAAACAAATTTATTGGGAATATACAGCGGTTGTATAGGTTGGTTAAAAATGTGGGGAATAACTTATACATGATTAAATGATTTGTCTGCTTATATTTTTACCTGAGAAAATCATAATCTTCAAGTTTATTAAGACTACTAAGACAAATAGTTGGTGGTGAGTACATTTAGCCAAATGATGTGATTTTGGCCATTGACAGGAGGAATTTTGTAAAGGCATTCAGTGATAGGAACTGAGGTTCTTGGCAAATAGCTGTAACAATTACTAGTATTGAAAGTATTAAAGTATGTACAACATGACCCATGCTGCAATTAATTTGTTCACATTCATGGTTGTCTCATTAAAGGTAATTAATGAGACAACCAAAACTCATCTATTGTGATGAGGTCATCACAATAGATCCTTAGAGTCTCAGTGACCAAAACTCATTAAAAACCTTTTTTCTACAATAGATGCATAATGTATTAATATATTCTAACTTAGATGGCTTTCGATGTATATCATGCACATACATGTACATGATTACACATCGATGACTGAGACATACAGTTATAACAGTTATAAGCTGATAAGCAGCTATTGTTATCTGATCCATTTTCCAATATCACACAGTTTTGAAGTCACGCAAACTTGTACAAAACCATGACCTTACTGATCCCCATTTCTGGCTATTCTCCAAATGTAATCCTCTATCAAAGGAACCAGATTTCAAATAGTTGAAGATTTAACTGAATGTGACTGTTGAGCTAATGATATTCCTGAAGGCAGATTTTGCAACTTGTTTTTTAAGTACGAGGTTCATTTCTACAATTGGATTGTGTCCAATTGAGAGTATTTTGAAGGAGACTAAAGTTTGCTTGTGATTAGTTAGCTAGTTTTTCAGTAATCTCAAAATATTGAACACTTTCTTGATAATCTACATATTACAATCAGAAATATGATTTATTGAAGATTTTATTACGTGACTCCTGCCAGTTGCTATTTATAACATATTATAATCAGCTGTACCGGAATGTATAATGATTTAAATATTATTATTTTCAGGTATCTCAACAAATAGATATTGACTTGAAAAATGTCAATTACACTCCTATCTCAGAAGAGGTAGACTGCCTGCGAATACTCAGCTCTGAGATGGCAGCAGACTCCAGCCGCTCAGAGAAGGTAGAGGTGACTGTGGTGAAAGACGGCCTTGTCACAGCTATACCTGTGTGGTACAACTACCAGATGTTTGCTGACTCTTGTCATCTCTCCACTTTAGCAGATGAGAGTCACATCAACCAAGTTGTTTTTGTTGTTGACCCACCTTTACATGTAGTATCTGGTGAAACCGTCACTGTCAATGTAACTTACAACTGTGGTGTGCTCAGATTAAAAATAGAGTCTTAACTATCATCTTATGATTTTTTTTATTTATCCTTGTGTCCATATTAATTAATTTAAATATGTTAAAAAAGTGTATTGTGGCTCTATAGTCGTTGTGGCTCCTCTGCTAGAGGAGATGTAGGGTTATCTGGAGGGTGGGTTGGCTCTTCTGCAAGAAGATTTGTGGGACACACATCATCTGTGAAATGATTGCGAAACAGTTACCAGGTATAAACACCTTTACAGAGCTTTTCTAAAACTTGCTGAGGTGGGACATTTAGCTCCTAGGGAAGTTTTAAGGTGACTTGGGTTGTCTAGATATCAAGGTCATCACAATAGATCCTCAGAGTCTCAGTGACAGAAGTATTTTGTTGCCTAATCAACCATATTGTAAGAGTTGTCTAGCAGATATTTGATGTCCTGATCACAAATCAGTTTAGTTACTTAAACCAGTGTGACAGAAACAGCCAAATACAAAAAAGTGCATTTACACAAGTGAAGAGTCTGTGGTTTAGTACACATAAACCACTTACAAAAAGACACTGGGCGATTTGAGTTCACACATGGTGGGGGTAAATACCCTTCCACCGTTGTAATGCCGCGGTCTCCCCCCCCAGTCTCCCCACTACTGCTCGGTGCTCGCCCACTCTCTCTATACCCTGACAAGGCCACTGTCACTGCACGACTAACCTCACACCCAAACATAAGCGTCCTGAATACCTCTACGGCTACATGAGTCTTCAATTAATATTGGACTGCGGCACTTGTAGAGGCCTACACACAAAAATAGAATATAGTTATGGAAAATGTAAGTAGCTGCAGCGTAAAAAAACGGCGCGAGCGAGACACGATCCACACAAAGATGATTAACAAAGGCAAGGAGAAGCTCGTTCCACTCTCCACCCCTGCGCGCTACACTCTTTCCGCCGGATGAGGCTTCTCCTGCGCGCGGTTGCTCAGATATTTGCTTCTGCGCAGATTTATTTGCGACCGGTTTATCCACAGTAAATCGCCCAGCAATTGCAAATAGGAGATCAAGGTTCAAGTCCCGGTGAAACAAGTGCATTTTGTTCAAATACTCAGCAGCAAAGGACATTACTATAGGCCAAAGTCTAAATGGAAGCGAATGTGAAACCATGGAGTAGTAGCCTATGTGCATTTATATTTTACAGAGAAAGATTTAAGTTAGCAAAATGTAGCAACCAGGAAGCTTACAAAAGCTAGTGTGGTTGATGAAGAATATAACTAGCTATTTTAGGGCTGTCTTCTATTACTCCACCTCGAGAGATAAATGAAGGTTTTACATTGAAATGTTTGCTCACTATCGAGCTCAGAAACAAATTTCTCGCGTTAAAATCACTAAATATTTTAATTGAAACGAGTTTTACGGTCAAGCCAATGAAGACGGAGCAAATATAGAGATGCGGTGAAAAACTAATAAGCCTATTTTGTAGACCAGACAATTAGCTAGAACCCCTCAACGATTATATTTGACCTATGACCAACGGTTTTATCGCTAAATAGCTCGCAAGTAAAAAAAATTACACAAGTTTTAACCTCTTTTAAAACTTGTATTTTGTATTTGATGTATTTTGACATCGAGAGATATTAATGTAAACAACGAATAAGAGGTAGCCTACCATGTCATTAACGGGGACTAGAATGGCGAAAGCCCTTAAGTTTTTATATAGTTTCAACGTGATATAAATGGCTGTAGTTGAGCGTTAGTAGACACGTCAGATGAAGTTAACATTTACAGATTATTTCTCTTTGCCATAGTGTTACTATGAAGGATTGTTGGTGTGTTGTACAAGTTCTGTCTGTTGTAAATGTAAACTCAATCCAGATTCAGTCAGACTTGATTTTGATGATTTGGTCACTTGTGTTTGGGGGTGTGTTGTTAGATTGATTGTTACGGTGATTTTTCTGCATCTGTTTTGATTTATTCACTTGTAAATAATGGCCACGTTAAGAGAAAAACAAATAGGTAATACCTGTAGTTTATGTATTACTAAGTTTGTGTGTATATATTGTGATGTATTAGTAATATATCCCTTTTATAAACTAACCTATAACAATTTGAATAACATCTTTGATTCACGATACTAGCCTATTACTAATAATGGTATCATTTGTTATAGTTTCTGCACTTAAAACAAACTAAACACAGTAAACTTGTATTATTCAGACCTAATTTCTTAATTTAATTAACGGATCCTCAGTTCACAAGTTTTTTTTTTTAATTTAGTTTTTTAATCTCCAGTGACTTGGAAAATTATAACTTAAATTATGGAAATAAAATTTAAAGTTAATGATACATAGATAAGTCACATCAATTGGATAACGTTCTTTAAGCAACATTCTGAATTTTCAATTTATAGGCCTGCTGCCTACTGCTAGACTTTACTTTAATAAGTGGCCTACACTCTTATTAAGTTTTTATTTAACTGTATGATGGTTTTTATCAGAATGAATCTAAGCCTAATTTGATATTCCAATTGATTTAACTTAAAATATGATTTCTACTTATTAGTTACATTAATTTTTAAAGTAGGCCTAAACCATAAATAGTAAAAAGTAACTAATTTTTGGGAATTTGAAAATGGCGATGAAAGTGAACAAATTTTGTGGCCTGCAGTGTAATAAACGGTCCCATCTCAATTGAATCATCGATATTCATGATTATCTATACTATGGAAACCAAAATGTTGAACCAAATTTCAGGTAGGTATAAGCGACGATAAGTGGACCCGGTTTTTTATATTGAAATTGGCAAACGATATTACTTAATCATAAACACCGATATAATCAATCGATACTGATTAATTATTTTGAACAAATAACTTAAATAATCTATATCAATAGCTGTAAACACTTTTAAATAATACACGTAAGGTAATATTTCAATTTTACATATAAGTAACATTTGATTATTAAAAATAGCAGTCAATTTTAGAAAACTACACAACATTGCTTTGAAAGATGATAAGACATGTTTTACGTGGCTTCAACATGTTGGACTCGTACCGAAAAATCCATTATGTGAAAATTTGTGGGAAAGAAACAACTGTAACTGTGGGAGGAGCAAATATGGTTGTCTTCAGTTTTCCTAATTTTGCTTATAATAATTTGTTTCATCACTGTAAATATTAAATCCATATTTTAATTTAAAACATACATGATTGTTATTGAGGACTATAGATACTTTTATATCGATTGATAGTCTAGGATTTGAGATGCGAATATTAGGTATCGATGATTACATTCTTCGATAAAAAAACCGGGTCCGCTTATGCATTTCAAATTACAGCATAACAGTTCAGCTGGTTTTATTCCTAAAAAAGTAATAATTTAATGATAAATAAGAAACTATTGAAGCTGTGTGCATTTATACAATTTAACAAATAAAACAGTGTAACATTTAGTTACTTTTTACATTTTGGAAGGATACTATATTGTCTGACAACTTGTGATACAAATAACAAGACATGTACAATGCCACTGAACTTTTGGCCATTATTTAAATACCATACAACTGATTTTATTCAAGTTTGGAACAATATTTTTATTCCATGTGTTAAAAATAGTTGGCAATAATTAATTTTGTATTCGATAGTGAACGTATTCCTTATCGATAATTTGATACCCTGATTCAATTGTGGAGTGGCTGCTTACCATACTGCAGCTGTTATGTGAGATATTTATAGATATACATGTGGGTTTGGCAGGTAGATTTTATTAAGCGTCCTACACTCATTATTCAGTTGTTTTTATCCGATCCGTCAATCCATATCAAGTGGTCCAGAAAAAATTATTTGGTTGCTTCAAGATTTTTTTATTTTTAATATTTTTACTCTTGAAAGTACAATTCAATGGAAGTACAAAATAAAATTATTTTAATTCAAACAGTTTTTCCAACTGATGGCCATTTTTGCATTGTTTGAATGCTTATATTTTCCAGAGATTTCAGAGCTGTGCGTTAAATTAAATATCTCAGCTTCTATTCATCCTAGAACATTTAATAAAAACCAATCTCTTCAGAAAGATCTGAACATTAATAAGGATCTATGAGTATACACCTAAAACTAAAAATATAAATAAGTACCTGTTCAAAGTTTAACGTAATAAGATTACAAAAACGGATTTTCTAACATATTACTATACAAGAAGGTAAATGACTACATTATCTTATCTCATAGGTGGGTACTCCAAATTCTGAAAGTTTCAAGCTGTGGACTTACATAGGGTTTTAAATAAAAATTTTCCAAATAGTAAAAAATTCTCAAAATGTCAAAAATTTGAAGCATGAAAATAAAAATTGAAATTTAGCTCAAATTTAGTACTATGAGGTAAGAGTATTATCCTGTAAAAATTTCATTTTGTAGACTCAACTTATTTCAAAGTTATAATAGATTGAGTATTAAAAGTATTTAAAATAAGTTTTATATTACAAACACGACATAGACAGCTAGCACTTATTTTTTCAGTAGGGATTCTTTTTGAAATTTCTAAATAAATGTGGTATTACAAGTTAATAAACTTTCCTTCATTTGTGTAATTAATTAGGATTGAGAAGCTGTGAAATTTCATCACACAATGCTTGTATGATATTGTTTGTGGTTTAGGGAGGTTTTTAGTTGCCTAGTGTATATTTTTTCGTGTTGGTCACCTTGATATCCCTCCTTCTACCTTGTTAATCCTCTTCATAACCTAGAACCATATTCCCTTCTAGTCCCTTAGTTTGTTGATGATAAGTGGGTATAGAGTAAAGTTATTATTTTGTTTTCAGAACCTTCAACTTTTTAATACTTTCCTCATTCAAATTCGTTGGTTAAAGCAACAGTTTCTTTAGCCACAAATATTTGAAAGGCAGATTTAGATAGTTTTACTAGGTGTGCCTTAAATTTGTATACATTGAGATGTTAGTCAATGCATTTCTAAATATAAAGAAACAGGAATAAAGTATTGGAAGGTAAGGTATTTTTAGATAACCAACAATAACAATCCTTATCTCCAGATCAAAACTGCTACTGAGCTAGTTGCAAAAGTTTGCAGGCACTCACTCCATGACTTTTAAATATGTTATGTAATTTTGTATTATATGTTATTCTTCAAGCATTCGTGACAAGATCAAAGGCTTCTAGAAAATATACATATTACTGGATACTGTCTGGAGGGATGTTATTCGTTGATCACCGTTAGTCCGATCAATTAATAGTTCCTTTTATTAAAGGAAAATGCTTAAAAAATGAATAGATAAAAAAAACATAACATAAAACTAAAATTTCAGAGAAGGTGAAAAATTAAAATCATCTTGTAATAAGAACCTATTAAGTTGAATGGTCTGATGGGGATGAACAAAAAAAAATCTTTTGAGATGGTACTATCTGTCAAATATCAAAATTCAAGAGTGTCTTGAAAGCAAAAAAAAAAAATAATTCAATTTCATAACCAATATATGCCCTATGTAATAACACTCCCATTGTGCAGTCTTCGAGTATGGTACACAAGAGAAAGAACATTAATAGTTATAATTTTTAGTCTTCTTTTTGTTTCTGACCTCAATTTGACAAATACATTCCACATCCTTAATGACAAACGTCACTCAATATGAAAAATATTGTAGATTCTTAACTATAAAATTCTGGCTGATTGAGTTTAACTATATTTTTTAGAAAGATGCTGCTGCAGCCCGTGCACTAATGGCTAGAAGCATTAGTGTTATCTTTTTCAAACTACCAATTTCTTCTTAAGGATTTTGAATATTTTTAGGTCGTTGCACACACCACTTTTAATTGATTTATGTTACTTTCCAAACTATCCTTGGTTTTGTACAAAGGTACATCACTCCACATAGAAGTTCCACCATACATTAATGATAGAGTAAGCCATATAACACACTGACCTTCCTGTTGCATTGTCATTATTGCTCTGCATTGATTGAATGACCATTTGATAGGCTACTTCAAGGTCGACAATATGAAACGCTGCTAATATTTAATGAAATAAACTTGAAATATGTGGATGAAAATTGATGAGCTTATTTATTTCTTATTTGTCATGTTTGATTTGTAATCTTTAGTCACAAAACTATATAGGAAGAAATATGTTATGACCTTTATCACCCACCTTGGTGGGATTGTGGGTTGTTTTAAAATAAATATAAACATTGAGTGAAAACGCATAAAAAACAAATAAAACGTTTTACAAAATAATTAATAAACAAAACGTTTTTACAAAATAAACTTATATGTGTAGTTGAATTCCTCGTGTTTAAATCGATGTAGGGTACGCTCAAAAGCATCTGTGTTCTAAGATCATTTGTGTCAAGTAGCAGTTTTATATCGCGGTGACTTCCAATCAAATACTCATATGGGATAAGATGGTGTGTCTATCTTCAATTTGTAGCGATGTCCCACATATTTTTGCCTCTGTTGCATTGCTTTCTTGTCGCTCTTTGGTCCTGAGCTCAGTGAAGGTGTTTCTTTTTTCGTCGGAAAAGGGCTTTTTTTTGTTCATCTGCGAGTAGCATTCTGACGATAATTCAGATTGCGCACTCAGGTACCAGGGCATTTGCAAGTCTTATAGCACTCATCCAATATACTGGTGTGCCTTCTCTCTTTGCTTCCTCATTTTTTAACGCATTGGCACAAACTGCTACTCCATATGTGAGCACTGACTGATGTTCCTATGGAAGAAAAGTAATATTCTTCTCTTTTATTTAAGGCCTCCTATGTTAGGCATCAGCCAAAATAAGGCCGTCCTTACAACCAATGCCTTGACTGCTACATGCTGTGCCTGCTGCTTGAAGTTAAGTCAAGTATCAATCATCACTTCCAAGTATCGAAGAAATAGTTGAGATGTGAGTTCATGCGCTCTGACTTACAGTGTGTAGTTTCTATTTTTATTCTGCTATTGATTACATCACTTCTGTCTTCTGTTCAGGCCAATTTAAGTCTATACTATTCATCCACAAACTTATGTCATGAAAATGTTTGTGTCGAAAGCATAGTTTATATGTTCAAGGTGCTTTCTCTGGTAACTCCAGCTTCAGCAGGCCGCTGTACATGATATTTCACAGTAAGGGACCCAGAACAGAGCCTTGAGGTACTCGTCCAGTGACTGTGTATTGCTTTGGACCGGTTTCCATGTCGTTTTCCAAAAACCTTTCCTAAAATAGCTCAATACAATCGTTTGGAGGCATCCTGGAACGTATGTAAGTCAAGAGCTTTCATGTTGGTAGTATCACCTGGCAGAGTTAAAAGCGTTTCTGATGTCCAGTGTCACCACTAGACAGTACTTCTTTGTACCTCTTTTTTCCATTTAATCCCAGCTTCCTTAGCTGAACTGACAACAAGATGAATTTCGTCCTGGGTGGGAGCAACCTTTTCGGAAGCCATATTGGTTGCTAGCGAGCAGTGGTTCAACCACTGCTTTAATTCTCCTATGAACTACACTCTAGGATTTTCTGGTTGTATCTAACATGCAGAGTGGACAGTATGATCTAGGTTCATCGTGTGGCTAGAGAGAAGTACCCAATCTTTGCTGCTTCCATTTCCAGGGAAAGGAACGTACCTTTTTCGATTCATGCATTATAGACCTCCTTCCAATAGTGCAGGAGTTGCTTTGATGACTATCTTTAATGCAGTGTGAGCTCTTCAGATGTATGTGAACTCCAGATTCCAGGAGTCAAGTCTCTGACAGTGTCAGATTTCAGATAAGCACTAAGCGGAAGGTGAAATGGAGCTAAACCCAATATTCATATTGAATTAATCCTGCCCACCATAGCTATGCCTTGGATAATATTTTGTTTTGGGAGAAGCTCATAATTTTATTACAACCTTTACTTTAACACTTTGTCAAGGAAATGATTTCATCTACTACTTTATTGTTTAGTTTATCAAAAGGAGGTTCTGAGTTTCAATTTTAGGAAATGTTGATCGAGGCAAGGGAATTAATGACCAAATATTGATTTGGGTACATGATATCTTTTATTTTGTTTACAAGAACAAGGTTTGTCTGGGTAATAAATGACGTAACGATAATTCTTTCTATATGGTTCTGTGACTGAAGATGATTTAACATACATCAAACTGTTTTAAAACACCACACATGTGGGTGAGTGATTGTTATATACATTTAAATTATAATTGTGATTTTAAACTGTAATATGAATTTTCTGAGTAGGCAATAATGAGTAATAACTAGTCAATGTACATTTAACTGTCATGACCTTATTATGAATTACTTTTTATTAGTTAATCCTATTTTTTATTACCAAAATAGTTATATATAGCAATAAGTTTAATATCAAGAATAAGCCAGTTTTGTATCTTATATTGCAGGTGCTGGTCTTTAAATTTTTTTGAGTGACTTGCATTAATACACAGTGATTTATTGGGAATTAACTAAGTGACTGATTTGAGAAGAAAATTATAACAAACATGAGTGTAATTGTTATTGAAAAAGATACAGAATTTCAGACAAAGTTGTCATCCTCTAAGAACGTTGTGGTTGTTAAATTCTCAGCAGCTTGGTGCGGTCCTTGTAAACGAATAGCCCCGTTTTTTTGAACAGATGGCTACCAAGTATCCTCAGTCCGTATTTTTGAAAGTGGACATTAATGTTTGCCAGGAAACAGCCTTGGCACAAGGAATCTCTTCAATGCCGACTTTTGTATTTTATAAGGGTGGTGAAAAGATAGATTCTATCACAGGCTCAAACACAAAACTGCTAGAAGACAAGTTGAAGGAGCATTGCAGCTCTGAAGGTTCCGGTGAGGCTGAATCTCCAGTAAAGGGCCATATTGATTTGTATCCGTTTATTTTAAAGGCCGAAAGTGGAGCTTTAAATGAAGCCGATAAACATCCGTTAGCCAATTGTCTTCAAGATGATGACAAATATCTCCAGTCCGATTGTGATAACCAACTTATTATCCCAATAACTTTCTCACAAGCAGTAAAAATCCATTCTATAATGATTAAAGCACCAGACAAAGCGGGTCCTAAAACAGTTAAATTGTTCATAAATCAGCCAACAACTCTGGATTTTGATGGTGCATCTAAGAACGAGCCTACTCAGTCTCTGGATATTGACCCTAACGATCTCACCTCTGGTAAACCCATTGGGCTTCAGTTTGTCAAATTTCAGAATGTTCAAAATGTACAGATATTTATACAGAACAATCACGATAACTCAGATGTCACCAGAATTGACTGCCTAACACTATTTGGATCTCCTATCGCAACAACTGACATGAACAAGTTTGAAAGAGTAGCTGGGAAAAAAGGAGAAACTGACCATTAATCCCATTAAAGCTTTTTTTAAAAGAATGCAGAATTCAGCACATATACTGTTTGATAAATTGAAGTGTTATTAGTTTCTGTATTTTGCCTTTTATGTGTTGTATTTTCTGATTAAATAAATGTATTAGTCAGAAAGAAGTTTCAATTATTTTAATTTGATTTTTCAAAGATGTAACAAAAAATAGTTTCACAGTTTATGTCAATAAAGTCATTACAGTAAATTCAATTATCTTGTTTGTAAAAAATAATTTTGTGAGGAAAATTGTTACAAACAAATTAATTAGAAACTTGAATTTATCAGCATTGTTTAGTTCTAAATTAAAAACTAGTAGAGTACACAAGGCAAGAAACAAACAGCTTCAAAATTGCAAAATGTTTGATAAGTTTATGTATTAGGGTTTTGTTAACAAATTTTAATATGTATAACACAAGTATAATGAGTATAAAAATTTCATTTTACTAATTGAAAGTTCTGTGTGTGTAAAAAGTACAGATTGACTTCAATTCAAGTATGTCTAGAATACATATGCATTTCAGGAACAATAAGTTTTTAGTGACTATCACATAAATATATTTTGATGAAAAAATTAAATATTTTCTGGTAGCCAAATACTTGTAATCAATTTATTATGTTATTAAATTCTGATTTATTTTGAAATTCTAAAGAGTAATTTAATATGGAATATATAATCGTACTTATTGGATTAAACTGGGTTTTCAAAAGTTGTATTGATTAGGATGGGCAGCATCTTTTTTAGATGGTTATTGGTTTTCAAGTCTCAGTCAGTCACATTTATTAAATCTAATTTTCCAAAGAATATAAGAAATGTATTCTAAAAAGAAAGAAAATATATGTATACAGGGTGGTTACAAAAGGGTGTCACAAATTTCTGTGGCTGATACGATAGTACTCATCATTAAAAAAAGTTATATATACATAGGTTGAGAAATGTCTCGTTTACTGCTAGTCTCCATTTTGTTTTTTTATGACAGAAACATTTATCACCACAGAATATACAACTTTGTTACAGTTTGTGCCAACCACATGTTATTTAATTTACTAAATCTGTTCAACTGTTTTTTAACTATTGCCCAAAAAAAACAGAGTTTTGTTCCTTTGCATGAATTTTGCTTGATAACTAACAATGCTCAACTGTATGACTAATAATTAGCTATGTGATTCAGCCATATATGCAAACTGAGTTGGCTGTATAGCCAGAAAACATAGTTCAAGCCACTACTTCCATTGATTTAAATGCTAAACAAAAAAGAGTTTTTTTGGCTTCTGAATTTTATGTATAGTTTAAATGTCATTAAATGAGTTATTGGTGATGTGGAATGTTTCCTGTATTACTTTTTTCTTACAGCCTAATACAATTGATATTAGTAATTAGGAGAGGAAAGGATTAACAAATTTTAATTAGCAATGTGGGGGGGGGGGGGGGTGGGGGGGGGGGGGGGTGGGGGGGGGGGGGGGTGGGGGGGGGGGGGGGTGGGGGGGGGGGGGGGTGGGGGGGGGGGGGGGTGACCAAAGAGAGGAAAAGGAGACAGATCAAGAACACTGTTTGATGATTTCAAAGTTCTCGGGCAATTCAAAAAAATTGTCTTGCAATTGTTTATTGTTGAGAAAACAAACCATTTCTGGACTAACAGCAATATCAGAAATAATACTTGCACTGCTGAGACTCGACTGTAGATTTGATAAATTCTCATCACTACTTTTAAAATTCTTAGTAGCCTCTGAAAATGATATCAAATACTAACTTACCCCCAACACAATTTGCACTCAATTTAATTGATTCTTGAGGTTTTTTAAAACCTAAATATCGCTTGATCCCAACAACACTGTGTCTCAATCGAGTGAGGAGAAGAAGAAAATCGTGATGTCCCTCATCCAGCATCAGATCAAACCAAACCGCCACTGCATCCGATTTCCCATCGTACTCAAAGGAAACGCACTTACCATCATTCTTCCCTTCAAAATAATCTTTAAGCTGAGAAGGGTTGTTAAAATCAAATGTGAAAACCTCTACAGGATCACAGAGGAACTTGCAATCCTTAACAATCCTCAAGTTTTCTGTATCGTAAGGTTCACTGAAATCACTGAACAACCACATGTTCCTGAAATTCCAAGTACTGCGATCAGCATTGGTGAGGTAGTTGCGGCGAGCTACACTTGGACACTGGATAGGAGAGGCCCACAGACGGGCTCCAAAGGGCACAACCACACCATACTGGCCGATCGGAGCTCCTGTCTCCAGAAAACTTAGCAGCTGAGGACAGGGTGGCAATAACAGGTGATCCCAAGCATGTAAAAGGGTCTGTAGTAGGTGTTCTCCCAACAGTCCAGCATCCCATGGTCTCCGTCACCACCAGAGATTTTCTGTAACACAATCAAACATTATCTTTAGAGTGTGACAAAAATCAATATTAATGACATAGGAAACATACAGGTTGTTACTCATACCACACTAGCAGTACTCGGCACGACTAGGCAAAGCTTATAGTTCTTACTAATCAGCCTGAACAATTTATTATTATAATATGGCTAAAATTCAAATTCAATCACCAAGCTCATATCCGGAATAACATTTTCTATACCAATACATTCATGCTAGAAAAAAGTAGAGGAACTTTATCATTCCAATTATACCCACTTTGTGATTAGTATTCAATTTATTTTAAATCAAATAAAAGCCGGAGATTTTTCTCAAGGACTGCTGAAAAATAACAAATCTATTTGAGCGATTTTGTAGCATTTTACTAAAACATCCATAAAATCCAAACGGTTTTAGATACGCTCTTAATTTTTGATAAATTGTTTGATTAAAATCACATAGAACATGCATATACTGCTAATTTATTATGTATAAAAAACATACATATGATACTTTACCAAATAGGTTTGAACATTTTTCCAGTTCCATACACAAAATAGGACTTAAAAACAAATTTCCTCAAAACAACTGATACTACTATTTACAACAATTAAAATTGTACACATACATAAAAATTATTTTATTATCCACAAGCTGTAAAGATGACACTACTTTTTGTGTAAACCTACATTTTCACAACACAACACAAAATTTAAAGCATAACCAAGGAGAATCAAACTAATGAAATGATCTCACTACTTTATTTACAGGGGTACTTTTCAACATCATAATGTTCTCATAAGCAATGTTTCTTCTGTGAACAATTTAACAAACCTATGAGGTAAGTCTTCAGGAACTTTCAATGTGTTGGATAGTTTATTTATCACTTTGACACTGTCAGCCATCTTGTTGGCATGGAGCACATCTCGGGCGATAGAACACATTGTCGGAGAGTAATCACAAGCATGCACATCTTGTGCTTCACTTGTTACTGCATACAAGCTGAAAGGCACACAAATGTATTATTTCTGCATATTAAAAATATTCAAATTAAACAACTAGAAGTGACAAGATATTTGATTGAATATTGAAATGATTAAAATATATACAAATTTATTTTTCAGATATTATATAACAATATATGATTTAGAGTACCATTTGTATCAAATCAAATCGTTGATTAACCATTTAACTACTATTGTGTTGAGGTATTGTCAACACAATAAAAAAAAAAACAAAACACATATTTAATATAAGATGATGTAAAACAACTTACAAAATATTACCTACTTGCATACAGAATTCCTCGATAGAATAAGGTGCCGTCATCATTAGAAATTGAGTTAATCTTGTCTTGAACTTAGTTATAATTCTTTTATATATAAAAGGTAAGGCATTAAACATCTTAATTTGAACATATCTATCGCTCTTTAAAACTTTTTAAAATCTGGTGGATGGTAAGTGGTCACAAATGACATGAACAATTGCAACAACAGATTAAACCAATTGTAACAGATTAAACAATTATTAAATATTATAATTTAAAACTGAGATTCAACGTATAATTCTTGAAAATATCTTTATGGTAATCTCTAGTGTGAGTTACTGACCTCAAAAGCCCTGTGCCGGTGCCGATGTCTAATACACTATTGAAGCCTTGCTGAACTTTCTTCATAATAGCCTCTCTGTAAGCTTCATTGCGATGTGAGTCGTTCAGCATGCGAAAGTGCCACCTCTCAATTAGCACATTACACACACTCTGCAAGTTGCGATATGCCGGCAGGTAGTTGTCATCGGTTTCAAAGTGCTTGGCGGAAATAATGCGCAGCTTCACGCAGGTGTCCTAACCTGCTTCACCACGTCAACTTAAAGTTTTCAATACAACAAAATGTTATTCTCATCAAAATGTCTACTCCTATTAGTAACCGATCTAGATCAAAGAATAACAGATGAAGCTGAGACTGTAGACACTGAGAGTGTCAAGTCTCCAGGAAACCTGTGGTCGAGATTTACTCTCCAGTTCTCAACGTGAGAGGTAAAAGATAGAGTTGAAGGAGCACTAAATGAGTAAATATCCTTTAATTTTAAATGTTCACTGATGTAGTCTACCTTAAATAGTGTAAGAAGTTGGTAAGGTAAGTTTGTGTCGCTTGAAGAGGACCAATAAACTACTGGATAACCCAATAGAAATCCAAAACAAACTTGGTAAACACCAACCGAACTGTTCTTCTATTATTAACATGTCTTTAAAGTCGTGCTCACATATCACTTTCATTAGCACCTCTATCATTTTGTATATTTCATTAAGTTTAGCATTTTCTATCAACTCAGCAGAGTTTAATTCAGGACTACAATCAATAAATTTATATACTTCGGATACTTTGTAATGCAATCTTTTAATTTCAGACAGATTACTAATGAACATATCATCACCCAGCATTAGCATCACAACATTTTCAGATAATAACTCTTTTTGTTTTAACACAGAAATTATTATATTAATTTTGGTTTTTTCACTTTTAATAGGGATGTCCCATAAATAGCTCGGTTTTAGTCCAATATTTACTGATATTAAATTCTCACATAAAGTTTTCAAAAATTTCCTAGGCAAAAATTTTTTGGAAATTGAGCCCACAAGATTTTCCAACGTCTGTAGGAGGCACATACTACCTGAACAAGTGAGCGCCTAGATTACAAAGAACTTCTTCATTTTCAGGAAAAATCTCAACTGCTTGTTCGTAGCAGTTAAACAAGTCCTTAAATCTCTGTTGAGATTCAAGTTGGCTGCCCCAGGAACCTGAACAACAAATTAATTCTAAATTAACCCAGACATATAAATATATCAGATTAAAAAAGAAAACAGCTAAAGTAAATCAGATTTATTAGAACCAATATTTCAAGTGCAATTATCGTACTTATATTAGGGATGTATAGATGATAGCATGCTCGCATTCACCTGCCAGCCAGCCAAGTGGTTGTTGTGCCCTGTAGTCATTAACAAAATTTGGCACCTAGAGTTATGAAAGTGGAAAGCAACAAAAATAATTAAACAATTTATCTTGAGTAGGTATTTAACTAAATAGGCATATTTGTTACAATTCTCTAAAACTTGTCATGTATAATTTTGTGTATTTCCTTTATTAAACAGTGCTTACAAATGTAAAATACAACCAATTTGAAAGTTTTGAATAAATACTATATACATAATTAAATATATATATATGTATATGTATACAGTATATATATACATATATATGTACATATATATATATATATATATATATACTCGCCTTCGGCTCGCTGGGGGCTACGCCCCCAGGCCCCCAAAGTAAACGCTTGCAAATTCGGGGATAAGCGGAATTCGGTGACTGGTTAAGTTCCGGACATTAAGTAAATGACAAGGGATTTAAAAATTGACCTTTTTCATAGATTTTTTTTCCGGATTCGTAAAAACTTTTGACTTTGAGGGCATTTTGCGGTTAAACCGTTAGAGATACGGACAAAAAAGTGACTGGACCTTTCTTGTTGGAAATTTAATTTTGTCTTTCGATTGTGCCCTCAGATCTGATCTACGACCTATGGTTTAGCCAGAAATGAGCTCGGGAGAAAAGTCTGCACGGGTCAGCTATCTTGAATTGTTTAGTATAAACATAATAAAAACCGACCTCAAGGCAGTATTTTAAGTCGAACAGGGGGTTTAATATCACCAGGAGACTATTCTAGTCAAGGCGAGAAATTCCCTGGGTGGGTGATTAATGTTAAGGAGGTTAAGACAAGAGGGGGTTTAATTTTCGTCAGGATATTGTCTGGTCATATGAACAAATTCCCAGGGGGGGGTTAACGTTACCGGGGGATAAGTCTCCAGGGGGTTATCTGGTCATACCAGGATCTTCCCCAGGGGGGGGGGTTAAGAGATTTGGTGACTGGTAAAATTCGGACATGAGGTCATGGCAGGAAATTCCCTGGGGGGGTTTAATGTTACCAGGGGGGTTAACACATTCAGGGGGTTGAATGTACAGGAGGTTATCAGGTCATACCAGGAAATCCCCGGGGGGGGGGGGGTTAATATTACCGTGGGTTAATGACACACTTGGGCCTTTTTTAGAGGGTATTGTGTCTGTGAACATAATAAATATTCCTCTGTCCCTATCTACTATTGACGCTTAGCTAACGCTCAGCCAACTCCCGAAGTCACTGAACCTTTTCTGTAGATCACGTGATTTCCTAAATCCCGTTTAAAATTTGTTTTGAGTTACGACCAACCGTTTAGCCGCTATCAAGCCCGGAATGTAAATTTTTTAGGCGAAAATGTCCAATATTTTCACTTAATCGCGTTTTGCGGTCAAAACTAAGGGAAATATATAGTAAAAAGTCACTGGACCTTTTTTGTAGGTCATCTTATTTCCTAAATAAAACGTTAGTCTTATTTTGACCTCCGACCAATGGTTTCGCCGCTATCGACCCCAAAAAACAAAAGTTTTCGCGTAAAAGTTACAACAAAATTGTACATAATCACGTTTTTTCGGCCAAACCAATCGAGATAGGGCAAAAGATTACTGGACCTTTTCTGTAGATCGCGCAATTTGCTAATTTGATGGGTCAATCAGATTTGAGCTACGACCAACGGTTGTTCGGCCGCTATCGGGCTTGAAACATTATTTTTATCGAAAAAATCTCTGGAATTTCAAATGTTCGAGCGTTTTGTCGCTTAACCATGGAAGATAGAGCAAAAAGTCATTAGACCTTTTTTGTAGTTCACTTCATTCCTGACCATGAATTTTCCGTCAGATCCGAGCTAGCTCCAACGGTTCGCCCGCTATCGGGCTTACAAAAAATGCCTGCAGGGGTGAAGAATGCGCGATTTTTTGGGAATTTTTTTGAGGGGTTGAAAATGAAAAATTCTCACTTTTCGGGATTTTCCTGGTGGTTACACGTGGAAAGCTATCTGTGTACCAAATTTCAAGTCTCTAACTCATCTGGAAGTAGGTTTAGAATTAGTATACGTGAGTGAGTGAGTGAGTCAGTCAGTCAGTCAGTTACACATGCGGTTGTATATATATTAGATATATATATGTATGTATGTATGTATGTATACATAAAAACATACACTTACCCTACACAGTTTTCAAAATCACATGTCTTCTTAATGACACTAAATATGATGTAATATGAAAGGGCCCTATGATATTTTTTCAAACAGAAATATTTCCAATTCTATAAGTTTATATTGCTTTGCTCTCCAGATGAAGAAAATAAATATGTGTACATATATATATACCAATATAGATATATGACTCATATGTATAAGCTAGATTGGACATCATAGACTTCTTTATGAGTAATCTGTAACTTAAATAAACAAATATATGTGTTCAATTGACAGGCTTAACTCTTATCACCTAATGGTTTATAGACAGATAAAAAAAATCTAGCGAAGAAGTCACAGAGGTTTTTGTAATCTCTTAGGCATAAATATGAGGGAATAAAGTTATCTCTTTGAAGGTTCTTAAAAAAGGCTCCAGATCACTTTTGGATTTTGAGGAAATGCATTCTGTATGTGTCCAATGTACTGAGAGTAGCAGATTCTTGTCAGTGCTTTGCATCGGCTTCTCATCACAGCAAATTCAAAATAACTTTTTCTGTTATAGTGTTTTTTGTAAGCCTTATGAAGACACTTCTTACTTATTACCAGTGATCTCAGGAGAACCATACAGGAAACCTATCATAACCAACACACTTCTTCGACATACGCAAAGATATAATGGAATGCAAATTGCCACTAAACTCTTCAAACATTGAATCGACAACACAATCAAGTCTGCCTTACCAAATCATCATAGATTTTGTCTAGTATACATTTCCTGTACTTTAGAAGTCGTGAATACAAATCCTCGTCCACAGCAACACATTCAGTAGAGAATACCAGATCAAGGAGAACTCCTCTAGGATTAAAAACCTTGTTGTGCTGTGTTAGGTTATTAAGACATACTATGTTAGAAACAGTGCTTGAAGCCAGTGTTGCTTAAAGCCAGTGTCTAACTCACCCGAGGGTCTACAATCTTATGCAAGGGCCTATCACCGTACCTAATTGAACTATTATAGTTAATTGTCTACCTGAGGGCTGCAGTATAAAAAGCGGCCACCAGGATAATTGAATCAACTATCAATTAGAAATATCTAAACTATTGAATATAAAAACATTTGATCTATAGATACTCATAATTAATAATTGCCAGCTGTTTTTATTTTACAGAATACTGTAGCTATATTATTTAACCCTAGAATGGTAACGCGTAGTCTCTCAGACTAAGCAAGCTACAAAAACCGGTCCAGGTGGCAGGTACATGACGTGACCGACCACCCACCACCAATACCTTCCCCCTGCCAGCCAAGGTCAATGCTGGATATGGTTTCCATTTTGTTTCATTCACTCAGTTCATTTCAGTGAGCCCATAGTTGTCTGTTAGACTACGCGTTACCGTTTATGTTACTTTTTTGTTCCTGAGTAAATATACGAAAAGTTGTTTTGTGCGAATGTAGTGTTAGTTTTTGTGATAATTTTTTACCGTGAATGGTCAAGTAACCATGGCTGATCCATTGAACACTAGTTTTGGAATAAGAGAAATACTATCTGAACTTGAACGAAGTGATTGTGATGAACAAGAAAGTGATCATGATGAAACGTTTTTAGTTGTCTTCTATGGAATGTTATTTAAACAGCATTTTGATCAACTCATTTGTTATTTATGTCCATCAGGCATTGTCAACAAAAAATAAACCAATGACAAGAAGGGCATTTGCTAAAGAAATATGTGTGTTGAACTCTCCGCACATTCAGGGAAAACAAAAACTGCCAAATTTATCAAGGAATCTCAAACGCAACATTGAAGATGTTGTTGGCCCATCAACATCTGAGGCTCAAAATGTTATTGAAGAAGCAGGAACAAGGAAGATTTGTGCAGTTTGCCCAGCGAAAAAAAGGAGAATGACTCGATTCCAGTGCACAAAATGTTATAAGCATATTTGCTTGGAGCACCGAGGAATGCTGTGTGTAAAGTGTTCCAATAAAGACTGAAATTAACAAAAATCAGGAAACATAACCTCTAAGATGTAAATAATGTCATTTGTAAATAAATTTAATTTTTATTCATTTTTCCCTAAAGTAGTCTGAGAGACTACGCGTTACCATTTATTTGTGGCAAATAGGCGTTACCATTCTAGGGTTAATACCATCTTAAAAGTCTATAAACATAATTCAGTTCGATATTATTGTTCCAAATTAATTAAAAGTAAAATCATGTGTAAGATATTTAGTAATGGCCGGCTGCAAGTACAATGGCAATGTACATGTGTTATCTGCTCTATCTATCTATTTATTCAAGTTAAGCCCCATTTTACAAAAAATAATAATATACACAATGGCAATACATAAAGAAATCTTATAAAATGTAAGGAAAACACTCAATTTCAACAAGTAACAATTATAATCATACATCAAACACAAGTATACAAAACCACCTCAAACAGTAGAATAAATAGACTACACAATATAAAAAACAACAAAGCCATAACAAAAGAAAACTATAAATACAATGATAATCATAAATCAAACAATGATAAAAAGTTAACAAATAAATTTTGTGGCTTCAACATGTTGGACTCGTACCGAAAAAACCCATTATGTGAAATTTGTGGGAAAGAAACAACTGTAACTATGAGAGTACCAAATATGGTCGTCTTCAGTTTTCCTAATTTTTGTAATAATAATTTGTTTAATCACTATAAATATTAAATTCATATTTTAATTTAAAGTATATGATTGTTATTGAGGACTTTAGATACTTTTATATCGATTGATAGTCTAGGATTTGAGATGCGAGTATTAGGTATTATAGAAGACTACATTCTTCGATATAAAAAACCGGGTACGCTTATCGTACCCTACTCGGACCCTTTTATAATGCAGCCTACACGAGAGCCAAACGCCCTACATGTAGGCTTACCACTCTACCCAAGAGGGATTTGCTCCCTTTAGGATGGAAACTTTTGGTTTTTAGGCCTGTACTCACTGTATTCACTTATTATTGCCATCCTAGTCACTTAATAAGCCTTAAGCATTTTCCATATGTAACATCAACATAAAATGCTAAATAGGTCTCGTAAACTAGTAACCTACATTTTAACACTTACATAGAGTTGATGAAAAGTTTTCTTTCAGCTCATGCTTCCACTCTGGCATTAATTTTAGTGCAACCAAATAATGAGCAAAAGCTCTGCCAAATTTTCCTGCTTCATAATATATTTGTGCTTGTTCCTTGGATTTTAAAGCTACTTCATTTTTAGCTTCAGGTTTCATTATAAGGCTAAAGCATTCTTTTCATTAAATAAAGTTGAGGTTATGATTTTGTAAAGTTTAAAGTCATGTTGTTATTGTCTAGTGAAATAACTTATTCCGGCTCATTTGAATAAAAACTAAAACAAATTCCTAATTATTCATTTCCTATTAAAACGTTGACATATATTTATTTCCGCATAAAATATTAAGCTAGGCAAGCTACAAACAGTATACTGTAATTTCCTCTCCCCACATTTGTTTTGTTTACGTTTACACCTCACTTTACTCACTGACACAAAACAAAACAAATCAACAAAATAACAGATGTTCCTAGTGGAAGTCAAATCAGATTGTTTTTTCTTTGCCAGGTATGAAATTAAGAGGCTTCGGCTTCGGGATATCTTTTTGTAGTCCTGAACACATTAAACATGATATAACTTAGCCAATATGTTCTAATTTGCCACAAAGAATCTGACCTAATGAAAATTAATTAGTATGTTATTGCTATAGAATAAACATATTTTACATTACAAATCTTGTGTAGCATATTCAATAAAAGAAATGAAGAATACTATCGTACATATCCTCCAAGACTGAATGAAGAATTCATGGTAACGGTTTTCTTCTCGTCTGGGACCACAGACAGTCTCCTCTTGTTCTTTACTCTGGAACACTAGCTTATAAGGAACAACTTATGGCACCCGCTTTTTCACTACCGATCAGAATTAGCTGGCATCGAAATGGATTTTATTAAAAAAAGAAACATGTTATTTCTACCAAACTTTTCAACTGAAACAAATTTTCCTTCTAAACACTGTAAGGATTGAATCTCCCTATACTTCATCTTTAACTTTTTTCTATACAAAAGACTTACTTTATTGATAACTTTCTCTCATTTATCTGATTGTATTTGAAGATAAATCTTGTTTCTGTCAAAATAATTCGGTATAAATAAGATAAATTTTATTAATTAAGATGAAATATAGCAAGTAACATGTTACTGAACTGGTTTCATAATGTTCACGATAAGAAAATGGATAGACAGGTGGTTGGATCCAACCAAACAACTTAATAGGAAGTGAAAATACGTCGAAATAGATTTAAAAATCTGGGCCTTTTCGAGTTTTAGCGGTGATACTGGCGCGTAGTGTCGGATTTTATGATTTTGAGATCCTAGGCCAAGTTTTATATTCGGCCCCATATCTTCCTTGTATCATCTGAATAGTAAATTATGCCTATTTTCTAATAATAATAATAATAATACTTTATTGTCATGGACATATATACATGTATTGACAATGTCAGAATTGTTGAACGTTACATTGTTCTTAGTCATACTAGAGCAGTAAAAAAAAAAACAAAACTTAGCTGTATAAAATAGTAACAATGCATGTATTGCATGTAATGTAATAAATGTAACAATTTTTAAAACAATGTAAAATTGATAATAATAAATTAATTAATAAATAAGTATATAAATAGATAACATCACAAAAATTCAACAAGAGAACAAACAAATAAAGACTATTAGTAAGAACAGTGAACAAGAACAAAAAATAAACTATTTAAAGAGTCAACAAAGCAAAAAGGTATTGATCAACGGACAATATATTACAGAGTTATGCCAGGGTGTTCTAGGAATTCCTCAATGTTATAAAAAGGATTTGCTAACAGCCAGTCATTAAGTTTTTTTTAAGAAAAACCTTACAACTATACAATTTAAACTTATTATAGACTTTTTTGCACATGACAGAATGGCTATTTAACATTTTACTTAATCGGCATTGTTGAAAACTAATATTATCTTTATTACGTGTATTGTATGGATGTAGGTCTTCATTAAGTATCATTTCTGGTTAAAATTTTTTTAAGGAGTAAGCAGCAAGTTCAAAAATGTAAAAGATTTGACAACAGTGTTAATTTTAAAACTAATGGAATATAGGCTTGCAATGATCTAATGGGGCTGAGCCATTAATTATTCTAATAACCCTCTTCTGCAATTTTCAAAATCTCAACAATCCTTGGAGAGTTACCCCATACAAGCAAACAGTATTTCATTATTGACTGAAAGAAAGCGAAATATGCCATCCTAATATAATCTGTCGTTACACAATGTTTCAGACGTCTCAATAGAAATATAACTCTAGACAGTCTAGTTTTAATGTGGTCTATATGTGTTCCCCAGGTCAGCTGGTGATCAATAAAAAATACCAAGAAACTTAACATTATTAACAGTGTCCAAACTCTACAAGTTCCTGATTGTATGGCCTTAAGCTAAATATTACATTTTCAGTTTTACTTTTATTTAAGAGATAACCATTGGCTCGAAACCACACACCTGCCTCTTCTAAAGAGATCCTCACCAAGTCATTCAGCTCTACAAATATCATTTGAAACATTCAAGAAAGTTGTGTCATCAGCATAAAGGAAAGTTCTACTAATAACATTTACAGGCAAATCATTATACTTATTAAAAATAACAAAGGCCCCAAAACCGAGCCCTGCGGCACTCCATATTTTAGGGACAACTTCTTCTTGAGACCATTCTCCATCGATAAAAACCACCTGCCTTCCTATTTTCTAGATAGGACTTGAAAAGCCTCAATGAGCTACCCCCGAAAACCATAAAAAATTAAGTTTTTCTAATAGGTCCGAGTGATCAACACAGTCGAAAGCCTTGCTCAGGTCACAAAACGTTACCTGAGCAAAGGCCCTGCTCTCAAGGCCTGCAAAATTTCAAAAACCAAACTATCTATGGCATCAAGCGTGGCCATAGATACCTCCCATAGATAGCGTGGTCTTTACCCCTCCTAAAACCAAACTGAAATTTGGACAAAATGTTTTTCTCTTCCAAAAAAGTAACAACTTGTTCATAAATTATAATTTCAATCAATTTTGGATACAACAGGTACAATTGAGACTCGGGTGGGCGATAACTTTCAGGTTTATCTCTCGGACCTTTCTTGTAGATAGGACAAACCTCTGGAGATTTTTAAGCTCTTCAGGAAAATTTCCTTCTTTAAGTAAACAGTTGACACATTTAGTAATAGGTTCGACACAATAAAAGGTAGTATTTGCTTCAAAAGAGTATTAGAAATGTAATAATAATCATTGCTGCAAGAATCACTCAAATGTTTTGCGGCCTTAAGAACATCATCTGTTGACACGAATTTCCACTCAAATAAGCTAATATTACTTAAACTAACTGGGCAAACATTTTTAAGGAGAGCTTTAGTAGTAACAGCAGGTTTTTCGATGGCTTTTTTATTTTTTTGCTTGAACAACTGCTTCTATACAATAATTGTTAAACATATTTGGTGAAATCAAGGGCTCTTGGCCTCTTTTGCCATGTTACAGTTTTTTCTTTATTAAGGACCAAGCTGCCTTACACTTGTTCTTGCTAGAATCTATTAGCTGACTGTTATAAGCTACTTTGGCAGCAGAAATGTTATTGGTTGTACTCTCTCTTTAGCACTTTCAGCTGATTTTTAACTGTATTACTACCAGTATTCTGTGTACAAAAAATCAAGAGACAACAACCTATCCTTTAAAGTTGCCAAGTCAGATGTGTATACTTTAATTGTGATTACGGATTGTCAGATTAACTTAAAATAAAACCTACAGAATTAAAAGCTTGATTTTTTAAAACTCTTTAAAACGCAATTTTAAACTAAAAACATAAGCATATATTAATTCTCTGTTTATATTTACAAAGAGTGTATGGGCTATCTCAAAGTAATACAGTTTTATTTAACTTTTTTGGTGTTATGATATATTTAAATTTTAAATGTTATATTTCCAGTTCTGTGTATTTCTTTTGTTTAATAAATAATTCTACAGTTTTATAAACTATTTATTTATTGAACAGTAGTCATTTGGTATCACAATTTAAAAATGAATCACTATAGGAATAAATATAATTAATTGTCCTACATAGAACCTTAAATATAGCAATCTTGATAAATCATACCAACAGTTGGAACTCAACAACAGGAACCTAACTAACAGCTACTATTTTTGTATTAATGCTACATCGTGAACCTTCACCCAATCAGAAACATGATACAATAACTAGTGCTTTTTTAATGTGGTATCCAACTAGTACGCATAACAAGGAAGAAATAAATAATGGAATCAGCTACAATAAATAAATGTGAGTTAACCGGGCCTATCATTACGTTTTATTCACTATAATAGATACAGGAAGGGTTAATCTCTCAATCGAGAGGGTCTATACTGTTCATTATTTTTTTATTAATTACCTGTCTGCTAATGCGAAGCCCTTTTTATACACATGTGTAGATGAATTTGCTGTTATCATTAAATTACAACATTAATGATCTCAATAATCTTGTATGATCTTCTTTAACAGAGGCACCGGAATGGTTTAATTAAAATATTTTCTCGCCTAACATTCTCAGCCCCATGTGAGTATCGCTAGTCAGAATGTATAGACTTACGGGAGAGTAATATAGACTGCTGGGGCTGAAACTATTAAATCGCAACACATGGCTAGTTCAAATACACAATATAATTAAGATAAAAACCAATAAATTATTTTTATATAAGGAAAAGTCCATAATACATTACATTCAAATTCTGTTACATATCTCAAAATTATACTTAGTAAGCATAGCTAGGCACCACATGTTGATATAGTGATCAGCAAAATACGGGGTGTCTATAAAAGAACTCCGGGGTTTTAAGACAAAATATTTTAATAAAGTAAAAAACGTACATACATGTTTTATACATGATTAGAAAGCTTACACTTTCAAGATTTTTTAACAACTTAGTAAAGTTCAATGTGAGCTCCGTTAGTGGCACGGCACACGTCGAAACGGTATTCTACCTCTTCCCATGTCCTGGCGAGCATGTCTGGGGGAACGGACGCCACGCAATTCACTATTCGTTCCCTGAGATGGCGAACATTTCGAATTTTCTCCGCATAAACAAGATTCTTGATATGCCCCCAGAAGAAAAAGTCCAACGGAGTCATATCAGGGCTCCTTGGTGGCCATGGAATAGGTCCTTCCCTTCCAACTCACCTGTTACCGAAACGAGCGTCCAGTGACTCACGCACACGCAAACTGAAGTGTGGCGGCGCCCCATCTTGTTGGAAGTAAAACTAAACCTTTCTCCGCCTCAATGTCATCCAACTGAGGATAAACATACTCCTATAACATGTCACAATAGACATCACCATTGATATTCCTTTCGGCAAAAATGAAGGGACCTATGACTCTGTCATGCATAAGAGCACACCAAACATTCACTTTGGGCGTGTCACGTTCGTACTCAATAAACTCATGGGGCGGCTGTGAACCCCAAATTCTGCAATTATGCCTGTTTACAGTTCCGTTCACATAAAAAGTAGCTTCATCACTAAAAACCACACTTAAAAAAAAAATCATTATCTTCATCAATTTTAGCCAGCATGGAAACAGAAAAGTCGAATCTCTTAACCTTGTCTGCCGGTTTGATATGGTGTAAAAGTTGAATCTTATAGGCAGTTAAACGAAGTCTTTTATGAATTACCTTATGGACTGTTAATCTTGGTAACCCCAATTCCTGACTGCGTCTTGTTACCGATTTCTTAGGGCTTCGAGTGCATGAAGCTCGGATTCTGTCTACATTCTCTTGAGACACACGCGGCCTACCCGGCGACTTTTGCTTCAAAACACTTCCTGTTTCCTTGAACGCACTTAACCACTGACGAATTGTTTTGTCTGTAGGCGGGTCAACACCATAGCTACGTCGAAAGTTTCTTTGTACAGTAACAACAGAATTAGTTTCTATGAGCCAAATAACACACTGAGCCTTTTGTTGAGGGGTCGCCATAGCGCGGCAGTCCAGACGACACTGACTGCCTGCCGCAGCCGCTACGTCATTTCAAGGTCAACGCTCCGCAGTGCTGCCAACTGTTGAGAGAAACATTCCCAATTGGTATGAGTAAAACTCTTTGAGCTGCTTGTTTCAAAGGAATTGATCAAATGTTGCTATCTTTTATAGTTTTAAAAATATTAATTTTTTAAACCCCGGAGTTCTTTTATAGACACCCTGTATAGCGTTATTATGTTGCAAAGGTGTTACAATTTGCCCCAATCAAATATGTTGTATCCTCACTATTTGCCTTTTTTCAGTCAATTATGATATGTGACTGAAATGAGGTGATCTGAATTAACGGTTTAACCTGTTATGGTCATACAAACAAAACTCATGAAGTTCTCCGAATCACAAAGAAATTTTAGAATGCTCAAACACTCCCCATTGGATTCCCAGTGAAGGATCTTTATATCAGTATCTTAATATTTTAACTGTTTATTAAAATGTTGTTTTTGACATAACCATACAATATATTTGAATATTTTTTGGCACTCTTAGAATAAGAAACGATGTCTATTCTTATCCCACACAATGCCAGTTAAAAATATTTTCACGTTATTGCAGGTTAGTAAAACCCCAAAACAGTCACTTGTTTTTAAGCACAAAATTTGAAAATATGTTACCAAAATCTGTATCTACTCTTTGTTTGGAAATATTTAAGGCCAAATGCTATAACTGGGTGGTTTTAAATACTTTAATTCATTCTCTGAATTTGAAGTTTAAAGGATGAAAATAATATATTCTAGTGTTTTACAAACACATATCATTTATAACATTGTACCATTATTGCCACATTGATATTTTTTGTATTATCATTACTGAAATGTTCTTCTTGACTTTGTCTACGACCTCTTTGTGTTGATAACAATAAATATTCATTATTTGTTGTTCGTTATCTCTTCCATATTTATGTTAAGAACTTAACGAATTATTTATTGTGTTACCAATGTCTGAAGTATATGAGGTCTTTTAAAAAAATATCGCGACTTTGATTTCCCGGGTTACATATATTCGATTTTTTGCAGTGTTATGTTGGTATATATGTCACTGACGTATGCCAAAAAATTTCATCAATTTTGAATGTTCAGTTAATTGCTGACAGCTAATTTGCTTGATTGTTTCGTGGTTCGTCTTCGATTTGTGCCTGTTCGAAAAAATTGATAAAAGAATCTGTATCAAATTTTGTGTCAAAAACTAAATTAAGTGCGCGGACGCATTCCGATTGGTGTATGTGGCTAATGGAGAAACTACCTTGGACCGAAGCAACGTTTATCGTGGTACCAAACGTTCTCAGAGGGCCGAGAAGATGTGAACGACGAAGAGAGTGCCAGACGCTCGAGCACGTCAAGAACAGACGAAAACAATAATGAAGTGAAGAAAATAGTATTGGCCAATCGTCCAATCACTCTTAAGGAAGTTGCCGAGGACCTGAACATATGGATTAGCTCTTATTATTCGATTGTTAACAAATGATTTTTAGACATACTATTCGATTTTTACAAAGGTTTTGAACCAAACACACCAACGCACTACCAATGCTAGTGAGCTGTTGGACTCTGTCTGCGATGAACCAAATTTTCTCCAGAGGGTCATAACCGGTAATGAATCATGGGTTTATTGCCATGACGTATAAACCAAAGCTCAATCATCCCAGTGGAAGCTGCCGCACGACTCAAGACCAAAAAAGCGCTCAAAGTTCGGTCGAATGTAAAAATTTTGCTTAATTTTTTTCGATTACAGGGGCGTGGTGCATCATGACTTCTTACCACAGAGTAGAACTGTTAATAAGGAATATTATCGGCAAGTTCTGCACAATTTGCACGAAACAATCCGCCAGAAACGCACGGATTTGAGGAAGAACACCATGATAACGCCCCTGCTTACACATCGTTCCTTGTGCGCGATTTTTTGGCCAAAACAAACACACTAATGATGCTGTATTCCCCAGATCTGCTCCCTGTGACTTTTTCTTGTTCCTAAAACTGAAGAGGCCCATGAAAGGACGACGCTACGCTACGATTTACGAGATAAAGACACCATCGAAGTAGGAGCTGAACAAGATTACAAAAAAACGGCATTTTTAAGAGCTCGGAGGATTGAAAGAAACGTTGGCACAAGTGTATAATATCTAATGGGGATTACTTTGAAGGGTACACAATTAACACACATCAGATTGATTAATAAATAAATACTTTTTAAAATAAACAAAAAAACAAACAATCAAAAGTTGTGATATTTTTTTAACAGACCTTGTAGAATAAAACTCATCATTACTTTATATACAGTGTGTGTATATCAGTGGCGTATATAGAAAAATATTTTGGGGGGGGGGCTGAAATACCGGGGGGTCGGGGGGTATAGAATACCCCCCAGTAGAAGGGGGGTCCGGGGGTCATCCCCCGGGAAAATTTTGCCAATTTAAGTCTTAAAAACACAGGTTTAAGGTTTTTGGCATGTATAAACGCTAAAATGGAAAGAATGAAAATCACTCTTTCGGGGAGATTTTTAAGTTTTTCATGGCGAGTTTCCTTCTTTTCGAGCAGGTTTCACTTTTCCATTTTAGCGTTATTATGTTTATATAGAAGGACCTGTATCCTTTGTATATTATTTTTGTATAAAATTAAAATTCAAAACTTAAGTGTCTGCTAGTTTGGTAGTTTTCAGTTGTTAAAATAGAAAATAATAGAGGCTATAAAGTCCTATTTTTAAAATCTTTGGTTTAAAATAGTTGTTATACAAAGAAATATATTGTCGTACGTATCTAAAACACAACACACCACAATATTATAAGTTTGAAACTAATAAATGTTGACTATATACTATATTTATTTTAGCAATTGAATTGTTATTTTAGTTTTTTTTAATTTTACCTTAATGAAATCAGAAATAGTAATTTCAGTATGCACACAATTCAAATATTTATATCGTTAAAAAACTAAAATCTCAAACAGCCTTCCAAGCTACAATAACCAGTTATTGTAGGCCTACTTTATGAACTGTTACAAGGGAAGAAAATGAAATATAGCTAAAAGTATTCATGAAACACTGTTTATTGTCATTTTACAAAACAAAATCCAAATTTCTAGACTTCAGTGAAAATTGTTTTAAAACTTCCTCATCAGTTATGGTAATGTCTCTATGAATAGATAAAAGTGCAAGACCATTCAACCTGTTTTCCGAAGTTGTGTTTCTCAGATACGTTTTAAGTCTTCGGAGAGATGAAAAGCTCCTTTCTGCAGAAGCCACTGAAACGGGTAAAACCGCTAACAATTTCAAAATATTAAACATGTTTGGGAAATAGTCTTTATCACATTTTTCAAGAGCAGAAATTGCAGTTTTTGGCAAACTTTCTTTTTCTTCACGATTCCACTTTTGTTTCCACAGTAGAAATTCACTTCGTACCTCATCTCTGAAAGATAGATCTTTTTCATAAAACGTCAGGGCAGGTTCCAGGGATGAAAATTCCGTTTTAAATGCAGTGCTCAGGAAGAACATTCTGTAGTGAGTCGATTACTTCCCTGTGGTTTTTTAAAACGCTCCTGAAGTGAACAGCAGAAATCGTCAAGGTATGGTATTCTTCCACGTTTGTATAAGGAGTATTGCAGCGATTAGTTTGCTTGCGACATGTATGGGGGGTTTCCTCTTTGATACCTAATTTGTCAGTGCTTACTTTTAGCTCACTGAACAAAGCCTGGAATGTCTCTTCTGCTTTGCTTCGCCTTTCCTTTACTAGTTCCAATACATTGGAAATCTGTTTGTTGGCTTGAGCAAGATCTATATCTTTCTTTTGGAGCATCTCTGAAAGGCGGATAGTCAAAGAAAGCAAGTTGTTCAAAATAAAATAAAAAGACATGCAACAAACTGAAAACTGGTCACGGAGGCAATTAGTGTGTGTGCTTTTACAGAAGCTTCTGCAGTCGATTCTTCTTCAATAGTTGATAGAGCGGTAATTATAGGCTCCAAAGCTTCTTTAAACATTATAACTGAATCGTGGCGTTGCACCCAGCGAGTCTCACACAGACATATAAGTTTTTTTCTTTTCATCTCAGGGCAGCATTCAGAAATACTTGACTTAAGTATCGCAGTTCTCTTAGCTGACTTGTGAAAGAAACTACACACCTCACTGATGACACCCATACAATTCCTTATCATAGGGATTTTTGATGCATCAGATAGACATAAGTTAAGAGAGTGAGAGGAACAATGTGTGTATATGGCTGAGGGTACTTTTTCACTTATGTATGCTTGTACCCCTCTGAACTGGCCACTCATGACAGAAGCCCCATCATATCCTTGACCACGTAAATTGTTTAAATCAAGTCCAAGACTGGTTAGACTTGACATTAATGTATTGGCTAAACCTTGACCTGTTACATCATACACGGGTACAAAAGCCAGAAAATCTTCCCTAATTTTAAACAATTCCTCGTCAACATATCGGACACAGAGGGAAAATTGTTCAATTTGGCTAATGTCTGTTGTCTCATCTGCTAATACTGAATAAAATACAGATTTTTCTCACGTTGGATACAATTTTTGACTGTATTTGGGAACCAAAAATACCTATAATTTCATTTTGGATAACAGAACTAGTATACATAGTTTTGCCACCACCAGTTTCTAGCTGTGTTTTAAGATTATTGTCCCCGTAATTAGCCCTGTACCTTAATAAAGAGCGAAAATTACCATCATTTTGTATAGGCTCGTCAAGATCCACTCTTCCACCATCACGATGCCCTCTAAGAGCAATTTGTTGCCTTCCACAAAATCTAATTGTCTGGATTATCGGTATAATTCTATTTTTGTTTTCTTGAACATTCATTTTTCTCTGCATGTTGATACTGTTTATCACACTTTCTGTTTTTCCATGTACTAAGGATTTTACGTCTTCAGCCATTAACATTGCAGTTTTATGATATTGTTTATTTTCATGTTGCATGAAAACCTCCCTAGCTTTCTTAAGCTTTGTAGTAAGTGGTTTTGATACTAATACTCCTAAACTCTGATGGTTTCCTTTCCCACCTGTGTTGTGTGAGAAAAAAACACAATATTTACACAGGGCCCCTTCCTTTGCTTCCGAATAAGCTAACCATTTGAAGTCTTCCAACCACTTATATTGAAAAACTTCTGTTATTTTCAACTTTAGGAAATTCGTAACTACGTTGAGGCTTCCAACAGTTCTCAATAATTGAAATTTTCTCTTCATTTTGAAGTGAAAAGGAAGTTGAGGAGCAGTAATGACCAATATCATTGATATTGTGAACTAACAAAGTGTGATTACTCTCGTTAAGGTTATGTTCAATTTCACCTGTGTGATCCTTGATCTCAACAACGCTGCCAGTTGATGTAGCACAAGTGGAGGGACTCGGTGTTATTTCAAAACGATGTCTGCTCGTCGATCTCAGACGAAACACGTTTTTTCTTCACGAAAAAAGCTTGAATCGAACTCTGTCTCTTCATTTTAAATGTTTAATGTAGCCTATGTACTTCACACGTAAACTGTCAACTATAAAGTAATCAGATCATGTTTAAATAACGCGACAACAAAACATATCACTTGATAACAGTCACTACAATCACAGCACATATGCATACAGCACTTAAAATGTGATACGCACTAGACAACAGCAGACAATGGCGTGGTAGTGCGGAATGAGGTCAGGTGTGGTGGGAGTGGGTGGGGGGTTGTAGGAGGAGGAGGGTTGCTAGGCAGCGGGGCCGCGGCGACACGTCATCGTCATATACGCATGCCTGGCGCTGGCACTACACGAGCGGCCGACGCGACAGTCAGGAGCGTCAGGCTACCTCGCACTCTTTACAGTTGCAACGCTTATTTGCATGCTTACAAAATATTAGTAATTTCAACCTCTGAAAAAAATAAATATTGAATATTGTTAGGTATCATAATGTATTCTTAAAATTCCACTATAAACTATAATACTAATGTAGTCGAAAGTATAGAAGCACAGCTTATTGAAAATAAAAATAAATTATCGTATATAAGTTATAATATTTTTTTTGTGTTTCAAATTTCGGGGGGGGGCTCGAGCCCCCTGAGCCCCCCCTTATATACGCCCTTGGTGTATATAGTATTATTTGTTCACAATAAGACATTTGTTATTTGTACTGAATTTCATACAAATTGAGTACTACTCTGAAATGTGTATTGTTAATTACACACAATATGGCAAACCTGTGTATTTTTAATAGGATTAAAAGAACTTTAATGGCACAGATTAGCAAACATTATTCCTACAAATTATATCAAATTCATTTTGGATACACCAGACTGCAAAGTTACAACAATTATAGGCTAAAACATACCTTGTCATACAGTCCAAGATGTATAATCAAGTCCCTAGATATCAGCAACACAGACTAAATTTATTAAAAAAATCTTCCGTCACAAGCAGGAGTCAGATTTCATCACAACTCTCAGAATTTGTGAACGTTGAGTTTTAGTTGAATTCACCTTCCTCTTAGTGCTGAGTCTGGAATTTGATGCTGTCACAGACTTGACTCCTGAACTAAGGAGTCATGTTTGTCTGAAGAGATAAAAAAAGTTTGTGACGAAGAAGCTCAAAATGAACTCTTTACACCCTTTTGAGACACACTTAGACTGCAAAATATAGTGCGAAATCTAGGTGAAGAGGCGTTATCATTGTTTTCATCAGGTGCACAATTGAGACAATGATGAGACATGAGAACACTCTTATCTGATGTTACAAAGCGCGTCATTATGATGTGTGTTAATTTGTTTAATTTATTCTACTTGAGAATTTAAAGTAGATTTTGTATAGAAAATCATCCTATTGCAATTGTCCTCACATTATGGAAAATATCTTCATACCTACACCGAAACATGTCTTCAGTGCCATCCTTAGGGTTAGAGCGAGTGGAGCGTCCGCTCCAGGCCTCGGGCAGTGAGTGGAGTATTTTTATGTTATTGCAGATACTGCAGCACAGTCCTGTGAAAAAAAGGTTTGAACAAATTGCTAATTTACGATACTATGTATGGATTTTTGTATCATGTCAAAGAACTAAAAGCAATAAAAGAAGACCAATTGTTTCAAAAGTGTAAAGACCTAGATTGTTTCCTAAGTTTTGCTTAAGAAGAAAAATGTGTTTGTGGGAATGAACTTTGTACTGAACTTAAGGTTTGTTGTGAACTCCTATCGGCTGAGGTGGAAAACAGCTGTGGGAATTTTGAGATCTACTAACAGAATTCAAAACCCAAGTTCCAGGGCATTTATTACGTATAGTATTTGACTGACTATACCTGTTACTGTGGCAAACGCAGAAAGGAGTTTTTCCTGCTTGAAACTTGTCAAGACATTTAAGATCGTCCATGGATCAAGAAAGGCTAATCATCCCTGGCAATGTTATCAATTGAATCTGACACGACAGCCAAAATCAATTTTTATAACATTATTGACTACTTCTCTGGAATGAAAGGAAGAAAAGTACAGATCATAATATTAAGGTAGCCTAAAATTACAATTCTTGTGACGCAATTTAAAAAATTATTGAACCATGGATTATGGAAAACTGAATTTACAGTATTATTTTTTATCGTCAGGAAAAATCGATATGTTAAAAATATTTGGTCCCTTAGTTCCAGAAAATACCTGTAAAATATATTACATAAATAAAAAAGCATTTTATGGTCTGTATTAATATTTATTACAACTTGTTATCCCAATTATTATGATCCCATTACTTCTAAATCTTCTTTGTTTGAAGTTTGTTTTTGACGATGGAAAGGATTGTGCAGAAAACAGGATTTTTCTGGACATTTGCCTTTACCCAGTTATATTATTTTTCTGTTAATTTTTTTCTTACATTAAAGAATCTTTTAGATAGAATGGAATTAGATGAATTTTTAATGTTAAACCAGAAAATTGTCAGATTTTGGATATTGTAACTTTTGATAAATTTTAACATTAATTTGCATAACTGGAATTATTAAATTAGTTCTGAAATTAACTTTTACCTTATTTGTATCCACTTTAGCTGATCTTGGGTCAAGTAGTAAATTACCCAGGATAAATAGGATAAATAGTTCACTGTACTTAGTAAACAATTAATAAACACATAGTACTCGTAATTAATAGGAGAACTAAAGAAGGTGGTAAACATTTTTTGTTTGGATCTAAAATGACTGAACTTGAAAATATACAACTAAACTGGGTGTGTCTAAATTCAAAATTTAATATCTAATACAAAGCTGTTCTTTTTACATATCTTTCGTTAATTACTTTCATGACAAATTTTATCTTACAAGGATTGAGTTCTACTTCTGTTAAGAAATTTGTAATTGTATATTAATATTTTGAAAAGTTTGTTGTCCCTAAATTATTTAAAATTTAGCTTGTAAATATTTTAAATCTTTTGGTACAGAGATACTTTTTACTTTTAAGTGTTATAAGAAATTCAAGACAAAGGGAATAATTACACTGTAAATAATTATACAGCTGAGGTTTTATAGTTAGTATCATTTTATGATTTTTAACATGAGTTCAAGTATAATTTGGTCATTTCATTAAAAATCAAAATAATTTAAAATATTTATTCAATTACCCAAAACCACAGCACAACTATTTGTATCTAATATATATATACAGCCGCATATATTGTATATATTTGTATATAGTTTCACAGCAAGTTTGGCTATGCTGGCTCAACAAGGTGCTGGCCCGGATCTATCCCGTAATGTATTTGGTCGCCCAGCTGGTAGGCCCATGCCATCCGCTCCGTAGTAAAATACACTCCTACCTCCCCACTGTGTGAGAGGGTGATAGCCCCCGCTCCATTTTTTAATCTCTTAGTCATCTCCTTGCACTGATCCTCACTAGCATCTTGTGCTGATTTACCTGCAAAACAAAACACTTTTGTAGATGGGTGAGGGTACGTTTACTTTATCACTTTGCACTTTGATTTGAACTTATGATTGTCCTCTCAGCTCATGGGGCTACTATAGATAACAATAGGACTTCTTTCTAATATGTAGGACTTTTACGAACACGTCCTGTCCCACAGCTCACCCAAGCCCTCTAGATGGGCCTTGCTGTTTTGGCCATTTCGAAGACTTTGTGAACTAAAAAAAACTCTCCAAGAAAACACAAAGTATGATTTAGGATTTATCGTGTTAGGTCAAAGTCTATCATTTGAATATCTACGGCATGGGAAGGATTAAAATTGGTTAACCTATAACTTATATTAATTTAAGAACAAATAATAAATAACAAGTCGATAAAGTTTTAACCTTGAAGCTAATAAACTTTGTCAATTGTTTGAGAATTTCGAGTTGAAGTAACTCGTAGTAACTTGAAGTAACTTGTACATGGTTGCACAAATTCCAAGTGGTGACACAGAACCTAGCCGAGCTGAGAAGACATCTACTGATAATTCTACCTGATCTGAGTGAGAGATAAGTATGGGTTGCACTTAATGACCTGACGAGTGCAAAGGATTATATTTGTCTTGAATTAAAACATTATATGGAAACTATTTTGTGAATACCTTGCTGTATTTTATACAAATAAAGTAATGTATATATTTATTACATCCAACTTAGTAGAATAAATAAATAAATATATATATATATATATATATATATATATATATATATATATATATATATATACTCATTACTTATCATCTTGAGACCCAAGAGCAAAAATTTGATACTGAGATACTTATTTTAAAGTAGATATTGTGTTCAAGCTAACGACCAGTGCTGAACCAATATTTGTAGAACTTTACAAAACTGCCTGTGTCTTATATTTCAACTTAAAGAATGTTTTGAGTTATCTGCACCTCTTGTGACCTGAATCAAAACAACCATTTATTTAAATGTTGATATAAACTTTGGAAATATGGAATATAATATTTTTTTAACACAATAATTCCTGAAATAGCAAGCAAATTTGAGTGAAATTCAGCATACCCACTTGTCTTCACTTGTATGGGTTTGTGAGCCAAAACAGTACCTTATATTTATAAAATGGTGGTGGTTAGAAAATCTTTAAAAAAACTACATGGTTCAGCCAAGTAGCTAGTGCTTTAAAACTTTATAGATTTCAATCTAATTTAATTTAATGTGTTACATTCCTGTTAAAATTTTAATTGCGTGGATCAGCTACCACACAGAAAACAGAGATAGCTTCGTGGACTGACGATTTTAGATATTTGTTATAAATCTTAATTTAAAAACTTTCATATAGATTATATTATAAACATCATCAATCCGTTTTATTTTATTATGTTTATAAATATTAAATATTTTTTTTAAACTAATGATTAATGGCTAGTGCAGCAGGACATTTTATTTATATTCACGATTTTATTTTATGAATATTCGTTGTAGACTATCTATAATGAGAACTGTGGAATGGCGACAAATGAAACCTTTTCCGTCACTCCCTAGAGTCTGCTTACCATAAATGAAACATTTCACAACATCTGAAAGAATATATATAAAATATACGTATGTATATAATATGTGTATATAAAAAATGTCAAGTGACTGACCATTAGCAATGTCACTGAGAATGCGCTGCGCCAGGTTGAAACGCATAATGGTCTCGCCGTGACCAGTGGTGCTGACTGCGCCACGCATGTCATCTGCGTACCCTCCAGAGCCCAGCAACGGTGTGTCACCAATCCTACCATTGTACTTGCCTGTGATGCCTCCAGTGGAAGTGGCAGATGCCAGATGTCCAGTAGTGTCTATAGCTACACAGCCAACAGTGCCCACCCCACCTTCACTGGCATAAAAATAATAACAAATTAAACAATTTTTTTATTTGTTCTCTTAGGACAAGAAGCTCATAAATTGCACTTAGTCCTGTAAGAACCTTTGCGCTGCTTCCGGAGTGATAGGATATTCAGGATGGGTAAGGTTAGGGGTAGGGGCTGCCTCCTATCGAGGTCCATGAGGAAGAATTAGGGCACTACATCTCAAAGTCATCCCGGAAGAAGGGGAGGCCAGCTCTAAACCAGCCTCTCCAGTTAAAGTAGGCAGGGGGTGGCACACCCTTGTTGAGGTTAACAAGAACCTCTGAGGTAAGGGAACAAACCCCACCAACTCCAACAGTCATCCTCCACAGTAGACTAGACCTATCGAATTGCCCATGAACCCCAGAATCTCAACATTTGCGGTTAGTGATATGCCGCTACTACTGGATATCCATAAGGTTGCCCAGATTGAAGTGGCACATCGGTTTTTGCTGTGCCCAGTGGTGGGTTCAGAAACCAGCCAGAAAGTGATCCCTGCTGGGTAAAATTAAACTACTATATACCACATAAACATAGCTATGGTTGGAAGGGATGATTTAATGTGAATGTTGAGTTCAGGTCCATTTCACCTTTTAGTGCAGTGTCAACGAAATCTTATGCTGTCAGAGACTTGACTCCTGGAATCTGGAATCCACGTTCATGTCAAGAGATCCAAATAACTCAGTGATGAAGAAGCTCAAAATGAACTCTTTGCATTGTTATGACATTGCCATTTTGCTTGATGAAGATATTCGATCTGATTCATCTGATCCAACAGATACTGGAGTGTTCTACCTAAATAAATATTGTTGTTATCAGGCACCAGACAACAGAATTTTATAATTAACAATTTTAAAATATGGTAACTACAATCATAAAAATTTTGTTTTGAAAATATGTATATTTTTTATCAAAGATTCTGTCTAAAATGTATTATACATTTTATATTATAGCCAGAATCATAGACAACTCAACATCATATTCAACGCAATCATAACCCATACATCAAAACATCATACTCAAACATAACTCAATCAGACGACTTTTTTACTTTTTTAAGCTCAAAATATGCCAACATTCTTGTTGTTTATATATTTGAGACCTTCCTTAGATATGTGAGAAACGAAAAAATCACTTATCTTCCAGAAACTGAAGAAGTACTTTTTTCAGACTAAAAACGTGAAGTATACAAATTAGCTTTAAAATAAAGACAAGTAGTTGGTGAAAACAGGCCTCAGATAACTTGAGTGGCAGTAGAGGCTTAGATGTTAGTAATGAATGATGTAAGTTTGTTAGAAATTGGTTGAAAGAAAAAGTGCTTTATTATGTTAAAAAATTCATTGTTTATAAGATTAGTGACATGGTTTTTTAACGAGTACTTATCATTTTTACATGTAAAAACTTTTTCTGCTACTTTAAAACTTGTTTTTAGATTTTTATGATTAATTCATCCTGTTGTTATTGTAATTACAGTTTAATAATTTGTTTCTGTTGTTCTCATACTATTTTAATTTATATCTGTTTATTTTTTTCCTGTAGTTTTATTATACATTTTACCATAGTTTTAATAATGATTCAGGCCTGGTAAACTATTAATATGTAAAATATGAAAATGAGTGATGAAGATAATTGTATATTAATTTACTGTTATGTTTACTAAAAAAGATTCTAGATTCAATATTTATTTATTTAATGGAAACCCCTTTTGACAAACAATTTACAACAATAACAACACTGAAATTGACAGCAAATTTCTAAGTAATCAAACAACAAAATATTTACAGTCAACAATAATAATAACAGATATTTTACAATTTCAAATATGGCACTAACATTTGTAAGCAGTTTGGCTAAAATGCCAAATCATTGCAGCAACCAAATAACTTCACTGAAACTTTTATATACAATATTTTCCCCAATTTAAGTGGTAAAACTTGTAAATTGTAACAATAGTAATAGAATTTACTGAAAAAATTTAATGTTTTAGAAACTGAAGTTTTGGTTACCAGTACTCTTAAACACATATTTCTTCAATGATTTATATACAATTTTTACAATGCATATAAAATATATTTTAAACACTTCTCATTAGTGCTTTTTTATCTCATTTAATACAAAAACTATTAAAATGTGTAAATGTTTTCGAATTGGTACATTTTATATACAAATTACTAAAAATCATGCTCAAATAAGATACATTTATTATATTTGATTTTTTTCAACAATAATCACATTTTGCATATTCTCGATTTGTTATAAAAATTTAACCTGTACTGTCTTTTGAGTTGAAAGTAAAATATATTTATTGTTATAATTTTTTAACATTTCTTTTTTATTGTTTTAAAAGCAAAACATTACTTTTGACTGATAATAATGGCATAGACAGATTAAACTTTCCGGAGGGAGAATTGAATGTCCGGGAGTTCTTGGGATTTTTACTTTTACAAATTTTTACTTTATTGTAATGTTTTAAAAAAATGTATAAATCAGATACTAGAAATGAACAAAAAACTGTATAGTCCAAAAACTTCTCATTTTTGCCAACCAAGATACGCATAGTAAGCATTTAAAAATTGAAGCGCTATTTCCAATACTTTTTTAATAAAACTGAAATATAGGTAATTTAACATGGGCGATGTATGAATTTACTTGTGTCTTTAAGAAGGAAAAATTGCTATTTTGTTGCACAGTGTTAAATGACGGGAAAGTAACATAGCTAGTGTTAGTTCAGGAACCTTACCCAATCTCCATTTTTGGGGTAATATTGCCCTGCTTGAAGTTCTGAAGAGCTGCCTCAGCTGCAGGAGTCTTGAGGTACTCGTCAGTCACTCTTGGGATTCCCATTGCAGAGGCAAATTCGTTGACAGCAGAGCCACCAAGGAAGGTGTGCGGTGTCTTCTCCATTACCAAACGAGCTAGTGTTATAGGGTGAGCTATGTTCTTCACCAGTGTAACAGCTCCTGAGAACATACAATGATGTAAACATTTTAGGTGAATTAATTTTGTATTAAAAATGTGATCATGCCATACTTGTGTGGTATAAGATTATTATTCCACTAATGTGCTAAGATCTTTGCTTCACATTATAATATTTAACTATATAAGTTATGTTAGCTTTCATAGTGTTTACACTTTCACATACAGTAATTCCATTGCCAAATGCAGCTTAAAATCCATCTTTTTTTTACTTTTCTTGCTATGGATTTATGGATGGGATTATCCATATTGGTAGTCTTAGTTAGTTGAGCCTCTACATTAAGAAATCCAAGGTTTTACAAACATTATTGTGTCATTGTAAATTGCAGCACAGTTATCACTCTTTTTAAAGTAAAAAACAATACTTCAGCACTTGCAGGGATATTTAAAAAAAGATTGCAGTGCAGTACACTCCACATGTTTTGGAACAGCAACAACAACTTGCTTTTTTTAGTAAAACTGACTCCCTCTTTAGAAAAGGAACTTAGAAATTTTCAAAAGAATATATAGAGTTATATATATATATATATATATATATATATATATATATATATATATAAACTCTTTTGAAAATCTCTAACATATAAACCTAAGAATTCATATTAAATACTTTAGTGTATTAATTCTTCTTGGAGATCATTCTGATATTTTAGTACTAAGTCACTAGATTTTGTTTTCATGTTATCTTCAATCACCTGAAAAGGACTGAGAAAATCTAAAGAATGTTTTTAAGTGATTAATTTTTTGAGTGATTTCCGGCACCAACTTCATTAGACTGGAATTATTAATTTTTACCTCAAAAATATTGTATTTTTTAATTGAATACTTGATATCAATTAAAGGTAATATCATCACCTACCTGCATTTAAATCTCTTCCTTCTGCAATTAGTGCTTCCATCTCTATCTCTCCTTCCAAGGTCAAAATAGAACCTCGTCCTAAAACAATATATCAAACAATTTAAAAAAGATTAAAATAAATATGTTCAATGACCAGATGGATCTGGTGGGGTGAAGATCAAATCCCATCCTTAATTTTTTTTGTATCTGACTGAGCAATAGCAATAAACCATAATGTTTTTTTTACTGATTTTTGCTTTCTTTGTACCTTTTTAAATGTTTATCCACCATTCACATGAATATTATACACTATTAGCCTAATGGTTAATTAGTTTATACAAGCCTTTGAACTATATAGCAAATCCAAATAATTTGTTCCAAAATGGAGATTTTGCTTGAAATTCTATTACTTTAGTAATGCTTGTTATATTTTAACGAATTCAGTGTCACCAGTGCGCACAGTAAATTATTCCACTCCCATTATTTCCTAGAACACAGAAAGAAGGTAAAATCTGAATAGTTCTGTTATCTTATGAGAAAACTGTGAACTACATGGTTGTGAGATAAATCTCATCAATGTATTTTTTTGTTATATAGCGCTAGCAAGTGATGATCTCGTTCGGGTACAACAAACAAAATGTTAATAGTTTAAGAAGGTGTAATTCCCCTTGGTGACTTTGTGATTACTCGCTATAGACAATTTTAATAAAAAATAATAAAATAGTAATTAATCTTGACCATATTTTTGATCAAACATACAATTTCCCATCCAAATTTTAAGATATATTTATTAATACTATAAATTATATATAATATAATGTTAAGTTCAGCCCCATGCTAAGTAATCCAGATAAAGTAGTGTTCTCATTATCTCATCATGTGCACAATTAGAACTGATCTTAACATCTATATTGAATTAACCCTTCCCACTATTGTTCTACGTTATACTCATTAATTTGGAAAAAACATTAAGATCACGTTTATTAAATGCTAAGGTTATCGAAATACTCTTGTTTTATGACAATGGCACATCAACCCACAGTACATGATGGTCAAGGCTGGTTTTTAACCTGCATTAAAAGCTGGATCATCCTCCATGATCTCCACAGCTGCCACGATACTATCCAGAACAGACCCACTCTCCTGCAGGATCTGGTAGCCTCTTCGGGCTGCTTTCCGCACTCCGTCCAACTTGGCAGCCACGCGGGAGTCCGGGATGTCACCAGCACCTCCATGTACTATTACTATTGGCTGGACTAGCTGTGCCATTACTTCACTTCTGGACAAAATCAAAATATCTTTAGTTTGTATTTGCAGACAATACTTTACAATAAATAGCTTCATTATGTAATAAGAATTGTATTAACGCTAAATATAATAAAACTAAAATCTATTCAAATTATCACTATTAAAACTAAGAAATACTTCTATATGTTGACCTTTTATTGCCAGCATCCAGATTTTTGGAAGTTGAAAAACTATACACAAATTAACACTATCAATTATAAAAAAATTGGATTTTTGCAAATTTACGCCTAACATTCCCAAAAACAATTATAATATATAATGGCAGGGGAGGACAGTCAATAATGCTATTTACAATGATACAGACTTAAGTAGCATCTAATCAGACAACGCCATTCTCTTGACAGATAAGGGCAACAATCGAAGTTCATCTTCGATCTTAGCAATAGCCACAGTTCTGTAATCAAAGCCATTGCTGAGCCCCAGAACTCTGACGAATCTTGTTTGGACCGATTGTAGACCGTTTATTTGGTATCAGTTGATATTAAATTGGTGAATCGAACAACAGTCTCTGTCTCATAAATGCCTTATAAAAGAACATTAAGAGCTTTCAAGTTGATGCCAAACCTTGCTATACAAATGATAAATCCAAGCATTCGTAGAGTTTTACAGCATACACTTTCAATATGGTCTTAAAGGAAATTTAATGAGTTATCCATCAAAACTTCTTATGTCCCAGTAAAATCATTCTACATTAAATTACATTAGCAGTTATTGAAAGTGAGCATTATGTTTACAATTTAATATATAATATGTGGATTATTTATAGTGATGAGTACTTCGTCAGTCAAAATTAAGAGCTTATTTATTTGTCATTCTTTTATACTAACATTCTATATAGAACTTAAGTTATTTGAGTGCATAAAGTGCTACCATCTTCACTCCCTGCTAATTGCTTAGAATTCTCTTTTAAACATGTTTACAATTTTGAAATAAACTATACTTTTTTACAGTTTTATAGTTTTTAAAGCCCAAAAATGCATTTACTTTGTGAAAATAAAAGTTTTTATGTGTATGTGACTTTTGTATTTGTATTTATAAATTAAAGGGTTATTCCACCCTCAAAATTAAAATATAGGCAACTTTCTACTAAACTTCAATACATAGTATAAATTAAAGTCGCTTTTTGTGTTGGTCTGTTTGTGCATCGATATTTCATAAACTACTCAACGGATTTTAATACGGTTTTCACTATCAGTTTTGTTATGAACTGGGGCAGGTTTCTAGGTATGAGACATCAATATTTTATCATAGAAAGTAGAGAAAAGTTTGTATAATGCAAAAATTGATATTTTTGAGAATTTGGGAAAAAAACTTTAATATTTATGAAATGTAATATTTAAGTTAACTGACATAAACAGCTGTTAGCATGTTCACCATAGACAGAAACATTTATTTACATTTAAATTTTAGAATTTATTGAATATAGAGTCCTTGAGCATTAGTGTAATACATATTGCGAAGATGAAGATGCTATCTAATTTTTACTACATATTGAACCAATGATGAATTTAAATCATCTAATGGATTACAAATACTATTTAAATGTTGTTAAAAAAAAAACCCACATTAATGAATAAAGCAGTAAATGTCTGCACATACGATACTTGAAACTGGTTGGCTCCCTTGACATTGTGCATGACATTTTTTGCAGTAACTTAAGGAACATGAAGGGATAGCACACTCTTACCCTTATACCGCAAGGAGAACACAAGCAACGGAAGTATATGATTTTTGACCGAAGTAGTCTTTTTAAGCTTATGTATTCATATATTTTTTACCGGGGATATATGTCTACCCACATTTGAAAAATATCATAAGGCTCCATCATAATTGCTTTCACTAAGTAGGTTACATCTTTCAATTTTGAAAATTGCATGTTTTATGCATTTGCTTGCATGCACAGGTAACTGCTAGTATTTAATACATTAAATAAATGATTAGATTTCACCCACAATGTTTATGAGGTAAGATGGCTTTGAGAAATGTTTCCACAAGTATGTCTTTATAAAAATCCCACACAGAACTTAACCTTTCCGACATAGTCAAAGAGAATTATTGCCTTACTAAAATTAGCATGTCGTCCATGTGAAAAGGACAATATTCTGTACATTGATTGAATAAATAAAGAAATAATATCAGCAGTTCTCTCTGAGTCATCAAGCAGTTTTATACAGATCAGGGCACAGTTATAGCTTATCTTAATTACCAACTGAGAAAAACTGCAAATCTGAACACTATCTTTCCGCAATTTATCAATGTAAATTTAAAACTTGCATGAATTCTTACTCTTTTTAACAATGTTCTCTCTAAAGCCCATTTGTGAAAAATCTGATATAATTGTTGTTTTGAAGCCTGGAAAAAATGTTGAGCTTATATAGTGAGCTTATAAGAGCTTATTACTTATTTAATAATTACAACACTCAATTCAATGTCATAATTCATTAAATGACACTACTTAATGAAGTGTCTCTCTCTCATTGATAATTAATCTCCTGAAAAAAAAAATATAATTAAATGATAAATAATAAATACAAGGACTCTAACTTATATTTTCAGATTAGCCTACATATATTGCTAATGGCCGTGAACTGGCTAATCATTAGTTCTTGCCTAGTATATTTGAAGATTGCATGAAGAGTGTATTACTACATAAAATATAATAGTAATTTGAGTTTGAATTATTTTTCAGCTCTCAAGCATTTGGGTTCATTATTAGACCCTCTAAAAGGTATAAATTTTATTGAGGTATGTTTTTCATTTGTCGCCATTAGTGCAGAGCACCACCAAACGTGCTGCTGCAGTCTGTGCTGATGGTCAGAGACACTACCCGTCGATCAGAAACATTTACGGTAACTAATCAACTAAGACTTCCTTTTAGGAAATTTTGACTTTTCAAAACTGACTGGTTTAATATTGTTTTTTTTTTTTAGACTATTCACTTTAATAAGAAGTTTTTTTACAAGGAACTGCCAAAAAACTATCAGCCTGTTAGTTGAACAGGCTAGTAAGTAATACCTATGGCAATTGGCGCAGGTTGTAGCTGCTCTGCATTGGTGACGAACAAAAATCAATCGTCGACATAGCCAAATTCTAGAGGGTCTAATTACGAATGCTTGAGAGTGAAAAAATAATACAAACTCATGTAACCAAGATCTAAATGAACTGATTGCCACAACTGGCTTAGCAACAGACTTTAATCTGGTAATGTGGATTGATATCACTGGTTACCTACAAATACCTCGACTTTACAGCTTTTTATATATTTTTTTTTGTCTTTAGAAATGTATTGTGACTAACATAATATCAGTATCATGAAAAACAGTGTATAGGTAACAAGTAAATTGTATACGAATATTGTATGTAGGCTAATCAAAAATTTCGGATAGTTATATGTTAATTTTTTTAATTTTTGTAACTTAATTTGTGATCACCTCAAAATTTTGGACTAGGCTACTTGGAATGTTTTACATTAACATATCATTATTATTAATTTTACAGTATAAAACATATAATAGCCTAGTTAGGATATTGTATTACAAATTTATATTTTTCATTATTCCAGAAAAACTTTCTAATTGGGATTTATAAGATAGGTTAAAAATGTAAAGTTATAAGGTTAAGTATCCAACATCACTAATATTTGTACTGTAACATATAATGTCTAAACGCTTAAATCTTTGTTAAAATAGAAATTCTCAATACAAATTATTAAAAACAATTCAGTTTTAATACATTAAAATATACCACTCTAGGGCAGTTTAGTCTGATTTTTAGATAAAACTTACAAGTTGAGTTTACTAATTTGCTTCGTGTAATTGTCATAAAGCATTAACAATATCACACAATATACAAACCAGGGATTATAGTAACAAGAATAGAAACATTTTAACATTTAGTACAAATCACAATTATAAAATTTATGTAATATGTTTAAAGCACGGCAAGTTACCAAACGAACTCCTGAATTGTACTTTGAAATAGGACTAATCATAAATCATTGTTTATTGTTATAATATTTACATTGATAAGATAAAACTTCCAAATTTAAATTAAACGTCAAACTAAGGGAAAGGGACATAGTACCTACACTTGAATATTATTTGTTACACAGGCTCTAGGTTTTTACCATGCTGTACTACTGTTCTCTATGACTGCGATACATTGTTTATTAAATCTTTTCGCGGTAACTGCATCAGTAAAATAAATTTAAGTTACAAAATTGGGCTTCTGTTCATAAAAACTGTCCTAAGCCCCCATATAATCCATTCCAGCTAGCTACCGGACGAACCATAACACTACCAGTTTTATTACGTATGGGACGCACAATGTTCTGTCACTGTCAGGGTAATGTATATACCATAAAATTTGGTCGCCCGCTCAAGGCCTCAACTTGGAGGGATAAAAACCTGGTTGGACTTGGCTTGGATAGTGTGTGGTCGGTGCGCCTAAATTAGCACCCCCTGGACAGAATACAACCTCACTTCTAACGTAATTTGGGTTTATTTTAGCTTTCTCAGTCGGAGGACTTATTATTTAATATAGTAATTTTGAAACGGAAGTAGGCATATTTGATTAACACATTATTTCATATTTTATCCAAACTTCAACACAATCGTATAGTGTATAGCAGGTTTTAAATGACACGAGCACAACAATCTAGATCACAACACTATTATATTTACGATTAAATGAAATCTTTGAAAAAAATCTGCTTGTATTGCAGGCCACCCAGCCCGCTGTTTTCGTTTGTCTCCTCGGTTTTCATTCTTGGAAAGTAAAAAAGCATCTGTAACCCTGGTAAAACTCCAAATTTTCTTATTTCTGCAAGCTACATTATCTGTTTCTTTGGATAAATCTAGGATTAATATTAAATTTTATAAACCCAATCAGTGTTTTTTCCTCATCAAAAATAGATTCTTACTAGGTGCTTTCTGGTCCCTCGAAACATACTTGTATACACTGGTAAGAGGACCGTCGTAGATCAAGTCAAGAAAGAGGTCACACATATGAGGTGGTCATGAGACTTTTGGAGAAGTGTCTGAACAAGGGACATGCCCTTTTTTGCATGTGACACAAATACGTGCCAGTTGGTCAATAGCAGTAAATTAGATAGATTTTGTGACACATTAAATATTATTAATTTATCCTCATGAGGTTTGTACATGAATACATGATATATCGAAACCCGTATGAGATGCAACAAAACTGTGTATAACAAAAAGTTTAGGAAATGTTATAAACATTCCGGAACACTTTTATTCTTAACTTCATATATAATGGAGTTGTGAATTCTTTTTATATTTGAACAGCCGTCAAATTGATACGAAATGGAGGTACCAAGCTGGTCAACAAAATGCGATAAATGTGTTTAAAGACTCGTATTTTTTATATTTTCCAGGTTATTGTCCCAGAAATCCGTGGCTGATCTGTTCACGTAAATGGATTAATAAATTTCCATAAAAGTGTAACAATAGTGTAGGGCATTTTCGCCGTTGTTACGTACTATTCACCATCAGGCTATTTTTGTGTAGGATACTCTTATACCCATTGATATTTTTATCAAAATAATTTTGAAAAATAAAAATAATATTAAGAGGTTTTTACACATTAACACAATTAGTGGAAAACACCATTAAGAATATACTTTGTTAACATTTAGTGGCGTAATTTACTTTCTTATAATAAAATTAGTGAAGATAAGAATATATAAATGGCTGTGTTAACGGATGGCCTGTTTTATTTCTTTTTCAGATTAGTAAAATGATTTTGATTTCTTTCTACTCGCTCTAACTAACTTATGGAAATTTGTAAGAAAAAGTAGGTTATGGTCATATGGTTAGTTAATTTCGAACTGTCATACTGTCATAGTAGTTGGGGCCGAATGATTTTATTGAATAATTTTGATCTGGAGTTTAAAATTTAAATTGGAGTATTGTTTAGTGTAAGATAAAAGTTTTAGAATGTATGACATTTCAATGATAGATTGACAATGAAAGTTACTATAAAAAGTAAGTAGTAGCCAGTTGTAAAATAGTATTGTTGATAGCCTAGTTAGTTCTTATTTTTAAAATGCTTTTGGTCTATGCAAGGAACACATGAAAGATTGAAATTGGTATTTTTATATAACTTTTAAGTATATCCTACATCTAATATATGGATAATATGTAGCCTAATGGCTGTTAAGTTGATTGTGAAAACCATCTACCAATGTAAATTACCTTATTAGCACACTAGTATGTCTAGAATGAGCTTGCTGATTTTTAGTGGCAATAAATCATAAAATAAAGACAGAATATATAACAACATTAGTTGTCAATAGACTAAAGTATGCTTTGTTTATTTCAATGGCCATTTGAAAGAAAGCAAGGAAGAATATAGTGAATGGTTAAACAAATTATTAACCTAGAAAGTACTAGAGTTTCAACTATTCCTGAAAATAATGGAGTGAAACAAAACGGTGATATATCAAAATGTGAGGAAACCACATTGACTTATAGCTCTGTATTAAAAAGTAGGGGTAAGAGTAAAGTGATTTATAGATTGAAACAAATAAGCAAAAGCCTACACATAAATCTTAAACCAACAAACAAAATGTTTTGCGTTTAATTATATTACAATTGTACACAAGAAAAATTATATTACATTAAAAAATAAAATAATACATTAAGGTTAAAAGATAACATTAAAAGGCTACAGTGTAATAAGAGGTCACAACCACAATAGAATCATATTTATGATTATCTAAACTATAGTGATTATAATGTGAGAAGTTGGTTAACCATTATAACACTTAATAGTCTAGTTCATTTCAGGTTGGACTTCCTGTTTTAAATTTTAAAAACATATATTTAACAATCACATTACAAAACAACAAAACCAATCTTGTCAAACTATGGCCTAGACTTTGATATCAAAGGAACCTTACAATACTTATAACTTGCATAGCTTAATATCAATGAGTAAGCGCTTTTGTGAAATGGAGGGAAGAATTCTCTCCATGGGTTACCAGGAGCCAAACCCACATGTTGAAGCCACGTAAACAAATGTCGTCACTTGTAAGAAATATCTCACATATTTTCCTCATATTAATCGCCATTTTCTAAGTCTCAAAATATTAGTTACTTCTTGTTAGTTACTGTTTACATTAAAATTAACTAATAAGTTGAAATCATATGTTAACTTAAATAAATTGTAATTATTATTCCAAATTATTCCTTCGGATAAAAACAATCGAACTATTCGATAAAAACAACCGAATAACGTGTGTAGGCCGCTTATTAAAGTCTACCCGTTGCTGCTGTGTTCATAACATCATCTGAATGTTATTTTGCCTACTTAGAAATTTATCGTGTTCCTGAGGATAACAATTTTGGTTTATTTATTGATTGTCTGTGTAACCGTACTAACGTGTATATACAAATCTACTGTATCTGTTATACTTGGTAGTGACCACAATATTGATCTGTTGCATAATACAGTAAAGCACCATGAATGATGTCTATTAACGAGTTTTAATCTCAAGTTTACAATTAATAGTTTAACTAGACCTAGTAGGTCTGGCAGTATTACAGTTAAGGTTCGTGTATTGACAACTTAGCTTATATACTCTGATAGACAATTATTGGAAGTGGTTGAGCCAAAAGTGTATTTCCTGTATTAAATGAAGAGTTTGAAATTTGTTAAGTACATTTTCTAGTGTAACTGATACTGCAATACTTCTCAAGTACTGTCCACATCTGACTTGTTTGCGAGCTCAAGGAATGCACCTGCCATTGGCTGAGGCTGTCGACCAACTGTCACTTCCCGCACTACTACCCGGCCTAAAACTATTAGTTATTTGCCTTGTCACATTATAACGCCAGGAAATTGGTGTATTTAAGTAATTCTATATTTAGGGTATAATGACATTTTTTACATGAGCTATAACATTGTTTACTCTTATCCTAAAACTGTAAAGTTATTTTTAAAAAATTATAAATTATTATTTAAACCATAGCAACATAAAGTTGTTTTACTTATTATCTTGAAAAATGTTGGGACTTGAAACCATACGTTTTATAATAAAAAGTCTGTATATTTTTCAAAATATGACACAAAATACGTTTTGTTTTTTAAGCTTAGTCGAGTGGACATGCGAGATCTGATTCAGAGAACTCTGGTCTTCGTCATCGGGGTCGTCACTTTCACTGGAGTCCACGCCACCAAGTTCAATAACGAAGTGGTCAATGACGTCTTCTATTAATCCATCATTTATCCAGAAGTCCTGCTCTAGTTTTAGGGTGTGATTTGTAAAACCTTCCCAGTCTATTTTGGTAACAGAGTTCATAGCATGTGTTGTCACTTCGTTAACGCCATTCATTTGAGCATGGTAATCACCGGTAGCTCTGCCAGCTTTGAAAATTAAATTGCAGTTATGAAGGAATCCATCTTTCGTGCCGGCACTAACCACTATTAGTCTATTAGATGAACTCGTGTTTGTCGAGACGCCAGGAACACCAGGACCACTCCAACATTTACCAAAAGTTAAATTGTTGTCCACCCACGTCTCGTCTAGGTACACAATAACTTTACCCTCGTGTCTACACTTCTGTATCTCTCGCAAATAACGAGCACGCCAGTTTACTATATCAGGCCGTTCTATTAAAACGTTCCTGATTTTTCCACATCTCTTCCGCTTAAACCCCATGGTATGAAGTAAGCGTCGTAAAGTGTGTACTCCCCAAGGAAAGTTAATCTTTTCTTTAATTGCCGTTAATAATTTATGTACCGTTGGCACTTTCTTTTCTACAATGTAAAAATCATTAATGGTATCACGAATCACTCTCTGGTCAAATTCATCGATGTGAAATTTTTTTTCCTCTGAATATGGTCTTTTTTCCCAGGAGTACTTAAGGCTTCATTACCGGCTTCGACACCTTCTTTCCTTATAGATGTTACACTTCGCACTGATATACCCGTGTAGTTAGCTACCCGGATATTACTCTGCTTCAGTCTATGTTGGAAAGTATCCGTATTTGATTCTTCATCACACTTTTGAATAACTCGCCTTATAACATCCCTTGCCTCACTGTGAATTGTCTGTCCCTTCTTGCGAACCGAAGCCATTTTGAAAAGCTAAAAACTCACAAATATACACTATATTAAATTAAACTTCCTTTCACCTAATGAATTAACACTATGTTATACATTAAAACATAATAATACAAATTTGAGGTGCACTGGTGAAATCACAACTCTCTACTACAAGGTATTCGCGGGCAAATTTGCGGAGGTGACTAGTAGCGCAGTTGCCGGGACAACGGTGACGTATTGTCTGTGGAGGGGAGTCCTCACCCTCACACTCGCCCCCCCTAACCCCCCGCGCGCGCAAACAAGTCAGATGCGGACAGTATGTTAGCCTTAAGTCTAATAAGAGTCTAGGCCTAATTAGGTTTCCAAAAGGTATGACAAGAAATTAAAAGCTCGCTAAGTTCACTGTCTCATTTCATATAGGTTGTTTAATGACACTGAAAACACTCAATATAGAGATTATTGTGTACAAGAAAAGTACATAAAATTAAATTAGCTAATAAAGCTCAACTGAATTTTAACTTTAACATAATTCTGGGTTGAATAGTTTCTTTTTAAATAATGTAATATCATTTATTCAAAACGTCCTTGTCAGTACTCATAGTGTTAATTACTATTTTAAAAAATTAGAAATTCTCAATTCTCTATGTTTTTGTGTAAAAGTGTTACTGTAAATAATAAGTGTATGATACAATTATTTCCTTAAATCATAGTAAACTACAAAATAATGAACTAAGAATTAAAACTTCAGATTTTTAAAATTTATGCCTAGATAAGAGTTTTTATTATTTATTTAAAGTTCATTGTAAAAAAATAAAATATTGTTAAACAGACTATGTTATTCTGAACAGCGAATGAGCCACTCCCTTTGCTACAGCTGATTGTGTAACCAGCAGTGTAACCAAAGAAGTGTCTAAGGAAATAAAATATCTGAAAAGTATATCTCAGGACAATATTTCAAAATAAACTCTAAAAGCCATTTAAACTTTTTTTTTAGTTAGTGATATGTAAAATTGCAAATCTTCCTATATGTATATATAGCTTTAAAAATATTTTGCTGTCTGCCAGTTTCTGTGGCCCAGACAAAGATCTGTAGTGTCCTTAGTGGAATAAAAATTTGCTTTAGGTCTTAAATGGATCAGCAAAGGTTGGCTAATGTTGAAATTTTATCACTTGAACTCGAACTGGCTAGAAGTATTAATTTGAGTCTGTAATTTAAACATTTGCTGAGAAAGGGCAGAAAAGTATTGGTTCAACTGTAGTCTGTAAAGTGTTTTCATGACTTCGCCTCTACTTAACTTCATAGCTACAAAACCAGTTTTGGGGATTTTTCCACTCAATATATTAATAGAATAGCCATGATAAAATTAATAAAGCATTACTATTTGTTCAACATGTTTTTATCAGTTTACATCCAGCAATGGCAACTATAGCCAATTAGTTTGGAAAAAACACAATGCATAGTCCTAGTTCTTACTTAACATTTTTTGTAAAATAAAATTATGATGATGTAAATTAATAACTAAGCAAACAAAATAATCTACATAATAGGTTGCAAACTACTTCCGTTTTGTTCTCAAGTTTATAACTATTTTCTTCCACAACGTAATGGTTAAAGTAATTACACTTTTATAATATATCAATCTACATACTGGAATTCATTATGGCGTAATGTACATTACTTTTCTCATAGTTTTGTAATGCGAAATTTGTTGTGACTCACACTTTCATAAACCTTAAAGTAATGTTAAAGGTTTTAGGTAAATGTGTTCTAGTATTAAGAATGATTAATTTTCTAGCTGCTTCACCAATAATTGGTCGAGATCAAAACTGTAGTAGATCACAAAGAAATTATGATTCTTTACAAACATTTTTAATACCTAATTAGTAACTACACTTATTTTATTACACTACAAAGAGTTTTAAGGTAAAAAATAGATTACATATGTTGGGAGGGCAAAGTTATTGTATGTAGGAAAGTTATTCTTAGTATAATAGTATTTGTAAAAATAAATGTATCCCACAGTTATTAAAGTATAATTTAGTATATTTTACATTGAATTAAAAGAAAATTAAATCATAAAAATTGGTTAAAAATATATAAAAAATAATTTTATACTAGGAAAAAAGGGTTAGAATCGAAAGGATTAAAAGATATAGAGTATTCGGGATTTAATTTTTTTGAGACTTCTTTACTCAGTATCTAAACTAATATATAATTAATTAAGGATCAGAGAATTTAAAGTTTAAAATTTGTCCTGGTTGATTTTGTCTTGATCATTGTAGTTAAGTGTAGAATTACAAGTCATTGTACATAGCATAGTATCGATATAATTACTAAAATAAAATAAGTTTTATTTTCTACTGTCAAGCCAGTTCAATTTCATGTATTCTTATGGTGAAAATGGTTACTTCTGGAATCTATGTATCAAATGTTAGTCTTGCTAAAGGAAGTACTCCAACAAAATTTTTTTAGGGCGAATATTTTATACAACTTGATGGACTTGCTATGGGTTCACACTCTCAAATTTGTTGCCTGACATATTTTAAACAATGATATTGAAAATGAACATATCTCCTCGGATAGTAAAAAGAATAATAAAAAAAAACTGTAACAAAATATCTGTACCTACATTTTGTAGATGACGCCATGATATTATTTAATCGTCAGATTGCCAGTAAAACATGTTACACAATTATCTGAATAATTTAACACCAAAATTAAAATTTACTGTAAAAGTAGAAAAAAACAACAAGCTAAATGTGTTGAATCAAACTTTAGAAAAGAATAATAGAATATTTTATTACAGCATATATAGGAAACCAACAACATCAAGCCAAACAGTCCATTCAACGTCATACCATCCAATATCCCAAAAATATGGTGCCTTCAACTCTATGATACACAGATTATGAGGTTATTAAATGTATCTTAAATGTGCAGTTTTTGAAGAGTGACGACAGTATAAACCTTTTTAAATGTTGAGTTTAGCTCCAGCTCATCTTCCTTTTTTTTGTAGCGTCTGATATTTGACGCTGTCTCAGACTTAACTTCTGGAACCCGGAGTCATGTTTGAAGGGATCCAAAGAAAGTCAGTGATTAAGAAGCTCAAAACAATCCTTTAAATTATTTCGACATCAGAGACACCTATAAATAGGTGAAGTCTCATTGTCTCATGAGGTGCAAAATTGAGTGTACTACGATGTTTCTGACACAATGTCTAAGCACAGTGGAGCAGCCAAGTTTTCTACTCATAATGTAGCTATGGTAGGAAGGGTTGATTCAATTTGAATGTTATTTCCAGTTCACCTTTCACCTTCATTTTATTGCAGTGTCTGGTATCTGACTCCTGGAATCTGGAGTTATGTTCGTCTGAGGAGATCCAATGAAAGTCGGCAACGATGAAGCTCAAAACAAAGGATGATAAGACCTTTTAGCATTTTAGAATTTTTAGCATTTGATGAATTTTATCCTAACGGTTGCAATATAGGGATAGAGCATTAATTGTAACCTGTGAAATTTGTTGTTTAGCATGTAATCGATTTTTCCTGATTGTTGCAGGATGAACAGTGGCCACATAGTGCTGAATTGCAATCATGACACTTCTTGTGGAAATTGCAGATTTCCATTTAATTAATATTTTGTGATTGTTTTAGGGTGGACTGGAGTGGCCACATAGCACTGGATTGCTAATGATGATAATGTGGAATATGTAGATATGCATTCAATGGATGTTTCCGGTTTTTTGTAGTGTGACTGGAGTGACCACAGAGTGCTGGATGGCTAATGATGATACATGTAGAATTTGTAAAAATGCATTTAATGAATATTTCCTGATTGTTGCAGGGTGGACTGGAGTGGCCACATGGCGCTGGATCGCAAATGATGATACATGTGGAATTTGTAGATTGGCATTTGATGGATGTTGTCCTGATTGTAAACTCCCTGGAGATGATTGTCCTCTAGGTGAGTATTTTATGTATTATATGCTGATATATTCAGCTTGTTTTTAGATGATGTTCCCAGTTTTATGGATATAGCGAGTTGCATAATTCAAGCAAAAATGTTTGTCATTTTGTGAAATTTGGTACAAAATCCAGAAAAAAAGAATTAATTTTTAATTTTCTTACTCTGAATTTGTTTTCTGTAATGTACATGCTTGAAGCTATATGCATTCCTCATTTCATGTAATTCGATTAACCCTCTCCCGGTCACATTAATTTCAGGCGCTCACGGCAGAAACGAGGACCTATTAATTTGCGGCGGCGCGTTACGGTGAGCGCTCAGTGGCTTATATTGCTTGCATCTATTCTGTATTTTAATTATTAGATAGATGTATGGATAAGACTAAAATATGTTTAGTAATTAAATAAATTCTTTACTTACTAGTCATTGAGAAATCTCGACTCCTTTATTTTGATGGTACGTGAGGAAACAGGGATGTTTACAGAATGTAATGTCGCACTGCTTACAATTCCAATAGCTTCTGCTTGGTCTGCCAGAATTAGTTTTCTTTTTGTTATCACGACAAACCACAACAGATTGTTGCATGTGACTGTTTCTCCAAAACATGAGGGGTTTTTGGTGACACTACACCTATCGGTAAACTCCGCTTTCTTTCCTAATCGCTTCCGCGATGTAAAGTTGCCAATGAGTTGCTCAACAAGCTGTTTGCGAAAATCCAGTTGTGTTTGACCATGTTTGTTTTTCTGCAGGTAAGTTAGATAATTTATAAATAATAAAAAGAATTTACAATAGTGGTATTTATAACAAAGTGGAACAAATATTTCCACCATTTCTTTGATGGCCTACCACCAACACCGTAGTAACTGCGATACTGGTCTGATTTATCTACTCCACCCATATTTTTTGTGTATTTATGTACTACCTCAGGACAATTTACTTTTATAATTTCATTGCCCTTTCCTGTTTTTCTATTTATTTTCTAAAGTTGTCTCAGGATTAGAATTTAGTTGAAAGAAATAAAACTTCTCTGTTATCTCGGCCAAACAGGTCGCAATAACCTGGCCACTCTGCCTAAACACACTATCACCCCTTTTTTAGCTTCAACGATTTAGGTTTTTTTAGCTCTGTAGGCCATCCAAATCTGTTTAATTCTGAACTGTCCCACATGAATAAGTGTCTTTTTTCTAACAGCATATTGGCTAAATTAAAAGATGAAAAAAAATTATCAAAGTAGACATGATGGTTTTTATCAATAAATGGTTCAACCACATCCATCACAACTTGTTCTCCCAATAAAAAGTGTATTGTTTTTTTTCTTCTTTCTTACCCAGATATACTTTAACCAAATAAAAAGTAACCACTTTTGCTACAAGCAGACGCCCACATTTTTATGCCCCATTTAGTGTCGGCTTTTTCGGCATGTACTGCTTTAGACAAAACCGACCCTTGAAACCAATCATGGCCTCATCTACAGATATATCACGGCCCTGGTTTGAAGTATTGTCTGAAGTCATCAATTAATTTTAAAACTGGTCTAGCCTTATACAAAATATCATAGTTGTTACTCCTGGGAGTCTGAATGTGTGCTGGAATCACTTACATGAAAATACTGGTTTATTTTCTTGTACCGGCGCAAGGTCATACATTGCTGAACTATAGGACATTTTACAAAATCACCGATGAAATATTCATCAACGTTTGGTAGATCATATAAGCCCATAAAAAATTTCTATTCCTACAAAAGCTTTGATTTCATCTCTAGAAAACCGGGGCCCAATGTGGGTCAAGTTTGTTTACAGCATCTTGTTTTTTAGCAGCATATGCATTCGTACACTCGACTATTGTCAAAAAATGCATCACCTCCCAACAATAAATAAAAATATTCTACGACATCAGAACCAACAGGCAAAGTGTGAGATGGCCCAAAATCACTGTAAAATAAATTTGGTTCTGTGTAAGTTATTGTGCGAGGACCAGGGAGGGGGCACACGGCCGCATGTTTGTCGGCGACAACTAGTCGTCGGCTCGCCAGGCTCAAGGTCAGCAAACATCGTTTGACTCCACCAGCACTCTCCGAATCACTTTGTTCAGTCAGTAATATATTATCGTTCAACATCATTCAAATCACCAACACTTGATGCATCACTAACATCACTAATATCACTATTACTACACACCTTCCGATCAATCTCACTGTTGCGAAGTGAACACCTAAAATCAGCCATATTTACCACTCAACTACTGCCAAAATAACAGATAATAATTCGTTGTAATGGTTTCAATAGTTAGAGGTAGACTCCGTATAGGCTAGAACTGTAATAGTTCAAATTATTGCCGGTAGGAGGCAGCACCAGACAGACACAGATGATAATGTAGATCGTGGCGATTCGTTGGCGTTTGACCTGCAGTGGCTCGGAACAGTGCGTGGCGATTCATGGCTTGTGACCGGGGAGAGGGTTAAATATTGTATTTTACATCAATTTTAATGTAATTTTATTTTTATTTCTCACTGTAACACCAGTATACAAACAGGTTACAGAATACAAAGTCAATTTATAAGGTAAGGGGAATATCCTGTCTTGATCTCTTAAGGAGAGATAGCAGGTTCTATATCTCAGTCATATCACCTTGGAAGAAGGGGATGCTGGTTGTTCCAGCCTTTTTCAGTTAATGCAGTTAGGAGAAAGTACTCCCTATTGTTTGGCTAGCAATAGCTTTTAACACTAAGGGAATTTTACCAACTCCAACAATCATCCTTCACAGTAAACTATACTCAATCAACCAGTTTACCCCAATATCTAGACATTTGCGGTTAGTAATGTGCCGCTTCTGGACATCCATGGGGTTGAGATACGAAACATCAGTTTTAGCTGTACCCAGTTTAGGTTCAACTGGAAGGTATAAACCATCCAAGAAGTGAACCCTCATGGGTTATAAATAATATATAATTCAATAATGTAGTGCAACAATAACAATTTGTGAAAATTAGAAGAGAACCTATAAAATATAAAGGAAGATAGGAAACAGATGGACAGATACCCTTTGACCTTTCTTGTCCAAAATCACTATGGTTCCTTCTTAGACCAAGAACCTATGTACAGTAGAGACTCAGTTATCTAACCTTTTATTATCTGATCTTAAGGGCTAATATGTCATGTAACATGATTTCACGCAATATGTCGTGTGAGACAGTCCCTTTCGTTACACCAACTGTACACAGCACATTCTCACACGAAGGCAACCCCTTTCTTTTACCTGACTGTACACATTATATTAGTGTGCCAGGCAACAGGTTGGTAACATCACTTTCTGTTTGTTTTGTCGTGCTGCAGTCCTCAGTGCGTACATAGCTCTTTCGTTGAGAGATCATTTTCTTGTGCGTCGTTTCCTTTTTTTCTTTTCTGCGGTTTGTTAGACTGTTAGTTGTGTTTTGATTTTTACATGTCTAAAAGTTGTGGCCATGGCTTCAAAGCATAAAAAGGTGTTTGTTTCAATGGAAGAAAAATTGAAAACCTTGAAGAAATTAGACAACGGTGAAACTTTATTAAAAGTGGCACAAGATTATAACGTGGAAAAAACAACAGTAGGAGATTGGAAGAGGACATTGAAATATGGTGTTCTCAATGAGTCATGGCAACTGTTTTGGAAAATGGGAAGACTATGAAAAAATGTGAGTACGAAAAAGTAAGCGAAGTTTTGTACCTGTGGTTTACTCAACATAGAGATAAAGGTGTACCAATATGAAGACCGGATATTCTGGATGGGTAAGGTTGGAGCTAAGGACCGCTTCCTGTCAAGATCCATGATGAAAAATTTAAGGTTCTCATCTGAAGTCATGTCCTACTGGAAGAAGAGGAAGCCAACTCTGAACCAGCCTCTCCAGTTAAAGTAGGTAGGGGGTGGTACACCCTTATGTCTAAGCTAGCGAGAAATTTTGGCTCTTTAACTGAGAAAATTCCGATCTACTCCGGCTCTAAGATTTGGACTGCATTACCAGAGGAGTTGAAGAAGATGGACAAGAAACACTGAAAGAATGTCATGAACTGGAGACCCAAGGCAACCAGGAATAAGACCTTTTAGTATTGTATTTACTGATGTCATTATTAAACTCTAACTTTACGTTAATACAGATTTGACTTTGGAGTATATTGAAATCTCTAAGAAAATTGGCACTTCTGAAATGAAAACATTTGGGGATTCTAGACTGTTTTGTGCGCTTCAACCTGTATGAGAGTATGGAGATTCTAACTTGAAATTCTGGAAGATATATGGAAACTTTTATATCACTGAGTGACCACATCTGTTTTATTACAGTACTAACTGTTTCTCGTGGCTTCGCATGCTTTTCATAAGCTTTGTCCATGTATGAGCACTTCTGGTTCAAGTTAATTATGTTTCCAAAGCTGATGTAGAGTTTGTATTGATGTCACGATCAAGAGAATCTGTCAATAGTGTATTGTACACGCACATGTACTTTATTATAAAGTGGTGTAACACTCAAGCTTTAAGTTCAACCAGAAATTTATTTTATAGACAAATATACACCATAACTTAGCGCCTTCAAATAGTGTTTGGCTGTTTAACATATGTAACTGTCTTGTAATTGCAATTTATAATATGTAGGCGCTTTGAAAACTTTTCTTTTGCAGTGCCGCCTGGTGGCGAGTTACATCTGTGGGAATAGCATATAAACCTTCTCCATGGAAAAATACATATACAGTACATACAAATTTTCATATTGATCGGTCACATAGTTTACGATTCTATAACGGACATACAGACAAACATTAATTTATATATATAGATAGGGATATTGTCTAAAAAGTTCTTAACCACCTATTTACTACCCATGTTAGTATAAATAGAGAACAGTATTGAATTAAAATAAAACTAATTAAACTGACCAGTAACCACATATTCTTTTTCAGTTTGGGGCCGGTGCTCCCACTGTTTCCACATCCACTGTATAATGAAGTGGCTCAACTCTCAGCAAGTACATCATCAGTGCCCTATGTGCCGCCAAGAGTGGAAGTTTAAGGAGTAACTTTGGTAAGTTGTTAACTTATATTTTCTGGATGTCATCGGTCATGAATTCAACACATGCTGATGCAGAATCATCAAGGCTTATAATAACCTTTGTAGGACCCACTGAAACAATAAAACGTTCTTACTTCTCGTGTTATAAAAACAATAAACATACGTGTGTATTGCATATTTTGTAAAGCTTTCAGAAAAAAATTAATAACTATACTATCTGTATATATGTTTTTGAGTGTTTGAAACCAAATACTTCACAATAAATTGTTCTTTTGTGTGTTGGAAATCCGTCAACTTTGTATTACTTGTATTAAGAAACTTTGTTTACCTTGTGTGTTTTTTTATTTCTATACAGACAAATTAATTTGTCACAATTTCAACAATTTATATTGTTGGAGACAGAATATTCTATTACACATTTTGTTTGATCACAATGTGACTTAAAGTCTATGTAAATAATGTGCAAAAACAACAATATCTTCGATTAACTAAGTTAGATATTTAGCTGATATTAAAAAAATTATCAAAAAGCTACACTTGAGAATTCAAAGGCAAGATATTTCAAGATACTATTTCAAATTGTTGTTTACCTAACTAGATTTTTATTACGAGAAATACAAAAGGTGTACAGTACTTTTGGATTTCAGCTAATATTAAAGAAGTAATATATAAACATATATTAAATATTGTAAATACCACTTAGTCTTTTTAAATAATCTGACAACAGCAGTACTTTTATGCTGGGTACTAAAACAATTAGACAAACACAGATAAAAATTGTGTAAAAATATAACATAACTTGAGAAATTTCAAGTCCAAGATTTAAGTTTATTCTTATAATGTCCAGTCTTCTAGAACCAACATAGAATTGTGGATGGGTAATGTCCACTTGTAGTGGTAGTTCATCCACTCTTGGCTAACTTAAAAATTTAATCTAAAATGCTATTAATTGACCAGCCGTGGAATAAGTTATTCATGTCAAATCATCATCATCATGATAGATGAGCTTCAGTATGATGATGTACACCCAGTTCATGTTTGGAGTACATACAGTGATTTATAATGTGCCTATGTAACCTTTCCTGTAGTACTTGTTTTTTACTTGCATTGCTGGTGATATAAAAAAGGGATCAGCTCGACAGTAGGTGGGACTAGAGCACCATCTTGGTGTAAAAAGATTCCTATAGTCAGTAGGCACAGTGCTGTGATAGCTGGTGGTTCGTATCTCTGCTACGTTCCTCACTGACTAGTTAAAATGTACTATGCTATTGAAAATCCCATCACTTGTAAAGCACATTCAGTGATTAGATTTTTGTTGGCAAAAACTACAAACCGATTAAAATGTAACACCATAAACATTATTATTTTGACGTTTATGGGAGCAGTAAATCGTAACTGATACTGATCTGGCTGCACCAATGTTCATGACAAGGGTCACAGTTTGCATTATTATTAATTAATGAAAAGCAACTTCTTCTTCCATGGGGCTGCCTATTGCCATGCACTTAAGCCTCAAAGGCCTTTTGCACACCTCGGAAGCACACCATGAGGCCTACCAATCTGATTTTAGCAGTTCCTAAACCGCCAAAGCCAACCTATCAGGTCCTCCTGGGGAAATTCACCACCCTTGTCCAAACTACCAAAGATGGCATTACACTATTAACAACAATTGTAATAATTTGGTGAAAATGTTTCTTGTAGAGATTTAAAATTCTTCTCCATCCGTAAAACTCAGTTAAGGAGTAAAATGGGTGGTCAATAAGCCAGTTCTTCAGCATGTGACGAAACCTTTGTGTGGTTGCCATCTTCAGATCCAGAGGAAGGACATTCCACATTCTGGTACCTGCATAACTGTGTTTCTTCTCAGTCATTGTGCAGTGGTGTATGAGAGGGCAGTAGTTTGCTGCATGTCTTGTGCTGTAGTCATGAATCTGAGCTGCAGTTCTCATGGGTTCTCATGGTGCTTGATGACTTCATCTGTAGAAATGTAATAGTTTCCATAACGTACAGCTTTATCACAGTCAGGATTTTGAGGTCTTTGTATTTTCTTTTTGAATGTTAATCTTGGCTGTATCACAGATGCTCTTAATCCTGTAAATTACAAACAGGCTTGTGCTTAGCTTGTTGCATATGAGATTGATTTGGACGGTCTAAGTGAGGTTTTCATCAATTGCTATGCTCAGGTATTTGCTAACAGTAGCTTCTTCAGTGTCAGATAGCTTGCCTACAGTCTCTCTATGCTTGCCTAAGATTAGTTGCTTAGTTTTGGTCTCATTCACAACAAGGTCGTACCTACGACTATGTATTACCTAAGTGCATTTAAAGATGTTTAGGATTACTGTTACCTAGTAAGTGGCAATATGGTGTCGTAGGCATACATTAGAGATCTGCAAATGTCTTTTATTTATCTTTAAAAGTCAATGGTAAATAAAATGAAAAGCACTGGACCCATTACAGACCCTTGACAGACTCCACATGTTATATTTTTTTGTTCAAATTTTATTTTTTGCATAATCCCCTTGCTATTATACATTAGTTCAATCATTTGACAAAGTTCAGTTTATGAAATTGTTCTAGAAACTCTTGGCTACCTCAAATGTTTTTGCTGGACGGGTTCCAAAAATTCAAGATTACAAAATACAAAAGCTTGCTGTATTGATGTTTGTTTGGCGACAACAATGAACTTCTCTATCATATTGTAACTCGTGATGAAATATGAGTGAAGAATGATTACATGTGAGATTAAAAGGCAATCTATGGAATGAAGCCACATGGATTCTCTCAAAAAACAGTCTCTACATTCTGTCAGGCAGGCAACTGTTTTTTTGGGGACGATACGGGTGTGTTATGGTTTATTTTCTTAAACGAAGCTCAACAACCAATGGGGAAAGGTATTGTGAAATACTGTAGAAATTATGGCAAGCGATGCAAAACAAGTTTCAGAAAGAACTGAGCTAAAAAGTTTTGTTTCTTCAAAACAATGCATGTCCACACAGAGCCAAATTGTATCCTACAGCTCTTGAATGATTGTGGGAGTCAAGTGAAAACCAACTCTTTCCAGCAGTGAAGACCTGGCTCACAATGCAGCACATCAATAATGATGCTGAATTTTACACTGGCTTTAACCAGTGGTTAAGATCTAAGGTAGCAGATGTCTTCACGGCGGGAATAGAAAATATGCTTAGATAAGTGTTTCAATTTAACCAAGAATATATAACTTTCAAATGCATATGTATAAAGTATTTGAAGTTTAATCTATTTTACGCCGTTACCCCTACCTCTTAAAAAGTTGCCCTTTTGGGAAATTTTTACAGGTAAAAAATACTTTTTACTTAATTCTTTGAAGTCAAAAATGGAGATATCTGTTGAAACGAGTTATGCAGCTAGGTTTGTTTAGCTGCTATAGATAATGCACGGTTGGTCTGAAACACCCTGTACTTTGGAGGATGCACACTACTAACTGTAGTTTCCTTTCCTTCACCAGCAGGTCTACAAGGATGATTCCTGCCTTAACTATTGTGGTGGGCTCTAACACAGTGTAATAGGAGCATGCAATACACAAAGCTCTTTTTCACTGAGATGCGATTGTGGTGTTTTTTGACATTCATCACGTCTGCCCATATCTTTGCTGTGTATAACAGGATCGGCTTTCGCTGATGTTGGCAACAGTCTTCTTCTGTCTTGAGATGGATCTCAAACATTTGCCATTAAGCAACTCTGGTTCACGGCCACATCATCCACCCTGTCGCACACCTGTTGGATTATATGAGGATTCAGTAAAAAGTTTAAGAAAGAAATTTAGAAACGTTTGGCACTGATTCATTGAGTTCCACCTATATACAACACATATCAGTATCACTCTGATGGATATTATGCCATCAATAATTAGGAAGATTGAAGAGTTGAGCGCCGTAGTTTTGGTGTCTTTTATGAAGACTATAAAGAGTAATAGTTCCAATTTCTTAATGAGCCCAGAGAAACACCAGGATCCAAAATACTGACCTTCCAATTACAAATACTTTGAAGGCAGCAATTATGAATTTAAATTAAAAAAATAAAAGGAATAACAATTTAAGTCCTCCTTCTGATACTTAATTACCGTTACATACATGTTCTGATACATTTACCGTTAGGAATTGACCGTAAACTTAAATTAAACTTATCTTAAGTTAAAAAGATAAAGGAGGTCTCAGTTTATCAGAAAAAATGAGTACTATAAATGTGCATTTAAAGACCTACTTAGAGACAAACAGATTAAATGTAACTTTCAATGAAGCAGTGTAGTTTGTACGACGGTTAACGCAAGATAACTGAGTCAAGCAAAGTCAAGCTTGAACAATTGCGTCCTTGCAAGCGGTCTGTCTGCCGAGCTATTAGTATGGTTCGGAAGTCACCTTTAAGGCGTTGGTCCCAAGGTTAAGTGTCAGAGAGTGCTTCTGAGCCCTAACTTCGCCTTATGAAATTAGATATTTTTTACCACTTACTCTGAAACTAAGAACCAAGGAGGTAGGTTGCTTACAAGGACAACATTTCTCAATGATCAAGTTTACGGTCAATTCCTAACGGTAAAATACAACTAGTGTGTTTTTACTACATAAATTCTTAAAGAATGTGTCTTTGATCAACAATGAGTGCTTATCTATTTACAATCTCACCTTTATGGTATTTAGTGATAATCTCTACAATGTTCTCAAGATAAGCATTAATCACACTCCTTTACACATCTAATCTTTATTTAGTTAATCAGTTGTCGGATAACTTTCTCAAACCACATCATATTAGTGTTGTGGGCTGTTACTATACTAATATCATAGCACATATGTATGCTATATTGACTAGTAGGAAAATGAATGTGTCTTGTGTGACTTGCATGTGTGTAAATCAGGTTTCTCCTATCTCTTTCACTCTTCCCCACCCACACACATATTAGGTCACAGAGACTTGCTGACCTTTGCCCAGGTCACTGCCTGCCAGTCATTGTAGCTACTAATGACTCAGTCAGGTATATTGCAAAGGAACATTCAAACTCATCTGAACATTCAATGAATTTTATATGAATTATTATTACTTTTATGACTGTTTTTGAAATAGGTCTTTCCAAACTTCCCAACACCTTTACAGATATATTAAACTTGTTTGGTATACATTTGATTAGTGTCAAAATAAATCTTAATGATAAAATCAAAATAAAAACTATATTTAAGTAATGTATTAAATTATAGAATTTAATTTTGTTATTAATTATTTTTATGATTAAAAAAATTTTCACATTAGTTCAGGCTAGAAAAAAGTGTAACAACTTATTGACGATAAAAATGTCATGTACTGAGGAAGATTTAAATTAAGTTGACAAAAGTGATAGTAAGACGCTAGCTACAGCTTAAGATACTTAAAAGGATGACTATTAATCAGTAATACTAATATCATTTTATTAATTACAAAATAATCTTATCAAAACATCAGGTGTAACAAAAACAATTCATTAACCTTAGGTAAAGAACAATATTTTACCAAATCACTTTAAAATAGCAATCCAGCATTGCTTACATAGGTAATTGGTACATAGAATTACATACATTGGTAATTATAGAATTTCAGGTTGAGTGTCAACCATGTGAACTCAAATTGTTCAACAAGCTTTACTGTAACTTAATCTGCATTGAATTTTCATTAAAATGGCATAGCACAATTTACTGACTCCCCAAATATTCATATTTTGTAAAAGTTACATTAGCTGTAAATAAATAAATGCAAAGTGCACGTCATGTGGTCACTTTAAAGGTCTGTATAAAGGATTTTTTACATTTAAACTATTTTTCTACTTGTAACCATTTCTGAGCGAGAGCCCAAGATCTGGTTTTTGTTGTGGAAAATTGGACTGTTTTCAGTATTATTGCTGAAAATTATAACCATTGCATTTTCAAAAGTGAACCTATCACATTTTAAAATGATTTTGGAGTTCCTGTAATGTGAATATTTATCTGTTTTTAGATGGCTGATTGAAACTGAACAAAACACTCTGTGGGAAGTTTAAAACATTCAGTTTTCTCTATTCTTTTTCAAATAAAATAATTAAAGTTTCACATTTTTATTTTACAATGAATAGCCTTTAAAATGACATACCACACAAATATATTTTACCAAAATATCCCAACCCTTAAATATGAAGAAAAGTTTAACTAGCCATAACTAAATAAAAGCAAATGGAGAGGTACACTACATGACATCTCAGCTAATTTTAAATGCCTTTGAACTTTGTTTACATTCAAACCATGAATCTATGAATCTATCTGAAACGTTTTGAATAAACCCTTCAAAACTTTTATCCATAATTAATTGAAAATAAACATTAATTTCCTAGTAATAACGGTAGAAACTGTTACTAACTTTTGCATTAATTTTACAAGTGTGCCTAAAACTCTCTTTTGCTAAGCAACGCACATTGAGGTAATACTTTCTCATTTGTGCTTTTAATTTATTACTACTTATCCAAAAAGTACATAATATTTAATACATTATGGCTATCTTCGATGTTTTTTTATTTTCAGATTTTCTATGCCCTCAAAGGAACCAAAAACTTTGAAAAAATGTATAAATAAAATTACATTATACTTGCATTACAATTTTTTAGTATGAGACAAACACCATTATAATCTATGTCTTTAGCTGAAAAAATACATATACAAATATTTAAATACCAAATAACTTCTATTTTGAATAGATTTTTGGAAAAAAACAAAAAAACAAAACAGGCACTAGCGGAGAAAATTCCTGGGCATTTTAGAGAAAATTACCAGCAGATCCAGGGTTAGCTCTAGATCTCTCACATCAATGGAAATTCTGTTTATTTTGCTATTAATAGAAAAAAGTTTCATAAAATTAAATTCCGAGATTTCACTCGCCTGGATGCAATATTACAGTTGTAGTTAATAAACTAAAATGAAGAATTACTTTTTCACGTTAAAACTGTACCGCTACACATAATTCTGAAATAATTCATAAGGAAAGTTTCTTCCACATATTTACAAAATTATTCATATCTTTGTATTCTGTATGAAATTGGGCAACTTGTATATATTTTAAATTTCCTTTAAACATTTATGATGATACTTAAATAATGTTAGAGAGAAGAGTGTTACGTAAAATTTGAAAAGACACTTCCTTTATCTTACGTAGACCGTTAAAAAATTCATATTTAAAACAAATAAATAAGAAAATTATAATCCTAGTCTATTTTTCCTGTGAAAAGAAATTGTGTATAATTAGAGAAAATCTTGTATTTGTGGTGATTGAAAAAAAAGCTTGTAAAGTGCTGAAAATAGGATGGCCATCATTATGAACATTTAACATTGCGCAGATGTAAGGTAAAAGGGCTGTTCCAAAATGTTTTGTTAAAAATATAAACCAATTCCACCACCTTAAATTAAAAATTATGAAATGCATGAAATTATAAGGCTTGCTATATACACACTCAATTTGTTGGGATTAAGTAAAAGATTGGCTTATCGTCCAGGGTTAGAGTTCACTGGATAGGAGTGATAGGACTTCCTGAAGGTGATAATAACATTACATCATTTCCTGGTCCATCTTAAACTTTCTACAGTCAAGTTAAGCTTGTTGTAAACTGGTTTCCTATATGTGTCAGTAGTGTGTTTACTTCCTTTACATTATTGTATAATACAATAAGTCTCTAATTTACAGCAGACTTGTACATTCTGGAGGTAACATTTTGTTATTTATAATCTAGAACAATTTTTAAAGGATGGGTGTGAATGTCTCAAGATTTTTAGTGCATCCAATTTTGTAGTGGTCTATATACTATGAATTCTTAGGTTTGAAAATTATCTCATGTTTGTCTCAGATAAGGTTTTATCTCACACAATTAAATTTGTATGATCATTTCATAAATTGATAGCGAAATTAGTTTGATCTAATTATTTTATTTCAATTATTCTGGATGCAGGTGATAGTTGTTCATAATTTATGTGCAAGAAAAACAACATAAGTATTCCCTATGTCAAATATGTAATGCTGATGAATGACTTTAACAGAATACAAGTACGTATAACCCCTACATACTATCAGAATTTAAAATTTAATTAATCGTTAATTAGTTACTCACAAACTTGATTTTGAAAACTGATTGACTTAAGTATTGGTTAATAATTTCATGGATAGTTATATATATCAAAAGTAACAATTAACAAATCCAAATAGTTTACATTTACTCAATAATTTAAAACATTTACGGATATCAAGTATATTTTGCAATACAAAATAAATAATGTAACTTGTATAAATATATGGAAATTATGATTTCCAAAACAATATGAATATTTTAAAATGTTTATTACTTATTACCTTCATTCTACCAGCTTTTTCTTATTAGAATATAATACTTAGTTTATAAATAAATACTCCAATAATAATTATTAAATTTTATTTTTTAGGCCTTTTCTTTTATTTAAGTTATGTGGATCTGATGATAATGTATTCCTTGAACACAAAATGCCCCACAAAAATAAAATTTAATAATTATTGGAGTGTTTGTTTATAAATTAAGTAGTGTTTATCACCTCTTTTCTTGTAATGCTAAAAGGGATTGATGTATAATGTAATAAATCTTTACAGAAAAAAACCCTTTGTAATTATTTACTGTATTTTCGTTCCAATATTGTGTTATTGTTTCTTTATTATTTATCACTTCTTTAATTTTTATTCTCAAATCTAATATTTTAAAGTAAATTTCTATTGGCAGCCATAAAAGCTTCATTTCATTTTTACAATAAACATGTAACGATTTAATTTTTCCATGTTACAAACATACACAAGGCAATATATAATTAATATTACAGTGTGTACCATATAAAACACAATATTGTATCATCGTTCTTAAAAAAATTCTTTAAAATATATATGTTACAATAAATATAATTTCGTATATTTATAAATATTTCAGACATTTTGTGCATAGTAAAAAAAAAAATGATTATCACGTGTTCAACAATAGAAGTTTGACCGTAGAACACGTGGAGCGCCACAGGCCGGACCACCTGTTATCCTGAGTATAGCGTCAGCTGAGAAGTGACGACAGAGACAGAAGATACTCGGAGCGGAGTAGCGGAGCCGCAGCCGAGTCAGTTTACAGTCTGCCGCGGTCCGGTCGATAGAAGCGTGTCGATCGCGCTTGTCCTGTCCACTGTTGTCGGTGTTAGGGTTATGTTTACGTCGGGGTAATGTTTATGTCGCGCAACGTCAATATCAACGGCAACAAGCCGAGGCCACCCGTACCTCCGAGGCCGAACAAACACATTTTGGACGAAGCTATCGCTAAATCCAAAGCGAAGACGACGGTAGTGACACCTGATGGTGTGATATCTCCGACGAATAATAGCAGTAACCATTTCAAAACTAACCTCAACGGTTCGTTGAAAAATGGCCAGCACTCCAGAGCTAGGGCGGACCTGGGGCAACATGTGCACGAGAACGAACCCATGTTTCGCCAAAACGGACACAGAAGACCGACAGTTTTGCTGATCACCAACGGAAAAACATTGGTGCAAGACGATTTTCACAAAAAGGACTCGAAATCACAATTTCAGGTTAAGCCTTCGTCTTCTGGAAAGGAAACTCCTCCAAAGATAAAACATTCCAATTGGTACCAAGTCGAAGAGGAAAGCGGAAGACCTGTTAAATACTCTAGCTGTCAGATTACTCTAGATGGTTCTTCTTCTTCTTCTTCCAGCCCCATCATCCAGAGGCCCAGGGCGGTCAGTATGTCAGCTCTGCAAGGCCTACCACCACTACCGAAGAGTTTAAGTGGTATCAACCTGTTGGAAAGTGTTAAAGTGACAACACCGACACCCATGCAGACTGAGTCACCGAGAAGTACAGGCTCCCATCAGTTAAGGATACCTTCGACACCTCCACCACCACCCCCTAGTGAGCCGAAAAAACAAACTTTACCTACACAAAGAAAAATGACTACACTGGATACTCAATTGGCAATTTTAAGGAAAGAAATGGTGAGTGCTGTACTGCTCAGTTTAATGCATGGTGTTTTGTTTGATGTATATTAACTCTCAGGGAGTATGATTCTGTGTGGATCATTTGCATTGAAGGCTCTTTATTATCACAGGGTTAACATGTTAAGAGACTATTTGCCCAAATTTCAAATCAACGTGTGATGCAGTGGAGATGTCTTATAACTATGCACAAAATAATGGATAGAAAGTTTTGAAGGTGATATTGAACTGTCAAAATCTCACATAAAGAATTAATTTTTAGAATATTTAAAAGAAGAAATCTATATTTTGGAATTGTAATTGGATATTTTTAAGGGTTTAAAAGTGTAGTCAGAAAATGGGTAAGAAGTTACATAAGGCATTTTCTGTCCCCAAAAAGCAGTTTAGTAATGCAATTAAATCAATTCTTTCTTTATTAGAGATACTACTACAAAGAAAAACAATATTTATTGTAGATATGTGAACACAATTACATTACAATTGAAAATCAACTGAGACCTCAGAGCTAATTCAAAGTTAACATATTCTTTAATTTGCATAAGAAATGCAATAGTGCAAAGTAGTATAGAGAAAATCTGAGCAAAATAAATAACGTTGTAGTGTAACAAAATTATCCATTGAGTAGATTAAATTGCCAGTTTGTTGATATTAGTGGTTGCGTCTTCTCAGAAAGGTTATCAAATAAGACACATAAGACTTGAAAAGGCAGTGATGAACACTTTTTACTGGGTCCTTATTGTTAAAATTCTAGAGACATTGGATATACAAAGATTCATAATTTTTCCAAAATCTTTTCCAACTGCCTACCTTGTTCTATTGTATCGTAATACCACCCCTAGCACTTCAGCCAAATCAAATATTTATACTTCTGTGTTACCAATAAACATATATAAAGTCCAATAATGTTTAGAAATTTAAATTTTTTTTAGTATTGAGATAAATTTAAAAAAACTTTAAATAGGCTAAGGCTTTTTTTAGAAAAATATTGGGCTAGCTCATTTCCTTTGAAAATTTCCAATTTAAGTGTAAATGACAGTGTGTAGTTATTTTGTGTTGGTAGATCATATTTGGTAAGAATGAAAAGATCCTGTAACACAGCAGTTCTCAACCTGCATCCACTTCCCTGGTGAAGCATAGAAGATTTTCAGGGAACGCGTCAGTGTATTAGAATAATAGGATGATGGTGAGGGATCATGGCTTGCTAGCGATTCTCATAATGCTCACCTGTCATTTAGTTTATTATGTGAATTCTGAGTAATGATGCCATGCGGCCTTGACGTTTGAAACTTTATTGTACTGAAAGTTTTCGAATGGAAAACAAGAAAGCTGTTGAAGATACATGTACCGCTGCATTTGATAAGTGAGTTTAAAAACCTTGTATCACAGCATTTGGTATAACTTGAAAATTAAATTGGACAGTATTTTACAGACTGTGAGGACAGAGAGCTGGTAATTTAAGTGGAAAAGATCCATTTAAGATCCATTTAAAATCAAATGCGGGTGTGGATTTTCTGACCATATTCGAGGAACAGACAAGTATCATAAAATGTTTTGGTTGAGTCATCTTCCTGTTTACCTACAAGTTGCTTTGAAAGCTGCAAAGTTATTAGTACAATTTACATTCACACACATATGTGAGTCTTGATTTTCAAAATTGGTTAATCTAATGTCAAAATATCTAGCAAAACTGGACGTCGAAAGTAACCTGCAATGTACTTTGTCATGGCTAAAATCAGATATTTAAAAACTTGTAAAAAGATAAACAATGCTAATGTTCTCACTAAGTTACAAAGTGACTGATTTAATAGTGTTAGTAAAATAAAATAAAGTAACGATGAATTTTGATTTGATTTGATCTAACTAAATATCAACTTTATTTTTTATATATATACATATAACATACTGTCCTGTCATAGAATATTATCTCTTTGTATTTTTAATGACATATGTTTTTATTTAGTACAAAATTGTTTATGTTATTATTATTATTATTACTTTTATTCAGTGATGTGGGTCCAAAGATGTTCTCATTGAGTACGAAAGGCCTCATAAAAATAAAAACTTATATTATTGGAGAGTTTGTTTAAATTAATATATAATTTCCAATTAGAAAAGAGCTTCAAGAATGTACCTTTTGTAGGTTTTATTTAAAAATGTGTTGTTCTGTTATCATTGTTTTGTTACAAAAAAAAACTTACTAGCTGCCAGTAATTATAGGGAAGGACTATCCAAAAGGTATTTGAGTTAATATTAAATTTGTAATGTATCAAATATTTAACTTTAAAACCTGCAAATCTAAAATCTATCCTAGCCTACAAATATGGTAGAGGGGAGGCGTAATCAAATTTCAATGTACTAAGGGAGGCACAAAGCCTGAAAGGTTGAGAACCCTGCCATAACAGATTCTTATACATCTTATCACTAACATGAGTGTTGTAGGTACCTCTTTGTTAGTACCATTTTCATGACACAACCTTCACATATGTAACTTGATATCAGTTACACAATAGAGCGCAAAACCACTCCGCTTCATTCACCATAATATCAAGGGATTATAATTTAGTGAGGATAAGGCCAACAGTCAACAACCTAGCTATAATCTAGCTTAATACCTGCTGCTAATTTGCCAGCTTCAATTGTGCCAGCAGTTTTCTTACTTATTTTCCTTAAGGCAAAAGTCATAGATTTATGTTTTCTGAAAATCTTTTTGTTAAGACGTCATCAGCTCTATTTCATTACAGTGATTCAATTGCAGCTGTCATTGTTGTTGGGGGTAATACGGATATTCTTGATCTTGTGTAGTCATTTGTCTGCTTTTGTGTGGTCAGCCTGCAGGTAGATATTAATTTCTTGAGGGATTTTCTAGTTCTGTATTATTACCAAGTAATTTGTCAGTGTGACTGATCTTTATTCTTACTTGTCTTGGATTTTAGGAAAGTCACTATTCCACTTCCTTCTTTGAAGATATCAAAGATTTGTTTGGCTCTACAGTTGTTAGCGTACAAAAGGAGCAATAGTGTAGAGTATCATGATTTCGGCACAAATTATTATACTGTTTAGTTTCATTGATGCGTATTAATCATAATTTATCCTCAAGAAAGAGCCTTTTTGGTGGAATTTCTTTATAGTATATTTTACTCTCTGTCTCTGTCTCTCTATTCCTTCATTGAGCAATGACCTTAGGTTTGATGCTAAACTAAATAAATACCAACTGTAAATTTATTGCATTTATTAACTTTTAGAACATTGTTGTCGATTGATTATTGTGGTAGTAATATTAATATGCATTACTGACACAATATTAATATTTTTAGACCAGTAGAATTTTAATATAATTTATGTTTTATGTTTAGTTGGTGGAATAAAAATGCTCAATTAGTCACGATTTTTTAAAATAAAATAGTTGTTTATTTTTGTAGTGTGTTTTATATGTAGGCTTAGTAGTTAGTGTTCGTGTCTACTATCTATTGATTTTATGATTTTGCATTATTTTGTGTATTGTAAATCTTAATCTCTGCTTTAAAAAAAAATCTTAAAGAGATTTTCTTATTTCTGATGTTTTATTATGTCTTGTCAGGCATCATTACACTCTAAAAATGTATATAAACCCTACTGTGATAACATAATCTACCAATGACATTTAATTTATTACCTCTTACAGAAATTTGAGTACTGTAGTAGTTTGTAATCTCTGTGATAAGTATGTGTTCATGCTGATTTAATATACATGTGTAAAACACTCAGTTAAAAAAGAGCACAGGTATGGCAGGATAATGTTTTGTGAGTAAAGATTTAAGATGAATTTACTAGATGAAAAGGACTTGAAGGTGTCAGTGTTTCTCCCTAGAAGATATCAAAGTTACTCCTTCCAAAAAACTATTTAAATAAAACTTCTCTCCACTCGGTTGACTGCTTTTAACTGATTAAAAGACATATGGGCTACAAATTAGTCATTAACTTGTTGTATATGGTACAAGTTTATTCTCAGGATTGTTTGATTTTATTATTTTATCTAAATAAGTAGGCGGGTTATGGAAAGATAATTTGTAATACTTAAAATAATATTTATTTTTATTCTTTTATTGGAAATTCATAGTTTATTTGAACACACCTTGTAACATCTTAAGGTAGTAAAAGTTATCCAGTATTTTATTCTTTTTAGCTTGTCAACATGTCATGAAAAATATCATTAAACTATATTTTTAGTTAAAAAATAAACTTTTCCTTAAAACCACCATTACAAGTTATGTTTAAAATGTGGCCATATAGATGTTCGTGTATATATATAATGTTATGGACTCCACATTATAGGGCTATCTTTATGTTAGAATTTTAAAAGGGTTTTAGTTTACAATTTATTATTCTAATATATATATATATATATATATATACATTAACAATCAGTTAATATATATATATATATATATATATATATATTAATATATATATATATATATAATATATATATATATATATATAATATATTTTTAACTTTGAATAAAAATGCAGTTTTTATCAATAATACAAACCAACAATATGGTTTCATTTAGATTATATTTAGCCCGAATAAAATATGTGGATATGTACACACTACTGTTTAATTTTTATATTAATTTATTTAGTAGTTTTGTGTAAGTGAAAGCTGTAACTAAATTTAAAGTACATATTTTAGGGTCATATTTTCTTCTTAGATTAAAGTGCTACAAAAATTAAAAAAAAAAAAAAAAAAAAAAAAAAAAAAAAAAAAAAAGTGGAAAGAATAAATAACTTTAAGAATTATTATCGTTGTATTGAATTTTGGGTACAGGTTTTCTTGGATGATGATACTCATCTTTAATGGTTTTTAATTGAAAACTAATCAGCCACATACATTGTACCACCACATAAGTTTTGGATTCAGGACAAAACTTATATGTGTTAGTTTGTTTCCAAAAACAGAATGCATAAAGATTTTAATTGAATGAAAAGTGTTATAAAATTTGTGTTCTTGACAGTGATTTATCTATGAACATTCAGACCTATAAGTTAATTAACTTTCAAACTACTATTTTACCAAATTAAAAAATTGTATTAAATATATTGGTATATCAAAAGTATATTGTATTCTTAGTTAAAAGTGATTTAATATAAATAGTAAATATATTTAGAGATCATGCTTAAACATTGGCAGGTTTTATGTTTAAACGTATATAAAGAAAAATATTTTTTACCGTTACAATTGCTTTTGTTCATCACAAGATAAAAGTGATATCAAGTGTTATATAGCCATAAACATTGAACAATTCTTAAACCTATTTCTTTTATTGTAGGTTAACTAAAACCTAAAGTTCTTTCAGTTTTTATAGTCTAAAATAATACTGTGTGAACATAAATTGAAAGATCATGATGAATAGTGGCCTACATTACCACTCCACTACTGCTACTATAATTGCTGTCAGATTAGTGTCATTGCCTAAAATAGAAATTGCCTGATCATAACTATATATCACATATAGTCAAACCATTAGTATTCATATGCAAACAGATAACTTTGAGCATCATTAGAGCCCACTTTAAAAGGAAGATAATTCATATATAAACACACAAGTACAAACAAGGCTGTTCTAAAAAGTAAATATGAGCAACTAAAATTTGTTATATGAGTTTTAAAATAGAAAAATACCATTAACCAACTATTTATACATTCAAGATAAAATCTAAAGTAACTCTGATATGGTCAAACCTATTATAGCAAAATAAAGTAAAATACCATGTGATGTAATACCAAATGCCTTGGCCTGAACATAATGTAGTCTTTCTCTTAACATCGTTCAGGAAATTAATTATTTGCCTGTCATCAGTAGTGTAATTTGGGTGTAAAACCATAAAGAAAAGAAATTTCTTGTAAACAAGAAGTTCAATATTTCTTAAGCCTATCTGTATTATTTCTGATAGTTGTGTAGTTTGAGTATGTCTCTCTAATCCCTTTTTGTAAACCTTATATTTGTGTAAACAATTTGTTCTACTGTTTTATGGAGGAAACTACTCAACACTTCTCTCAAGCTTTATTGCTTACCAGTTTTAGAATATCAGTATAATCCCATACATCTCAAGACAGGACTCTTTATCATTTGGTATATCATATATACATGAACTTGAATAATTAACCATCGAACTGGCAGTCATGCTTTCCCCAGATGGCTGGCCATTTTTTAGTGTTTCTTACTTGTACTTTAAACATATAAAATACATTTTTACTATAAACCTATATATGAAATACATTTTTTTTTTCAGAAAAATTTTAATATAATAATGGGGTAAAAACGTTATGCATATACCATACAAAACATTACTGCATTTTTTTAAGTAGTGGGATTTTCCCTGTGAAGTATGATAATATTATAAATATTAGATTTTGAGGTAGCCAATTTGTTCAATATTAGATTCTGAGATAGCCAATTTATTCTTCATTTTATTTAGATTCAGACAATATTTTATAATGGTATCCAGGTTCTCTTGAAAAAAAATTATACATATTGTAAAAACCACAAATAGCACACAAGAGGCTAAATTTGTTGCTATGGATACGATTATTTTCAATAATTTACAAAAAAAAAACATTCTTACATTAAATTTTTCCAAAATATACAAATATTTAGACAACTATTTGCACTACATAACAATAAATAAATAAAAACCAATCTCTAATTTTTTTTAAAGTGATGGGACATACCTAAATTTGTTTGTTTAGTATAGGTTTTATTTTCAAAAATAAACAACAAAAATATAATTTTTACACTAAATATTTCCAAGATATACCGTAATTTAACTTAAAACAAAGCTGTAACAAGCCATAAACCAACATAATAAACCATATCCATGATATACCACTAATTTTCAAAATAGCTAGATGAAGACGATCATTCTGGCAAGTTTTATGTAATCACTGTGACATAATTGTTGTCAAAACAGCAAAAAAATTTCACCATAACCCATATATTACTCATATATATATATATATATATATATATATATATATATATATATATATATATATATATATATAAAAAGTGGTGGTAGTGTTGATTTCTGTACTATATTAAATATAAAAACATGTGCGTGTCAGATTGACATTATAATCTCAGTTGCCACCCATAAATTGATTCGATTAAATTGATTGCCAGTTCTAGAATTAATTGTTATAGGCATTAATAGTTTATGTTATCTTAACACTTAATATTTATCTAACTGACTCTCAAAAGGTAATAAAATCTGTTAGATTTCACGTTATTAGGATTTGATGGTGGCACATGTTGTAGGTATTAATATTTCTGTAATTTAACTGTACATAAGCAAAGAAGTATTTGTGAGATTGAAGGGTATGAGTTTTTTATTGGACAGACAAAAAGAACTATTAAAAAAAGGATTGAAAGAACATGAAGATATTATAAAAATAAGGACATTCTCAAAAATCAGCTATTGCCAATCATGCATTAGAATTCAATCACATCTTTAAAAACTTAAAGTTATTAAAATCAGTTTATAATTAAGAACTGTATGCTTATATATTAAAATTATAAAAAAACTGTGACAAAGTATTAAACAATGATTTAGGACTGATTCAGAATTCACATTTTCTTTAAAATATTAATACATTCTTTATTAACTGTAATATGCATTATACTTTTAATGGTACAAACATTTTATTGAGTTTTATTCAGCTGGTATTGTTTTTAAATTGTAAATATACTTGTACTGTTTCCAACTGTTTGAATTCACGCATCTTGAATGTCGAAAGGCCTTGTGAAATAAATTTAAAATTATTGGAAAATTGTGTATTTCTTTTACAGCAATAGTTTGTTTTCTAATAAGAAGAGCTCCTCTTTCAATGGAATATTTAGATATAGTTAAGCTGAGGAGTAATTTTATTATTTGAAATTATTAGTATTGGAGTTTGGATTTCATCGTATAATTCAGCCAATCTCATGTAATTCTAATGATCTTTGAGTGGAAGTTAAATTATGTCAAGGAGTAGGTGTAGATATGTGGAGTGCTGAGCCAAAAGTAACGGTGAGGTGAGTGTCATAGTGAATGGATCAAGGTCTGAGTGTGTGACCTAAGGCCCTCACACCCACCTTGAGCCTTCAGTCTAGTCATACGAGCTCATTAGGAGTTGGTACTCTGTGTGTTTGTGTCTTTTGGAAAAATTTAAATATGTTTTGTTGTTTTATAAATAAATTATGCATTAAAAATGTGAGAGGTCATACTATTCATGGTTTATTACTATTTTTCACATTATAGTTCATTTAAAAGGAGTTATGCAACTGTTGTGTTACGATTTGTTCAAAATAAATTACACAATATATGGTTTTCGTTTGGCTATTGTGGAACAACCATTTTAAATTCCATGATATTTTCAAATGTGCTTTCACAACTTGGAAAGGCTGTCTTAATATATTTTTCATGTATAAAAGCTGTTTCTATTTCTTATGTGAAGACAAAATCACTTTAATTTTGCTATACAACGTTCATAGATAGCGTAGTTAGTTAGAAACTTGTACATTTTCATTTTTGAAGTAGTAATTGGATCATGCTTTCTTGTTAAATTTTTCTATGTTTGTTCCGAGACATCATTTAATACAATCCCCTTAATTCGATTTGAATGGTTAAGAATGTTAGGTAGTTGTGACGAGAAAAGTCTCCGGAAGTAGATCACTAATGTACAAGAGTGATTGTAGTTATTCTGTGTTATATTGTTTATTCGTGCCTATATTAATGTGTTAAAATGATTGTTTGAAGAAGAAAATACTAAAATAGAACACTGATGAAGTTTTAATTGTTTACTTGAAATAGCCTTACAAATGTCTAATTCCTAGTAAATATAAAGAAAGTGCAACTGATTTAGTGAATATGATAAAAATAAAAGAATTCCATTCAATATAAATACATATTCATATAAATATTTAATACATTCATAAGCAAAGATGTGCAGATCTGTGGATGAATAAAATTTGTTATTACCACATTATTAAATACAACAAAGTTTATTTCAAAGAAATTTTGTTTATGCTTGTAAGAGAACTGTTCAAAATCCACAACTGGATTTTGAATGTACAGATACAGAGAAGATAGTAAGTAGTAAAAGTAGTAGACTTCATTGAACCAGAGCCAGGTGATATTAAGTTGGTCAGTGGTGTAAATGGCTGTTAAAGTTTATTAAAATCAGCTGATTTAAACTAAAAAAAAAAAAATACTCTCATGAGATTAATATTATAACTTATGAATGTTAAAAGTGGCTGTAATGAACAACACCCCCCCCCCCCAAGAACAATTTTAAACCTCAAAACACTTTTAATATAACACGTTTATTTCATAGAGTTCTATTAGAAATGTCTCATTTTAAATATAAAATCAATACACATCCAAATACTTTTTAGTGTTTGCTATAAGTTCTATAATGTTTGAGTATTTAAATGATGAAGTGCTTATAAGTAAGTTCTTAGTCTAAATAAAATGTGCTTTGTTGCTTATGTTTATATCTTTCAAATAAAACATCTTTTATAACTTTATGACCAATAATAAAGAATACAAGTTTTTAAAATTTTTGTTATGGGGATAAAAATTATTTAAAATATATATATTTTAAAAACGAAGATTTATTTTATTTTACCAACCAAATAATGGCATTTTAATTGTAAAGTAATTTTAAATATAGCTTATTTTGAGAATAAGATATGTAGTATTATATAATATTTTACCATCAACATCTAAATGGATAAAATCAAAATTACAATGAGATATCTTCTAGATTCCCATTCAAAATTGATTATATATATATATATATATATATAATATATATATATATATGCATTGATATATAATCATATCATATCAATATATATATATATATATATATATATATATATATATATATATATACCCATACCAAGTTGAAGAATGCGAGTTGGTGTAGTTCGTCCACAGGTGGCCGATACTGATCAGCTTTATTAAACATGATAAATGTTCGGTTTCTAAGAACACCTTGACATATCGGTCCTGCCTGCCTGTCTACGTCTCCCGAGTAGGCTAGGGAGGCTGTACCATTCCGCCATGTTGTGCTGCTAATGTCACGGCTTGCAACACAATCCTCGGATCCTATTCAAGGTCGTTGTCAGCTCTGGTCTTCACCGTCACTTGCACCTTCCTTCTCGGTGTCGTATTTTTGTGAGCTGTGCCATTGCTATTTCTGTACTCATCACGTAATGATTCCTTCACCACAGCCAATCCCGTTTTCTGTAGCGTTGGCTTGTAGGGGTAGATTTTCCATTTTTGTTTTAGTACACACTTTTTGTTAAATTTTGTTGTAGGTTACCATTGTGGATGCAAAAATCAACACATTCAAACACTTAAAACTGTCTTGTAACTCTATATAAATGCATACAAGTTGGATGGTGCAAACCTAAGCCGTTTAAAATGCAATATTTACGTTTCAGCCCGGGACTTCTAATCATTTAACTTTATTCGAAAGCGAAACTGTGACGCATAAAAAGTTATTTGTAGTATGAAAAATTTGAGTACCTTGCTTTTTAGGTATGCTTTTGTCTATGAAGTGTGTGCAGAAAAGTCTCTTCACCTCTGGAATTAGTTGTAGGCTACACTGTATGTTTGTCGCCTGGGTTTTGATAGACCCTAAATGTATAATAATGGCAATAATATAACTCGATGACACGTTATGAGATCTGTGTAACGCATTTATACGCTTGTTTTTCAAGGATCGTTTTATATTGTGTATTGATGCTCGGTAAGAAACTGGTTTAAAACAGTCGAAATTTTACGGAGAAAATAGCACACTTACAAATTTACACTTTGGTAAAGCTGGCTTTCATTGGTCTTCAGATTTCTAAAACAAAATGCAGTTTTGCCTTTCGGCACCTTTTAGTATCTCGAGTGCTCGCGGCTATTGTTCCCGTGAAATAATGATTTCCGATTATATCCGTGTAGGAGCTCACGTGTTCTTGGCGTATCGGAACGAAGATTAGGAGATGGTGACTTCTTCCAACGACTATTATCGTCTCAGGGACGACCGGGATGTCTCGCCGTTGTGGGAATTATTGTGTTCAATGACGATCCTGTTGACACAGAAGATTTTAAACTACTGTGGAAAATTTACCACATAAGACGGTGTGTGTTCACTGGAATACGTTTAGCAAACTCGGCAATGGAAAGTGTTTTTTGCTTGGTTTAGTCAATTAATCGTGTTGGGTATTTAGTTGTTCTTATACTTTTGAGTAAATTTAATAATCAAAGTACTCGATGCGTAACTTGTATCAGCCCACACATTAAAGTGAGAAATGAACTTTGTCTATGCGAGAACTCAACATTTCCATGAGTCCGTCCATGTGGTTACACTGGGGTGTTAACAGGTTAACTAGAAAGAGTTCAAAGAATACGTAGCAGTAGGCAACTAGTTCACGTCAGGTCTTCTGATTAAGACGTTTTGTTGCTACATATTTAATTGGTGTGGCTGTTTAGATAATGGTAACTGTTTAAAATTTAGTCTTGATTGTTACTTTGTTTGTGGTTAAAGTTTCATTGTTTAGCGTAATTTCAGTTGAACATGAATATTACGTACGACCTTCAATTAAATTATCCTTTTTGAGTTTTGAGAAATCTCTGCTGCCGTCTGAAGATCAGTGTTGCTGGAAATGGTTATGGTTTACACCTAAGATTATAACATTTATTTTTTATGGAATAAAGAATTTTTAATGGAATGGAAAATTCCGTGTCAAAGCTCATCTCAATATTTGATTAACACTCGATCTCACGTTTTAACATCTAGTGCTCATCGGAAGCAGATGTGGTTTCCAGTACCTTCAAGATTGCCCAAATTTCTACTTCGTCTATAATTTATTCTACCTAAAACGAATAAAGTAGACGTTATGGTAACTCTGGTGTAGAAATTTCGCTCTTTGATAATCAAAAACAACGCCACTTTAATTGTTTAGAATATCTTCCAATTTTGTCAGTTTACACTAAATTGTGTTGAGAAGATGGAAGGACTAAGGATGCCAGTTTTTGTAATATAAACTCGTGTTTCAAGATATGTACTTTCCTCTTCGACAACCTCTTTAGGAATCGTTTCGTACTGGACCTAATCGAAGTGGACCGTTAAAAGTTACACGGAAAGCCGAAAGATTGGCTGATCATGAGTCACTGGAGATCCGTAACCGTGTGGCCACAGCACTTTTTCGTTACACGCCGATTTCTTGGCACAAATCGGAGTGAAGTAGGCTGCACAGTGGAACAACTTTCAGTTGAACCGACCATCATTTCCGTCCTTGAGCGCCGTTATGAATGGTTTGCTGACAAATCGGTAAATCGAGTCCCCCCCCCCCCGGGAACTACAGAAATTATGGCATTACTGCACTTTCTCGGAGGGAGAAAATGTTCTAGCGAATGGTGTCGATCTGGTTACGGATTTTGGATTTATTAAGTCTATAACTTAGATTTGAATGTGTCTGTACACAATGGGAACTGTGTTTTGCTGTTGTGGACTCTTTTAGTGGCACTCTAGAGTGTACTGTATTATCGTCTACTGAAGTAGTAAAGTAGTAGCCTTCATACTTCATACTTGTGCGAACGTCCTGTCCCAGGAACGCGGACCGTGTCGGCCGGCTCAAACCAAACCGTGTAATTTGAATGTATTAGTAGCAGCCATCAACAGGGTCCGCGCTGGAACCAGTCCACCCTGCCGGACCAGTCCGGACGGAAGCCGGACGTTATAGCGTTCTCCGCTCGGTCTGCACATCAGTTACAACATGTCTTGTGTGAGTGGGCGCCCAACCCAGTGACCTACAGTCACACTCCTCGACTCGTCATACCTGTCTTTGTTCTTCTCGCCAACTTTTGTCAAGTTTGACCTAGTCAACGCAGATACTGCTGTGATTGCGGTCTTGTTTAACTGACAGTAAAGTTGTTGAATGTTCTGTTACGTATAGAATGCTAACACATTCAAACTTGACAGTTACAAGAATTATTCAAATTCGAGTTTTACGACGGATATGCTACTCAACGCCGCCGGTTGTATTGTGTTAGCCGAAGAGGGTTTGCACACCAGTGTTGTGAGTGTGCGTTACAGTTACAGTAGACTTGAGGTGATGGCCACCTGCCTGTCTATTGTCACAGGTTGAGGTGTCTCGATGACGAACTGTAGCAGTCCCGGTTTCAGGCCCGGCAGCTGACAATGGCGGTGTGGGTGAACTGTCGACGGCCAACGGTACTTGGGCCTCCGCGCAGCTTCGACCCATTCGTCGTTGAGCGGCGATAGGCAGGAGAGATCCATTTACATTTTGTCTGCTATTCTTCATATTTCTGAATTTACCATGTTATTTTATTTCATTATTCGTCATTATTAGTGTTATTTACATCCACTTTACCTTAACCTTCAATTCTAAAATGGGACGTAAATTATCTGTGTAAACTTATTTGACATTATTCTGGATGAGGTCAACTAATACGGCTTGATTATACTGTACCAGTGATCTACGTTTTCTTGTTTTATTTGTTTAAGAACCGCCAAATTCCGTCAGTTAAAAATCTCTTGTTTTGTAATTTTTGAGAAAACATTGAAATAAACTGTTTTACCCTAATTATGTGTATATTTTACAAAGTTTTTGTTATAATTAGGTGGCGCAAACAAAATTAAAATATACATCTTTCCATAACATTGCCATACCAAAACAAATAGCGAACAGTTTAAGAGTTCAGTTAAGATTTTCAAAATTAGACCATTTGATATTTCGTGGTGAAGAACAGGAGTGGTCCCGAGTGGCGAGCCCTGCGGGACACCAATTACTAAATCACGTGACCAGATCCCAAATTGGTCTCTCCATTGTCGGATACAATAACCAGCCCCGCTAGCCTCAGTTCAAGGATTTCATTTCACATTGTATTATTCTCTGTGTGACGATTTAAACAATGATAAAGTCCGGTTTCATTGTTGAAATTTCCTCGTGTTAGCGTAATCTTCTCTATTTACTCGGCCGTTAAGTAAACGTTTGTAGCATTAACTAATCGTTGGCGGTCAGAGACATTGCGTCATTCTGAACAACACCGACGTCGTCGTCGTGGTCGTTTTAGTTACGCTCAATTACGGTGTTGTAACGAGTTTTTATTTGTGACTGTTGAGTTTAGCTCCAGTGCACCTTCCTCTTTACTGTGCAAATTTCTGAGTCCACCGTCTATTTAGGTATATGCAAAAGTAAAAATATCAACTTCCATCCCAAAAAGGATTTTAATAGATTATATGGAGAATTTTAGGCATAGTTTTTCCAGCATACACATCGTGGTGTATTCTAATTTTTAAACATTACCATCGAGAAGACAGAGGCCATCCATCGCTCGTTTATTTACCCTTGTTTTAAGTAATTGAAATAAAAAATTCCAATATATCCCTTACATCGTATGTATAACATTTCCATGTAAATTAAATATATTAGTTCGAATAAAAATACTTCATTTGAAAAAAGTTGATTTTTTTCAACGGAAAATACATTAGTGAAATATAAAGTATCAGGGTCGTACGAGTACGTGAAATCCTCCCAAACTGACAATTGGAATTGTTTCTATTTTAAATTTATAACCTTATAACCTTTACTTAACGCTGAATAAAATAAAAACGGCAAATACCAAAGTAAATGTATTTACCGATTGTGGGTGATATGCCTATTGCCCATGAAATATATAGTGTATTGTTAGGGTAGAGATATTGGATACACAAAACCACGGATAAATTATTTTCCCGGTGGATTTACGTTAAGTGTACTATCAATACTTAAAACATGTTTTGAAACTTCATTGTGTGGTTTTTATTTTACCAGAGATAAAATGTTAGAGAAACTTATTTTCATTGCAATTTTGGATAGTATTATTAGGTGTTTGGGATTAACAAAAATATTATACATATTTTTTATTTAATACCTAAAAGACTTGTCTTTAAATATTTTAAATTAGTTTAGAGCCGTACTGGATGATAGTTTAGAAAATGTGCGTGTTTAGATGCATTATAGTGGGAACTATTTAAGTGTTATAAATTTCAACAATTACGGAACAATGAATGACACTTTATTACACAAATTTGAATCACTCAAAACAATTGAAGGACAACAATAATGTAGACTTCGCCAATTCAATCAGTCCAGTTCATCTTCAATTTCAATAGTCTTCGTGCTAGTGTAGAATTTTGTGTTCGCCGATTCGGTCAGTGCAGTTCATCTTGAATTTCGATAGCCTTCCGGCTAGTGTAGGGGGTAGAAAATGCTGGGGATATTTCTACCCCCGTGTCTACGCCGCTCCGACCAACGCGACGTAGTGTAGCGGTCATCCTATCTATCTTGTATTCAGTACCGCTCCCAGGATTTTAGACGAACACACTGGCCAACATTACAGTGGTATAATCAGTGGCCGATCGCTTGCAGATGATAAGGTCCGTCAGGATGTAGGAAGTTGCGAGATCCCCTCTGAAGACTGTCCTGCGCCTTTTCTAGGAGTCGCTCTCAAGAAGATGGAGAATCTAACGAGCCTCGGAGTCTTTAGTCCTGAAGAGGTAGACTCTTTCAAACAGAAAGTGTGAAGTTTCTTTTAAAGACCTTTTTCGAACTCTTGGAGTTTAAGACCTTCTCCGCTGGGGCTCTTGGAGTTTAAGACCTCCGCTGGAGCTCTTGGAGTTTAAGACCTCCTCCGCTGGGGTTCTTGGAGTTTAGGACCTCCGCTGGGACTCTTGGAGTTTAAGACCTTCTCCGCTGGGGCTGTGTCCTTTTCCAACAGGTAGTCTGGAGCTCTTGTTGACTTTTTGTGACCTTTTCTTCCTGCGGTTTCTACCACAAACGAAGCTCTCAGCGACGACCTCTGGACCGAAGGTTTTGCGATTCCTCTCACAAAGGAAAGTCGGTGGTGGCCGAAGACTCTTCTAGGTTAGAACTCTATCAACCGAGAAAACGAACGCCTGTTTTAATTAGCTTCTGAGTTTTATAACAACTCTTCCCTAGAAGTTGACTTTACACTTAGGTTGAACTGAGCTTTGTTTAGTGAATAAAGAGAGCCTTTGAGTAACACGTCCGACTGCCACAAGCCTTTAAATTAAAGACATCCAGTTTCCACGGAAATAGTTAACAATACGTCAATTTCCGTTTTGTTAGTGTTTCCATGCAAACAAACACACCGGTGTTAGGAATTCTTTTTTTAAATTGTATGCATTTAAATAGAAGTAAAAAAAGAAATTTATCTCATCTGTGCGCCTCCCCGACTTGTTTTATAAAAGTATTCAGTCCAGATAACATAAAAAATAGTATTACGTAAACAATTTATCAGTAAAAGTCAAATCAGTTAAATAATTAAGGTGGTAAATGTGCGGGAATGAAGTTACTTTCAAATAAGGTGATTTGTACCACGGTCCCGAAGAGTTAGTTGATAAAGAGACAAATCACTAAAATCAATTACAGAGTTTTTTTATATTTTAAGGAAAACATAACATGTTTAGGATGAAAATTTGAAAAAACGGAATTCACCCCAAGCCTGGGCAAAGACGCTCTTGTAGAAAAAATGATCGCTGCCATTTTGACGCCGCACAGTGGGGTATTTGTCAATTTTAATCGGGCAAAAGTTACTTTCGGAATGTTAGAGAATGTAAATGTAATTATTGTTTTTAATAGACAGATAGTCAAATATGTGCGCAGCACACTTTTTATTGAACTGGCGTTGCCCATTGGGTGTCCCCACCAGTGGAAATTCTACTGATAGTGTAATCAAGGGTTTTCACTGATCAGACACTAGCATGACCTCCATGTGTTAAGGTCACTATTTTAAAAGCAGATTAATTCGATCGTGAAACCACAATGGATAATAATGTTTTCCAGCCAATTTATAATTACGTTATTGGTATATGAAGCGTTTATTAAAATAATTGTGTTTTATTGTTTCACGGAAGTTATCTCAAATTTAAAAAACAATTAGTTTCGTTGTACTTCCCGGCAAACATCTTAAGCTCGTATTTTAGATCAAAGAGTCTGATTTTTTTTTTTTTTTTTTTTTTTTTTTTTTTTTTTTTTTTTTTTTTTTTTTTTTTTATAGAATTGTTCGTTGAGGATTTTGCGGATGACCCAACACATGGCCTATAAAGCGACTCTCGTGTCCTGGGTATGACGTTAAACTGCCCCACACCCACCCAACCATTTCCTTAATTCCTACCCAATCCCCCTCCAGGGTCTATTAGTACCCGCTCTGTTCGACCGTTTCCAGTGCATGGGCTCGCTGGGAGTGCTTAAGCCGGCACTAGGTGCCCTATCTGGTGTCGGTGAGAGCTGATGTGAGCTTGTCTCTCTGCCGAGGCGTAAGTCATGTACTGGTTCAGAAGCCAGCCACTTCGATGTCCTTGGTCAGGAAGTGTGTATTGAGCAGGAGTGTCGGAGCTCCTGCTGCAACGTGCGAGCCCAGGCCGTGCGAGTATACCCAGCCTGGTTAAACGAGTCAACACCGGGCCCCGGGGATCTGGGGTAGATTAACCTGGGCTCCCACGGGACCCAGTTTTATCGAGGGCGTGCCCGTTCCCGGTTGTATCTCGGCCTGCACCCTTACACACGATGCGCTGGTTAAAATACTTATGGAAACTGAAACCACCCCAAAACTAGGGCGAAGCGTAGTAACTAGAGATCAAAGTGATCTAGAGAAGAAACGGCAGTTGTCCTGACTCAAATGTGAGCTCGATCAAAACAAGCAAAGAAAAATGGAAAAAGAACAAACCGACGATGAAGATAAATATTCCTACTCCCTTATTTTCTTGTGCTAAGTCATAAGGAAGATGGAAAGACTTTGACTAAGGTGAGCCCGTTCCTTATCCACAAATCATTAGTAGCCTGTGGAGGGCAACCTAAATCTATAAGGAAGCTGAGGAATGGAACTATCCTGTTGGAGGCTGCAAATTGCATCCAATCCAAGAAGTTCCTTAAAATGACGAGTTTTTTTTGACCAGGTAGCGATTACTGTCCAGCCTCATGCCTCTCTGAACTCTTCCAAGGGAATCGTTTTTCTGTCGAGACCTTATGGACTGCAGTGAAGAGGAAATAAAGGTTGAGCTGCAGTGCGAGATGGTGACTGATGTGGTCAGGATTGTTCGGACCGAAAACGGGTAAAGGTTCCTACCCCGGGTCTTATTTTAACCTTTGCAAAACCCCATCCGCCAGAAACCATCAAAGCCGGTTATATGTCTTTGTCTGTGCGGCCGTACTTTAAAAACCCCCAGCGGTGTTTCCGCTGTCAGAGGTTCGGGCACTCCAGTAAAGTGTGTTCGAACCCGGAGACATGTTCCCGCTGTGGTGATGAAGGACATCAAGAGGAGGGGTGCAAAAATGAGACGCGATGCATCAATTGCAAGGGAAAACATCCGGCATACTCAAGAGAGTGTAACATCTTTAGAAGAAGAAAAAAGAAATATTAAAAATTATGACTATCGAAAAGCTTTCATTTAACGAGGCGCGTAAAGAGTACAGGAGGAGGGTCGCCCCAACTCCAAAAAAAGGAGTTTCCTACTCTGAAGCTGTATCTGTCCCTGTTCAGACTGCACAGTGTTCCTCATGTACAGTCTTGGAGGGTATGGTGCGTGCATTGACTGAGCAGGTGGCTGCTCTGGTTCAGCACCTCGCCGCAGGTGCTGGGGAACAGTCTGTGGTCTTGCCCAGTAAATCTCCCCGAGACGTTCAGACCTCCTCTAAACCTAATGCACAGTCTTATGTTAAACCTTCACCAGGAGGTCTTACGTATAGAGATAAAGTTCAGCAAAATTTGAAACCTGCCTTAAGTTTAGAAGAGAGAAAGAAATTGTCAGAAAAGCTTAAGAAGAATATTCAAACTAAAGTCGATAACAGGTCAAAAGTACCTGTTAGGAACCCTAACACGTCATCATCTAAGTCATCTCAACTGTCCCATCAATGATGATGACACGACTGAGGATCCTTTGGAGCTCCGGACGGAGTTCCAAACGTTACGTGGAACTTTCCGCGCCCTGTTACAAAACAAAGAAAAAAAAATCACTATGTAGTAAAGAAGTAAAATATTGCATGCATTATAATAATAAAATAAAAACATGCTTATTCAATGGATAAACGCTGATAAACAAAATATAGTATTGTGTTAAGTTTATCTATTCCGATTATTAATTGTTGTTAATATTTATTAATTTTATTATTTAATTTTTATTTATGACAGCTGCCAAATTAGCCCCTTTACAGCTACCTTGGTAGCAGTAAAATTTGTTAAGTTTTTACAGTTTATTTAATTAATGTTATGTACCTTGTCCTTATTTATGTTCTATTTATATTTTTAGCTCCTATATGGATTAAGACCTCTCTACAGTCTTTCCTTGTTACATGTATTGTTATATAGTTATAAGGTTATTTAAAATTATTTACTCACCTACTTGCCTTGATTCCTATTTATATTTTTTATTATAGAATTGTAATCTATGTTTTGCCTAATTGACACCACCAAATACGAGTAGGTGCCAATTTTTCTTTTGAGGGCGATGATAACCGCTGCGTTTTTTCGCCCCTTATAAAAAAAAAAAAAAAAAAAAAAAAAAAAAAAAAAAAAAAAAAAAAAAAAAAAAAAAAAAAAAAGCGACTCTCTGTATAAAAAAGTAATTAGTTTAGCGCAATATATTTTTGTACTCGATATATATTTCAGGTGCGACTAAAGATAGCTTTCTTTTACTTAATTGGCATTTAAAGATGTATCACTTGTAATTAAATACACGTGTCCCAGTAGTAATTTTTGCAAAAAATAAAATTAATATTTTAAACAGTATTTTCATTTACTAGTGATATTAAATTAAACTCTTTCCAATGCTACAAGATTCTTCATTTAAATTTTATTTATTATTAAATTATAATACGTTTGATATTTAAGTTTGTAATTACTGTTAAAAACCTCTGTTTACAGGATCAAAAAATGAAAAATGGAAAAGCCAATTGTTTTTAAATTGCAATTTATTACAGACAAGACCAGTTTCTCTTAGGTACATAAAACCATGGACAGATTAAATTATTTTCTTAGTGGATTTGTGTAAGTTACTCCTAACAATTTGCATTAAATAACTATATTTTTATTCCAAAATAAAAACAAACTTATCCATTATTACTCGTAGCGTTCATAAACATACCTTGGAATGGTACCAGAACTCACAAAATATCTCGAGGTTACGTCTATGAGTCTGGTCATTGCTCACTTGTAAACCGCCCTCTTTAGAGTCATGGTTAACTAACTATTCTTCAGATGCAGAGTAGGATATGATAACATAAAATGAAGATGCGATCCTGTTCAATGCAATTTTATTGTGCCACTATCAAGATATGCATGTATATGGTCTTATATCCATATATTACATTCGTAACATTTTTTTGTGTTCAATATTTTTAGAAACTTTAAAAGATCTCATCAGTTATTTAGTTAAAAAGCTTAGCGCCATAACTTAAAAAGTAGGTTTGTGGTTTTTAATTTTGAAATTGTTTTATCTAAAATACAAGTTCTTTAATTTATTATTATCAGTTAATTCCTTTGTTACCATCAAATAGTTTTTGTAAAATACGCCCATTGTATTTAACATGGATTATTATGTGTTTTAATTAAGAATAACAATTTTAAATTGAAATTTGAATTCTAATTTAAATATAATATGTGTATTTTTCTGGTAAAAAAAAGCTTTCAACCCAAAATTTTAGTTTCCGAGAAAAAGTTTTAGCAGCAACTAATTTTTCTAACAGTATCGATTATAAGTAATATGATGTTAATATATAATATGATAATTAGTGTTATATGTTTTTATAGTGTTCGTATTGGGGGTTTCATGTTAAATATTATCAATTTCGATTAAAAATGAGTCCTCTATATATGTAGTTCCATTCGTTTTACAATGTATAACCCTCATTTTATAAGATGGGAGGACATTGTTTGGTGGCCACATAATTATTAAATCATTCTATTAATTATTAAATCATTGTTTTATTATTAAATCAATCTTTTAATCATTCTTACTATTGAAATAATGTCCGGGTAATTCGGGTGAATACCCCACTGAGCGCCGCCACCTTGGAAACGTGAAGGTATTCTTGATGTCAAATTCGTGTTTCTCGACCTCAAAACCCTCCAGATACCGAGTTTCATTCAAATCCGTCGAAAAACGACGGGGAGACGAAATAGCTAAAAAACGTAGTTTCCCTATTTAACGGCCGCCATCATGGAACGGTTATACATAACGGCGTCCGGTTTTTGCGCCAAAATAATGTTTTCCCTTTTTGTTGAGATGCTCCAAAAGATAGGTCTCAATAACCAACAAAGATCCTTAAACTTTTATTTCAATCGATCAAACTTACTAGAAATGTCAGGGTTGGTCACTTATTTTCGTTCGACCCTGTATATTATCTAACAATTATTTAACATTAGCGAGGAGTTCACCAAACAGTACAATCCTTTCCCACACCGCAGGTCGAGGACACCACTGAGCGTGAAGTAAGCTACCTTTGTTACGCATAGGATGTTACCATCACCAGCCAAAAATTCCTCCTCGAGGGCCGAGATCAGTTGTTAACTTTGGCATCCAGCTTCAGACTTCACATCGACACCTTTACAGTTTGCGATTCGGCAGAGATGGGAATATCTTCCAGTAAAAATCACTTGAGTCAGGAATGCTGTGGATGCCTTTTTAAAAAATTACCCAGGAGATTTCACTTCTAGGTTCTGGCTGGTTTATACTTACCCTGCGTACATAAAAGATTGATGTGTCACGTCTATCTGGGCAACCCAGTAAATGTTGTCCAGAATCGGCACATCACTAAGCACAAATTTTAGAATGGTGCATAAGATAACTTTATCGATAGGTCAAGTGTACTGCGGATGAGATGATTTCTAGAGTGGGATGAGCTTCCTTCCTGGGTTTTTGCAAGCCTAAACGTTTGTCAGTAAAGCACCCTTTCCACTTTGACTGGCGGAGTTCAGCAACAGTGTTATTTCTCCTTCTTCCAAGTCGATTCGGATGATGATTTCTGACTGTCGGCATTTACTTACTGTGGCAGAAACAGAATTATTTTTTTCTTCCAAGTTGTTATGGCTGATGTTGTATCCACTATCCATCCTCTCATGGTGACTGTACCACGGGGTCTTGACATGACTCGGGAGGCGACCCCAAGTTACCCACTCTTACCTATCCTGTCTCTCCAGAAGCTCCGCATACGTCCTTATAACAGAAATCTTCTCGTCTTTCTCACAAAAAAAGTCATGGAATCCATGTTGTATTGAAGGAAAATGCTCTGAAACAGCTAATATTCAACATGTTGCTAACATTCAACAACTAGTTAAATGCATTCCCTAAACAATTGTTCAGGATGACGACAGTATTTTTATGCTTACTTGTAATGGATGTAATTTGTCGTAGTTATGTAAATCGCGAATGGAAGTGGTTCTAGCAGCAGTGAGCTGAAGTGAGAAGCAGTTGTGACAATAAAGGCCGAGTTGAGCGATGAATACAGCCAGTGTCCCGTGATGAAATCGATGTCGGTCGCAGTGCGCTGGTAGTCCCTCCCCTTCCAGGTCGTGTGTACGTACTGATGTGTACCTACTCTCTGATTGGCTGTGCCGCGGAACGCAAGTGAAGTTACGCAATTTTGCTACAGACTAAGTGATCAAAACTTAAGCATTTTGTTAAATCCAAAGTGGCTTGGAATTTCGTATAATAAACTAAAACTCTTGGATTTAGAAAAGGGGTTATCTAATGTTTGGAGTATTGTTCACTACCACGTGTTTTAACCGGGATTGAAACTAAGCGCATTACCTCAGTTGCGCGCCGTTGCCCTTTTGACGCTATTTTGAACCAAACGATTTTTTGCCCAACCGGTTGTGCGCGGGTGGTTGCCTAAGAGGAAAGAGGAAGGTTTCGGGCCCACTGGAGGCGCGCGCTCTTCCAAATCAGGTCCTCAATTCTCTCCTTCCTGTGTGCCTGCAACCAGAAACAGCAGGAAGACATAAAACGTGCAAATAAGAATTATAATTTTGTGTCGCATTTATTTGGAAGCCCTTACTTGAAATTTTACGAAGTTACGTTTACTTAAATAGCCGCCAAAGGTAGTTCACAAATCTATGTTAGTATGAGGTGATATAAATATTCATTTATAGCGTAGGCTTAGAAGGTATCATCGTTACGCAATAGAAACGCAAGTTATACGTTCTGCTGAATGGGGTGGAAACCAAAATACTGTACGAGGGGCTCCAAGTATTTCTCAAAATGAGTAGACCTGATTCTGATTAAATTAAATATGATAACGTAATATGAAACCTGCACAATAACCAAAAGGATGATGGTTAACATTTATAGTACATATGATATAGTAATTTAATTATGTATTTTCTTATTTTTTTCAAACACACGTTTACCTTCACAGAGTACACTCTAGTGTCCACAGGACCCCACATATATCTGTGTTTCATATTTCTCAGTTTGAGTTTGTAGCGGGAATATTGTGTATTGTTATTTGGCATCACTAGGCTTTAAGCCCCACCACTGGCCACCTTAGTTGCCAGCTGCCATCTGAGTAATAACAACTTTATTTGTCTTGGGGTCCAGTGGGACCCTTGTGTGCAGTTTAAGATTGTGTTTTTCCTCATTGCCTATATGTGATTATATTGGTTTTAATTTCATTTTTGTGGTTATTTTTGAAATAATTTGCATCATTTTCTTTATTGGCCAAAGGCAATTTTTAATCAATAACCAGTAAAAAATATACACAATATTATACCAGTGTTTTTTAGTTGTATAGCCTATATTGTGATGGTCAAATTTGCCTATGTTTGCGATTTTGTGTAAGAAAGATCACAATTGCGTTGGAATAAATACATTCGTACGCTGTTTCTTCATATAATTAAGTGTTAGATACTGTACAGTTTTGCACCTAAAACTTTAAAAAAAACCTTAAACATGGCTATTTTCCAAGAATTTACATAGTTTCGTCAGAAATTCAGCGTTTTGTGAGAAAAAAAAATAACTGTTATTATTGATTTTAACCAATATAAATTACGTCTCGTACACTCTAATAGTCTAAGGAAACGAACACAACTTTTATAAAAGCAATTTATATATATAAATATTTTTAAGCGTGTTTTTAAAAACGGTGTCCAGTAGACTCCTGTGTGCCTGTTGAAGAACAAAATATGTGTGCATTTGAAGGTTAAGTTCAGAAATGTGGTAAATTCAGAAGGGGTGAAAATCTCGCAAGTTCCAAGACTCTGAGCATAACATGCTACGTTTCTGTACATTGTTCTCAACAGACCTCACGGTCCTCGCATTTCAGTTTATTCTCCACAGTAGCAATTATAATTGATACAATTGCATCCTGTGTTTGTAGACCAGTTAGCCGGCGCCACGGTGCAGCACGGGCAGTGCCAGTCTCCCTTTGTATAAATGGAATTATTATCGAGGTGAAACGCCGAGTTATTAGAGTGGAAACCTCAATAACTCGCAATTGGCGATCGTTGCAGATAAACCGATTCTGTTTGGTAAATTACACGGCGAAGTAGTCTAATCAGTGAACCTTGGGGATGAAATCAGGCCACGTCTAAATAATTTTGCCGGCCGGGTCTTAGAAAACGTATTTCGATTATTTTTTTCAAACGAAATTTGCTCAGCCGACTATTCAAGTACGTAAATTATAATTCAATTGCTTATGATCAGTGGTTTTTGTAATTGACAGACATCAGACAACGCATTATACAGATACCAACTGTAACATACATATGTCGTTTAGAATGGTCTTAAGCTTTAAAATTTTAAATCACCGCTCAAAAATAAATCTAATTTGACTTTTCTTTTTGGTGACATTTGTAGGGAGATGCATTTCAAATTCAATTCATTAATTACGGTGATAAAATACCAAATATGCTAGTGTATTTGTGTTGAGATAAAAATATTTGTATTATATTCCAGTGATGTGTCATTCTCAGTAAATTGGATGGACCGTTGATAAACATATACTGAGCCAAAAGTCATGCAACATAATTGGGAGTATTTCCTCAGTAACAAACTTTAGAGGTCGTTTCTGAGGAAATATTCTAGTGTTGCCGCACACTGTTGGCCCAATATACATAATATATGTGTTAATCAAACTAAAAGCAAAAACGTTTTTGGAAGTATCTGTTGAAAATTAAAGCTTTTTTAGAATATTCTTGATCAGGCTTGGACAAACAATACTCTATTGCTTGTCCTGATGGACTCTCCTAAAGATTCTTATTATTAAATACTTGGTTCTTTTTTTCAACAACCCTTAGTTATTTTGGTAATCCTCGATATCTTTGAATTCACTTTCGTCTCGCTGCTTCAGTCCGTTAAAATATCGAGAAAAATACGGAACACGAGTATGTGGTGGAACTACTGAGCAAAATACGGAACACGAGTATGTGGTAGAACTACTGAGAGAAATACGGAACACGAGTATGTGGTGGTAGAACTACTGAGAAAAATACAGAACACGAGTATGTGGTAGAACTACTGAGAAAAATACAGAACACGAGTGTGTGATAGAACTACTGAGAAAAATACGGAACCCGAGTGTGTGATGGAACTACTGAGAAAAATACGGAACCCGAGTATGTGATGGAACTACTGAGAAAAATACGGAACACGAGTATGTGATGGAACTACTGAGCAAAATACGGAACACGAGTATGTGGTAGAACTACTGAGAGAAATACGGAACACGAGTATGTGGTAGAACTACTGAGAAAAATACAGAACACGAGTATGTGGTAGAACTACTGAGAGAAATACGGAACACGAGTATGTGATGGAACTACTGAGCAAAAATACGGAACACGAGTATGTGGTAGAACTACTGAGAGAAATACGGAACACGAGTATGTGGTAGAACTACTGAGAAAAAATACAGAACACGAGTGTGTGGTGGAACTACTGAGAAAAATACGGAACACGAGTATGTGGTAGAACTACTGAGAAAAATACAGAACACGAGTATGTGGTAGAACTACTGAGAAAAATACAGAACACGAGTGTGTGGTGGAACTACTGAGAAAAATACTGAACACGAGTATGTGGTGGAACTACTGAGCAAAATACGGAACACGAGTATGTGGTGGAACTACTGAGAAAAATACGGAACACGAGTATGTGATGGAACTACTGAGAAAAATACGGAACACGAGTATGTGGTGGAACTACTGAGAAAAATACGGAACACGAGTATGTGGTGGAACTACTGAGAAAAATACGGAACACGAGTATGTGGTGGAACTACTGAGAAAAATACGGAACACGAGTATGTGATGGAACTACTGAGAAAAATACGGAACACGAGTATGTGGTGGAACTACTGAGAAAAATACGGAACACGAGTATGTGATGGAACTACTGAGAAAAATACAGAACACGAGTATGTGATAAAACTACTGAGAGTATAGCAGGTGCCTGACTCCGGATACGCGCTGAGAAGACTCAAGGCAACAGTGCGGCCCGGCGCTCCTTTCTCCCAGAGGCAGATCCCCAACGCAACGTGACGTGACGTGATTATGCAAGATGTGAAATATCGATACTTTATTAGCATCAGCGTGGTTCACACGGTTGGGCAAGTCTTTGTCGTTAAATGCCACGTAACCCAGGTCGGAGCCGCGGTCTCAGGCCGGCAGGCCGCAGCACGCGCTGTTCTGCTGTCGCGGTCGCTGAAGGTCGCCGGTGTGGAAACTGATAGAGAGGTACGATGTGGTCGTGGGGAAGAACCACGCGAGTCCGATACTGAGAGGATGGATTTCAGACTGCAGAGCAGTTTTGAAGTAAAAAAAAAAAAAAAAAAAAAAAAACAGATGATGCAGTATTATATATCGATACTTAGACGTATTCTGGCCCCTTGTGATACAACAAAACATAAAACTGCATTTAATTTAACTATGGTATGAAGGGTTGATTCAATTGAATTTTGAGATCACCTTCCTCTTATTGTAGCTTAGGGATCGTGTCTCTCACATTGTAGTGAACTCAATTGTATACCTGAAGAGACAATGAGACTATCACTTCACCTATTTATAGGTGTCTATGATGTCGAAACTATGTAAATGTTTCATTTTGAGCTTCTTCGTCGTCGACTTTCTTTGGATCTCTTCAGACGAACATGACTCCAAATTCCAGGATTCAAGTCTGAGACAGAGTCAGATACCAGACGCTGCATTAAGAGGAAGGTGAACTGGAGCAAAACTAAAATTTGAACTGCATTTAAGGTGTAATTGCTTCTAAGATACGTGTTATAAGAGTCGATTATTCTGTTCATATTCACTTTCAGAAGTGAAATTGAAATTTTTTACAAGAAGATGAACATTTTTTATTATGTCGCACACAAATCAAAGAAATAAATAAACAGCATAAGCGAGCGGCAAGTGAACTCGGAGCACTTCGCCAATAAGGAGTGGGGGAGGAAATGTATGAATCAGTCATGCATACTACTGGTTGTCCAGCCTCACCACTTCAGTAATTTAACTACTGCAAATTATTACATTGTACTAATATTACGTACACTTCAACAACGTTTAGTTCATTTCAAAAGTAGTCTAATAGTAACTTTTGTCACATTTTGAATATTTTATAAAAAAAATTACAGTAACATAATAATATTGTAGTGTGTAGTTTGGTGTATTTCTAATATTTTTTGTGCTTCGTCAAAATTAGTCAAATATATACATCTCTTTGTTTTCATGAACTACCAATATAATGTAAAGTAAAAAATATTAGTAAAGTTATATTCACCTTCGACTGGTTTGGTATGGTACCGGTATTAATTTGAATAATTTATTACTACTATAGTTATCTAAATTAGCATTTACAGATTTTAATGTAGCATCTAATTGAAAAATGTAACTAAGAAAATAATTCACTGCAGAAGGCTTAGTGGGGTAGTTTGATAACAATTAGTAGACATACAATACTGGTTGGTCGTACCGCGGTTCGTTTCCGGGTGATTAACGCAGTCCACATCCCCCACCTCATTTGTAATGAAAAAGTACACCGTGTATAACAAAGTAGAGATAAAGAATACAATTTTTCATTCGTCTTTTCCAACGACTTTCTCGCTGAAAAAATCTTCTGATCAAATAATAGAAAATTTCTCACAGAAGGAATTTTTATGTGGTTTAGTCAAGAAAAGTGTTGTTAGTAATTTTTACAATTTATTTTAGTAAAAATGATTACGAAATTTTAGAATTTTATTACAACTGTAAGTTTACGGTGGTGAAGCACGAGGAGTTCAAATTCAGCAACAGTTTTGGTCACTGGTTCAATGGTTTTACCAATGAGTGTGCGTGGTTAAGCTTGAACTTGTATAATGAGAGTGCTCAGTCTATTCCTTTCTGTGATGCTGCATCATATCTTCAAATTGTGAGCAATTACTAAATTAAGTTGGTAATTAAAAAACTGAACATTTTTATTTCTTTACCACTTTTCTATACTATAATCCAGTCTGTACCTTGGTATTACTTGCTGAAACAAAGTAAACCAGGTGCATTTCATAATAATCAGTACCATAAATCTTCTACTGCATCGTCTCTCCCTCTTATTCTGTTTGGTTCTCCCTCGCACAGGCCAGTGGCCCATGAGGACGGCCATAAAAAAGCTTAAAAGAGGGTCGGCCTCTCCTGTAAAAAATAGGGAGGGAGTGTACAAGGGTTTAAAATGGGATCGGGCTCTCCGGTAAAAAAGGGAGGAGGGAGGGAGTGTTTCTGTGTTTTGCAAGTTTTTACGGAAAAACGCTTTCTCAAATTCAATAAGTGACAGAAGATGTTTTTTTTTATTTGTTTATGAGAGTAAAATCTTTAACATAAGTTTTTAAAATATTCAAAAATAAAGTTATAGCGTTTTTAATGGAACACATTATTGTTTAGAAAATTAGGTTTAATTTATTTTTATTTGTGTTAATGGCAGTTATTTTACAAAACCATGCTACAAATAATAAAAATCGACTAACTGAACAAAATGAAACAAATTCATCCCTCTATCACTTTTAGAACTTTAAAAATACATGTTTCCGCATATAAAACGTAAACACTTCGGGAAAAAACGAGAAACCAAACCAATTGCACATTATTAGTTTGTGGAGATATATTTACTCTGTCCAGGATTATTTAAGTAACACTTTTACTGTTTTTCTTTCTTATTCACCAGAGTATCATAATAAATAAAGTGAAAATACTCCTTATTTTGTGATTCTACAGTTAAATCCCCTATTAAGGTTGCCTATGAGTTTTAAAACGATTGTTACATTTGCTAAAACACACGAGTTTTTGCCATGAACCGCCTCCTTAAAACAATATATTATTATAATTAATACGGCTCTAAATGTAATGGCGAAGCATGTATTGTTGAATCAGTTCTTCGCGCTACTGCGGAGGTGAATGTGGCAAAACATATAACTGTGCGAGCGAACATAGCTCGTCGCTAGAGGCAGGGAGGGAGACGAGAGTTTCATCTCTATTATTCAAACAAGTATTTTTCGGCCCATTGTCTGTTGTTATGAATATTCTCTTTCAGAATGAAAAGAACCCTAACACCTTGTTTGCTACGGTACAACCTCTTCGTGAACAGTTGTAAGAAACATGCACATGCGTACTCGTTATCGAGGGACAACGACTTAGCTGTAAGGTTTGGTTAAGACAGAGAGTAAAGCACGGCGCTCATCGCGACCGGCCCAGCACAGTCCGGACCGGCCTTTTATATATTGTCAAAATGCATGCTATTAAATGGATACCCGCCCACTGCGACCAGCCCGGCCCGGACAGACTCAGCTAACGTGGCACGGCATAGTCACCTCAAGAGCCGGCCGAGGCCAGATAGGCTGTATATATAGCGTTATATATATATATATATATATATATATATATATATATATGCTTAGATTATTAACTCAAAAATCAACTAAATAAAACACGTAAAAAGTATGTAGTCTTATCTCGTACTTTTTAGGAAGGATCCTGCATGGTCAGGTTGCAGTTTGCTCTGTACCGCGAACTTACGAAATCAAGCCGTTATCTCGCAGTCAACTGTCACAGTTCGAAATAAATACAACTGTATTAATCAATTTACTTTTTCCATTAAATGTGCTACATTTCGTGGTAGTATTGTGCCATGCAAGGTAAATGCTGTTTTATTGTAGACTCTTCTACTTATATTGATAACAGTGTTTTGTTTGACATTGTGTTTGATGTAATGTACGCACATCTTGTGGCAATATACTAATACATATTATTGATGTAGTACGAGACAAGTATTATTGAACAAGTACAGTACGTAACGGCGTCGGCAGGCCTGGTCGTTTCGTTTTATTTATTAATAACGAAATAGATGCCAATTAAAATTGTAATTCTCGTATAATCCCAAAAAAAGTAATCTTCTATACTCATGAGGAGTTTAAAAAAATATATATCAGGTCTGAAGCAGTAAACAATCGTTCATTTGCTACAACCCAGGCTTACAACGATGTCTCATACTATAGTAAATAAAATAATACTACAAAAGGTTTGAATGTTGAGTTTAGCTCCAGTTCACCTTTCTTTTTATTGCCGCGTCTGGTATGTGACGCTGTCTCAGACTTGACTCCTGGAATCTGGGAGTCATGTTTCTCTGAAGAGATCAAAGAAAGTCGGCGACGAAGAAGCTCAAAACGAACCTTTACATCGTTGCGACGTATGAAACACCTGAACAGGTGAAGTGGCAGTCTCATTGTCTCGTCAGGTGCACAATTGAGTACACTACGATGTTCTGACACGATCTCTAAGCACGGTGGAGTAACCGAGTTTTCTACACATAACGTAGCTATGGTAGGGAGGGTTAATTAAATTTGAATGTTGAGTTAGCATTTTCATTGTCTCGTCAGTTCTCAACAATAAAAAGGAAGGTGAACTGGAGCTACTCAACAACTTAACATCCAAATTGAATTAACTTCCTACCATAGCTCTTGTGTAGAAAACTAAACTACAAAAAGAACTTAATCGAGGAATAATAGGATGGAATGCCCAATACTTGGATTACGGGGTTTTCTCGATTTATTTAAGTAATGATCGTTTATATTCTTTCGTTAGTGAATAGTTGTTTTTCTTTTCGAGCAACGTAAACACAAACAAGAAAATATGTATATTCGCTAGCAAATGAAGGATGGGGTGCATACCAAACTGACCAGTGTTGTGCTCCTCTACATGTAAAAGAAGTGGACGGACTGGTGACCCTAAACAGCGTTTGAAGCTCTGGTAGTCATTTCATTCTACGTACAGCTGCCCCAGAGAACAAAAGTCGTCGTGATGATCTATCTCTATGTTAGTTTGTGATAAGAAGAATATATTGCTGGTCTTGCACTGTTGGTACAGAGTAAACCTTTATGGCTGATGATCTGGATACTTGGCCACCTTCTCAAGAAGATAACACAGACACTCAGACCTTTATGACTGATGATCTGGATACTTGGCCACCTTCTCAAGAAGATAACACAGACACTCAGACCTTTATGACTGATGATCTGGATACTTGGCCACCTTCTCAAGAAGATAACACAGACACTCAGACCTTTATGACTGATGATCTGGATACTTGGCCACCTTCTCAAGAAGATAACACAGACACTCAGACCTTTATGACTGATGATCTGGATACTTGGCCACTTTCTCAAGAAGATAACACAGACACTCAGACCTTTATGACTGATGATCTGGATACTTGGCCACCTTCTCAAGAAGATAACACAGACACTCAGACCTTTATGACTGATGATCTGGATACTTGGCCACCTTCTCAAGAAGATAACACAGACACTCAGACCTTTATGACTGATGATCTGGATACTTGGACACCTTCTCAAGAAGACAACACACGACACTCAGAACTTTATGACTAATGATATGGATACTTGGCCACCTTCTCAAGAAGACAACACAGACACTCAGACCATCGCCTCTTCCACTGACCATATCGAGCTAATGGTGTCCATCATGTGGAACAACAGCTTCCGTGCCACAGTCCAACTATCATGGACATCCATTGTTTCGCATATTGCATCATAGCGTGTGTTGGGTTGCAACAGTAAACCACGTGAGAACGGCATCTCCGACACATCGTAAATTACTTTTGCTACTGGATATGCACACACGCCCTTCCTCTTGACGTTTATGTTCTGGTTGAAATACAGTTGTGTTCCAGTGTGATCTAACTAGACACAATCCAATCCCAGGATTCAGAGGGAAGCTAGGTCTTTTCTTTTAGTTGGTGCAGCGACTTTTAGTATCTCAGAGTGTGTTTAACTCAATTGAACTGTGCAGTAAACTTTGTCGTAGACAGTTTATAAATATGTATTCCCCACGAATAGGGATACACACTACTCAAAAAATTCTGTTCTCAGCTATTTCGGAGAGTCTTTGGAGCCAAACTTTGAGGCTTGCTTAACCGGATCGCACATAGCGATGTCAATATTTCTAGCATTTGTTATACTAACGCAAAATTTGATCAATATATAATTTATAAATTAGTGTCTCCGTTAAGTTACATTACTTTTGAAGGAAGTAAACAAATATCCGAAGAATGAAACACTTTCCAATGAAGAATATGGCGAGAGTGTTCAGTCATAGAGCTAAAACTACCGACCTCCTTAGTTTATCCACCGAACAAGAGACAATCACAGCACTTAGTTGGATTGGAAGTAAGCTTCTAAACTGATGCTCTGCGGTCCATGATTGTAAAAATGAAGGTACGTGCCTAAGTTTTTACTAGTGAGGCTGGTGACACGCATCTACAGATAGAAGTCAATCCACGCTAGCACTCTTGCCTACCGATCCTTGACCTTGTAATGCATTAGTTTTTCTAACTGAACTCATTCTAGTAATGATGCTTCCACACATACTGTACATTCGTACAGCGTACTGCTAAGGTCGTAAATATCCCATTTCCTACATATCAGCATGCGATATGAAGACGTTGAAGTACGTGTTAAGATATAAATTGTATCTAGGAACTAATCACCGATGATTAATCCAGCTATGTAAAGTAAAAGATTTCAGGTGCAAAGTACGCCCGTCCAAGTTTCTTTTACCGTGGTGAACATCATCGGAGACGGATCGCATTCTACATTGTAAATTGATATCAGAATGATCGCAGTCGACATTGTAAATAGATATCGGAAGGATCGCAGTCTACATTGTAAATAGATATCGGACGGATCGCAGTCGACATTGTAAATAGATATCGGACGGATCGCAGTCGACATTGTAAATAGATATCGGAAGGATCGCAGTCTACATTGTAAATAGATATCGGACGGATCGCAGTCGACATTTTAAATAGATATCGGACGGATCGCAGTCGACATTGTAAATAGATATCGGACGGATCGCAGTCGACATTGTAAATAGATATCGGACGGATCGCAGTCGACATTTTAAATAGATATCGGACGGATCGCAGTCGACATTGTAAATAGATATCGGACGGATCGCAGTCGACATTGTAAATAGATATCGGAAGGATCGCAGTCTACATTGTAAATAGATATCTGACGGATCACAGTCGACATTGTAAATAGATATCGGACGGATTGCAGTCGACATTGTAAATAGATATCGGACGGATCGCAGTCGACATTGTAAATAGATATCGGACGGATCGCAGTCGACATTTTAAATAGATATCGGACGGATCGCAGTCGACATTGTAAATAAATATCGGAAGGATCGCAGTCTACATTGTAAATAGATATCTGACGGATCGCAGTCGACATTGTAAATAGATATCTGACGGATCGCAGTCGACATTGTAAATAGATATCTGACGGATCGCAGTCGACATTGTAAATAGATATCGGACGGATCGCAGTCGACATTGTAAATAGATATCGGACGGATCGCAGTCGACATTGTAAATAGGTATCGGACGGATCGCAGTCGACATTGTAAATAGATATCGGGCGGATCGCAGTCGACATTGTAAATAGATATCTGACGGATCGCAGTCGACATTGTAAATAGATATCGGACGGGTCGCAGTCGACATTGTAAATAGATATCGTATTAGTGTGCTGCTCATAGGTGTTGTGTAATATATTAGCGCGACTTGTGTTGTGCACAAACACCGCCATTAGTGCAGACTCGGCAAGTACAGTAGACCAGGTTATCACCGCGCTGATGTAATGTGCTAACTACTCGTACAAGCCTTCACACTCCCCCGCGACCGCGACATTTTTCATCTGAGGCTAACCTCATTTACAGGTCTATGTGCGGACTGCGACTGTAAGAATGCCCTCATCCTCGTATCCCTGTTACGTAAATAAATAAAACTATGTTTCCTCTTTTTTCCCGTTAAACTAGGTTTAACTACTTAATATGTCTGTATCGGCTTTTCACAATGGATATGACTTCCATTTTGGGATATTGATGGTATTAAAATTTATGAAGAATTGAAAAAAAATGGATGAATAATATTTAACTTTAAAGTTAAATTTGCGTAGGATTGTCAAATTACGTGATCTGTGCAATCTTTATATTTTATAAAAGTTGGAAGTTCATTTAATAAGACTGGAAGATTGGAACCAATATTTTTACTGTGAGAATTGCACATATTTAACACGGATTGTGTGTGTGTGTGTGTTTTTTTTTTCTAAAAAACTGACACTTTGTAGTTTTGATCGTCTCTTACGTAGAGAGGATATTACAAGATGATAATACTCGTAGTACACAGATTTTATCAGCCCTCAGTAATAACGAAGAGGTTTCGGATAATTTGTACATACGCTAATTATGGAACTGGCCATTCATTACACAGACAGAACACAAATTATTTTACAACACATTTGTTTAAAAATGTTGTAATTTTTATGTGAAGAATTTTTGAATTTCATTGACATTGTTCAATGACATTCTTTGCATGAATGCCACACTATATTGAGGATTAATATTTTGATTCGGATGCTAAGATTGAGAAATATCCGGGTTATTACTGAAGTAATACTTGGTAATTATGCGTTTGCGTAATCGAAATAATGATCGATATTCATGAAACCACTCTTGATCAAGTTGAACAGGTTTACATTGAGGTTTGCCTTCAGTTCTGTGAATGTGGCATTATATTGTCCTGTTTTTGAGAAAAAAATTAGTAAGAAAACGGACTAAACCGTTAATTCGCTTTAGCCTTGAGCGAGAATTTCAGTGCATGCAAGGTCAAAATAAGAGCAAGGGCCTAGGAAAAGTAACATTCTTTTGTCTATTGTATTTAGTAGCATTGCTTTAAAACACAACGTAATACTAAACTGCTTCCCTCTTTCGTATTGTGATAAATATTCAACGTGTTTCTAGTTTATGTACTAGCAAACAATTCTCAGTTAGCGATGATTGATAAATATTGGTAAAGCCATCAATTGTTCAATATTGCTGAACTCCAACGATAGCAAAATTACCTTGTTTTCGCCCATAAAATATTGTTCCCTCTTTCAAACAGTAATGTTATTGTTGCTTATCTTAATTAAAGATTTATTGAAAATCCTTTGTTTTATAAAGACCTAATCCTCAAGTTATTTGTGTCTTTTCTCGTAATCTGAGTTGCTTCTTCGAAGAACAATAATGGCATTCCGTTGCGCCAGTTGGAATATAAAGCACCAAATATTGATAAAGCAATAAATTGTTCAATTTCGGTGAGCTCCAGCGATAGCAAAATTAACCTTGTTCTTTCTTTCCATAAAATATAGTTCCCTCTTTGGAACAGTAATGTTATTGTATTTGTATCTCAATCAAAGACATATTGTTTAAAATATTGTTAATAAAATCCTTTGTTTTTATAAAGCCCTTTTATCTTCCTAGTTATTTGTATCTTTTCTCGCAATCTGTGTTATTCCATCAAAGAACAATAATGGCATTCCGTAGCACACAGTGGGAAAGTAAAGCCCCAAATATTGGTAAAGCAATCAATTGTTCAACATTGGTGAACTCCAGCGGTAGCAAAATTAACCTTGTTGTTTGTTACCTCCCACAAAATATAGTCCTCTCTTTGAGACAGCAATACTATTGTCTTTTATCAATTAAAGACTTATCGCAAAAAGTCCTTTGTTTTTGTAAAGACCTAATCCTCAAGCTATTTGTGTCTTTTCTCGTAATCTGCATTGTTTCTTGGAAGAACAATGATGGCATTCCGTAACACAAGAAGCGATCAGACAGCTGGAATGACGCGACAAGTCGGAATGATAATGTTTATCATCGCAGCTAGGAGTGGTGACTGGGGGGTGGGGAGGGATGTATTAATATGCTGTGAGCCAAGTGTGCGCAATGAGTCATGAAACATGTGTGCAGTGCGGTGCGGTGATAGCGTCATACTGTGTAGCACCGTGTACGCGCCGTGTACGTGTCGACATGCCTCTCACGTCACGCACGTATTCGGCCTAACCCAGCCTTGATGTCTATATGACAGAGGATCCTGTTAGTTCTGAGCTAACGTGACCACGACAGGTAATTTACCGGCAGCGTGTTGTTGCCAGTCCCATGCGCCGGACGGCGGCGTGAAAATCGCAATGTGCTCGCTGTGTGCTCATGCTATGAAAACACTCCATCAATGTACTGTACAATACTCGCAATTTTGTGTAAGGTGACGCTACACTTATCTTTCTGAAACACGCCTTCGTCATACATGCAATATAGACCGGTTAGCTCATCACGGTCGATTTAATTATTCTCAAGATCGACATTATCTTGTTAGGGTTAATTGTAAGACAGGGCCTTATGACCCTAAATTCGCTCTTTTGTACATTATGTATACCTATGATACAAATAAAGTCATTTGATTGATTGATTGTCTGTCAAATTTTAAAAGTCGATAAACTCCCATTGCTTGTGAATCTGATAACTGTGTGTGCTGTGTTTCTTACCAGATTGTTTTGTTACGTGATTCGTTGAAGGTTCTTTACACCTGGATATGAATGAATTAGTTTTATATAAATTCTAGTTAACCAAGATTTGTAAGCGTTGTTCTGTTTTACTTCTAACAATAACGTTCATCGTCGATGTATTATTGCCATTTTTATGTTCAATAGAATCAAATATAGCACTTAAAAATTTTACACTCCACCAAAACAACTGTGTTACTAAAGAATTCTAATGATACCCAAGTCAAAATCGTACATTCAACGCTCAACATGAGTCAGTTTGCACACTTGTTCGACTAGAACCACAATGTCAGTAACGGTTCCCGACCTTGATCTCCAGTGAGAGGTGATCACATCGAGGTGAAGCTGAAGCCTGTAACCGATATACGATGTAGATGCGGTATATGATAGGTGTGTCACCTTGACCGCAGCACAGTCACCACTGGCAGGTCAAGGTCATCATGTCCTATGGGTGCAGTTCTTTTCGTAGCATATATTTATACTGTTTTTAATTTCAACTTTCATTATGTATTAGAATTGTCAATATTGATCGATATGCTTCTTTTCAAAAGTGATCTTTCAAAAAAGATTCTACACTGAATTTCTGTAAATTGTAAGGCCTTTATTGATCGGATTCATAAAAATACAGTATAGTATTTCATAATAATTAGGAATATGAAAACACTGCGAGGTTAATGTTGGACAATATAATATGGTTTAATGTAAAAATCATAGGTTTAATTATAGTTAATATTAATTTCAGTTCGGTTCCTTGATTAAGGGTTAAACCCTGAGCCCTCTCATAATTGAAAATGCACTTTAGACAAGCAATTAAAAACTGTTTTAATCTGCGTTTGGAGACTCAAAATGTGTACATTACTCTTTTGTGTGTATAATGCATGAGATTAACGCAGTGATGCTCATATTGTTATAATCCTAACTATATAACTAACCTGTATTATATGATACTTAGTCATGATGTATGGAATTAACCAAATTCCTGATTGATTATTGTAGTAATCTTTGAACATCATAATAGTTAGAAGTATCATCAATAAATTGATAAGTTCATTCATTGGAAGTGTCAGGTTTTATTAATTTTATTGGCCGAGTATTGGTAAATACAATTAATTAATTAATTGACTAAATTACTGCCGGTCTGCACAATATCTAAAAATCTTGTTACCACTCAGTAAGCTACAGAATTCTTCTAATGTTTGTCTTTCCTCCGCACAATATCTCAGAAATGAAATGGATACTTAAGATTGAGATTGATTTTTGTGCATATCCGTCCATGAAATTTAGTTGAGCGTTAGCAAAGCTATTTAGTCAGGGGAATATTTCGAGAATTGTTTGCATTATATTGATCTGGAATTGTGTATAAAAATGTTCTTCTACTTAGGCAAAATTGAGTTCAATGATAGTGCACATCCATGTATGGGATTTGGGATTAGTGACATCTACTCAGGGGAATATCTCAGTATCTAATTGAGTTATAGCCTTGAAATTTGTATTGCTTAATTTCTACACAGGCATAATTGAGTTCAATAATGGTGTGGCTGATCATTAACGAAGCTTATTCGATTCAATATCTCGAGATTTAATTGAATTATAGGTTTAAAATTTCCATTTAACCTTCTTTTCTAAAAAGGCAAGATCGAGTTTGATGACGGTGCATGTCCTTTCATGAGATGTGGCTGAATTATCAAAGTCCTTCACGGAGGCGAATATATTCAGAAAGTATTATGCTATGGGCTTGAAGTTTGTGTGAAACATAATTTCTACATAGGCAACAACAATGTTCCTTCAAAACAAGTCCCACATTTGGCAAGAATGCCATCAAGGATACACTACACCCATTGCCTTCTATCGTGGGAGTAATCCTCCTGATGTAAAGACAGTAACTTTCAATAATTTTGGTAGTAGTAATATCAAGGCAGCTTTTCGGACTTTAGGATTAATTTCGGACCAGGATATCATTGAGCTGATGCCAACAGTCTTGAAACATAGCAAACCCTGTCACACTATACATGGTCTGGTGTACTCCAGCATTGTTATTTAATAAACAAGTGTTGAACCAAATGTTATCCAGGTTTTTTTTCAAATTAAAAACTGCATGTAAGAAGCAGTTATTCTAAATTTATAATATAAAGTATTGATAGTTTAATAAGTCATTGTTACCGATCTCACAAATTGAAGAGATTCAGACTGAAATTATAAAAACTCCATTTCCTATTGATACTGTGCTTTAATTATCAACTAAGTGGAATCATTTTTCTGTGTATCTCATTAAATAATAAGTTTTTTTGTTACAGTTCAGTCTACGAGAGCTGGATTTGTCGCTGTTGTCTCAACTGTGGTCACTCAACGAGTCCATACAAGAGTTCCGTCAGATGCAGGAAGCATTCTCACCACCCTCCCCCTCATCTGATGTAGAGGACGACATCATATACTCCAACTTGAGTGCACTGCCTGAGCACCAGGCTTACCCATTGTCCAGCAGTTCTTCACGCTCCAGTACTATGGACCTTGGAGACGTCTGACATTACTGTGCGTTGTGATATTGTGATTGTGGTACTGTGTAAATATACAAGGGATATATTTTTTTTATCGATAAATGTGGATCGTGTGTGGTGTATATAGTGTGATTATACTGTACTATTGAAGTAATATCTTGGCTACAAAAATGGCTACGGATGAAAAACTGTTCTTCCAAAAAACTGTGCACCACCTGGCAAGGTCTTTGGCTGCCGTTAAAGACTCTACTTGGGATAGTATAAACACTCTATTTTCTCTATGTCCCCAAGAGAATGCCCAAGGTGTGTTTAGACTTGATCAAAGATCCCTAGATGCAACAATAGCTTTAGGGATCTATTTCCTACAGTCGGATCTGCAACACTTTGACAAGATTCTGCCCTATTTGATTCGCTTATTAAAAGGTTTACCTAAGGCTGTCTGGTCAGATGATGTTCAGCTTAGCCCCACTGATCGAATTCCTGTTGCAGAAAAGTTTAGTTTTTGTTTGAACACTTTGCTCTCTGACGTGGCTGTGAAAAAAGAAGCCAACAGGGAAGAAATTATTAGCATTCAAGTTGGTTTTCTGGGAGATCTCACTAACATAATTCGAAGCATTTATAAGGAGGAAGAAAAGAATCGTAATAGGAATAAACTCACTCTGTGCAAAATCACTGTACCAATTTTAATTGGACTTGCTCGTTCCATGGGAAGGTTCGCTACAAGTGGTCCTCCTCTTCTGTGTCGATTGTTTCCTAAACCTGAAAGACCAAAATTAGTCACACCTGCCCCAACAAATGATTCCCAAGTAGCTAAAAAGAAAAGTTTCTCTAATTTCAGATCAATAATTCCAAGGTCACTTTCTGGTAATTTGAATTTGACAACTCTAGATATCTTAACATTAAGTTGCTTAGATCCTACTGCTGACATGAGTACATTGGGGCGGAATGAACAGAGGTTGCAATTGGTGAGCTACGACCCAACAATTCACTTCTTTTGTAAGTACGGATCTAGTTTTAATCAGTTTCCACACATGCGGATATGTGATCCATTTGAAAGGCGAGCCAATAACTTAAAGTTTGTCATTGCTCATTTAAAAAGTGTTTTATATTGTGCAAAAAAGCTCTTAACCTCAGACATGCTTGAATATCTGGATTCACAAGCTGCTGATATACATGAATCAGGCCAATTTAGAATCTTTCCTTACAGAAGTTTTAGTGAAACTTTGAATTTGGTCATGGTCACTCTTTTACGAGAATTGCTCCAATATCAGTTTGATCTACCATCACCATTCACTAAAGATGTTCAAGAGTTTGTGAAGGGCCTTTTCCTGTCTGGACAGACTGAATTACAACCTAGACATCACTATGCAAGCGAACGTGAAGATAAAGAAATGAATTTTACAACAGTGAATAAGTTCAAGGTCAACGTAATGGCTAATTCTGCCTGTGTTGATCTGTTAGTTTGGTCTATTGGAGATGAAGGAGGAGCTGATAGTTTATGTGGAAGATTGGCAGAAAAGATTAACTCCAGCCATAACTTGAAGCTTGTTCTTGCACACATGCCCCTGTTGATGGTTTGTCTTGAAGGGCTGGGAAAATTAGCAGAAAAATTCCCAACAATCGCAAACACATCTATTCATTGCCTCAGAGATTTTCTGGTCACGCCATCACCAATTCTTGCCAAGTTGTATCGTCTGCATTCAGACAAAGCTAATGTAAATGATATTTCTGTGGTAATGCAAGGGAATGAACTAAAAGCTGTCCAAGAAAGACCGATCCAGTCTCAAACACCCTTTGAGAAACTTAGAGATGCAGCAATAGAAAATCTTTGTATAGCTCTTAGAGCCTCATACAGTGTTGACGCATACTGTATTCCAGCACTTGTGGCATCACTTTCAAACAGGCTTTTCACTGCTGAAAAATCAGATGAATCATCACTCATACCCATGAATACAATTGTAATGCTTGGACATATTGCTATTTCACTTAAAGATACACCGAAGACAACTGATACGATTTTACAGTTCTTTCAACAGCGGTTTTGCAGAGTTCCCTCAGCTGTTGATGTTCTCATTGTTGATCAACTTGGATGTATGATAATATCCAAGTGCGAAACCAATGTGTATGAGGAAATAATGAGAATGTTTGTAACAATAACAGTAGAAGCAAGCAATGCTGCGTACAGCAATGATAGAACTAATCAATACCGCCATGTCTCTGCCGCTGTTATTAATGCACTGGCAAATATTGCTGCAAACCTGCAGGGTGAAACTGAAATGAACGAACTATTAGTTCGCCTGCTTGAATTATTTGTTCAACTCGGATTAGAAGGAAAGAGAGCATCTGAAAAAGCACCAGCTTCAAACAAGGCTTCAAGCAGTGCAGGAAACTTAGGTATGTTGATACCAGTTATTGCAGTATTAGTGCGACGTTTACCGATGATTCGTCAGCCTAAGCCAAGGCTTCATAAACTGTTTAAAGATTTTTGGCTGTATTGTGTCGTGATGGGGTTCATAACAGATTCAGGTTTGTGGCCGGCCGAATGGTATGAAGGAGTAAAGCAGATTGCAGTCAAGTCACCATACCTCGTATCTCAAACATCATCAAGATCAGAAATGAGGGAACTGCAGTATACATCGGCTGTGAGAAATGATAGTGTTTCCATTAATCAGTTGCAAGAATTCAAAGCTCAAATTTTGGTATTGTTAGAAAACCCTGCAGAAATTTCAGCATTGGTGAACAAACTCAACTTTGCCCAATGTACTTATTTGCTCTCAGTGTACTGGCTTGAAACTCTACGTGTAGAAAATTCAACAGTACCAAGCATACATCCAATACTGGAGTATCTCAATGATGCAACAATACAGAAAGATAAATCTGGTATGTGGCAGTGTGTTGCTTGTGTGGGGGACAAAGTATTCAATAAATTCTTAAATGTTATGTCATGTAAACCAAAAGATGAAAGCAGAGAAAAAGAACTGGAATCACATGCTCAATTCATGTTAATAAATTTCAACCATATTCATAAACAAATAAGACGGGTTGCTGACAAGTATTTGTCAAGTCTTGTTGATAGATTCCCTCATTTGTTGTGGAATTGCAGAGTATTGTGGAGTATGTTGGATATTCTACAGGTACTGTCATATTCATTGGAATTAGATCCTAATGAGGAAACACCAATGCTTAGAGTTCCCAGTACTCCGTACAGCATTCCCTTGATGGATACTCTAGAAGCACGTGAGAGTATTGTTAATGACTTTGCTGCTCGCTGTTTAGGGATTGTTCAAGAAGCAATGAAATGGGCTCCTCAAGCAACAAGGTCACATTTGCAGGAATACTTAAACCAAATCCCTCACTCTGGCCAGTGGCATCATTCAGGGCTAGCTCTAGCAACAGAAAGTATTCTTATGTCCAAAGGTTTGAATCTCCAATCAGCTCCTCTCTCCACAAGCACCCTTGAAAAAAGACCTCGGTGTGTAAAAAGTGACTCTTCCAGATTTGTCTCCTCTCTCAGTCTCCGAAGCAGGTTTTCTGGTCAAGTTGCTGGCATGCTACAAACTGGTGTACCAAGAGATAAGATCATAGAGAAGATTATCAAAGATGTTTGGGATGCATGTCATGAAGAATCAAATGCTCAGCATCACAGTGCTCTTTGGCGTGCTACTGCCCTGCTAATATCGTCAGAAGATGCACCTCGAAATCTATTAAATGTTGTTGCTTGTTCTCAGCTAGAATTGTTTACAGAAAGAGCAATGATAACGGCAACGGAATGTTGGCAGTGGCTCATCACTGCAAGACCAGACCTGGAGTTACAATTTCTTCAAGAAATGTTTTCAGCATGGCAGTGTTCAGTGGATAAACAGTTGGGTTTGTTCTCAAAAGAAGAAGAAGAAGTGAGCCCTCTCGCTGCTTATGAAGGATGTGTTCTTGAACCTCTTCCTCCATTTGTCAAGCCTCATGATATTTGGATTCAATTCATTGTTGAGCTTGTTGAGACTGCAAAATACAACAACCAAGATAAAGTTGACATGTTGGCTAATCTATTGCAATATTCATTGTTCATGATAGTTGGAGGTACTGAACAACCAAGACAAAATAGACATATTGCAGCTGTGGGAGCAAGATTTAGATTATTGTTATGTGGTCTGTCATTACTGCAAGGAGACGTCCTCTCAAGATCTCTGGCTAAAAATGTTTTGCGTGAACGCATCTACTGCACATGCCTAGACTATTTTTGTGGTCCTAAACTCTGTCCTTCTCAAAGAGGAACAGATTTACGAGATGACATCCATGTTCTTCTAAAGTTCTGGCAGACAATGCATTCAGACAAAAAGTACTTGATGGCAAGTGTAATAGGAGATTTTGATGTATCAGGATCAGTTGCTGACCAAAATCTCACAGGAGGTGATGCAAAATCTCAAAGTGGAATTGTATCCTCTAATGACTTTCCTCGTCCTCAAACAGCCACAGGGTGGATTAACACAGTTCCCCTCTCATCTTCTACAAATACCTTGACAAAGAGGTCTAATCGGTCCAAACGGCAAGTGAATAGTGGCGATTTATTTGTGAAGGACTATATCAAAAAAAGAAACCTTATTTTAGATCTCCTTGCCGTGGAAATTGAGTTCTTACTAATATGGCATAACCCTACATCAAGACCTGATCTAAACTTTCCTGGAGAAGATACTATTGCTGCCTGGAAATCCAAAACTGTATCTGAACGCACTCTCAGGGACACAGCTCGGTTAGCATGGGACATAAGCCCAGTGTTAGCAGTATTCTTACCTGATAGATTGAAAAATGCAGATAGTATAGTGAAAGAAGTTTCCAGGCTAGTTCGTTTACACCCAACATCAGTTTGTCACATCCCTCAAGCTCTAAAGTTTCTTGTTACAACAGACACATTATTAAATGATGCACAAGAACTTGTTCACATGTTGTCTTGGGCTAGAGTCACACCCATTCAAGCCCTTGCTTACTTTTCCAGACAATACCCACCACATCCCATCTCAGCTCAGTACGCCATCCGAGTATTGATGAGTTATCCTGCCGATGCAGTTCTATTCTACATTCCACAATTAGTTCAGTCTCTTCGTCATGATACAATGGGGTATGTAACTGAATTCATCAAGTACATTTCCAAGAAATCACAAGTTGTCTGTCACCAGCTGATTTGGAACATGAAAACAAACATGTATATTGATGAAGAGATGCATCAAAAAGATGCCACATTGTTTGATACATTGGAAGCTTTGACGAAAACAATTATAGGGTCCTTATCAGGACCTGCAAAACAGTTTTATGAGAGGGAGTTTGAGTTTTTCAGTCAGATTACAAACATATCCGGAGAAATTCGTCCTTTTCCTAAAGGGCCTGAAAGGAAAAGAGCTTGCTTAGAAGCGTTGAGTAAAATTGAAGTTCAACCAGGATGTTATTTGCCCTCAAATCCAGAAGCAATGGTGATAGATATCGACTACAAAAGTGGGACACCTATGCAGAGTGCAGCAAAGGCCCCTTATTTGGCTAGGTTCAGAGTTCGCCACTGTGGCATCAATGAGCTGGAAACTATTGCACTGTCAATTTCAGAAGGAACATTAAAACTGGATGACAATTTGAACTCTGGTATGGGTCCAGAAATGTGGCAAGCTGCCATATTTAAGGTCGGTGATGATGTTAGGCAGGATATGTTGGCTTTACAAGTTATCGGAATATTCAAAAATGTATTCCAACAAGTTGGATTGGAACTGTACTTGTTTCCGTACAGAGTAGTTGCAACTGCTCCGGGGTGTGGTGTTATAGAGTGTGTTCCAGATGCGAAATCAAGAGATCAGCTTGGAAGGCAAACGGATATAGGCATGTATGAATATTTCATTAAAACGTACGGAGATGAAACCACTAAGGAATTTCAAAATGCACGTCGTAACTTTGTGAGGTCAATGGCTGCTTATAGTGTTATCGGTTTCCTCTTGCAAATCAAAGACAGGCACAATGGAAATATAATGCTAGACATAAATGGACATATTATCCATATAGATTTTGGGTTTATGTTTGAGAGCTCTCCAGGAGGTAATCTAGGATTTGAACCTGACATCAAGCTGACAGATGAGATGGTGATGGTGATGGGTGGGAAGACGGAAGCTGCTCCATTCCGGTGGTTCACTGAACTATGTGTCCAAGCGTACTTAGCCGTCAGACCTTACCAGGAAGCCATCATTTCCCTAGTGTCTCTTATGCTTGATACAGGCCTTCCATGCTTTCGAGGACAGACCATCAAACTCCTTAGAGCACGATTTGCTCCTCAAGCCAGTGAAAAAGAAGCTGCTGCTTACATGATATCAGTAATTCGTAACTCTTTCTTAAATTTCAGAACACGTACTTACGATATGATCCAGTATTATCAAAATCAAATACCATACTAATTACATGTAGCTTATGAGTGCTTTAATCAGAAAGAAGTAAATATTTTTTATTTAGATCTCTTTGATAATCAACTTGTATTAACAGAATGTGTATCCTCAGTAATTTGTCCTCATATAGACCTTAGTTTCGTGTGATTTGTATATGTTTACTCTTTAAAATATATAATCTGTTTAAGTTCACAAAATATGTTAACAGTGATAAATATAAATAATATTGCAAAATTATTTATCTTTAATCTTGAATGTTATTACACACCAAGTAAAAAGATTGTTATTATACCTAATAATACTTTTTGCAATCACGTACATAGTGGAAACATGTGGCTGCAACGTAATTGTTTTAAAATTTTTATTCATATATAATTTAACATTGTTTGCTTTTTAAATAGGAATAGTTGTGCTTCATGATAGTCTAGAAAACAATATTGTCAATATTCATAATACTGTATATCAAAGCATTCACATAACTTCAGCATTCTCAATCAAAGTGTAATATTCTGAATGAGTGATCCAACTTACTGTTAATAATATATTGTAGAAAAAAGCTAACTAATATAAATTAGCTTATCATTCTATATTTTGTTGTATTGTAATATACTAAGAGTCTTTTCCATACTTAGCAATGTAATGTTTATCAGTAAATGAATTTTAAATTCATGACCAGTTCTTCCAACCCTTAAAAATGTGCAGATCATATTATAAAAAAATACTCTCCTATTAATAGTTTTCATTTTTAATAAATTCATGGCTTGATATAATGTTATTGAATGTATTTTAATTAAAAATTATGTGAAATCAATACTAAAATATTTTCTGTGGTAAAATAAAGAATGTGTTGCAAGTATTTTTTCCTTGTTTGATTGTTAGCATGATTTCATTTACTTACAGTTTTGTATGTGGTCAATTATTTCAAAACTTCATTTTAAGTGACACAATCTGAATGTATGACTATTCCTTGTCACCTTATATTAATTACTTTTAATTTTTTATATTGTATATTATGTTACTCATACCATGTTTTTTTTTTATTTCAGTACTATACAATTAAAAAAATTATTTTATAAAAATGGGTTAGTTAATAATTACAAATATGTTTGGTTTTGTTATTACTAGTTGATAAACTAAATTATCTTAATGCTTCTTGCCATTATTAATTAATTTTATCATAATTAAGTATGTATTACAATGATTGTATATTGAGTTTGAGTTCATTATTAAGGTATTATTTGTTCATATCAGTTATATGTAAAAATGTGGGTCTATTCCATCTGTATTTTTATGTACAATAATTAAATAATTATATTGATTGATGTTAAATTAGTGTTTCAGATGTTACTGATTTCCTGTTATGGCTAAAACATCCTTTCAGACAAAATCAAATGTTCCTCTGTTCTCAATGGTTTTTATCTTGAAATTTCAGATTATGAAAATTGATTAACCTTAGAAGTGGCGGTGAGAATTTCTATGTATGGCTGGCCGATTTTTGTCTTTATGCTGAAGTTCACTAAATTGTTTATATATTGCACATAATATGCTAAAATGCTAGATTGTTATATTTTTTAATCTGTATATTCCATAAATTTTGAATCTGGGACAAACAATTATTTTAGAATAAATTTATTTCAATAGTCACTGTTTAAACCGAAGAAAAAATCCTGGTTTTCAAATGTCACAATCAGATGGCCACAAATAAAATAATATTCATTGGTTTACTGACTGCTGAATTTTTTTTGTAATTTTTCATATAGACATAATTTCAAAAATCGATTGCGTGGAAACTATAACTCCTACATAAAATACACAAATGACCAAATGCTCCAGAAATGAAATTTTTTATTGATGCAACGCTATAGTTTCTACAAAAAATAATGTATATCAAATTTTTAAAAGTTACAGAATTTTGTCGGTGCAACTGATCAATTGCCAAAAGTCAATAATTACTTATTTAAAATTATTCTACTTTTTCTTTTACTATTATTAGGCAAAGAGAGGAGAGTTATGTTTTATATATGAAAATTATAATTCAGAACATCATCTTTCCGTTGATATAATATGCTGTGTTTGGATTAAATGTTGTCATAAACATTAAATCTTGAGTTACAGGAAAATAGTACTCGACCGTTGGAAGTAGTTGACTTCCACCTCATAAACAACAACAAAAATAGTCGGAAATCCAATTAATGCTACTTCTAGGATTAATAATAAAATTTATTTTGAGTATATTGACTATAATTAAATTCTCAATAATAGTAAGTCCATCTGTTGACTCTCCTAACTCAATAAAAAACTGTTCTAAACTTGCATCTAACCCCAGCTGTTCTAAACAATTCTATTGTTATCCAAACTTGTACAATTTTTAAATCTGGCAAAATGTAATGTAACAAAAAATTAATTATAGAATGTTATTGTTTGAATTAAATTAGAATTATTAATTGATTTTCAGATCTTATTTCAACGTTTAATAAAAATTCTTTCTCAGTTACCCCAAGCAGGGTAAACAAACAGCCTTGTGTTTCTGTTCTGTTAGTCAGAAGTCAAAGTGCCGATTTACATTTTTCAAAGACTCAGTGGACATGGTTAGAAACTATGTCGCCTTACTAGAACACATTTTTTTTGTTTTTGAGAATTGGCCATAAGTAATCTGTAAAAGGTGCAGTTATTACATACTTAAAGGCTTGATTTTTATTCTGCTCTTAGCAGAAAAGCCTGTGATTTCTGTTCATATGGTCTAAAGTCAAGTGCTAATTTACAGTTTTCTAAGACACAACCTAGCTTTTCATTAAATCAAAAGAGGAATTTCCTCGTAGACAGAATTCTTATCAGCTGCACTAGTTTTAGTGGAGTTAAACCCGCCCTTGGGTGTGTTGCGGTTTCTGCATTCCAACGAGGAAGGCAAATTAACATGGTAAATTAACAAAATCGATTAAATTAAACCGATGTTAAAAATAAAAGTTAAAAATTACAGTTTATAAGATTACGAGCTCCACAATGTGACCAATACCAAATTTTTTGAACCAAAGTTTTTTTTAAGAATAAATGTTAAAGTAATTTGATAACAACTAATTCATATATTTCTAAAACTACATACAGCACTTGCACTTGGATCTATCTTATATAAACATTTGCTGTCAATGAGTTTACGAAGTTGCAGTTTAGTTGAAAAACATCAAAAACCAGTACCTTTTTTCGTTCTTACTGACATATAAAAAACTTAAAGTTATTGTTTTATAATCATTTAATTTATATGTTTAGAAGCAAAAATAAATAAGCTAAATTTTAAAGTAACTTTCATAGTTTTAGCTCTACTAGTTGGTTGATGGTTAATTTTAAAACTCTGTTATCTATTCTTTTTTATCCCGAGTAAAACCTAGAATAACCAAAGGTAGAACACACCGTTACGTACAACATTTAACATCTTATAAAGTGTAAAACACAAAAACAATGCTTTACAAAACCTGATGTGTAGAGTTTACAATTGGTACGTGTGGTCAATTTAGATTAAAAATCAAAATACAAAAAAATTCAAACTGTTTTCTGTATTTAACCCTAGAACTGGCTAAAGACTCATGGTGAGTCCTTTGAATGTGTTCCCCGTTTGCAAAAGACTTCCAGCAATTCTTATAAATTAGGATTTTCTATAATGTTATAATTATATATTTGTATCCGAACTCAGTTATGATGTAATCAGTATTATCGTTACACTAAGAAAGATATACTGATTATTTACGTACATAATACTTGGGGTTTAGATAACCAAACAACTTTATAACAAATTATAAACCATCGTAAAATATCAAAATCTATCACCACAGCTGCACCAATGACAGTTTATATAGTACCGTACACCATTCTTTTGGTTTCATTAATGAAGTTGAGTACATTTTATGATGTAAAACTATACTTGAGTTGTGGGTAAAAATAAAAATTGTATTATTGGAATGTTTGTTTTAAAATTAATTAAGAAAATTCTAATAAGAAAGAGCAATGTATAATGATAATCATTGATAATTTGAATTAGGAAAAGGTCACATTTTGGTAATTTGGTAGGCTTTTTGTAATTCTTATAAATACATAGTTTTTTCCTTAACTTTTATATATAATACACTTTTTTTACAACAGTTTCACTTTATTTAAGGTCTAAATTTGGAAATTTTAGTTCAAAGACAAACTGTTATTGTTCTACACAGAATAAGTGTGTTTAAATGGTCATAAAAAGTATAACATGAATGATTATTTCCTTGTAGGTAAGATGAGGTAAGTATGGAAACCATATTTTATGAATTTTTCAATACACCTGGCAAGGACTCCGAAAAATGTGTTGCCAGTATAGTGGTTTGCCACAAAATATATTGCACAAGTAATGTACACTGCATGTCAACAACAAGTAATAATGTAATAAAATTGACTTGTTGTCTTTGGACAAGAAGCTTATAAATTGCACTTAGTCATATAAGGACCTTATCACTGCGTCTGGAGTGACAGGATATATAGGATGGATAAAATTAGGGGGTAGGAGCTGCTTCCTATCGAGATCCATGAGGAAGAATTAGGGCACTAATCTCAAAGTCAAGTACCCCCAGAAGAAGGGATGGCCAGCTCTGAACCAGCCTCTCCAGTCAAATCAGGCAGGGAGTGGCACACCCTTTCTGAGGCTAGCAAGAACCTCTGATACTTAGGGAACAAACCCCACCAACTCCAACAGTTATCTCTCGCAGTACACTAGACACTAATTACTCTTCCACGTAAGAATCTACATTTACTGTTATGGTGTGCCGCTCCTGGACATCCATAAAGTTGCCCAGACTTAAGTGACATATTGGTTTTTGCTGTGCCCAATGGTAGGTTCAACTGGAAGGTATAAATCAGCCAGAAGTGATCCCTGCTGGGTAATAAAATTTACTTTATATAATTACTTTTTTTTTTAAATACAGTACTCTCATGAAATTAAAAACTAATAAATAATTCTGGGATGGAAATAATGACTAAATAGAATGTAGAATGGACTAATTATGTAATAAGTGGAATTACTAAATGTAATATCAAATTACAATTAAAATTACACAATAAATAGACCCAAGTACTTATAATAACCATCAACTACTAACAAGCAGTAATCAGTGTAATAAACCCATTTATACAAGTTGGACTATTAAATATAAACTCAATAAGTCATACAGTTTATTGTGTTGACATTGGGACCAAGATTGTCGAAGTTTTTAAAATTATTTATTTTGATAAAAGTGGTGCTATTTTTGAATTTTTCTAGTAAATCTAAAAGTTATTCTAAATAATTAGGTTAATAGAACATCCTGTCTGAATCAAATGTGAACTTCCTCAACACTTATAATGTTGTAGTTAGTAAATGGGCACTCCATAGAACTTCAAGAACAATATCCGAAATACAGCAAGCAAGGTGAAACTAGGTCAGAATCAAGAAGATTAATTTCAGCTATGAACTTGATGTCTTGGGAATATCAGCCGAGTCATTAGTCTACTTTGCAGTACAATACTATTTGTGCTTCCATTTGGTTAAATACTATTCGTGTGAAACTCACAGTTTGTAACTGAACTGATTAATGAGGATAATTACTAACATAATTACAGATCCTCCTTTCAATGGCCCCAAGTACTAGACTATTATGCTCCCTCAGATATCAGACACAAATAGGCTTTGAGGGAATGTTGTGTAAGCTGTTTAATGCTCAACTTCCAATTGAGATAAGCCTGTTTAAGTCATGTAAACCACTCCTAATTAAAGCAGAGTAAAACTATATGTTGATAAGACACACACATATATACTCATAGTCCACTTGGGTGACAATTTTGGATTCTTAATATGTTATTTAAAGTATTATTAATCAATCCAACTAAAAATCTTGTAAGAATGGTCTCTCTAAGAGAGGGAATATACTTTAATTAACCATTCTATTCTTATTAAAAACTATTAGTGTAAAGAAGTTAAGAATCAGTTCTCTGAGACTGCAAGACAAGTTAAACAGTTACATAATAAATCAAATTTTATTTTTAGACAAGAAATATGCAACAAATTTAGCCAGGAAACTTGTGGCATAGGATTTGGCTTTGTGACACTAACAAGAGTTATTAGTATTATTAATTTAAGCTGTTTAGTTCCATACTAAATATATCTTCCTCTAAACCAAAAAGTTAAGCACAATATAAAATCCCTTAATAACTAGTATAATTTTAATATTAAATCATACCGTACATTTGACACCCTATCAGATAAAAATGCAAATATTGATTGAAAATATTTAAGACTGTAAACTAAAACTCAGATAGTTCGATCAGTTTAGCAGTGCAGCTGTAGGTCGCTAGTCATTGTGGTACTGGCAAGCTTTATTAGAGTAATTGTATTTTATATTTATAAATGTATTCAGTCAGAATTTACTGTATTTTAGTGCAAGTACTTTATTGAAAATACCATAAAAATGTTGTAAAATAAACTTAGATCAGTTAAATTCAGTGTTAGCCACAAGCTTGCATGACTTTCTACCATGCACTTAAGTTTAGAACTTTGTGTTACAATTGAAATCACTCTCGTCCATAAAATGTAAGAGTGACCGATTACAAAGTTATCATGTTAATTTGTACTTACGGGATTATGGAGTTAAGCACTATTGACTCCAATTTTCTGAATATACCAGTCAGGGCCTAATTGTTTTATGTAGCTGACTTTAAAGCATACCAGATTTATATTTGTAGCATCTTCGCATTTCAATACATAAAAAGGCATTCATTCAAGTCAAGTCAAGTCGCTGTGACTGTGGGGGGTGGATCCCCCACATCTTTCAAGGCCTCTGCCGGTTAGGCTTTTGCCTTGTGTCTCGAGGGTCATAGCCCTAGTAGCTTTCGCTACTTGTCAGTGGGGTGAAGTGTCGTGGTGCAGTCGAAGTTGTAGTCGATGTCATCAGTCATCCATAGGAAGACGCAGTTGGGGGACCTCCTGGGCGCGAAGCTCACGGATGTGATCCCACGGTGAGGACTCTGCAGCTTCCTCAAGGCTCGATGTCAGGCCTTCTACGAAGCTCCTGATGGTAGGGACGTTGGACGAAGCCCTGACTACGGTGTTCCTCACGAACCAGAGCGACCCAGTGGCCCGCCGGAGACACACGCTCTGGACAGCGAGCAACTGCCTCCTTGCGGTCTTGCAGGTGAGGTGGTACCATGCTGGGGCCGCATATGTGAGCACTGGTCGTATCAGAGCCGTGTAGAGCAGGACCTTCGTCCTGGTCGGTAACTTCGTGGAGTTGAGCAGGGGCCGATGCTGCCGAAGCCCTTCCTGGCTTGGCCACAGATCCTCTTGACGTGGGGAGTGAAGGTCAGCTTGGAGTCCAGGAGTACCCCCAGGTACTTGACTGAAGTCTTCCACGGTATGTCGTCGCCGTTGAGTGACAGGTGACGGCCGTCCGCTTGTCTACTTGTTCTCGTGAAGTTTATGGCTTCACATTTGTCAACGTTGACCTTGATCCTCCACTTGGTCAACCAGGGCTCCAGTAGGTGCAGCTGCCGCTGGGTGTAGAACCCAGCCATCCTCAGGTTGGCAGAAGTGGCCGTGAGAAGCGCATCGTCCGCGTACAGGGAGAGCTGCACTCTCGGAGCGACCGGAAAGTCGTTTGTGTACCACAGGTACAGGATCGGGCCGAGGACTGATCCCTGTGGCATACCAGATGTCACTGGGCGGGTCGTGGAGGTGGATCGGGCAACGCTGACGGAGAAGGTCCGGAGGTGGAGATAGGAATGAAACTTAGTATTTAAACTTGCAAAGTGACTATGTACTCTTGTTATCAGTATTGAATGTAGTTAATCACATAGTCGACAGAGAGCAACAGATACAATGGTCAACTGGATACAATAGAATTACAATGGTCGATATATCGATGGTTGACACCGAGATTAACCGACAGTGTTAAATATTACCGATTATTTTCAAACCAACCTTTTATTTTAGATTTTACATGAAATATATTTATATTAACCCGGTACTGCGAAGTAGCTTTCCAATTCCAAAAACGTAAGTAAATCATGTAACCACCAAACACGTTAAGTAATATGCTCGATAATTTAATCATGGAAGTATACAAGCATTCCACCTATAGTAACTTCGTAAGTCAAATTATCGAAAAAGTGTAAGTTTTTTTTAGATGAGTGTGCTTGTTAAATTTAGCATTAACATTCATTTGATCAATCAAAACCAATATAAATATTTGTAGTAAGCTACATTCCTCATCAAAAATGTATGCCAACATATGACCCTCGCCATGCCTGTCGTATTCACAAAGAAATACACAAAGCGGCGTGACATATAAGATGACTACAGAAATATTAATATTATATATATATTCACTTCGAGTGTATAAAAGCAGAATTGCTCTGTTATATCAATTATTAGACTTCTTGATATAAAGTTCCTTTAATATTTCGGCTTTTTGCCGTTTTCAAAAAGGTATAATAAGGTATAATACAAAATAACATCAAAGCAACAAAATTTACAAAAGTAAATAAATAAAAACTGACATAAATAAATAAACAAGAATTTTTGAACATGTGGTTAACACCAAAGAGAAATAAATAATATCATGAACAGAGAATGAATTTAGAAAAATAATTTAGAAAAAATAATACATAATAAAAACAATTGATCATTTCATCTTTTATTCAGACCAAAGGGTACTTTTGATTTTTTGAAAACGGCAAAAAGCCGAAATATTAAAGGAACTTTATATCAAGAAGTCTAATAATTGATATATATATATATAATATTAATACGGTATATATTACCTATGTTTAATATATATATTAAACATAGGTTTTTCGTATTGTATGCAAAGATGTAACTCTCTAGATGTCATTATATCAATCTAAATTGGTGTTAAAACATAACAATTTACATGATCGATTCCTCACTAAGAATTTTACGTATTCGTAAAATAGAATTGTCAACAAATCGTTAGTTGGAAAGAGGTTTATCCGCTCATAGTCAGAACTAAAATAAAATGGAAAGGCAGTCGCGGGACTGGCCGACAGAAGTGACTACGTATAACGGGCTGTGAATAAATAACTTGAAAATGTACGTTTGCTAATTATTAAATGGTTATTTTTTATATTTTAAAATAATATGAGACACTCAATATATTTGTTTTATACTTTCTATTAGTTTTATACATATTGTTGTAATATATTTTACATTTTATGTATTACAATGATCACTGATGACCAATGATAATTAAATTGTTTAAATAGTTCGCCTGTGCTGAAAAGGGGCTATTTAAAAAGCATTCCCATCAAGGACTTCTTTGTTTGAAATAATTGTTTTTAAGAATTATGCAAGTAAATTATAACATTTTACTTTTCACAACCTTTTAAATAATTGTTATCGACAAAAAAACTGGAAATGATTGGTTGTAAATTATTTGCTTCTCGTCTAAACAGAATTAAACAAGCTAAATTGTAATGATTCCCATTATTAACAACTTCCTTCGACATAGAACCTGTCTCTTAACAGATCTAAATTATAGTGCCTATATCACGTATAATATACTTGTCTAACTTACCAGAAAATTGTTTTGAGAGTAGATTCCGTGATCCAAACCAAAGCTAGGCCTATCGCAGAATTGTCTTTAAAGGCGTGAGTATTGTCATGTAGGTTTCTATAGACGCCCTTGCAAAAGTTGACACTGCCGTAAACGAAATGTGAAAAAATATGTCCGAGTGCTTAATGCCAACACCCATGCTGAAGATTTATCTACTCGTTGGAATAAGTCCACAGTGGGTACGCTAAGATTTAACAGCTGCATTAGAGATACTAAAGTATTCATTAGACTAGCGTCGCATCACTCTTTTGGACACCTGGAGTGGCAACGAGACTCTAGTTAAGAAAAAGCCTTCTACCATCCACAGAAACATCAAAACGTGAAGACTTCCCTTTTGGAGGATGGAGACACTACAACTATGACGAGAACCCAGAGAGACACTAGCGGATGGTCACCACATATATTATTACTTCACCATATACGGTCACCTTAAATTAACCCACGGTTATAAAAATACATTTTTTAATGTTTCGCTACATTGTGTTAGTAAGTCTAAAATATTTACAATTAAAAATGAAAAAAAAAACCAAACTCAGCATAAGAAAACTATCAGACTTTCCATTACAAGAGTGCTTGGAATTTGGCTGTATGGCAGGCGACAAAACTGAACAAACGGTGAAGTACAGTCCCCACTTTGCCATCATCAGTTTACAGCTAAACATATAACTTGGAGTGTGTGAATGGTAAAATTTCAAGTCAAAAATAAAAAAAATTGAAGTGCAAATCGTTAAAAAATAATTAGTAACATTAGTAGTTGTTCTACATTATATCCAACATTTTTGGTTTACTAATAGTTAAGGTAATATTTTTATCAACCATTGATATAAAACCATTATCATATTTTCTTATACAAGGCTATTGAAACAGAGCTTTAAGTACAAGAAAACAATAAATCAGAATTCTGGGCAAATTAAGTACTGCCAAAATTCAACATTTCAAGTCTACATTAACCTTTGATATAATATTTAAAATCAGAACTTTTGATACTTACTGATGAATTGTGGATAAATTGTTATTTTTGGATTTAATAATTAATATTCTTTAGTGTGAAAAATCTCGAAGTTGACTTTACTCACTTGTACAATTCCAACCATCGATTTCAAGAACTCATGCCGGTTGGCGTCTGCTCTTGGTCCTATTGATTTGTTTATCAAATTATGGAAATGTCAAAGTTGGTTATAAAATATTGTAATATGTAACTTTAAACTAACTGTATAGTTATTTGATTATGAATTAGTAACTATGTTAGTCTGAATTTTTATATAAAATAAAAATCGGTGAACTGTTTTTAAAGCGAGTTAAAACGTAGTTATATCTAGCATAACATAACCTTAAAATTTAAAACAAAATATGGAAAATCAAAAATTGTTTGTGTGTGTTGCAATTTTAAGTCTTTGGTTGATCTGCATTATTTGTACATTTACAATTGCTCATCATTTAATATATTTCTCTAATAAAGATAACGCGAAAAGTGAGGTAGACTTGTGGCTAGAAGAACAAGAACTTCAAGGGTATTCCAAAGTTTTCAGGAAAAAGGGTAAGATTATAACATTATATTTCAAAGTTTTCACCTACACAAATTATTAATACCTACTATCACAAATAAAAACTCTGGATTTGAGATTTGATATAGACATAGGTCCTAGGCCTCCTAATATTTGTATTACAGTATCAGACCTTTTTCATGAATTTGTTTTCCAAATCAAAAAGTATTAGGCCTATAACTGCAAAAATATATATTTTCAGGATAGCAAAAATAACCAAGAGATATGTATACAAATTTCTTACTTCTTAATGTATTTGCTAAAGTTGTGTTTGGTTATACGTTATCAGTTAACCTGTTAAACATGAAATTTTTGTTTTCATAATGAAAGGTCTAAAATCCATTGAAATTATTGTGGTTTAGAGTATAGAGTCCCATGTTATCTACCTTGTAGTTTTGGCAGTGGCATATATAGGGGGAGTCAGGGTCTGGACTCTTCCACTCAAACCCTAGGGAAATTGTAAAAATACGAGGCTGCAGTATAAGTCTCTAATGTAGTTCAGTTGACATTATTGTTCCAAATTAATTAAAGTAAAGTTAAATCATGTATATGGTATTTGAATGATGGCCGCTAGAGACGGGAAATACTATTGGTTGTCAATAACCTATTACAAAATAACGTGTTGAGGTATTATGATCTAGTAATCCTGGTAAAAGGTGGTAACGTGATCTGTTGTCGGAGAAGTTGGATGATCTGGGACCTGATCTGAGGTCGGGAAAGTACTGACCAGTAATGTCCCTGGCCATCAGTGCAGGCTTCAATGATTCAAGCTCAGATCATGTGAGTGCTTGTAAAGGTTATCTTTGAACTTTGGTACTACTAGTAACATATTTACGATACCTAAATACTGCCTATATTTACCTAATTTAAACCTACTTATATTGCATAATAACATTCCATAATGTAATTTTTCATCCCTAGTCTCACTGCTTGTATGAAATAGCCGCTATAGTTACTTGTTACTGAGTAACGTAAAACCAGAAAGTCCGTTATGAGAACACCAAATCATTTAGCCCAGCTCTTACTGAAATAACAATATCCCAATAATATGTTACCACTGTGTAACCTAAAAGGCAGCCATTCTGTACTTATCTACTATTTGTTATTAGACTATATAGTAGGTAAATACATATGTATGTATTATAAATATAATAATGGCCTGGCTTCTTCACCGTCCTTACTACTCCATTGAGGAATTCCTGGACTGGAGGATAAATGATGAATCAACACCTCTTCAACCGACCTGAATTAATACAAATTTATATTATTTGTATACCTATGTATGACACCATTCTAATCTCAAAGATTATGAATAAAGCATATTGTCTATAAAAGTTAAAGAACGCTCATGTGACCTGAGATTGAATTTAGGTACTATCTAGAGAGATGTTTTTCTTTTTTTGATGGAAGTGAGGAGCTACCGAAGCCTGTACTAGTGCGAGAAGAACAAAAACTTCATTAGTGTGAGCTTCCACCCTACACCTTTTGTGAAAAAAGAAAAACATCGCTTCAGGTAGTACCTAAATTCAAGCTCAGCTAATGTGAGCTATTGTTAACTTTTTATATTTATAATACGTACATATATATTTACTTAACATTCTAGCTAGTAACAAATAGTAGACAGGGACAGAGTGGCCTCCTCACTGACGTCGCTTCCTTTTTGGAGGCAAAAAAAGAAGAATCTATTATCATCATGACGTATAACTTTCACAGTTAGTCAAATAAAGTCTTCTTCTAATATTGTATTTTTCTGTTCTCCGGTAAGAAAAACTCTTTCAAAAACAATAGCCTGCAGATAATACTATACATAAGTATAGATAAGTACCAACAAAATCCTTTTTATGTAATCGTTTTAAAATATTTTGAATAAATACCCGCCGCAATTAGGTATTTTATATCTTTCTATTTCCAACTGTGCTTTGTTATGAACGTAACTTATTGACTGCAAAAGCGAAGGTGAAATGAGACTCCTAATTTTGTAGAGGATGTTTTATAGTTTGGTTAGCCGGTGGGAAATATGCATGAAAAAGGAAATTACTAGAAAATGGTTTTATCTCTGTGTTGCGTATCTAATTTTGTGTCTACTGAACAGTACTTGGAATAAATTCTTTGAAAATAAGAGTATTTTTGTTGGTTAGTTTTGAGTTAATCATTAAAGTAACTAGCTATTTTATAAATGTGTTGTATGATTAAATGGTTTCTTCTTATATGAAGGCCTAATAGTTGTGGAATATCGGACTTGAATGAGCAAGAAATTAACTAAATAAGTACACAGTATTTTAAGTACCGGTATTGGTAATAATATTGTGTAATAGGGTGATTGAAATTAAACAATATTCAAATGATATTTTTGTTTATAACGTCACACTGCCTATCTCCACCCCTGATCATTTCATGAACCAGTACAAATTAAACTATTTTACAATTATTGGAATCATTGACGTTAATAACAACGATGATAAACAGATTTTGGGCTCAGCAAATATACCTAAGATCTGAACAGAGTATGTCTGTGTTTTGGAAAAATGTGAAAAGGTTTCTTTTAAACAAAGAATGCTATTCTATTAATGCTTTCTTATCTGACAGGAATGTAGTATAATTAAGTTAGTTTAGTATATCAATTTTGTTATGTTAATTCTGACGTTTGTTATGCAATTTTATTGTCAATGACAAATAAACGATTTGATTTGATATGTAACACTTAAAACAAGACGAAAACATTAATGTTATAACCCCAAACAGAAAAGAAAAAGTTTAATTAGAAAACTTCTACTGACTTTTTTTAAGAGATTGAATTTTTACTCCAAACACAACAATCTTGTTAACCATGATTTAAAATTAGAATGGAGCTGGTTGTGGGTTTCAGAAGAATAACAGTTTAAAGTATGTACACAGATAAACAAACAACCTGTTATTTTCCCATTCCAACTGTGATAAAAACTATTAATGCTGAAAATAAAAATTTGAGCTTTATATTAAACTATCATCATGAAGATTTGGGTATAAATCTTCATGTTGGTTTCGACCTGTTCCATAACATCACTAAAATCAGTGATGTTTATCAGAATGTTACAGTTTTTTGCACTCTAAGTCTCCCCTTCTCTCTAAGGCAGTAACCTCATGAGTTCAATATGGGTATTATTAAGCACCGTTACTTTTGTCATTGTATGCAAGTTTTTCCAATTTTCAATCTATAATATTAAACCTTGGTATTCAATACCTACACGAGAATAGTGTAGTGTAGAGTGCACATGAGTGACAATGAGTTACATGAATTCTCGAGGTTAGTTTTGGTAGCATGCAAAAAACCGTTGTGAGAGTACTTATATGGGACCCTAATATTATGCTTATGCTGTAACACTTCTCAATATGGTGAAAATTTATGTTAAAAATAGCCTACGTCAGTTTTCGATTATGAAGAAAATATAAAATTATGAACTATAATAGTTATTCTTTTGTTTGTTTGAAGTTTATTTTTTGACAATGGAAGGATTGTGAAGGAAACAGGATTTTTCCGGACATTTGCCATCGGTCAGTGAAACAGAAACTCAGTAACACCTTATAATAGCTATTCGATACTATGCATAAGATGAACATAAACCTTTTATAATTAATCAAAATATACAACAATTAACAATTATTGGACAGTTTAACCTTAATTGTTTAAAGGCTTCAAAGCTTTGTCTGTGTTCAGAAAGATGAGTCGTCAGCTTATGAAGAAGAGCTAAAAATGCTGAAAGAAACAGTGCATCAAAGACATGTTCAGAAAGATGAGTCGTGGTGTGGAGTGTCAGGGACAGTATTTATAAAATATTTAGCAGAAAAACATAAATTTAACTGGTTAACTGGTTTAAACTTTATATATTTCAAAACTTTTCTTGTGGCCCTCATAAATGCAGTTGTAAAAATTACAATTTTGTAGATAACTGGAAAAATTGAGATTGGTCAGTAGCTAGCGTAAATAAAAAAAATAAAAAATGTTTTTTAAATTGGTTAAATTAACTATAAAGTGTGCAAAAATAGAAAATATTTCAAAAGACACATGTACTAGTTTTGAGAATAGACTTAATACGTGCAAATAGTGTGCAGAAGCCATATTGACAAGCAATTTTCAAGTGGTTAGAAGTTTCGTCTAGTAAACTTTGAAAAAAACATCCATTTTGTCCTCGTATACAAAAGCCACGACTAGAAGAAACAAGATGAAATGTGAAGGTGTTGTGTTGTACAATCAGTAGTAAAAAACTAGCTACTGAAGTCAGGCCCGTTTTACTGAATAGGCACGGTAGGCACGTGCCTAGGGCGCTAGGCAACTGGCATTTTTGGGGGGGGGGGGCGTAAAAATGGAAAAACACATTGCCGTGGTTGTATCTGCACGCATAATCATCAAACGGACTTTTTCTAGGCTGTCTTGAGCTGATAAGTGAATTTTATCTATTTCTCGCGAAACACATAGCAACACATGGTAACAAAGGTAAAGGTAGTGTATTATACCTTTCGTCTGACATTTGCAGTGAATTTATTATAAGCAAGATTATAAGCAAAGAAGTACTGAAACAAATCTTATGAAACCAAGGAAGCTCGCTATCTCTCTTTAATGATAGACTCCACACCTGACGAGTCGCACACAGACCAATTGGCTGTAGTAATGCACACAGACCAATTGGCTGTAGTAATGTGGTATGTTTCATTGCCCAATGCTTGTGCCAAAGAACGCCTGACACAACTCTTACCAAGTGAATGCCACAAATCTGGAAGTTTGGAATAAGCAACCCTCAGTTCACTAGAGAAACTTGAGCTGGATGTCGATAACTGTCGTGGACAAACTTACGACAATGCATCAAATATGTCGAGCATATACTCAGCTATTCACTAAACCTTGCTGGGTGTTTTGCTGCCGATAAGGTGTGTCCAGATAACACACAATATTTTTTACATTCGTACAAGGGCTGTATGATTTTTTTCTCTGCATCCACTTACAGGTGGAACATCTTACAAAGTCACACTGAAAAGAGTTACGAAGGAAAATTAAAGAAAGATTAGAGAAAGCTAATGGTAAACCCTCTGAGTGACACAAGATGGTCTGCTAGGGTAGACGCTCTTCGAGCTTTAACAATAAGTTGACATGAATTAACAGATGCTCTTGAAGAGCTAAATAAAGCCGTTACTCACACACTATAAACACAATGCACAGTGCTGAGTTTCTAAAAACACTTGGAAATTTCTAAACCACATTATTAACTGTGATCTGGGACGAAATTCTTGAGACAGTTGATGAAACAAGTAACAAGTTTGACTCTTCAAAATCAAGATTTAGACATATTTGGTTCTACAAAGGAACTTGAAACACTATCCTCGTTTTTGAGGGAAAAGAGAGATTTATTTGATGATTTAGAGTCCAAAGCATTAAAACTTTCAGAAAAAGAAGAAGCTGTATAAGACAAAGTAAGAAAAAGAAAGCTATTGTCCGATGAAAAGCACAGAAGCATGGAAGAAACATCTCCTCGAGAAAGATTTCGCACTGGAGTGTTTATTGCCATTGTTGACAACATAGCTTCGCAGCTCAACAAAAGAAGGGAGGTCAATAAAATCTCTACACAAGATTTAAGATCTCACAAAATTTAGAAGAGAAAAATTCCAAAGAGGTGGCTTGTGAAGCTAAACTGTTAGAAGTATACAAGAACGATATTGATGGACAAGACTTTGCCCAGGAATGTAACCATTTCAAACAATGCATGGTCTTGGAGAACCTTTCTAAGATCGAAGATATGTACGCCTACATAAAATCAAACGGATTGGAGAACATGTTCCCTAATTTGGAGGTCGCTCTCAGGATATGTCTACCTTACCTGTGACGAACTGCACAGCTGAACGTAGCTTTTCAGCTTTGAAAAGAGTGAAGTCAGAAATTAGATCATCAATGGTTGATGAAAAGATTAATGGCTTATTGCTGCTGTGCATCCAAAACGACATCTATATATATAAAAAAGAATGTTTGTATGTTTGTCCTTTATGGAATCGTGAACTATTGGACCGATCATGATGAAAATTTGTACGTATATGTATTTTTCCACGGAGAAGGTTTATAAGCTATGCCCATCCCTTTCCCGATTCAGGATTCCGCCCCACTGGTTACAGAAATACCCATAAGAAATGCATTGCAGCAAACATATGTTAACGTCTTTTCAAATTTTTAATCAGCTGTTCTTTGTAAACATATATTACACTTATAGTTTTAAAGCATAGAGTAAGCTTAAGAGAAACGACAAATTTTGTTTAAACTGTTTTTGCAATCACTGTTAAACATAGACTTTACTATCCAGATAATACAATTCAAATTTGACGTAAAAATTCACCTTTAACTGCAATATTTATTTAATATAAACCATGCTCATGCTTGATCAGAAGAGTAATGCAGATATCATAATTACTATCTTACGTTGGCTACAAATATAAAGAATGTTATAAAATCAACCTTAGTTGTTTTTTTTGACAGAAGTATGGTTCTCAAAACTCCGTGTGTACATATTCTCTCGATCGAGACAACAAAGCAAGCTCAATCGTGGCATCGGAGATATAACTAATTTAATCTAAAATTTATTATAGTAAAAAAAAAATTTACTAAGTAATATAAGGACTTCGGTTCTTAAGATTTGCGTGCGAAGCCGTGGGTAACAGCTAGATAGAGGCAGGAATATGGTACATACCTTCATAATACGCCCAAGAGGCTCACGATGGAACGACTATCAATTATCTCAGCAATGTTTAGAATGTGATAGAAAAAGAATAAGTGAATATAGTGTACTGTTTTCAACGGGAAATTGCGTGCGAAGCCGCGGGCAACTTTTGCAAAAAATTATTGAAATGCGCAGCAAAGCGCGCCGGGCCCGCTAGTTACTTTAAAATTAGACTAATAAACATTATTGACGACTTTGCAATACGGATAGCCATAAAAAACCTATTGCATGAATCTCTAGTTAATCTAGTGGTAAGCCAACAAACCAAAAATAATCCAAAGAAAATTTGATTAAACGAATACTATAAATAATGTAAATACATCAAATGTAAAGAAGGGAGATGGGTGTAACAGGTATGTTACACACATTTCCACCAAAGGCCAGTAGAAACCTGACGGCTATTGGTTGCCAGTCCGGGATACGGCGGGTCCATAAGTGGTGGATAATGGGAAGGCTCTCGAAAAGAATCAGGATAATTTGTAAAGGAAAGGTAAGGGACATTAAGTCTAAGTCCCTCCCGAACCAAAACTGGCATTTCAGACTAAATCTAAATTTACGGGGTATAGGCGTTATGGTAGGGTTGGTGAAGGGGGGGACCCTGTTTGCTGGCAGGGGTATAAAAAGGGGCGCAACTCTTCGTTGTGCCTAGGGCGCTGGCAGGGTGTAAAACGGGCCTGACTGAAGTAAAAGAATGTTCAGGTGGTAGAAGTTCATACCAATTGGTAGTGAAAGGTGTTCAATGTTGAAACCTTACTCTAGCAATTACGTACACATCTGAATTCTTGTATATGGATGTAAATAAGTCTTAATGAACTTATACTAAGAGGTATTATTATTAGTAATGAGGCCAGTATGCTTTCTCGGCTTACACACAACAATAATAATTATTGTTTATATTGTAAACGCTTTGAGAAAATGACCTTTCTTGAGGATAGTGTTGGAATAAGTCAGGGTACTGCCTTTGATTTTGGGTTTTGTAAATATTTTTTATATTCAATTTGTTGTAGCCCATTAAGATAACTTCCCTGAATATGAAAAAACGTTTTGATCACTCTAGACAATGTTGTAATCAGCGGATAAAAGATAAAAGTGTGAAATATTTACTTGAGTTATAGCTTCAGGAAGTGTCATGATTTTATATGTATTATTTTATTATAAAGTAGCCATTTAATTTTTGTGAAACCAAAAGTGTTCCTCTTCAGATATTTTTCAGTTTTTTTTTTTTTTTTTGCTTACAAAAGACATTATTTTTTTTAAACGTGCCTCATCGTTTGGGTTGATGGGGAGGCATGGGTGGGGCTTGTTTCCCGCCATTTTGACGCCACTACCATGGAAACGTGTAGGTATTCTTGAAAACACGATTTCAAATTCGTGTTCCTCGACATAAAACACTCCCAGATGCCAATTTACATTAAAATCTACCGAAAAATGACCGGGGGACGAAGGATAACCCACTCTTTTCCATTGTTTGAGCTGCCATTTGGAAATGAGTGGATAATTTGTAAAACTAGTATCAGGTACACGTTTCTTGAACACAAAAACTGCCACAAATCGTTTCGTGAAAATCAGTTTTTAAATACTCGTAGTTGAAAACCTCCCGTTTTTCATCATTTAGAGGCCGCCATCTTGGATCGACGATAGTGACATCCGGTTTACTTAAAACTCAAAATTTTTGTATACTGTACGTCAAAAAGTAGTTCTCATTAACCTACTAAGATCCCTAAATTTTCATTTCAATGGGTCAAACCGTTTAGAAAAAATGAGAGGGGTGGCTACTGACTTGGATGGGAATATATTTACAATATAGACAGCTGACTGCGGGGATCAGTAATGTTATCTCTCCTCTTGTCTCTGATTGGTCGACGATCATACTGTGCGCTGAATGCTATGTATCAGCTACTATGTAAATACCCTTATAAGCTGAAGTGAGCGTAGCGTAGCTTTTCTTTGGCCGAGCACTTAGTTCTTTCTCGTCCTGAATCTTGTAATATCTAGATAGGCCGTTCAAGGTGTGTGTGGCGTTTGTCCACCTGCTTACTACTGCCGTGTCGCTAAACGCTTTTCTTATTTTCGACGTTTCCGAGTGTTTCAAGGTTGGTAACTGTTTATTTATGTGGGTGCTCAAAACCACCACTTCATCCTCCCTCTACGCTGCCAATTGACTGTGTTGTTAGGACTATATTGTTTAATTTTAAGTGCCCAGGCATTGTAAAGGCTCTGTGACAACCCTTTCGTTGGGGGGTGGGAACTCAGTGCTGTGCTATGTCGCAGATGAAGTAGCTTCGGTCAGTTTGCAAGTACTATAATATGTGAATACATGTAACCTTTCTCCTTTCTTACCTACAAATCGTTTAATGTAGTATTGTTTATGTAATTGTGTCCAGGGCATCACGCAGTCTATTCTGTCTGATCCTCGCTTATGTAATCTATCCAGACCGGTCTATGTTATTCTGTGGTCGGCAGGTGATATCAAGTAGATTACGTAACTCTTAATGCTTCTGACTAGCTTGAAGTTGAAACGTTCAGCAAACGACGTGGGAAATGCCCATTAACGGTGTAGAAAGAATGTTTATTTGTGTTTGAATGAAATTTCGTTGTGGTATTAGTGTATAAATTGTAGGATATTGACATTGATATACCAATTTTTTTTAATCTAATCTAAATACACTTTACCATTGATTATTGACATTTATTGGTTTATCCTGAAATATGTATATTTATGAAGCCTCTGGCATGCCGACTTCAGGATTAGTCTCAAGGCTTCTAGTCATAGGAGCCCCATTATAAGAGCGAAGAACCTTATGTCCTTATCAAGTTTAGTATTATATTGAAATTATTAATTTTATAGCTTTAAATTTCATCAACGGTACACAAAGAAAGTTGTAAGATGGATTTCTTTTCTGATATATATATATATATATTATATATATATATATATATATATATATATATATATATTAGGGGTTTGCATTTGTATTCTCCCCAAATACTACGTAATCAAAATTGTGAAAATAGATTTTCGTTTATTGGAAGCATGGAAAATGAGCGTCCTCGTTTGCATTTGAGGTTAAGTTGGGGAGAGGACTTCATAGTAACTTGTAACGAAGCCATGTTTCATTTTCGTTTTATAATAAATGACGGTGTGGTATATCTTATAAAAAGTACCACATTCTGTGGTGGAACACTTATAATGGCAGCCTCGCTAGCCTGGTCGGAACTTCTAATCAATCCTGAGCTGCCTCCAGAATATTGGCACTGAAGAGAACTGTACCGACTGCGGTTACGTCATAGTGTAGTGTTTTTGACCATTTAAATTGTAACACCTCTTGAGAACTGGTACAGAAGTGTACACCCAACAGAGCCGTAACGCAGAATTCGTATAGTTCGTATGGACGAGAGTGCTCCTATTGTGCGTTAGAGAAAAAACCTTAAAAACAGAAGCTTTCCCATTTCCAGTTAGTCGAGGACTTCTAGTTTTATAAGATGCATAAAATTCTATATTTGTAAGCAAAAGGCAATTATTAGAGTTTACAAACTGTAATTCTCGATACGTGGTCAGTCGATTAGGTGATTAAAATAATAATATCCTTTGTCGTATAAACAATCATACAATTGCATACAATGCGTCAAGAGTACTATAAATAAAAACTATAATACTAATTACAACGCCAATAATACGGCTTGTGACATCGCTTTCGATATCAGAACTGGGATTTCACTTTTATTGTCAAGTATTATAACATTCAAATATTTGCTTCCCAGCGGCCAATCATGAACTCCTCAACGAAGTAAAACGCATTAGACACCAGGAGGTGTTTTAGTCAAGATTTGAAGTGTTTGGGATTATTTAGACGTTTAATACTCCCAGGGAGCTTGTTGATTAGTCTCACGCCAATTTGAGACGGAAAGTGTTACGACGCTGTCGTTCTATGTTGTTCATTTCTGAAGTTGGTATTGCCTCTCGTCTCGTATTGGTAGACGTATCTGCTTAAGAATAATTCGAATTAAAAACGACAATACAAGGCGACCTCAAGAATATAGAGACAGGGTAAAGTTAAGACTTCAAGCTCCCTGAAGGCATCTTTGCACGACTCTGGATTTCAATTTTAAAATAATTCTGACAGCATTCTTTTGTGCTCTAAATACTCTTTCAAATTTTTACTTATAACAGCTACTCCATAATGTCTAACTGTAAGATACGTAAGGATATATCAAGCCATAATAGGCAATTTTCAATTAATCCATAGAACAAATTTTTGCAAGTTTGCTGAGGACGTAAATCCCGGAAGCAACAATTGAGCATATGCTTTCGATATGATAGTCCCATGTCAACACTCGATCAAGGCATATACCAAGGAACTTGGTGGATTCAGCTTTTCCCAAGAGAACGTCATCCACCATCACCGCGGGTAGATACTCTTGCTCCAATTGCCTAAGGCAGAAATTCATCACGTTTGATTTGTTTGTTTCAAATGTGATCTTGAAAAATTCTCAATGCATGGATTTAGCTTAATACACGGCTTAACTCCAATATCGTGTTTTGTTGTTGATCTAATACAGAGAGTCGTGTCGTCGGCATATAGAATCTTTCCATTCTGGACTGTAGAAATCAATCTGTTGACATAAATGAGAAAAAAAGACTGGCCCCAGTATTGATTCCTGAGGGACACCATGGGACATTTTCACTGTGCCTGATAGTGCATTCGCAATAAGCACGCATTGCCTGTGAGATAAGATGAGAGCCAATCATTCGGCAATCCCCGAATAGTCCACAGTAGAGTGGGTTCTAATACAAGGGGGCGAGTAAAATTTAAATTTATTTTTTATTTCCTAGACGTTGCCCATTTTTGTTTTGGATAGTTTCGAGTAACATGTTTCCAAAAAAGAAAGAAAATATATTTCTCAATAAACCATTAAGTATCAAAATAATTTATTAAAATCTTGGTGAAATGCACAACATAGTGAATAGTTGTAATGTGTCCTATATTTCTTTGTTGTATTGTTAAAACTTGTAGTGCCTCACAAAAACAGTGGCGGAAACTGAAAAGGCAGCGGAGTCCGGAGGGTGCGACAAAGAGGCTGGAGGAGGGCACATTTAATAAAGCATTTAGGCGAGTAACTAAGAGGCAGGCGAGTGGGGTCGCATCGATCCCGGCCGAGCCGAGCGCGGGGTGTGGTGTGGAGTCTCCCTCTCCCGTCCCAGTCTTTCACGCGCCACGGCCACGTCACGACCCCGACAATAACCATGTGATATTGTTTGTCCCTGTGCCAGCTGACAGATCCGTCCCTACCATGAGTGAGCAGGAAATCTGCTCTATCGGCATGACCACCATGCGCTCGTCCGTCAGCAACTCATCTGGTGAGTGCAAGTCGCTGTCAGTCGCGTCGTCCTTCCCGAGCGATCGCTTCCTTTGTTTGGATTCCCTGCTGGTTGTCGAGTTGCGATGTAGCGATAATGACGCATTAATACCAGAGTACACGTTGCAACTCACGGTGAAACACTGTAACAATGCGATATTTAATTCCTCACCGTCTAAATGTTCAATAGAACATAAATACGTTTGTAAGAAAACCCATTGGCAAAACCAAGGAAATTACATATTTTAGTGAAACTATGTTTCCGTTTTTAAGTGTTCGGAAATTGTAATTTATCAGTTATTCATTAGACGTTACACATTTCTGCGGACGACGGGCTGGTCTAAGTCAGATTTAGAGTGGACGAGTTCAATGTAACCTGTAAATGAACGCCTTAATAACTATTGACCCACTGTGGTCTGTATGTGAAAGTCGATACGAATTGTGGTTGAGTCGCTCGCATTTAATTAACATTTCTGTGTTAACAGATCATTGAAAAAATATTTTGACATGCAACATTCAGATGGCAAGGTCTTGTTAATATGGAACCTGTTATGGGAGAAATTTGCGTGTCCAGTTATTACATTTTGAGGTAGATTTATGCACAACTATTTCATAGTATCAACTTAAATATATCACAAATAATGTTATTATTTCATGAAAGTTATTTCCTCTTCCAAAATAAATTCTATCCCTTAAAAACCATCAAGTATCTCTATATACATTAGAATAAATGAGAAATTTGAATTAAACCGTATTATATTTGTGGTAGCTTCGAAAATATAGATAATCCTCATATTATATACTAAATATGTATGTGGTCTCAGTGTCTTTGGTTATTCAAACTCTACCAAAGTGTTGATTGAATTGGACTCAGGTTAAGATAAAGTATTTAAGGTTCTGAAGGCTAGAGACTTGAATTCTTGTACATTGGTGGGAAATTTTGGATCACAAAGATACAGACCTGCAGAGGAGTCTAGTTATGATCTACTGTAGCTGGCTGGATACATTGGCTTGAGGCAAAAGATTATATTTCCAAGAATACCAGTCGTACTGAAAGAAGATTGTTACTTAGGTCCTGGAGTTTCAACAGCATGAATGTTAAAAAGCATTCATATATAAGGAATTTGATAGAGTTAGCCCCCTTTCAACCTAGGCGTATAAAGTAAGACCTTAAAGTAAGCCTTAAGTACTTTCATACGCAAACTGGATTCTCTATGGCGAGAAGTTTAAATGAAATTAAAAGAAAGACCCCATAAATGTAAAATTTCGGATTATTGAAAACACAAAACAGCCTATAGCACCTTGTAAAAAAATAAAGAGGCAGTTTACTTCAGAATACCAATAGATTGAAAATAATAAACAATCTTAATTTTGGAGGGAGAGGCAGGAAAACTGGAATTACGCACGCAGGTGGCCAGCCTATAGTGTGGGACTCCACTAAAAACGGGTCTACCCACTAAAAACCACCTCTACTCTTTAAGAAAATAAACAATCATTAGTTTATGTAACTGAATTAATAAACATTTAATGACATATTATAGTATCCTGTTCTACAGTATCTGAAATATAGATATTTTGCATTGTATTCAACAGATCATGATTATTCTGAAATCGTATGCTGAATTCATTAATATGACGATATTAACGTTGTATTCTATTGCTACATAGGTCTTACCAATAAAAATTGTGGTACCAGATGGCAATTCAAACGATTGTGTGTGGTACTTCCCTCGATGGTTATTTATAGATTTGGAGGAGATCTAAAATGTTACGCATATAGTAAATATAGAATGGGCAATTGTTCGTGATCATAGCAATCGGGATATCAGATAATATAATAAATTAACAGTTTACACATGGTACTTCCTACGGTTCTTATGTTGCTTATACATTTCGAAGGAACCTCTAACAAGAATGTTACGCACATGGTAAATACAGAAAGGTTAACTCTTCCTGAGAAGCAGGATTACTGTAACCATTTAGCACGATTGTGTTAGGAGTACGGAGAAGTGAATTTACATGTACTTATTCCAAATTCATTACATCTATTAATAATAAACAGTTTTCTCAATAGGAATTCCTAGAATTTATTACGATGTCGAGTGTAGTTCTGCTTCCTGGATCTTGGTTAATGGCATTCCTATTGACAGCGCCCCCACGCGACGTCGGACTGAAGAGTTGTTTTATCACAACCCCCATCTTTTATTAATAATAAACTATTTTCTCGATAGGAATTCCCAGGATTTATTACGATGTCGAGTGTAGTTCTGCTTCCTGGATCTTGGTTAATGGCATTCCTATTGACAGCGCCCCCACGCGACGTCGGACTGAAGAGTTGTTTTATCACAACCCCCATCTTTTATTAATAATAAACTATTTTCTCGATAGGAATTCCCAGGATTTATTACGATGTCGAGTGTAGTTCTGCTTCCTGGATCTTGGTTAATGGCATTCCTATTGACAGCGCCCCCACGCGACGTCGGACTGAAGAGTTGTTTTATCACAACCACCATCTTTTATTAATTATAAACTGTTTTCTCGATAGTAATTCCTTGACTTTATTACGATGTCGAGTGTAGTTCTACTTCCTGGATCATGGTTAATGGCCTTTCTGTTGCCAGCGCCTCCGCGTGACGTCGGACTGAAGAGTTGTTTTATCACAACCACCATTTGTTACAATAGACCATAAATATACGGTGAACACTTATCATGTGTCCTACTCATCTTATAGAAATGGATTCTTTAGTTGGAAAAGTTACTTGGGTACGATTGAACAGCAGTTACCTAAAAGTTAACATTGTCTCATTATTAAATTTCTACTTTTCTGATACCCAAAACAAACAAATGTATCGTTAGAGGTTATCACATGTATCGTGTGAATATTATGTATTGTATAAAGTGTATACACTTTTGAATGATGATGTGCCTATAATTAATGAAGTTAGGATTAGTGTTTAACCGACTTCAATAAAGGAATAGTTAATCAATGTTTATATTTTTCCATGTTACTTTTTTAATGTATCGTTTTTTTTCCTGAAACTACTCGAAGGATCTTGATGAATCTTGTTTGTTATAAACGAATGACCTATAACGTTCCCACATAAAGGTTTTAAGTATTGGGCAAGTATCTGACTGGGAAGTGTTACATATTAAAACATATAGAGAAGTCAGAAAAAGTAAATTGAGTAGATGCTGTTTTCTTCGAGTTATTACAACTTGCCTCAGAAATGCCAGTAAACATCACTTTTAGAGTTCTCCTTCAGAATGACATCCCTATTGGAGCTAAACATTTGTCCTAGAGCAACTGGACAGGATTCAATGTATAGGTTGGAATTTTCTAAACCACAATAAAATATCTCTTAGTTGTTTTTGTAAGTTTCTGATTCTACCCTAGGGCTCCAAAAATCGCTCCTGTAGGAGTCTTTTGAACAAAACGATATAGAGCAACAAGCCTGAGTAATATACACAGATGTCGTCATCTTGCAATGACTTTAACGTATTTCACATATGCTATGGGACATGTACGACGTACGTGTTCATTGTAATGTCCGAGCAACGTTCCTGGTGCAGGCAATGTTTAATTGTTATTGGAGCAAATAGACAGGACTTAGTGTGGAGATTATAATATTTTGAATCATCATATCACAGTTTAAAGATATTTCTGTTTAAATATCTGTAGTATTTAATTGTATATGTGAACCTTAATGTTCCTGAACGTCTAAACGACGTTCCTCTAGAAGTTTATTGAACCATGACATGAGGAAAGGGACGGAATAAGTTGCTGATATTTAGTTTTATTCCAATGACCATCAACAACCTACCCCTCAAATACGATAGGGAAAATATAATAGTTTTTAGTAACTGTCTGAGTAATGTCTCTTTTGGAAGCTGTGTGGATTCTATCCCGAGGACATGATTGTGTGCAAAGATTGGATAAAAAAATCATTGTTATCTCAGAGCTGCTGTAAAAATGTTCCCACTCTACATATGTATCATGTTTCCAGATTACGCCCCTTTGGAATTTCTTTGAAACGTAGCTTGTAGCAATGAGACAGTATAAGTTGCTGAGTGTTTTTCAACTACTAACTTACTTCACATATCCTGGGGTATAAAAGATTGTTTGTACTAATGGAATCTTTCCTAGAGCACTAAAATAGGAGAGAGGCCAGAAAGTAACTTTTAAAAACTAATCATAGCTTACCCCACAGACAATTGGGAAATGTTTTTACATCATAACAGGATTGTTCTGAGAGGCATTTTAAACATGACAATGAACAACGAGATCGAATATATTGCCGGGATGTATGTCTTACTTATTACCATAATTTATCTAAGAGATTTCAAGAAAATTTCACTTGGACTCTTGGGCTGGTTTGGAGCGTGAGTTGATAGGTTGTGTGGGTTCGAGAAAAAATGGGATCCAGTGTAGACTAAGGGCAGCGAGAAAGGATGTAGTACTCATATACGAGGCGAGGCCATTTGAAATCGAGACTTTTTGTAAAACTTGGAATTGGTGAAGTTTTACGTTACCTCCTATCCACCCCATTCAACGTACTCTCCTACTCTCTCAATACACCGCTACCTTCGTGCTTTCCACTGTTTAAAGCAGTTGTGGAAGTCAACTTTTGAAAGCGCCTTCAAAACTTGTGCCACATTGTGTTTAACCTCCTCAACGTTTTGAAAATGAGTTCTCTTCAGTCGACCCACATTATATGTATAAAATATTGTGTAAAATATATTATATTATACTGTATTTTACATGTTTTTAAATCTAGGTGTCTCCGATGTCGAAAATGATGGAAATTTCCATTTTGAACTTTCTATCGTCCGCTTTATTCGATCTCTTTTGAAGAACATGGCTCCAGATTCCAGTAGTCAAGTTAGTAACAGCATCAGATACCAGATTTGAGCCATTAATATCAATCAAACCCATGGCTACGTTGTGTGTAAGATGTTATGAATGAAATTTCGTCATAAATTACTTCTCTGGAAAAGCAGATTAAATAGGAGTATATGATTCATACTTTCATATACATACATAGGGTATACATACATAAAACATAGTATAACCCATAATAGTAAATGTAATTTGTACATTGTAAATTATATATATATATAATGTCTAAGGTATTGTATCTATCGATATATTACTGTCAAGTTTGCTATTGCCGTTATGTAAAGTACTAAGCCTCGCGAAAGTACCGAAATAAGGAGTACTTGTAGTACCATAGTTCTCATATAATCGTAAATGTAGGCTGAACCAGAATACATGGAATTGCATTTAACACTGATATTAGATTAGGCACTGGACATTCTCTGAACAGATTTCGGAGTTATGATGCTATTGTAAATGTAGGCTGAACCAGAATACATGGAATTGCATTTAACACTGATATTAGATTAGGCACTGGACATTCTCTGAACAGATTTCGGAGTTATGATGCTATTGTAAATGTAGATTTAACCAGATTACTTGGAATTGCATTTAACACTGATATTAGATTAGGCACTGGACATTCTCTGAACAGATTTCGGAGTTATGATGCTATTGTAAATGTAGATTTAACCAGATTAGTTGGAATTGCATTTAACACTGATACTAGATTAGGCACTGGACATTCTCTGAACAGATTTCGTAGTTATGATGCTATTGTAAATGTAGATTTAACCAGATTAGTTGGAATTGCATTTAACACTGATACTAGATTAGGCACTGGGCAATTTCTGCACAGATACCGTAGTTCTCATGTTATCGTAAATGTAGGCTGAACCAGAATACTTAGAATTGCAGTTAGTAGTAAGTAACTCACTATGCAAGTCTCTTCAATTGATGACGATTTACGGGGAAGATTTCAGAAAAGATGAAGCTGAAAAGCACAGCGTAAGTTGTCCAAATGTGGCTAGAAGATTGTTTGTGGCAATTGTTCCGGTCTTATGTTTTGTACTACTCACCTATAAATTCTTATCGAAAGGTTACTTTCCATATTTTACGCAGAGGTCCGCATCGGGTATTTGGCATGGCGTCAAATATACAGTGTAATACTTTGGCTGAGGGCCGCAAGTTGGCCGGCTGATGATAGCGCCTCCTTGATAACCAGCCAAGAATTATTGTGTCAGTTTTTGATAGGTTTATCTAGCACATATATCCGATTAGGCCGAACGTTTTCGTTAATTTTCTGGCATTCATGATGCTCATAATTTAACCAAATTATTAAAATAAAGACGCATATTGTGTCATAGATTTATATGACATATTTGATTTATATATCTGTACACCTGATATTAAACTTTCTAAATGCAAATAACAATTTTGACAATTAAACAAGTTTGGATTAGTTGTTTATTTAAAAATAATAACATAATGTAATATAATACAATATTGAATTTAGGTAAACTTGTAGATCTAAATCGAAGGATTCAAGTGGAAACAATAAATTAGGGAATGTTCAAGTCCATATGGTTGTTTACATTATAATATAAGTTGGTGTGCCAATTCATTATTCCTTAAATGTAAATCTAAATCTAAATTTGTATATATATAATATATAAGACGAAATATAATTAGTAATTCTGTATTGTTATGCTTCTCTAAGAAAACGACTGTTTCGATCAAAGTGTCCCCCATACACAAATTCAGGCTATTCGTAGTTCTCCGTGGAATTTCACTTCACTTCCTGGATACCTTACGAGATGGCAAAATATGTGTCACAACTCGTTATATTTTATATAAGAATTGTACGATGATTTAACGAACCATTCGCTCCATAACTATAGTTTTAGGGAACGAGCGAGACAAGTGAAATAGTTACTATAGCAAATGAAAACACAAAGCAATACACAAGACAGTGTAAACAAATTTTGACTGACACTAGTACTAGTAGGCTACTGAGGCCAACGCATGTATGTAAATATATATATATATATATATATATATATATATATATATATATATATATAAATTTTGTCCCGACGATTATATTGGCAACACGATTATTCTTTTGAGAGTAAACATAACTTAATCATTGGTTTGAAAATGTTTACAGCATTCCTGAGAAACATTATTTATTTGCACATGCGAATTCGACGTAACCAAAAAGCTTGAAAATTGCTTCAACGTAAAAACAATAATTCAGAATAGAATTCTGAACGTAATTGAAATTGAAAAAATGTTGAAACTCCAAAGTAGCAAATTTTAATAGTTTTAGTAATTTTGATAATAATAGTAGACTAAAAACCCCTTCACACAACTGTATAAAACCGGGGTTTTATGAATTATTTGATGAAAACTACGAGGAAAGTATAGCATACATCGTATTTATGAAATCAATAAAAACCCTGCTTTCTTTTGATTATGTAAAAATGATTCGTTGTATTAAAACATTTACTCAAACCTACAGCTCCAGCCTGCTTGTCTTGAAAAAAATTTTGATTTTAAGTCAAAATCAATGTTATGTATAATTTTTTATTACATACATTTACATATTACATTTTGTATATGTATTACATAGCCATGGAAAGCTATGTAATACAGTACAGTAATGTTACTTACTTTATAATAAGGCTGAGCTAATTCCAATTATTAATATTTTTCTACATTACAGTTTGCAATTTTTGAGAAATGTCACTGAAATAACAATTCTAAATACAGAGGTTCCAAATTGAGGAATAATATAACAAGTCACCCTTTGTGTCAATGATCAATCCTAATCCTAATCATATTACAAATGCGAAAGTGCCTTGTTTGTTTGTTTTTTTTTCTTTCACGCGTAAACTATTCCACTGATTGTACTGAAATTTTATATAGACATTCCTAGGGTCCCCTAGATACGCCTATTGTAATTGCCTAAATCCTTCCGGGCTACGCCCCACTGGTGTTTAAAGTACCAAAAAATCCCATATTGGTCTCTAAAGTTGTGTAATATGAATTCAAAGAGCCAGTTAAATGTATTAAACTGTTCCGTGTAAACATTGTATTATGACAGCACGACCATATGCTTCATTATTTCTACCAATATTTTCAATTTGTTTTAATTTATAGAGTGAAAGCATAAAGTAAGTGTGATAATAACAACACATCTTATTTCAAAATTGCGGCAACAAGGCAAACCAATGTATTTATTCTGGGTCACAAAGCAATACACGAGTCACTAAATGCAGTTTTTATGACAGAAAATCGTCGATGTGACATCGCGTCTATCTCTCACTGATGAAGTATTCGATACTGATTATGTAGGCTATATAAATACAGATATAATTGCTAGACGTGACCAAGGAAATAGTATGATGTAGCGAACATGTATTGGGAGGGAAGCACTTTACTGTACCATGTATTATCTTCACATGTGGATGGCAACTGACATAATGGAAGGATTGAAATGTTTTAGTATTATTGATGTTGATTTTAGTTTTAAATTTCAATTACAACTTCGATACGATTAGGAAAAGTATACTGTTTTGAATCCATCCTCATTACAAATTTATACATAGGTCTATTTATATTGTTTTGGGGCAAAATAGCAAACTCAAATTTTGCGTTGGAAATATAACTAATTTAAACTACAAGTGTAAAACCTTCAGGTTTAAATAAGAATTACTCACACTATTGCTTAACTTCTGGTCCTCTTAATCATGAACACTGTAAAATGGGTACGGTACTTGATGCACGATATATGACTAATTCCACTTTTAAAATATCGTAGGACCGTATCATACGAACATGTTACAAGTGCTTTCACTACGAAAACTATGAACTTCGACCTTGGAGTTCCTCTACATTGATCTTAAATAGTTCAAGTGTTAATGATATAGTGAGAGCTATTCAAACAAATACACGGAATGTTGCATAGAAATTGCTTGCGGAGCAGCGGGCATTTGTTAGTAGATTTATAAATATTTCACATGTTGGATGCACTGGGAGTGGTTGGACTTAACGTGTAGTTTGGACAAAAAGATTCGTTGGAAAAAGAAGTGTACAGAAAGACACATTACTCCGCTGTTAATAAGGACATCTGCTATTCATCTTACGTTTTCCTCCCCCAAGGTTTTGTTTTAATCACCAAAAGCACCTACAGCTACACTGTTCATTGTCTCTTCTCCCCTCCCCTCTCCCCCTCTCGCCCATCACCTTGTACATTTCAGTGACGATGCTAGTATCACTGTTCGAGCCAGAATGATTATTAAAACGTCTGGGCTGGACATTTTAGCGGACAATTGTATTGTGTGATTTGATACGGCTAGTGATCAAATTAATAACAAAATAAATGTGTAGATAAGCGACTTTTAAGCAGGTCTTATAGAAATCTGCCTCTTTTGATCACGCTCGTGACGAAATTCCCGAGTTGTCTTTTTTAATTTTAGACGAACATTGCCCCGGTCCCAGAACCCAACCTCACTGTCGTAATTGAAGGTAAACTTACACCACCAGATCGTAAAATCGGTGTTTTACAGTTTATTTCTTTTCAACGTCTGTACTCGTATTATTTAATTATAATGTATGTATTTAAGTTATTTGACGAGTGTGCATGCTTTTTGATTGATTGATTTGTTGATCAAACCTATTTATTAGGCAAAATTAGGACCATTACGTCCTTTCTTACACCTGTGTCAATAAATACAAATACAAAATTATTTGCAACCACAAAACAATAGATAATAAACAGCATAAACAAGTAAACGAAAAGAGATTAACATAATTAAAATCACTTTAAAGTGTTATAACTGCATTGAGAAAATAATGTATGAGATTATTTGAACTAAAAGTAATAATTTAGATCTTCGTTATGTGAAGGATGTTGCAGGTATGTTATGTTGATCTGGTGTTTAATTAAATTTAATGTTGAACACCGGTATCTGCCATTTAAATGACCAGAAAAATGAAAACATAAAAGTAATGTCTTGTACAATTCAGTCGGAAATTCGATATGGAAACCCAACCCAAACTAAGTGGTTCTCTAGACCAGAGGAATGTTTATATTGTGGTCGACAATACAGTCGAGTGCAATCGATATGTTGTGATACCGTTGTCATGGCAACCATCGTGTTTAACCTTTCACATTTCCTTGTACGTGGTGCAACACTTGCTGTTGTGATAGATCATCTGGTACTGGAACTTGAATTCCTTTGATGCCCTAGATTCTGCGGGCGACAATACAATCGAGTGCAATCGATATGTTGTGATACCGTCGTCACGGCAACCATCGTGATTAACCTTTCACATTTCCATGTACGTGGAACACTCTTGCTGTTGTGATAGATCATCTGGTCACTGGAACTGGAATTCCTTGGACGCCCTAGATACTGCGGGCAACAATACAGTCGAGTGCAATCGATATGTTGTGATACCGTCGTCATGGCAACCATCGTGATTAACCTTCCACCTTTCCTTGAACGGGGAACACGCATGCTGTTTTTATGTATCACTGGAACTTGAATTCCGGTAGACGCCCTTGATACTCGGATTGACTATTAATGGGGGATACTGATAGTTGATGAGATAAGATAAGAATGTTCAATGGACGAAGAAATTTTCAAGATGCACGAGGATTATACGATTATTTGCAAGTTTTCACTATTATAAGCACTGATTAGTTCCGTACTTTGACGTATTCAACGAATGATTTATTTAAAGTAACATTATTAATTACAAGACAGATAGATTGAGGCAAAAGTTTTCAAAAGTAGATTTATAATTTTCATTGTACTTATATAAATAGTTTTCACTATGTTTTCCTAGAAGTTTTGAAAACTTCCTCTTTGAATTCACCTACCGGTGTTCGAGGGAGAAGAATTTATATGGTATCTGTTATTAGACTTTATCCAAGCAAACCACTATCTGATCAAATATCTGAATCTAGTATTGCTTTTAGCATTTTAGCCTTTCAATACAGTTTCGTGTATTTTTATCTATTTGGCAAATGAACCTAAGATTAAAAGTAAAAAAGTAAAAGTTTATTGCGATTTATATAAAAAACTCGTTTCCCAATGTGAAAGTTTTGTTGATTCAGAGATTTTTTTATTACAACAGTTAATGGTTTAGCTATAACGCGAGAAATATTTATGATCCCTATTATACGTATAGATTCGTTTCAAATTTGTTGATTGTTTTTGAGAATATGTTTATTTTTGTTGTTCATAGTTACTCTTGCCTCCCGTACTATCCGACGTACCTTTACCTCATCAAGCTGCACTACCGCGCATAAATTAATATCATTGCTCTGAAAGTTCTTCTTCAGATTTTTTGCTATATATGTAGATAAAATAGAATAAATGATAAAAGATGTATTACATACTTGATCAGTTAATACTTGTAATATAGAGTGTTATATTTGTATTTAACTGGCACACAGTAAAACTCTGTAATATAAAGTTAGCTTTTTAATTAACACCCATCTTTCCCGAATGTCAATATTCCGCAGGTTGGCCGTCAAACGACAATGTATGTTTTAATTATGTTTGCAAGTCACAAACAAGAATAACCGTAAATTATAAATAAAACATAAAATAACAGAAGTAGCTATAGTAAGTATAATCACCAATTCGTTTCCCAAATGTAACAAATATTCCAGCTATGTTTGCGTACAACAAAAAAAAAACTGACAAATTTAAGATATGGTTTAATGTTTGGTAGACAAAGACTCACATAACAAGAATTGTGAATTACAGCTTCGCAGCTTGCTGTTTGAGCGCAAGTTGCCAACCACCTGTGGTAGATAGTAAAGGCACAATCAATCAGTTTAGAACTGCATTAGCAAACCGAATTATATTTGGTGTCTTGTTTAACAGAATTTCCTACATCTAATTGTCCATCGAGTGAATAAAACAACGTGATTCGCCTTCATATTAGATACAGTACCTGTCCTGGAACGTCCTTATTTCGTTAGACCAATTGGTCCTGGAAAACCCCGTTTTGCATTTTAAAAGCACTCAATCTGAGTTATCACTTGATTTCGATAGAGGGACACTCTCGTAAACCAATGATATTCGACCCCAGAGGAGTTTAGTATTTGGTGAAGAATGGAAATCTGGGTATAACACAACACTAACACGTTTGTATTAAACATGTTAAATGTAATATTGCTAATCTTAAAATAATGTAAAACCCACATCCGTACACCGCGGCATAATCGACCCCATTGCCAAGTTAATTGAGGTTAAGAACCGTCTTGTCACAGCTTGAATCTGTTACAGAGATCTAGTCACTGGTGAGTTTGCGTCAGGCAGAGGAGGTGTCTGAGTGAAACAGCAGTACACCAAGAGGAAAGCCTACCATTGCGCGACTGATGGTTTCTTTTTCCTCGTTCACCACGAATATAAGAATCGTTTTCTTGTGTGTTAACAGGCATAACTCGTCGTTGGTGAGTTTGCGCCAGGCGAGGAGGGGTGGTCTGAGTGACAGCAGCAATCAAGAGGAAAGCATACATTGCGTGACTGATACGGTTCTTTCCTCGTACCACGGTATAAGAATCGTTTTTGCTTGTGTGTTACAAGGCATATCGTCCCGTTGGTGAAGTTGCGCCACGCAGAGGAGGTGTCTGAGTGAACAAGGCCAGCATCAAGAGGAAAAGCATACATTGCGCGAGTCTGATGGATTCTTTTCCTCGTACCACGTATAAGAATGCGGTTTTCCTTGTTGTGTTACAGGGCATATCGGGGGGTGGACGTTGGTGAGTTGCGCCAAGCGGATGGAGAGGTTACTGAGCTGGACAGTAGCACCAAGAGTAAAAGCATACATTGCGCGACTTGATGGGTTCTTTCCTCGTACCACCACGTATAAGAATCGTTTTCTTGGTTGTTACAGGCATATCGCCGTTGGTGAAGTTTGCGCCAGGCAGAGGAATGGTGTCTGAGTTGACAGCAGCATCAAGAGGAATAGCATACATTGCGTGAACTGATGGTGTCTTTCCTCGTACCACGTATAAGAAATCGTTTTCTTGTGTGTTACATTACAGGCATAATCGTCGTTGGTGAGAAGTTGCGCCAAGGCAGCAGGAGGTGTCTGAGTGACAGCAAGCATCAAGAGGAAAGGCATACATTGCGCGACTGATGGTTCATTTTCTTCTCCTCGTACCGACGTATAAGAATCGATTTTCTTGTGTGTTTACAGGCATATCGTCGTTGTGAGTTGCGTTGCGCGACGCTGGAGGAGTTGCCGGAACTTACCGCCGCACGACGAGGAGCGACTGCAAAGCTTGCCCGTCGCGAACTTCTGGCAACAGCGACTGATATCCTTTTCGACAATGGCTGCAGTCTCTATCATCTTCAGCATCATCATCACTAGGTTCGTTGAACATGTAAATGGTTCCACCCGCATTATTATATAGGTGGTACTATTGGTTGATAAAAGATATGCATATTCCAGTTAGGCGTTCTTATCAAATGTTTTTTTCTTGTTTTTTTTTTAACTGAAAAGAAACCGTGGAAAAAGATGTGGAAATATGCATTATGGGAACATTGAATTGGAAGAAGAAATGATGGAAAAATAGTTTGATAACTCGACTTATGTTAAATACACCCAATCGTCAAATTGAGTTGGGAAGAATAACACAGTTACGAGGGGGGGAAAACCCCCTTGGACTCAGATACTCAGCCAAGTGATGAATTTTGTTGGTTTGAATCTATATAAGCTTCGACCCACTGAGCTTATGGGACATACCCACTTTCAATGATGTGTTTATATAACTTGCCCACTCAATGCAGCAATTACTATTCCCATTAACCATTAAACATTAACATTCATCGGTGGTCTTTATCATTGTAAAAACTATTGTTGCAGAAGTCGTCTTATCATCGGACTAAGCCACAGCCACCCGTGTCTGTCTAAAGTCAACGCCAGGAATGGTGTAAGGTACCACAATGCGTTCAGTGGTTGTTTCTGTTGATGGACGATTGAAATTGGGGGGAAACATAAAACTCAATAAGGGAGAAGAAGCTAATGGTATTGAGGCACTGGCATTATGGACTCTCCTGAGTTGAAAGGAATTCCGCTCAACACTACGAGGCGCTCTTCCTACCAATTCACGAACAGATTTTTTCTTTCCTATCTTTCTTTCTTTCTGGCTAATAAAGGTACGTCTTCGTCACAGAGTAAAGGCAGTTCAAGCATAAAAAAAATCTGTATTAAACGACCAGGGTGATGAAGATTTATACAAGAATCATCGAATTTTCAAGTGAAAAATAGCCATGGTAAAAGTTAAAGATGGGAAGCTCTGCCCAGTACCGCCGAATTATATAACATGTTAACAGTTGGTATGCGAATAAGTCAGATCTTTGAAGCCAAACGATTAATTCAAGAAGATGTGGCCCAATAAAAAGTTGGGGGGTTAAACAACTGCAGATCAACCATAATTATAACACAGCGAGTAATGCCTATTTTATAGAAATAGGATTCCATGACGCTATAACAGATCACGTAGGTATCAGAGGCTTGTAATTGGAAGTCTGTAAAACAAGTCGCGGCAAAGAGATGGTTGTAAAACCCATCTGATAGGACTAAAGAAAATTCGTAATCATTGAGGTTTTTATAATGTAGACAGAGACAAATCTGGCTGTACTTAAGTCTGGCCGTGAAACAGTGGTTCGCGATAAACTTCTAAGTTTGATTTATTCTGCATTAGACAAAAATTGAGAGGTGCTACCTGCAGCGCTCCCTGATTTGTTCCCTTGACGCTACTTAACGAATGCTTTGTACTGTGAATACACAACAACCTCAAGTTGTGTGCCGCACACGATAATTGAGAGAAGATATCTGCAGTGCTTTATGATCTGCTCTCTAGAAGCTAATTAACGAATGCTTTGTATTGGGAATACACAACCAACACAGGTTATGTGCCGCAGACGATAATTGAGGAGAGATACCTGCAGTGCTTCCTGATATGCTCCCTTAACGCTAGTTAATGAGAGCTTTGTACCGCGAGTTCAAATCCGCCTCAGGTTCTGTGCCACAGACGATAATTGAGAAGAGACACCTGCAGTGCTTCCTGATATGCTCCCTTAACGCTGGTTAATGAGAGCTTTGTATCGAGAATACCCAACTACCTTGAGTTATATGCCGCAGATGATAATTGAGAAGAGATACCTGCAGTGCCTCCTGCTCTGCTCTCTTGGCGCTAGTTAATATGGGCCTTGTACTGTGAATTCACATCCGCTTCAGGTTATGTCCCTCAGACGTTATAATGGAGAGGAGATAACTGCAGTGCTCCTGTTCTGATCTCTAGGTGCTAGTTAATGAGCTGTGTACCGAGGATACACAACAACCTTGAGTTATGTGCCGCAGACGATAATTTAGAGGAGATAACTGCAGTGCTTCCTGATCTGATCTCTACGGTGCTAGTTAATGAGGGCTGTGTACCGAGAATACACAACCACCTTGAGTTATGTGCCGCAGACGATAATTTAGAGGAGATAACTGCAGTGCTTCCTGATATGCTCCCTTGGTGCTAGTTAATGAGGGCTCTGTACCGAGAATACACAACCACCTTGAGTTATGTGCCGCAGACGATAATTGAGAAGAGACACCTGCAGTGCTTCCTGATCTGATCCCTTGGTGCTAGTTAATGAGGGCTCTGTACCGAGAATACACAACCGCCTCAGGTTCTGTGCCGCAGACGATAATTGAGAAGAGACACCTGCAGTGCTTCCTGATATGATCCCTTTGTGCTAGTCAAATGAATGTTCTGTACCGAGAATACACAACCACCTTGAGGTTATGTGCCGCAGACGATAATTGAGAAGAGACACCTGCAGTGCTTCCTGATCTGCTCCCTTGGTACTAGTTAATGAGGGCTCTGTACCGAGAATACACAACCACCTTGAGTTATGTGCCGCAGACGATAATTGAGAAGAGACACCTGCAGTGCTCCTGATATCTGATCCCTTGGTGCTAGTTAATGAGGGCTGTACCGAGAATACACAACCACCTTGAGGTTATGTGCCGCAGACGATAATTGAGAAGAGACACCTGCAGTGCTTCCTGATCTGCTCCCTTCACGCTTGTTAATGAGGGCTGTGTACCGAGAATACACAACCACCTTGAGTTATGTGCCGCAGACGATAATTGAGAAGAGACACCTGCAGTGCTTGGTGATCTGATCCCTTGGTGCTAATTAATAGAATACAAAACTGCCTCAGGTTCTGTGCCGCAGACTATAATTGAAAAGAGACACCTGCAGTGCTCCTGATCTGATCCCTTGGTGCTAGTTAATAGAATACACAACCGCCTCAGGTTCTGTGCCGCAGACTATAATTGAGAAGAGACACCTGCAGTGCTTCCTGATCTGCTCCCTTCACGCTTGTTAATGAGGGCTGTGTACCGAGAATACACAACCACCTTGAGTTATGTGCCGCAGACGATAATGTAGAGGAGATAACTGCAGTGCTTGGTGATCTGATCTCTAGGTGCTAATTAATAGAATACAAAACTGCCTCAGGTTCTGTGCCGCAGACTATAATTGAGAAGAGACACCTGCAGTGCTCCTGATCTGTTCCCTTGGTGCTAGTTAATAGAATACACAACCGCCTCAGGTTCTGTGCCGCAGACTATAATTGAGAAGAGACACCTGCAGTGCTCCTGATCTAATCCCTTGGTGCTAGTTAATAGAATACAAAACTGCCTCAGGTTCTGTGCCGCAGACTATAATTGAGAAGAGACACCTGCAGTGCTTCCTGATCTGCTCCCTTCACGCTTGTTAATGAGGGCTGTGTACCGAGAATACACAACCACCCTGAGTTATGTGCCGCAGACGATAATTGAGAAGAGACATATGCAGTGCTCCTAATCTAATCTCTTGGTGCTAATTAATAGAATACAAAACTGCCTCAGGTTCTGTGCCGCAGACGATCATTGAGAAGAGACACCTGCAGTGCTTCCTGATCTGCTCCCTTGGTGCTAGTTAATGAGAGCTTTGTACCAAGAATAACCATTATCGCCTCAGGTTCTGTGCCGCAGACGATAATTGAGAGAAGATTACTGCAGTGCTTCCTGATATGCTCCCTTTACTCTAGTTAATGTGGGCTGTGTACCGGGAATACACAATCGCCTCAGCTATGTGCCGCAGACAATAATTGAGAAGAGATACCTGCAGTAGTGCATCCTGATCTGCTCCCTTGGTACTAGTTAATGAGGGCTCTGTACCGAGAATACATAACTGCCTCAGGTTCTGTGCTGCAGACGACAATTGAGAAGAGACACCTGCAGTGCTTCCTGATCTGCTCCCTTGACGCTAGTTAATGAGGGATGTGTACCGAGAATACACAACCACCTTGAGTTATGTGCCGCACTAGATAATTGAGAGTAGATACCTGAAGTGCTTCCTGATATGCTCCCTTAACGCTCGTTAATGAGGACTCTCTTCCGAGAATTCTCATCTGCCTCAGGGATTTTTGCCGGGGACATTTCTTAGTGAAAAGAATACCCAGCAATAATAACTGTAAAATTAATTTAGTTTTACAGTTGTAATACGTAATTAATATTTATTCCTCAGATCTAATATGATAATTCATTATTTATTATAAATGTATATAATTTCTTGTTCAAATCAAAAGGTAAAAGTAGTTTTAGTGGTAAAACATTAAACAAACAATTTTATTAAAGTTGGTATTGTAAAATATTCTTAAGCCACAAGCCGAACCGAACAGAAGCTGATTTGTCTGTTGTAGTTTTTAAATAATTGGGAACATTTAAGTTTGCATAAAAAGTGTGATGCCCCAAAACGTTTGAGGGAAATCATCTGCCAACGCTCAGTGATTTGTTTGCACGTATTCACCTATACAGATACCGACTCCGTAACATTATAAGGATAATAATCTCATACTTATATAATGAAAAGAATGTTTAAATGTTATGTGTCTTAAAATCATGTTTAGGACTTTGGCCCGTTAAAATGCGTAGAGTGCTATTTTTTATGATAAAAATCGAGTATGATCGGTGAACCTCAAACAAGAGGCTCACATCGTAATCATGATTCATTCAAAGCAAAGTATAATTCGTAGTTTTATTTGAACTACTTTTTATCCATCCCACACTGCCTGTTCGTGTAAGAACGACACAGAGGCGAAGTGTTCTGTTTTAAAACTTCAACTCTTTGTGGACATTAGAATGTAATCAATTGTATTAACCTACTACCGGTAGTAACTAACAAATTAATATGCTGAGCATTAGCGTAGCCTATCTCTCGAAGGGGTGGACAAATTTAATCTTTCTGTCTGAAATCTCGAGAACGGACTAACCTATATACTGGAAAGGTTGAATGAAGCTTCATTTCTATATAAGCACCATCGAGTTCGATAATTGTGCATGTCACTCCATGGGATTTGGCTGAGCGCCAGCGAGCATTTTCGCAATGGTCCTATGGGTAACCCTAATGGGAACGAGAACATTTCAGGACGAATAAATTAGAGTAATTTGATACAATAATGTTTTACATAGTAACACATATAACCTAATGAAATGAGCTACGTATAGACTTGAAATTTTGCAGGCATACTCAGTAAAGTCTGTCATGCGAATCATAATGTGGCGTTCTCCTACCTTGCTCTAGGTTATGAGTACCTAATGAACTGAATTAAACATTGAGTAATGACGTGATCTAATTCAAGTAGCATGATTAATACCATTACTTGGGTGTCTTTTTTTATAACAGACCGACTATAATCGTCACTTCAGATCGCCATACACCTACAAGCCAATGATTTGTCACGATACAAGGAGACTGAACGTTTACATCATATATTAAACATTCCATACATTTTGAACATTGGGAAAAAGTTGATACGGTTGAAATAACATTCTATAGATATTGAATTCTAGTTCCGTTATATTTTGATTTGGAAATACGAAAACAATGTCATAATCATGCATGGTGGTATTGTATTGTTAATAGCAGATATTAAGTTGTCTAAATATTCATAAAACTATGAATGAGTTCCAATAATGCCCCTTTACAAGCCAAAAATGTATCTTTAACTAATTACAACTTATTAAACTTAAAATCATATCTCTAGGGATATTAAGAAATTTAAGAACTTTTCGAAGAAACAGATTAATTAGTTATAGAAGGATCAAAGAGGCAACACCAAACACCAATAAAACGTGATTTTTCAAGAAACTGCTTGGAAGATAGTGAACAAAAGAAAAATAATCAATATTTACAAAAGAAGTCGAGATTAAAATCGGATATTAAAAGTGATAGATTCTCTGATGGTAGGAAATATTTCCATTCCACTGCCTCCAGCAGTACTTCGTTAGTGAGCCCTCCCTCCCCCTCCCCCTTAACATGTTTGTGATGGAGTGTCAATATCTAAGACCTCATCAATTCTCAGCCGTATTATGATTCTACTCACAAAGCAATCCAACATTAATAGAAATATTTTTCTTCGTTTCTTAAAACTACCCAAGTAACTCGTACATAAAAGATGTGTGCTTCGCTAGCAGCTATCATCCAGTCTTATTCTTCCGGTCCTGAGAAAAATGCTAGGAGAAAGCTTTTGCTTCGATTGACATAGGTCGGGACATTCATTGAATTAGAATTCCCATTCTTCAAAAATGACTTCCCGTCTAATGACACAATTGCTACTATAATTAGATCCGGAGTATCATATTATTTTTTGTTTGTTGCAAATAAAATTTTTCCTATTACTGCTTGCTTTAAATAATATTATCTCTATTGAGAATTAATTAATATAAAAATAGAAACATTACATGGACCAGTTCTGCATTTGTGAAGATTCGTCAGCGTGGTTCCAGTCCATTGCGCAATGTTAAACTCCATTATTTTAAAAGTAATTTTAAACAGAATCCAACTTTTACCAATGAATGAATAGTGTGTAACCTCCTTACTCCAAGTTTGTTTGGTATGGACTGTAGTATAAAAGGGAATATAAAGAAAAGTAAAATAGTAATTCAAATTCTGCGCCGTTGAAGAAGAATGTGTCAAATTAGTGTTTTCCTGTAAGATTCATTATCTCATTGGATGGATTGTTTTGACTGCCACATGTCAGGCTTATTTGCACCATTTCAGAATAGTTTATTACACGATTGCACTTTCCTACAAAGAGAGTAAACTGCAAGGAAGCGTGTTTGACTCTGAAAACAAGGGAAAGTTGTGCTCTTTGTTTTGGACCCAGGACCAGGACCACCCCTCAGAATTGTCCCGTTAGGCGAGGGCGGACAGCTGGCTAAAGCTGCCATTGTTGGTGTCCACCGTGACCATCTCGGTTGGCAGATAGAAGAACCGTCTCGGCGGTAGTGACCAGTGTCGGTTATTACTATAGTTTTGTTTGTTGTGCAGTAATTTCGGTTGGAATTGTTGTACTGGGGTTCAATTGTGCGTGTATATTCGTTGTATCACTATATTTCATACCGTAAGTATATTGTTAGGTAGATATTACCGGTATCACAAGTGTAAACCCATAAAGTTACCCATAATCAAAAGTGTACAAAGCTTTTAATGAATAGGCCAACTACTAACTGGCGAGTGGCAAACCAGTGGAATAATCATTTCCCTGCCAAGTGCCAGTGGGGTTGTTTGACAATTTTCGGCCTTGATTGAAATTTCATTGGCTACGCCCCCTCTCCTCCTGCAGTATGGCGCATTAAGTCACAATGTTATTGTTTTCAAATCAAACGTTTTCATTGCTGTAGAATCTGGATGTCATGTATGTCAAAATATAAAATACTAAATACCTTCAAGAAATTAACAATTAATGCGAATTGTTTTTGCAAATTATTACAATAACACCAATATACAATAACTTTAAAATCTTATTTTATGTAGGCTATGAACTTGTCAACTGACCAGAGAAGTCTCAACAATATGGTTCTTTATTGTTTTGGAAAGGTACACTTTTGTAATTTTGTAAATTGAAGAGTTTTCTGATAAAGGTCTGTTTCCAAACTTTTGGAAGTACTGAATTATCAGGGGCCTGTGCTGAGTGATTTTAGGTTTTGTCATGAATACACAGACTTAAAATGTGAGGGTATTGCTGTGTTTCTGCTAATTAATTAAACATACATAATTAGTTTCATGGGTATGCAATGAAGAAAGGTGTAAGTGTTATAATTTTTAAAGGTACTTCTTTTACATAGGCTCCTCAAAATAAGCACCATTCAATTAAGTACTGAGGGAATGAACCCTACACCAGAAAGTCACAAACCTGGGTCCAATGCAAAGTATATAATATCATGCTAGATTTATATGGGAGTATGTCGTAAATTAAATTTAAAAAATCAGTATTCAAAAATCTTATATGAGCATTTCATTAAGAGTGCATTCTAATGACTTTAACAGTCATCTAATTTTAAAAGGAATAAAAACATGTCTCATATTCTTTACAAACAAGGACATCTCAGTATGTAATGTTTTTTCAGAACAGTAATCTATGGAAACACTAATTACAATTGTATGCAAAACCACAGGGGCTACGCATTACATGTCTATTTTAAATAAGATTTAAGATTAAAATAACATTAAAATAATATTTTAAATGTTGAGTGAACAGAATAAACCAAACAGGTCAGCCACTTCGTTCATACAGGTAAGTAGTATATTAGTAGAAGAGATATAGTTTTGGATTCAGAATATACTATGTTTTCTTTTCCCAGGTTTGCAAGAGTGTGTAAAAATTTAAAAGCAACGTGGCCAGGCGGACATCCGGAGTTTGGCGTTAAACATTCCTGAGGTCAGAAAACAGGAATAATAGAAGAAGGCTTAACTCTGAGTTGTATCTTACTGCAGACCTGTATCTCTGGGTCTTTCTCTAATATCCATTATTCTTTTTACCTCACGTAGATCTCCGGAACTGGTATTAGATATCTGCGGTTAAACTAAATCTTAATTAAATTAATATTCATTTTCTTGCAAAATACTGTACCACTTTAGAAATTAGAATTCATTCAGTTAGGAGGTTGGTATAGTGGGAGTGCTTACGTAGAGAACAAAATCTAATATATCTGGAAATGTTCTATTAAAATCTAATGAAAAATGTGGATAGTCAACTATTTGCATTTGTTACAGACTGTTACAAGAGGATGTGACATCATTAGAAGATGTGTACTGGCTTGAGGACTCAAGAGCACGCTACCTGCTGGGCAAGGACTTTGCTGTGTGGAGTGCAGCACGCCAGGCTCTGCCAGTCAACAAGGAGGATCTGGGCAAACTCAAGGCAGAGCTGTGGAGTGCTGTCGTCAAGAGTAGTCAGCACCAGGACGCATGGACTTTTGGTCAGTCCCTTTCCAGTTCAGACCACTTTTCAAACCTTTTTAATGTATCAATTGTTCAAAACTATTTTTCAAGTATTTGTATTTTGTACTGTTGACGGCATTACTTGTAAAATTTAATTATTTAATTTCTAATAATTTATTTAAACACAAGAGTTCTCTTTCATGATTAATTTAACATGTGAAGACTATATATACACACACACACACACACACACATATATATATATATATATATCATATCTTTATATTTATATATATATTTCTTGTGTTCATGTGTATGTGACTGAACTCCTGCTAAACGACTTGATCGATTTTGATGAAATTTTGTGTGTGTTGAAGGGGATTCGAGAATGGTTCAGATTCATAATTTGGTCCAATTTAAATAGTTTATTTAATTAATTTCTTAATTATAAATTGTTGTTGATGTTGGAGTGTTTTATATTGGATCCGACAGACTGCACTATGACACGTAATACAAAGTGAACTGATACTTAACAGCTGTTAATACTGTCAGCTGAAGTTGATTAAAGAGGCAGAAACATTTGTTTACATTATTAAAATTTAGAAAATTGTTATTGTAAAGTGCTTGATCAGTAGTGTAATGCAGGTTGCATAGAAGACGTCATTGCCTAATTTTAAATTTAGATTGTACCAATGATCAATAAACTATCTAATGCAATGAAAATACTATTAAACGCTATTATGAAAACAACCTCATTGTAAAAATCCGTGAATGTTTGCACATAAGGTAATCGAATTTGGTTACATGGAAGGTAAATGAAAAGAGCTGAAAGAAGACATTTATGATCGAAATTGGTTTTCGTTGATACATTTTCTTGAAGGTACACTCCTCAATAATACTGGAAATATCGTAGACAGAAAATTAATTTTAACAGGCTGAATTTGATTCTTTATAACCTAATTAGTTTATCGAGAGTCATCCATATAAATTAATTGTTCTGAATAACTTATCAAAACCTAGCAAAAACCAAGAAAGATAGAAGCAGGAAATATGGTACATAATGCGCCTAAGAGGCTCACGAAGGAATGACTATCAATTATCTCAGCAATGTTTAGAATGTGATAGAAAAAGAATACGTGAATATAGTGTACTATTTTTCAACGGGAAATTGCGTGCGAAGCCGCGGTATGTATATATATATATATATATATATATATATATATATATAAAACCTTTGTTTAAAGTTCATTTTAGACAATGTTAGGATTGTTTATATAACAGGATTTTTTCAGACATTCGTCATTTCAGTGGTACAAGAAATCAGAATCACATGTTTCGAAAGCTGCAATCTGATCTCTTCTTTAGGTGGATAACTAATTTAACACATAACTACAATGTAGGTTAAAATTAGCTAATCATATACACAACTAGGTTAGGAATTACAAAATATATATATGTCAACTCCAAGGATACTACTATCTTTAAAACATGCATTTAATTACACCAACATTAACTATTGATACTGAACTAAGGAATACAGGTTGTAATAGGTTTGGGCTCAATAACCAACCACTAACAATTGACCAATGGGCAATTGTAAATGGCGGCGATGGTCATGGCAACAAGATGGTGGAAAATAAAAAAAAAGAGTGGCCAGTTTTTATTACATTTTGTATTGGCTCTTTCTAAATGAAAATTTCCAAAATCATACTGTGATTCCATATTGGTTTATAAGAAATCTACTCTGTGTGATTCTTTAGGTTTCCTTTTAGTTTTCAGGATTGGTAACTTAAGCAGTATAATTTCCATAACAATATTTGCCAAAAACTAGTTGTGCCAATGCTGAAACGATGTGAAAAAGTGATAAAATGCAAGGTAGAACATATCAGAACAAATTGTATGTCAAAGCTATTTTCTGTTTTTTCTTGTTAAATGTTAGTATTGTTGCTATTTATTAAATGTTCCAATTAATTTGAGCAGTACTGTAGAATAATGACAAGCTTTGTGCAGGGGGTATGCTGGTGGTGTCAGTAAGTGTGGCTGGCCTGGTAACACTTGCCGCCATGACCCAACCTTCACTAGCACCTGAGGCCAAACAGTAGCTGCTCCAGTCTGTGGCTGTTATTTACTGTAGAATAATGACAGGCTCTGTGCAGGGGGTATGCTGGTGGTGTCAGTAAGTGTGGCCGGCCTGGTGACACTTGCCGCCATGACCCAACCTTCACTAGCACCCGAGGCCAAACACTCGCTGCTCCAGTATGTGACAGGCAAGTATCTGCAGCCTGGCAACTGCACTACACACTTCGAGTGGACAGACCCCCACGTCGTAGGCGGCACCATGACATTTATTGTTAGGGTAAATACTTCACTTCTAAAACAATTACTTTACTAAGTAGGAAGTTTGGACACTGCCTGCACATTAAAATGGTAATTAGGCTAATCTAATTGAAAATTAAAATTGACGATGTGTGAGTGGTCCCCAGCTACTATGAATAGTTTAAAGATATCCGTAATATGGTGATTGTAGTTTTTTATATCCAGGAGTTGTGCTGTTTGCGGACATATATGAATTCTCTCAGGGAAGAAATGCACACAACTACATCAGTTGTCCTACTGACAGCATAATGTGATTCTTTATTCTTAAAGATATGGCTAGTGACCGTGATGTACATGGTGGAATAATTTTTACTCATGGAAAAATAACAATAAAACTTAAAAGTCCACCATACTATATAAACTTTAATTTTTTAAATTTAAACTTTTACATACCAATACATTTCTTTCGGAAAATATATGTCCAGAGATGTTAAATTTAACTTAGTTTTTTCTTCCTAAACTAATGTGTGTAACTGGATGCGTTATAAGAGTAAGTTAAATTTGGGAATTGGTGTTGTTTTATTTGCACCGAAATGTTGTAAATTTACTGATTTCATAAAAGTTAAACCAGTTTCACAAGTGAATTAATACGTTTTGTAGATTTTTGTACAATAACTTATTTGTTATGATCAATCAAAACGCCTTCATTGGAAGTAGCAGCAATTTACAATTTACTGCTTGTTAGACTTCCATTACTCTAACATTCAGTTGGTAGTGCTAATTTTGACTTGTAGTTATTCGAATCACCTTTACTGAGAAAAGAAATGTTAAATTCAATCATGGTAAAGAGAAAAATTGTGTTTATAAACTGATAACCTGACAACTTCAAGAGGACAAACAATTTTCGTAATGGAATTATCCATCCAAATTTAGCTAACGCGATCTGTTAGAAAATTAGTGTGGCCTTCATGTTGTTAATTCACCCTGAAGTTGTAGAATGGTGATGGGTGAAGCATTTGTTTATGCTGTGCGTTACTGTAGGTATAAATTGGTTCCTTAGGATGACTATAAGCATTCCATTTTTTAAGTTTTTTTGTAACAAGAACAGTTAATGAATGCAAAGTTTGAGAAAATTGCCTTGATTTGAGCTACATGATAGGGTAAAAATAATACTTTAGTTTTCCACTACTTGTGTTTTTCTCCACCAGAATAATCAAGCTGCTGTAGGAAAAAATTGCACAACAGTCGAATAATTTTACATTTAGCCCACGAGGTCTTTCAATATCAAAGATGTCATCGTCAAAGGTCTTTAACATTGAAAGGCCTCGTGATTTAATTTATAATTATTGGCAAGTTCTCTAATTTCTTGCTGCTGCAATAGATTTTCTAATAAGAAGAGCTCCTCCAACAAATTTATTAACAATAGAAACATCAGAATTGGTGTACTCGGTATCATTAACATGTTGTAATGATTATATCTTGATATGTAGCAGTTTTGTAGTCACAAAAAGATTCTTGCATAATATAAAAAAAATGTTAACTGTCAACTGAATTTATTTATTATGATGAATAATAATTATACATGATGTATTGTTGTTGCAGTTCTATCAACGTAATGGCCAGCCGTACCCAATCTGTGATACAGACAGTCTTACTGTGGAGGTGACAGAGGGTTTGCGTCGTGTAGCCACCCTGGTGGACCTGGGCGGACAAGAGCCAACCGCTTACAACCGTGCGGTCTGCAAGTTCACAGTGCGCCAGGCTGGCTCGTACCGTCTGTCCGTGATGGTTGGCAGCTCCCATGTCTTGGGCAGTCCCTTCAATAAAACCTTTCTACCAGGTATCAGACAACTCTTCAGTAACATACATTGGACAATTAAAAGAGAAACCCTTGGTTGAGTGAAGAGCTGTTCATCGAAAAATGTGTGCGTGAATAAACATCTAGTTTTAATATCATTTTATAATAGTTTTCAAACAATTTATTACATAGTAATTAGCAGAAAGTTAATAACGTGTTAAAACCATTGAACATTCAAATAATAGCCTAAATGACATTTTTGTTCTGAGAGATATTTTTGTCCCCTACACATAAACCTGAAATGTCTTATTTCCCTAATTTATTTTTATCCATCTAATCTGAGGGTCCTGCAAAAGCGTATGAAATTTGTAGATTTCCTGGACTTGAAATGGGGGCTAGCGGATAAACACATTTCTTGACCAATGTTTATGACATTTTTTGTTTGAAATAATGAATACTATCACCCACAGAAGTTTGTGACACTCTTTTGTGAAGACCCTTTTTATATTAATGTTGTAACAGTTTGCGTGCGAATTTTGCGGCTACATTATTTTCAGCCATTTTTTCAGTTAACCCATTGACCTTGTATCACGGAACGGTTCCATGACAGCTAGTCTGGGCTCAAAATTTATATCACGGAACCGTTCCGTGACAAGTACAGCGCCATCTAAATAATTTTTGTTAACTCCTTTTACAACCAAATGTTAGTATAAATTAGACTAATATTGTTGTAACACATAAGAAAAACTGCAATACTACAATTAATTGAAATTTAAATGAATAATAAGTTACTATAAGAATATTAGTGTACTACAAGAGAAAAAAATCAATATTCTTGGAATTTTCAGTATTTAGAAAAAACATTTATTCTGACAAACTATGCATATATATATATATATATATATGCATAATGGCTATTGCCATTTATACAGTTTAATGTAAATAAAAGTCGCTTGACAGGTATTTGGTCTTCCGATCATATGTTAGTTTGCTTATTTAAACGCATATGTGACAGATACGGCCAAATACAAAATAATTGAATCGGAAAAAGTAAGCGCTCTGTGGTGTAAAGGTAGCACATTCACCCGGCAAGTGAGAGATCCGGGTTCGACTCCCGGCGGAGCAAGTACTTTTTGTGATTCAATGTTTATTGAAATTATACAGGGTGAGGCAGTGAAACGGCACGATTTTTTAAAACCACCAAAGATTTATTTACAAGTAAAATCATAATAGTTGAACATGGATCTCAAGTACAAGAGTGGAAATTAAAGATTTAACTTAAAAAACAATCATTTTTTTAAATATGGTGTCAGTGAGGTGTCGTCCTTGGTTTTGCACACATTGTCTAAGCCTGAGATGAAATTGTCCCATGACGTTTCGTAGCATCTGTACTGGAATGTTGTTAATTTCCTGTCGAATTCGCTCCTTCAGGTCTTCTTTTGTTTTCGGTGGATTTTCCTGGAAGACTTTGCACTTGAGGTAGCATCAAAGAAAAAAGTCTGGTGCCGTCAGATCTGGTGAACAGGCAGGCCAGGGGAAATCGCCATTCCTGCTGATTAGACGTCGTGGAAATGCAAGTCTGAGCAATTCCATTGAGACATTAGCAGTATGGCTTGTTGCACCATCTTACTGGAAGAGTGTTTCAGCATCTGGATCATGTCGATCAATTCCAGGCAGACCAAAAATGGTCAACATGTCAGCATAACGTCCAGAGTTTACCGTGAAGGTCACTCTTCAAAATCCGTCTTACTGATCGATTGCTGAGACCAAATTCTGCGCTGTGCCGTCTCGCGGATTTTCGCGGACTTCGTCCCAACGCTTCGCGCACACGATTAATGTTCTCGGGTGTCCGGATTGTTTTTGTGCTGCCGCCTCTTTTCTTTGTTGTGCTAGCAGTATCTTCAAAGGTTTTAACCCAAAGGAGAATGGCTTTCCTTGATGGCACGGGAGCCCGTGGCGGCAGGTTGAATTCACGACGAAAGGCGCGTTGAGCACCAACCACACACTATCCACGTTTTTGTAATATGCCTTTACGGCATATGCACGTTGCGCACTCGACCAACGCTCCATGGCTACTGAAACTTCCACCACTCTAGACGCCCAAGGTCACTTCCCCCACTCTCACAACCCCCCTCCGCGCCCGACAACCACTATCGAAATCGTGCCGTTTCACTGCCTCACCCTGTATATATATATATATATATTATAGTATTGCTAGGTAGAGAAATACATTTCAAATAAAATAAAAGCAACAATGGGGTATTTTATTTTATATTATTTGAGTAAAAAAAAAAATTTTTTTAATTTAAAAAATTCCAAAACTTTTTTAGTTTGTACAGTATTATTATTTTTAAATTATGACCAAATATATCACTTATATATTATATATCACTATCTATTAATTTATTATTAAAGCCCATTTCATGTTAATCCAAAAAGATATAAAATATAACCAAATAACTTGAAAAATAAATTTTTTATAAACATATAACAAAACTCTTACGTTTTTAGCATTTTTAATAGGATAACTCCAGTTGAGCTGATAGTAAAAATATGTATAAGCCAATGGGTTAATACACCACAAAAATGTCAAATATATGAATTATTATAACTAATATCCTAATTAATATTGTAGATTTGAAAGTGAGTGTTTGTTTTTTTACGCTTTCACACCTAAACTATTGAACAGTTTTTACTGAAATTTTACATGGACATTGTTAAGGTCCCTGGTTAATATATAGGCCTATTCTTATTTCGACAATCCCTCCCGGCTAGACCCTACTGGTAGAGACCAGAAAGATGTGAAAATTCCATAAAGTTGCATTACAGCAAACAAATATTATTAATTGAAAGAGCCTGTTAAATGTAATCAACTGTTCTGTCTTAACATTATTTCATGATAGCATAACCATGTTTAATCAATTTGACCACTATTTTCAATTTGTTTACGTTCCTAGTTTGAAAGTATCGAGTAAGTTTGATAGTAACATCACTTCTTATTTCAACCTTTTATGCAACCATTGTTGAGCACACACAGAGTAAGAAAATATACAGATAAGAAAATTAAAAATTTTAGTCAAAATATACTTTTATCTGTACATTTTAGTAAGTATTACGTATTCAATGCTTGGTCAGTACTGTAATGCAGATATAAAATACAAAGTTACTATCTAAATTATAGAATAAATTTAAAGATTTTTTAACCCATCTTAGTTGTCTTTTGACAGAAGTAGGTTTCTCAGATCTGTGTATATATATATATATTTCTTGATCATGAAACAAAGCAAAATCAACTATGGAACATAAAATACTTAGACTGGAGTAAATAACAATGGCTATAATATACAGTTTTGACAGAGTTTCTTGATCCTAGTAACAAAGTAAACTCAACATTGGTGTCTGAAATACAATTCACTAATACCATAAGTGCTCATACACATGAAAAGCTTATGAAGTTGCATGCAAAACCATGGGTAACTGCTATTTTTTTCATAAATCTTCAATGACTAACTAATGATCTATTGTTATAATTAATTTATTCAATTTTTCAGATAGTAAACTTCTTAAAAACTTGCATAGGATGCCACACTTATTAATAAATTTGTATTACTGTATCAGATAAATTGAAAGTTTTGTTAAAATTCAAAATTCAATAAGAAAAAAGTATAAACTAAATCTGATTTAATCATATTAAAAAAAAAAACAAACAAAAAAACAATAGCAGGTGTAAACAATGTGATCAAAACTTCTGTTACTTGAATACTATTGTATCATCCGAAATAAGAAAAACATTTATTTTATACATTCCAAATTAGAAGGAATTTGAGGTCGAATAGCAAAATAATTTGTTTCAAATAGTTTTTGAAGCATTACAAAATTGTTGTGTAAGAACAAAAAATTAACAAAACAAGTTTCCATTTTACCTTCTTTCCTACTTTAATGGATTACTTGATTTAAATCATGTTTTTGTATATTATGTATGTTACATTTGGATCATTGGTTTGTAGTTCAAAAGTTTTAGGAAAGTTCATCAACGGGTACCCTTAATACTATGCCACTGTAGTAAGTTTGCATGCCTCTTCTAGGGTTAAAGTTTTCTGTCATGAATTTAAACGAAAGCAACATTTTAAATCTGAAATTTTGTCTTTACGGAAAATGTAATTTATCAGTCAACAGTTTTAATTACAGTGAAGTTTTCAGAACGTTAAGAACACAATGTCATGTTTAGGTCCGCCTGACCCACTGAAGACTGCGTTCGTCCGTCACAGCTCAACGGTGATCTGCACAGCAGAGGTGCCACATGTGCTGGCTATAGAGCCTCGGGACGAGTTCAACAACCTTTGTCACTTCTTGGCCGATGATGACCCGGTCGCGGGCTATACTGTCAGCATTTCACAGGTCAGCTAGTAACAGTAACTGTCTACTTCTTGAATCTTCTTTTTATAACTTTAAAGACGATACGTCTCGATTTCATCAAACCATGATTAACGCATTGACTACTAATTAAAATTCAAATATATTTTTACTGTCAGTTAACGAATTAAGTTTTTTATATTTTCCAATGGAAATCATTGTGTTGGTGCTTAGGGTAAATAAAAAATATTAAACAACCATATAACATGTAAACCCTTCCCATGCTCTAGCTAGACGGATATATTAGAATGGTAGACTGACCAAAACGTCAAATACATTTATATATTATATTATAGATTATGTCTCTTGGAGAGTTTGTTAGTTCACAAAAGGTCTTCGAAATGCCCAGTGCACGCTCCGTGCTTATCGGGCTTGCCAAGGAAGTACGCTTATAAACGACTTTCACTCAGCGGCAGAGGGAGGGGAGTGCGCTCTTTGTCTAACTCCGACCTCTTGCTTGTCAAGTTCTGCGTCTCCTATATAGAGCCATAATCAAACTTATCCGTGGCCTGTATTACTGCTTTCTCGGTTATCACGAATGCCCGTCTACTTATTATTCTTCATTTTGTGGTAGTGTTGTGATTAGTTTGAAATATTTATCTTGTTTTATAACAAGGTGTATTTAAATTAATTTAAATTTATTTGAAATAGTTCTTTTTTTTGTATCAATAAATACACTAATTTTAAGTGAAATGCTTTGTTTTTTTTGCCTTTGCCTTTTATAATTTAGTTATAATAAAAATTAGCTTTGAACTTAAAGAAAAAAAAATTGTTTACTTGTTTTGGCGTTATAGGAAATTTAATCGATTTATTAGTGGTGTGCGAAGGGTTTTTTTTCCCTTGGGGCGGCCTACTGCCATGCACTTAAGCCTCAAGGGCTTTTTACAATTGTATTTTATATTTTAAGGATTTAGTTGCCTAGCTACAATTGGATTTATACCAGATCTACCACTAAAAATAAAATTATGTGGTTCATTAGCTTGTCATGGCCACTCCCATCTTTGAAGTTTAGGCTATTTATTCATCACCACTTTCACTCAAAATTTCATTGAGTATGTTCGTTACAAAGTTACTAAAACTCTCAGAAAAGACGATGTCATTTTACCTTGACGTCATTTCAGATGGTGACTAATCAAAATAAACAATCAAACAGATGAAATGGAAAACAACAATAGATTTCGAGATAATCATGATAGAATGGTCATGCTATATTTGAACAGACATCGATATAGTAGTATAGACAAATGCCAAAATAATTGATATCAGTAACATTTATCAACTCCAAAATTATGAACTAGACATGACACCCGTCATCGGGAATTACACAGATGCTAGCCAATGACGGCCAATATACATTATTGGTAGCCAATGGGTTAATTTGGCTTAGATAATTTATTAATGTTATAAATGCAAAAAAGTTAAAAAATAAAAGGTTCTCCGTTAGCACTGGTAGGTAGTAGCACCAGTTCTCTGTAATTAGGTTCTAGCCTACGCACAGGCTGCTTGCCCATGTAGGCTAATTTCCAAACGCTATGTATAATACATTTAGTTATTTATTGTACATATATTAATTATCAATTCATATATTAATACTAATTGTAATAGTATTGTAATTATAACGGAAATAAACTTGATGATTTTTGTTTAAGTTTCAAAATTTCATTTCTATTAAGTTTTGAATGAAAATTATTGTAGGTAAAGTGAAGCATATATTATTTTATCAAAGCATTAATGAATTTTAAATAATTGAAAATGTTAGCAAGCTATTTTTTGTTTGTTTGTTTGAAAATATTTGTTTTTGAAACAAGAAAATGTTCTGAAAGTGAAACCCTATCATGGTATTCACTAAGTACACCATGATACACAATTTGTCTAGAATCAATTGTCAGTTTGGTTAAAACTAAAGCTTCCATGCTCACACATATTAAAAACATATTCTTTTTTTATTTGTGAAGTAGATCTCAAAACGGATATTTCAACTGAAAAACAAACTGTTAGAGTTTTATATCATAACAATACCTTTTCCTACACAATAATATAGTACGCTATTTTACAGTTATTATGTTGTTTGAAACTCATTTAGTCATAGCAAATGAATGTAAGTGATCATGAAATGTTTTAGCGTAAAACACATATGGTTTGGTGATAAATTTGTTTATGAATTTCATTATTTCCAGATTTTGATCATACTATAAATTCATAAATGCTGAGGATAATATAAATTCATAAATGCTTATATACTAAGTTTTAAGTTTATTGCAATGATGAATGTTATTGTTATTATTCATCAGTAAAGCTTTGAAGTAAACAGTATAGTATTTTTGTTTAAATAACAATTGTATCTCATTTGTTTCTTCTAAAATAAAACATTGCTCATCTGTTTTGTCCAGACTGAGAATCCTGACGTTGTGGTGAAAACAACGTTCGACTATGACAGTGTAAGTTTACGGGTCCGATTGACTGTGATTTTCTCCAAAGAGGGATGTTTTCATGCTAAAGTGGCCTTCAACGGAGTTACCCTTCACAATGGTGACTTCGACTGTATAGTCCTTTCAAGTAAGTTTATTTCAGATGAATCTTCATAATAAATGTTATTATTTTGTAAACTGTGCTCTATCTGGTAAGAAAACACTGTTTGATTACAAAGTTCAAAAATAAATTAGTGTTACTTCATTGTGTATAATTTAATAGTTATGGTTACAACTTCTAGTTTTATGTAATTTCTACTATATTATGGAACTTTTTGTAGTGATGGACAGTGGTGGGAATAGGAGAGGAAAGGAAGGATAGGATGGGGGCATTGGTATCCACGACACTCACCCGATAAGCCGCAGCCTTCATGTTGCACAAAACACCATAACGTTTTATGTGATCACCATAAATTCACAACCCACCTCTGCATTAGGCATTGAATTGTTGCCTTTCCCTTGTCATAAATATTTTTAAGGTAGTTGAGTCTCACCTTGAATTTTCAAGATCTTATATAGATGCATGTCTAAACAGAGTAAGAATTTTCAGGAGTCAAAATTGTCCTGGTAATAAAATAGATTATCAGGGACATCAGACCTGAGAACCAGGTTGAATGCAAGGATTAAAATAGATGCCTGAACCCATTACTTCACCATCAAGTCCAGGCGCAGTTAGGAGAGATCTTTATGATTGAACCTCCACACAAATTTCCACATCTCAAAAAAAGGACAGCCACACCTCTCTGGATATGGGTTAAAAAGTATGGTCAGATGTAAAGTATGCACCATGAATCTCACCACCTCAAGCACTTTCTGAAATCTTCTCAATTATAGTAACAATCCTTGTAATAATCATAATAAGTACTACAATTTTAGAAAAACAGAACATCTCTGAAGTATATTGTATTGTGTATATGGTTCTCACATTAATCTTCATCCTATCTGTCTTAGTTTATATGAACTTACTTGAGTAATTTTTATTCAGCTTGTAATAATGTTCCTATGTACAACTGATTGACAGTTAATTCTTGATTCTGTAAAATAACAATATATAATTTGTTAAGTTAATACACTAGTTCAAAATAAATTATAATTTCATTGGTAATGTTAGATGAAATTGACAATTAATTAGTTATCCTTACTTCCCTCAAATCTAAAAGCAATCACAAGGTTTTGTCACAAGTTACATTTTTCAGAGATAACGGACAAACTGTCATGGTACTGTTGTGCCTTGTACATGCAGGCTTACAAGTTTTAATATGCTTTTGTGGACCACGTGTTTGTTTGTTGTGTTATGTGTTTTGTGCAATTTTAACAACTAAAACAAAGCTACTCAGCGGATTCAATTTTATGCTGTAATCTGATGATGGAATGTTATCATGTAGTGTGTGTGACAATAGGAAACGGTTATATTTGGATTTGATGGATGTAACAATAAATAATGAATTTTCAATTTCATTTTAAAGTGGCATTATCAACGAAATTATTATTGATTTTGAACTAGTGTATTAACTTAACAAATTAGATATTGTTATTTTCAAGTAGAATTATATCTTTTAAAATTTAGTTAGTAACTGAATTTATATATTATTAGGACAGTTCCAGTACAATTATTAAAGACAAATAATATACGCTTATGGGAAAGAAACTACCCAGACACATAAAGTAGTGTTGTGTACAGGCAGTGATGCAGCGATGGTCCACAAGAATGTACGGAACCACAATATCTGCTACGAGGCTCGCTTGCTGTCTCTGCATGGAGAGAAGCTGGCCAAGCCACGTAAAGTGCTGGTCTACGTCTCGCCTAAACAGCTCACCATCAAGGAATTCCTCCTCAAGTTCATCCCCAAGCGTATTGTCACATTTAGACTCTGTCCGTCTACTAAGGTCAGTTTTGATGTTTGGCTAAAAGGTATTTCAGGTTGTTAATATAATATGAATATTAAAGTAAAATGAATTAAACAAATGATATATTAATGGGGGAAAAAATATTTGTATCTTCAACTGCTATTGGTTTAACCCTTTCATTGCTGTGGATCGCTTTAAAATAATAGTATGTTAAATTCCTAGTAAAACGTGCCATAGTTCCTCTACAAATATAATTTTATTTTATACTTAATAAAAAAATATATTATATATTTTTTATTACTTCTTCATTGTTTCACAGTACCTCTCTGCATTGATTGTTCATCCTCGTTCAAGGAAATCAATCAGAATCCACACCCTTAAGCATCCCAAAAAACATTTGCCATAATCTTTCTCGCTGACAGACGAGTTTTGGAGACGTTTTCTTGTTTATTTTTTTATGTAGGATATGTGTGCCCCCATCCAAAGACTCCATTTATGTTTCATAATTGACACTGCTTCACCCATGTATTCATCAGTTTATAACGATATGATCGAGAAGTTTCATTATCATTTTTTTTGTCAATTTCATCAAGGAAATATGCAGCAAGTTTTTGTTATTTGTGATCTTCTGTAAGGACTTTCGGACCTAACCTGCACAAAATTTGTGGTATCCAAGCTTCCCTACAACAATTTCATAAAGTAAATTTCGTTAAATTTTTGGAAATGTTCCAAAAGCGCAGTTATCTGTGAAACAATGATTTTCACAAACTTTGTCATTGATTTTCAACATCAAATCTTCAGTCACTAGGCTAAGCCACCAGCCAAGACTATCATCTTGAACATTGGTGCTTGCCATTTTTAAAGTCAATGCTTTCACTCATTATTCCATTTCCATAAACTTCACACAGTTGGTAATAGATTACAAAATGGCTAATGTTTTTTTTCGACAAATAAAACCATTTTCACAGAACGCACTGCACAAGTGGTGGGATTTTCAATCGCAGCACACATTATTAATTAATCACAGTGAGAAAAGTAAAAGAGATTACAATCCGCGTGCAACTACAGCTTGATGCATCTGAACGCCAGAGTGTTTTTGACACCAAGATGGCAGTTGTTGTAGTCCAATCCTCTGCCGCAAAAACCTCTGTTATTTTCTGGGTAGTCCTTTTATGTGATCAATAGTTTATGGATTTGTATGGGATAATTTTTAACATTTTTACTATAGAGATATTTATTTTGTTTATTGTAATTATTTTTATGTCTCGTAGACTTTTTGCATTGGGTAAAACATAATTATTCTTTCTTAATGATAACACAAATTTATTATAACGTAAATTTATGAATACATAGATTCTGATTAATGTTTTGAGAATGGTTAGTGGGTACTGCAATAATCCGTTTAAAAACTTGGAAATTTGCAGTTTATTGCTGCAGATGTCTTTGCTTTTCAAAGAGATGAGTAATTATGTAACTAATAATGTTGTGTACACTCTGTCCTGGATTATAGAGAAACACCTGCAAAATTCGAGTTTTTCAAACCAATATTATATTAAGTTCAATAATATTTTGTATTAGTGATATATTATTAAAAAAAAAAAAAAAGCTACTTCCAGTCCAGTGTAATGTAGAAAGGTTTAAAGATATAAGAGTGATATAACAGAGTCTGACCCAAGATTGAATATCAATAACTTAGTAAACATTATAGATCAACTTACTTTTGAGAGTTATAATTAGAGCTAAACATTTCCCAGTTCATCAGTCACTAAAGATATTGTCTTTGTAAGAAGAAGATCCAGTGATAACCGATAAAGTTCACTAACAGTGTTTTCATATTAGAGCTAAACATACATTTTGATGTAAAAGTTTCAGTCCCTTTGTGATAGCCGATACAGTTCATTGCTATTGTTTGATTGATTAGAGCTAAACATACATTTTGACATAAACAGTTCCAGTTCCTCAGTGATAAACCAATAAAGTTCACTTCCAGTATTTGATTATATTAGAGCTAAACATACATTTTGTTGACATAAACAGTTCCAGTTCCTCAGTGATAACCAATACAAAAAAAAAAAAGTTCACTTCCAGTAATTTGATAATTAGAGCTAAACATACATTTTGACATAAACAGTTCCAGTTCCTCAGTGATAACCAATAAAGTTCACTTCCAGTATTTGATAATTAGAGCTAAACATACAATTTTGACATAAACAGTTTTTTCCAGTTCCTCATGTGATAACCAATACAGTTCACTTCCAGTATTTGATAATTAGAGCTAAACATACATTTTGACATAAAACAGTGTTCCAGTTCCTCAGTGATAAACCAATAAAGTTCACTTCCAGTATTTGATAATTAGAGCTAAACATACATTTTGACATAAACCAGTTCCAGTTCCTCTCAGTGATAACCAATACAGTTCACTTCCAGTATTTGATAATTAGAGCTAAACATACATTTTTGACATAAACAGTTCCAGTTCCTCAGTGATAACCATAATAAAGTTCACTTCCAGTATTTGATAATTAGAGCTAAACATACATTTTGACATAAACAGTTCCAGTTCCTGCATGATAACCAATACAGTTCACTTCCAGAGTTTTGATAATTAGAGCTAAACATACATTTTGATGTAAAAGTTTCAGTCCCTTTGTGATAGCCGATACAGTTCATTGCTAGTGTTTGATAATTAGAGCCTAAACATACATTTTGACATAAACAGTTCCAGTTCCTCAGTGATAACCAATAAAGTTCACTTCCAGTATTTGATAATTAGAGCTAAACATACATTTTGACATATAAACAGTTCCAGTTCCTCAGTGATAACCAATACAGTTCACTTCCAGTATTTGATAATTAGAGCTAAACATACATTTTGACATAAACATTTTCCACCAGTTCCTCAGTGATAACCAATAAAGTTCACTTCCCGAGTATTTGATAATTAGAGCCTAAACATACATTTTGACATAAACAGTTCCAGTTCCTCAGTGATAACCAATACAGTTCACTGCCAGTATAGTTGAATAATTAAGAAGCTAAACATACATTTTGACATAAACAGTTCCTGCAGTTCCTCAGGTGATAACCAAATAAAGTTCACCTTCCAGTATTTGATAATTAGAGCTAAACATACATTTTGACATAAACAGTTCCAGTTCCTCAGTGATAACCAATACAGTTCACTTCCAGTGTTTTGATAATTAGAGCTAAAAATGACGTTTTTGAATGTAAAAAGTTTCAGTCCCTTAGTGATAACCAATACAGTTCATTGCTAGCGTTTGATAATTAGAACTAAACATACATTTTGACATAAACAGTTCCAGTTCCTCAGTGATAACCGATACAGTTCACTGCCAGCGTTTGTCATCGATGATGGCTCCCAGCCGAAGGTGGAGCTCATGGCCAAAGATCGTAATGTCATTGCGGCTACTTTCACTCACTTCCTGCTCAAAAACATTGGTATGTATTGCTTTTCATTTGCTAATTTTAATACAATACTGTATGCATTTGTTCTATATAATATTTTGTATGAACTCTTTTGATACCAATGTTTATATATCTAGACATAATTATATCAGTTGAAATCTTAGCATCTCTTTGTAAGATCTTGAGAAAATATTTGTTTAAAAAAATGAAACAGTGTTACTTTTACTTTTGTTACACAAAAATTATCCATTAGAGCCATTGTTCTCAATTCAATCATGTTATTTATTTTATTTAGTGCAATACTGGTCATACAGAATCATGAGCTATATTGTGTAACATTTAATCTTTCTAGGAACCCTAATCACAATAAAAAAAATTGACATAAACATAACTGTATCCTTATAGACAGTATATTTATATACAACTAAACAATGTAGATATAAACCTGTTTAAGATATTTCGTTACTTTCAAGTAGCGGATATCTGCATGTTCACAGCAGACATGTGACAATGCCATTGATATGCAGTGCATTATTTATTGTGATTAGGGATATTTTGAGATAATTGTATATTTCAAGTTAACAATGTTGTGTAAGTAATACAAATTTACATATATTTATTAGAAAATTCAAACAAACTATTTTACCAACATAATTTTCCATATGCTTTGGAAACACATTTTATAATTTACAAAATAAAATAAAAATTATAGGATATGACTTTTAATATTTTTAAATATAGTTATTGTTTTCAAATTCTGCAAATTCCATTAAAATGTCTTGAACTCACTCTTAATCTATAGATAAATAATTTACACATCTTCAATGTCATCAATTCTATTATTAACTATAGATAAACCACTTACTAAAAGACACTGGGTGATTTGAGTTCGCACAGGGTGGGGTGAATACGTCTCCACCACTGATGTAAAAGTCTCCACCACTGAACGTCTCCTCATGACTGTTCAGCACTCTTGTCCACTCGCTCTATCCCCTGACCTGGCCACTAGCACTACGCGGCTAACCTCACTCCAAAACACAATCTCCCTGGATACGTCATATCTATGGCTACACAATAATTCTTTCCAATTAATATTTTACGCTTGGACTACGACAATTGTGTAGGCCTACACTTAAAAATAAAATATAGTTATAGAATAGGGAAGCAGCTGCAGTCTAAACAAATGGCATGAGTGAGACACGATCCACACAGCTGATAAAATAAAAACAAGTAGATGCTTATCCCACTCCCCACCACTGGAGGGGGGTCCCTCCTGCGCGCGGCAGCTCAGATTTTTTTTTTATACACAGATTTCTTTGCAAGCAGTTTATCTATAGAGATGTCTAGTTTCAAAACTGCTGTCCCATTTAAAAAATTAAACACCGTAAAAGTTTAAAATTGTCATACTACACAAACACGTACACTCCATGACGTGGAAATGGTCATGATACTGCAGACTGTTCTTGTCTTTGACTTGACATACACTTAAATTGTTTGTATTTGATTGTCCATTGTGTTTTAAGTGTTTTTGCTTTATGTGTTTGTGTGACATGATGATTTTCAACTTTATTATATGCTCAATTTTATAATATATTTGAATCCTTAATTTGAAAATGGGACAGCAGTCTTGGAGCTAGTCCTTACTGGTAAATAATAAAGTTGACAAAACAAAGATATGGACACAAACAATTTATTTATAGTCAAACATCTATCCAGGTGATAAAACGTGTATATATCACTTGTTGTGTTATCGGACTACCTCCAAAGGTTTTAATATAGTTAAATCTTGTTTAGACAGGCTTTTGATCAGAAATCAACAGAATACTTTAATTATTATTATTTTTTTTCATGTTTATGTATAGTGCATAAAGAGAGGTTAATTCACTGTATTCATTTGTTGCATTAGGTTGTTTATTATATTTTTATAATAATTACAGAAATCTATTCTCTTCAGAAAACTGTTATAAAAAATAGAATTTATACAAAATTTTAGTATATATATCTTTGGTTTGATAATTTTATAAATTTATTTTTTAGGAGGATCAGAAACGTTCAAGGACAAACAAGCTTTCTTCTACCACGAAGTGCGAAGGTTTCACCACAAACATTACCATGAGAAATTGGCAATGAGGGTCAACAGAGATAAATTGCTTGAGTCTGTAAGTTTTTTGTGATCAATGGATACATATCTTCTGTGTTGTTGATAAAAGAGCTTCCTAACAAACTGTTTGATTGCTGAATTCCAAATCATTTCTAATTATATCTCAACAAACCAATGAGTTTTCTATGTTATAAAAGACTAGCTGTTTCCCGCGGCTTCGCACGCGTCTCTTAAGCTTTGCCCGTATATTTCTTTGCCTTCAAATAGTGTTTGGATATTTTAATATACGTAACTACTGTGTTGTAATTGCAGTTTATAATGTGCAGGCGCTTTGATAACTTTTATATCTTGCAGGACAGCCTGGTGGTTAGTTACATCAATGGGCATTGCGTATAAACCTTCTACATAGAAAAATACAAATTTTCATAGTGATCGGTCCAATAGTTTCTGAGTCTATAAAGGACAAACACACAAACATTCATTTTTATATATTATGATTGCAGAAACAGTTTAAACAAAATTTGTCGTTTCTCTTAAGCTTACTCTATGCTTTAAAACTATAAGTGTAAAGAAATTTATATATAAATATATTTTTTGTCGCATTATATATGTTTACAAAGAACAGCTGATTAAAAATTTGAAAAGACTCTTTCACTTAATAACATATGTTTGCTGCAATGCATTTCTTACGGGTATTTCTGTAACCAGTGGGGCGGAATCCTGAATCGGGAAAGGGATAAAAAGTATCCTATAACCTTCTACAGATCAAGACGAACAAATTAAAAAAAAAAATTAGGCGAATCCGTCCAGCCGTTTGTGAGTGATGCTGTTACACACGAACAGTTTCATTTTTATATATATAGATTTAATATTGAGCATTTTAAAAGCTACAATTTTATAAGGACTATTGATTCAGTGAAGCTTTTCACATGGATATTCATATTTTTAAATTGATGACATTTACAGCAAAAATGTTGACCATGTTTTGGAATTTGCAAAACATGGTTTATTTGTTAGATACCAGCTAGGATGAACTAAGCTTTAAATTTGGACACTGTTAGTATGATTAAGAATGAGTTACTAAAACACTGTTGTCTGTGGCAGCAGAGTTTTGAATTTTGTAGAAGTTATAAGGGTTTAAAAAATGTTTTATTTCCTTTGTTGCTATTCACAAACAAACCAAAATTTAAAACAATAATTCACTTTATTTATTAAGTTTTTCTTTATTTGAATTGGTCTTTAGTATTATGAAATTTTAGAAATGTATTTGAGTTTGGAAAAGATCATCTAACTCAAAACAAATTAAACGTTATATCAAATGAAAACCTGTTCATGCTTTTTTTGGCTAATTCCCAAAGTTGATTTGATAAGTTTGATTCTTAAACTTTTTAATCTAATTTGAATAAAACTAGATCTTAATATGAAGTGTGGTTTTGGTTTCAGTCTTTAAAAGCTACTAAAGGATTTTCTGTCAGTGACTGGTGTAGAAATTTTGAAATAACCTTCCAAGGAGAACAAGGTGAGTGATTAAAAATGTATGATTGTAATTTAAAATCAGATTATCCTTGATAACTTGACAAAATTGTTTAAGTATAATTCAATGACTACTTATATTAAAAAATTATAAAAAGTAATTTAATTTATCACTGAATGAGATATAAATTAAAGTTTTTATGTACCTTGTGTTCAAATAACTTCTGAAATGTGTATGTTATTATTTTTAAAGGCGTTGACTGGGGTGGTCTGAGAAGAGAGTGGTTTCAACTGGTGTGTGCCGCTCTTTTTGATCCGAAAAACCAACTGTTCAAAGGATTTTCAGACAACCAACAGGTAAGTCTGAATGTAGTTAAGTTCCCTTTGTCCTAAGTAGCACTATGACCCAAAACCACAATTGAATTGAGGTGGTGTAAAATTGCTCACAAATGTGGCACAAGCCCATGCCAATAGTTATTTAATGCTTTGCTTAGTAATCCCACGGCAAATTCAGGAGTGCATTACATGCTACCTGCAGTAATTCTGATAGCTATTCGATAAGCGCTATGACACTAAACAGTTTTCACAATAATGTTTTGTGATGAATAATCTCTCACCTAAATACGTATGTGATCTATCAGAATGGATAAGAAACACTTTAAAGTAGTTTCTGTTGTTTCCATTTGATCGCAGTTATTCTTTTTTTTACTGCTTTTCAGTTCCAAATGTACGGCCATATGAGGGCGTTCAATCAGTTGTGTTCCAAGTAATCAGCTGATTTGATTTCTGTTTGTGTACAATTCTGTTGTTATTTTGTAACCTCATCTTTATGTCGCTGGTTGACCTTAGTATGTTTATAAGAAAATACTGCCAATATTTTATTTTATATTTATATTTTGTCAATAAAATAACTTTTGTGCATAATTATAGTACAAGGGCTGTCCAGTAAGTAACAGACGTTTTGAAATAAAAAAATTAACAAAGTGATAATGACAATTTTTATTATTTACATTTTTAAGGTAAACTATTAGGCTATTTTTCTACATAATCGCCATTTAAATTAAGACATTTATCATAACGTGTTACTATAGTCTATCTGTAGAAATCTGCCTTCTGCGAGTTCAACCACTTGTTTACACTGGCATGCAGTTCAGCATTAACCCTAGAACTGGCAATAGTTGCATTCTGTGCTGGCGGCTCTATTTTAACTATCACACAGATTTTTTTTATAATGTATCCCGTTTCATAACTGTCAGTCCAAATGTAAACAATTTATATGTCAATTTATTCATATACGTTTGGAGAATGTGATAACAATAACTTATTGGTAGTTTCCATGTAAAATAATTTTTTATATGCTTGGAACTATGATCACGTCGAAGATCTCTCAGTTTCAGATCATACAACCTTTTAAAGTTATTTGCCGACTGCTTGTCTCTCAAATATTCTGTCAACAAGTACAGGTTGTGAGCTGTCAAGTATTGCTCCTTTAGTTCTCTGGACTCAGGAGTCATAGATAACTTTTCTTGAATTCTTTTATCTTCCTCCATAGACAACAAGTGCCAGACTGATAAGTAAATAGGTAGTGGGCGTCCTCAACATCGTTGCTACTCAGTACGTCTTCCCAGGATTGATCGGACAAAACTTGTTTTAATTGGAGTTTTAAGTGTCGCAAATATATTAGGGTTATATCACAATTTACCAACATTGGTTACAGTGATGAGTGGACTCTTTACCTCTTTATAATAATAATAATAGTCTGGTGCTAACAATAGAGTTAGGAGGAGAACCTGGTATGCCAGATTTTGTTGCCATAATACAGTATTTACAAATGTTCAAAGAATTTATTAAGATCCCATCTATTTCTCACTTACTGTTTTCCTTTTAGGATTCTCAGAACTTTTATTAACTTTTTATTTGTTGGACTGCCACATTTAATCTGCAAATGATTTATACAATATTGTAATAGTTACGAATATTGAAACTTGTTCTGTAGTTGCACTAACTGTAACAATGTATGTTGTTAGGCTTTGGTTCATCCCAATGCCAAGAGGCCGCCCACGCTCAAGCTGAAGCATTATGAGTTTGCAGGCCGGGTCGTGGGCAAGTGTCTGTACGAGAGTGCTCTAGGTGGTGGTTACAGGCAGCTAGTACGCGCTCGCTTCACTCGCTCCTTCCTTGCGCAACTCATTGGCCTCAGAGTCCACTACAAGGTGACTGGATCTTTGTACAAGTCGTGTATAAACATTAGGGACAGTGATATTGTTCTGAAAACTGCTATTGCTTATTACTATTTAACTTGTTTTATTATTGATGTCTATTTGAATAACTGACTAAAAGTTTGTGTGTCTTGATGGAATTGCAGTATTTCGAGCAGGATGACCCAGATCTCTATCTCAGCAAAGTGAAGTATATCCTGGACCATGATGTCGAAGACATGGAACTCTACTTTGTTGAGGAAGACTATGATCATCTGGGTCAACTTACTAAGGTATTTCATTTAATTTGTTAAATTTTCCAAAGATTTGTTGATTTTGGCCGAGATTTCAATATTAAATCGCTTAGAATAAGGTTGAAAAAATCTCTATCACAAATCTATATCTATAATCTATATAAGAAAAAATATATTTTGTGTTAAGACAAATCTGAATCTGATTTAGGTTTTTGTTATGTTGTTTGATTTTATTTTATTTTTTATAATTTTTATAAATCTGTTGAGAAGGTATAAAATAGTATAAAAAAGCGTAACAAATATTAATTTTAGAATTAAATAAACACAATTCCAGATAATTTATTTATTTGTTGTTTTTGGTTCACATTGTATTGCACCCTGTTTTAGTTTGAATTCATGGCGTGCCATTTACTATGTATGTATCTCTTCTTTTCTTTGCTTAACATTTACATATACATGTGTATAACCTACCCTCTACTGTAAACTTATATTGTTTCACATGCTCTGAAAGTATTAGTAAAGACAAAGTATCAGTGTTTGTTCTGCCTTGTTATCACCTCTAACTATTACATTGTTAATTTGATTACCTCTCCACTATCTGCCCTATCCTAAATTTATTTGTAATAAACTGACTATAAAAATAATTTTGAAATGGTTTTGAAATTTGATATGTTTATATTTCTATTTAATTAATCTTTACACATAGTGCAGTGCTCTGACCCTTTGTTTAACTCCAACCCTTATATTAAAATTTTCTTTCTGAGGAATAACACTGACATCTACCTGGGGACTACTGAGGAATACTTAACCATTTTAAACCATTACGCACCTTTTTACATACTTGCCTGTAAGTTCCTTATTTTTAGGTGAAAATTTAAGATTTTTTTATTGTACAAGAAGAAATTCTTTAGCACCACAATAATATTACATGAAACAAATAAAATTCAAAAACTTACAAGACATAGTGTACTTACCAAAAACAAATTTTTTGTATTAGAAAAATATTTTTCAAAAAATTCTTGAGCAACATTTTGAAAAATCACGCTAATTTGTAACAGCCGCCTGGTTGTCAATGCCATCTACATTTGAACCAAATAAACAACAAAGAGGAGATAACTCTATGACACATTCTTAATCTATGTTTTCTCATGATCAGGAAGATATAGAGGAAGATTAATTTGTTAAAAAACTATTTTAAATAATTGTTGGATATAATTTAAGAAATGTATTAAACATAAAGACAGTATATAAATTGATAGCTTATAATGTTACAATGTAAACGCATATATTAATTTCTGATCATTCTTTAAATTAATTAAGTACACTTGAGATGTTGAGTAATTGTTGGTTTGATGTGCCAGCTAGTAGAGTTGATACCCGGGGGAGCTGCGACGCGGGTACACAACACCAGCAAGCACCAGTATCTAGATGCTTTGGCCCAGTACCGTTTGGCTACCAGTCTCAAGGAAGAGATAGAGTGTTTTCTACGAGGACTGAACGACCTCATCCCAGACAATCTGCTCAGCATCTTTGACGAGAACGAACTCGAGGTCAGTTTTTAACATCACAAAACCACAGGAGATGTAGGTTGTGTGTAAACACATACAAATGTGGCAGTAGTAACTGACTTTACATGTAGTAATTTAGGTCAAGTTTTAAATAAAACTTTTTTGTCTTAGAATAGCATAAATGTAACATTTTTGGGTACTTTGGTATAATGCGGAGGCCATTATTTTTGGCCTAAAAGTGATAGAATAATTGATTTAATTGTTGAACCACTAACATATTTATTTAATATGATATTAGATCAGGGGTTATATCCAAAAGCTCTTAAGGTAACAAAATTAACTCCAGTCTATAAAAAAGGTGATTAGTTAAATCCATCCAGCTACAGACCTATATCCTTAGTTCCTATTTTCAGTAAGATTTTTGAATCGTGTATCAAACAACAGCTTAATGCTTTCTTTACTCAAAATGACATATTATGTGATGAGCAGTTTGGATTTATGTCAGGCAGAAACACTGTCAAGGCTGTAGAGAGTATAGTTGATAGTATTTTGATGAATTTTGAAAAGCAATGTATGTGTTAAGAGACTTGAGTAAAGCATTTGATTGCATATGTCACGATTAACCCATTAAAAACTGTTTACCTATGGTATTAGGGGCAATGAACTACAATTATTTAAATCCTATTTAACTAATAGAAAACAAATGGTTGTTCAGGACAAAGATAAGTCTGATTTTAGAGTGTTATTGAAGTTGGAGTACCGCAAGGTTCTGTTCTGGGGCCTTTTTTTATTTTTGATTGCTGTAAATGATTTTCCTGCCAATGTTCCTTGTACATCAGTGTTAATGCAGATGATACAAATCTCCTGAATTATAGTAGAAGCTTAGATGAACTGATAAGAGAGGAGGACCTGGCTTTGAGAAAGGCTCTGGAATGGTTTGAAGCCAATTTATTACTTGTTAATGATAAAAAACTGAAAAAAATAATATTTTCTTTAACCTTGCAACTGGCTTTAAGCGATTATCGACGCATTAACTACAGTTTCAAAATGGCACTAAGCTATTTTCGACGCATTAACTATGTCGTAATATGATCTCTCACAGCAAGCCTATTTTTACTTTGTTTGAAGTAAAACATATGTAAATCTAAAGATAAAGATCCAAGGTTTCATATTATATCATAAAACGTTCTAAAGTTACGTTAAATCTTTCATTATAAAATTCTAAACTTGGATGTTGACATTTCCGATTGCCATTTGTTTGCGTAATTTCCGAACACGCTAAAATTACCGCATGTTTGTCAAAATTCCCTATCGTGAATTTACGTTTTACACGATCGTAAATGTCGTCATTGAAAACAGTGTATTCTTGGCTTTCAGAAACATCTTTTCAATAGCCAGTAGGAAAATAAATGTTTATAAAATAAGCGTTTGAAAAGCTCGTGATTTGTAAAATTCCAAAATGCCTAATGCGTCGAAAATAGCTTCATTAAATTTTATTATTTTTGTTACTTTATTGTTGTCTGGAAATAGTGAAAATCATATCAAAACAAAGAAGACGAATTGCTCTAAGCAACAGTATCGCCAACGAAGACTATGAACTAGTATTTTATTTTTGTTCTGTTGCACAATCACCGAGTCAGCCAGTAGATAAGAACAACGCATCGCTTGGTTGCCATGTTGATTTCTCTGTTGTTATTACGCAATTGCCGGTATTAGTGTATTGCTTGCTATTTATTTGGATATTGTAGATTTAGTGTGTATAAATAAAAGTTTGTTTATTGTTTTTTTTTTAATTAGTGAAGTGAAAAATTTAGAGGTTAAGTTTTAGTGAATAGGTTAGATTTTTGTGAAACTGAAAGTAAGCATGTTATACGCTTCAGGTTCAGTGTTTTATTATTTTGTAGACAATTTGTAGTTATTTCATAATGAGTGTTAATTTAAACATTATGTATTTATTATAAAACCATATTCATGTATTTTAAACAGTAATTTTTTTACTTTTTCTGAAGGTATTAGCGTTTTATTTCTATGACCATCGCTTGTTTTATTTTTTTAACAAAAAAACAATAGAGATAAAAATAAATTGTTGTACATTTTTGTAAACTTGAATAAATGTACTATCTATATAAATAATTTTTGGATGAAAAGAAAATTGTTAGCTAAAAATGTTAGGCATTTATTTCATAATTTTGATTTTTGTAAAAATTAAAAAAAAAATTTGTTGCCATATAAAAATATCTTATACAATGTAAACTTCTGTAAATATCATATTTTTCTCTTCTACATATATATATATATATCTTAGAAAAAAAATATTTGTTCATCCAATAAATTCCAAAATGTCACAATGGTATACATAATATTGCTATACAAACTTTTTTCAGATTTTTTAGTTTTTATAGATATACTATTCAAAAGTACAAATAAACTTCTTTTACCTAAATATTTTTTTGTAATTTGTAATTCAGATATATAAGCAAACTTTTGTATATTTTAGAATTATTGTAAAAAATTTCATATTACCTGAGAGGGTGCTATACAATTGAGAAACATTTATTCTTTACTAATATTTTTATGTTAATCAGTAAAAAAATAAAAATACATTGACATGATTCAATATTTAATATTTTTTGGGGAAACTACATTTATTTCTAAAGACATTGATGCTTTTAAAATGTTTCTATCTTAAAAAATAGATGAGCAGTGATTAAAACACAAAACCCTTACAAAATCACCAAAATGTGCCTGCCATTTTGGGAAAAATGATGGCCAGTTCCAGGGTTAAATTATATAATTTATAAAGATGTTAAACCTGTTAAGTTATTAGGAATACATCTGGACAGTAGACTGGGTTGGGACCATCATATTGAACAATTATGTAAGAAATTGTCAAGAGTTTTCTATCTATTACGTAAATTAAGAAAATGTATTACCTTAGACGTGCTAGTTTCAACTTATTATGCTTTTTTCACTCACATTTAAGATATGGTATAACATTGTGGGGCAATTGTAGTGGTGTAAAAAAAGCTTTTAAATGGCAGAAAAAGGCATTGAGAGCTATGTACCTGAAAGAGAAAAATGTGTACCAATTTTTAAGGAACTAAAAATAATGACAATTTCAAATTTGTATGTTTGTCGTAATTGATTTTGAATGGATAAAATGAGTAAAAAATGGTTACTTTATTATTATCCGGAGGCCACTATTTTTGGAAAGGCATTTCTTACCGGAGACCTAAAAAAACTACATTACAACAAAGAACAGACATTATTTGACTTACTGTAAACATTATATGTCATTATTATTGAGAATAATTAATGAGGCTGTGTCAAATGCTATGTGCCCCAGTTTCCAGGTTTCTGAGGAATCAACTGTTGTGAGCCCATGTTCCAAGGCGCTGGGAGAGTCAAGTGTCGTTTGTCCCACTCTCGGGGTGACAGAGGAACCAAATGTGAGTCCTAGGCTTCAGTTGTCGGAGGAGTCAAATGCCAATGGCCCTGGTCCTCAGTTAGCGCAGCAGTTGCTAAATTTATCGAGTTGTTCTTCAATTCATAATAAGTCGGGAAACGAGATCAACGTTATTGCCGGAAGTTGTAGGGTAGCACATGTGAATTTTAGATCACTGAATACTGGATTTGAGGAGCTGTGTTCTGTTATAGGAGATTTCTAGTTTGACTTGATTGGAGTCACAGAATCTTGGCTCACTCAGATATTCCATCACAAGTTTTTTAATGTGCCCTCATATTCACTTGTTCGTTGCGACAGACCTGTGGAGCTGGGAAGGAGTGGGAGGTGGCGTTGCTCTGTATGTTAAGGACGAGATTAGGTTTGTTCGTCTTCATCTTCTCAATGTTGATAGTCGTATTGAGTACATCTGCGGCGTCGCCAACCTAAGGGGATATAAGTTGCTTGTCTGCATCGCTTATAGGCCTTCCCCGATGTTCCCTATTCCATCCTAAGCTCCTTAATACAAGCTTTATTCATTGACGAGTCGCCGAAAGTGGACACTGCGATTTTACTCGGCGACCTGAATGTTAATCTGTTAGAACAAGAAAGGACAGATGTGAGATATTTTAAAAGAATTCTTCAGTCAATTGGGCTTGTACAGATCATTCAAGAACCTACACGTATCACTGAGAGTACATCTTCTCTCATAGATGTCATTGTTGTGGACAAAACTCAGGATCTTGAGGTTGGACTAATTGATACTTGTAATATTCTCAATCATAAAGGAAAGGGTATAACTGACCACAAACTTACTTTCTGTGATGTGCCAATTGAAAAACCAAAAGCAAAGGCAAAGTTCATCTCGTATAGAAATTTTAGGAATTTCGACAGCGAGAAATTTATAAAGGTCGCTTCAAATATTACCTTGGGATGCTGTAGTCATGCACCATGACGTGGATGATATTAACAATATATTAACAGCTAACATACTCCATGTCTTTGATGAATGTGCGCCTATGGTAAGGAAAAGGCTTACAAAAAAAGAAATCTCCTTGGAGGGACTTACATGTTGAACACTTGACTCGAAGAAAGAACAAACTCAGAAATGATTATCTCTCTTTCAAAAACTCCTACCTCTAGAAACGCTTACTGCAAGGCTCGTAATGAACTAAATGTGGCGATAAGAGCAGCGAAGAGAAAGTATTTTAGAGATAATTTAGATATGAAAAAATCCTAAAAAATTCTGGGATACATTGAAAGCTGGTGGTGTCATCGGTCCACAAGAAGTAAAGAATCATTCTTTTGGGCCTGAAGATTTGAATAACTACTTTTCATCTATGGGTGGTAGCATGAAAGTAAGCACAGATAAACTCGAATTTTTCAAGAGTAATACATGCAGAGGAATAAGTTTCTCCCTTTAGTTTCTCACCTGTGTTCAGAAGGTAAAGTCAAGGAGTTGCATGAATGGCGTGGACTAGTGCCGCATTTGGCGTTGATGGAATCTCTATAAATATGGTTCGTGGTCTTGGTCCTTATTGCATTGGTGCTATTACTCACCTGATTAATGTGTCGTTGAGAACTGGCACTTTTCCAACAGGCTGGAAGCAGAGCATTGTTATTCCTCTTCCAAAAACCCAGAATCCTTCTTCATAACCTCAAATTTCCGGCCAATATCAATCCTACCTGTCATCTCCAAAATTTTGGAAAAGTCGTTTCAGAACAGTTAGTTTCGTTTTTGGAGCATGAGGGATTGCTGCCGGAGTTCCAGTCAGTTTTCGGCAAGGGTTTTTAGCACTTGTTCAGCCCTACTCAATGTGGCTGATGATATACTTTCAGCTAAAGATAAGGGTTTGGGAGAGCTTGATGACTGCGCTGGATTTCTCGCAGGCCTTTGACTCGGTAAACTTTGGGTTGCTCCTGGCAAAGCTACAGTTTTTATAGATTTAGTGAAGCTTCAGTTGGATGGTTCTCCATCGTATTTGTCTGGACGAACTCAGCGAACTAAGGTCAACGGGCAGCTGTCATCTGCTCTTCCTAGATCTGTTGGAGTTCCCCAGGGCAGCTGCCTGGGACCGATTCTCTTCCTTTTATACACCGCAGACTTGAAGGATCAGTTGAGACACTGCTTATTGAATTCTTATGCTGACGATTCGCAGCTGTTGTTTTTCTTTCCGCCCATCTGAGATAGCCGAAGCGGTTCAAAAAGTCAATAATGACTTAGACAGAGTTAAGATATGGTCTGATGATCATGGGCTTCTACTGAACTCTGATAAATGTTCTTTTTTGCATCTAAATTGCTCGTCTTTGAATGGTCAGTTGAGAGGTAGTGGTGTAAATAATAGAATATTCGTTAACGGTAGGGTTTTGACTGCATGCAGTACTCTAAGGATTCTTGGTGTCACTTTTGACTCCCAACTCGATTTTTCTTACCATGTAGAATCCATATGCAAAAGTGTTATATTCAAACTGAAGTGTCTGTCTAAGCTGTGTACAATTTTGCCGGTTGCTTCAAAATTAGAAATCGTCAGATCAGTTATTTTCCCTTCAATAAATTATGCTCTTCCAACTTTTGCTAGTTGCTTAAGCAGAGAGAATGTGATGGTTCTTACCCGTCTGCAGAATAGGGCTCTAAGATTTGTTTACGGACTAAAAAATTTGATCATATCAGCGAACATAGATTAAGTGCTAAGGTACTATCAGTAACAGATTACTATAATCTGCAGACGGGTCAAGCTGGTGCACAAAACTATTCAGACGGGAAAAACCTGAATATCTAAGAAAAAAACTGGTTTTTAGACATGAAGTCAATAAGCGCAGTACTCGACAGGATGGCCTACTGCACCTGCCAAGGACAAGATTGGAGACGGGGAAAAAAGCGTTTAGATATTTTGGACCTGCTAAGTACAATGCTTTGCCCTCTGAGTTGAAAAATCTCAGCCTTGTTAGGTTTAAAAAAAAGTGTTTTAAAATGTTTGTCTAGGTAAATTTTAGTTATTTTGATTTGTAAATGTATTAAATTTTCTAATTTTAATATCCTGAATTTGTATATTTAACAGGAGTTGTCATGAAAAAGCAAAGTTGCAACTTTGATGAACGCTTGCCAAATAAAGACATTATTTATTTATTTATTTATTTATTATGATGGGTTCTTGCACACACATAGTTAATTTTTAAACCTGTACTTTTGTATAGCAAAATCTCTATTTTTTTCTTGGTATGGGAATAAAATTGTTTTGTTGTAGAATTAAATATTGTTGAATTTAAGGTGTATTCTGTTGCAGTCTGGACAAGACTAATAAATTTCCCCTGGTGGACCTGAATGATTGTTTTAGGAGATTTGTATAACTGCTGAAACTGTAAACTGGCTGGCCTCATGGTATACTTCCAGGGTGCGCAAAAGGCCTTTGCAGTTTAATTCCATGGCAATAAATCGCCCCTTAGATGAAGAAGATGAAGGTGTAAACAATTGAGTGAACGTTGGCATGATCATGTTGCAGCTGCTGCTGTGTGGAACAGGAGAGTACAGTGTGGCGGACTTCCGCACCCACCACATCCTCAATGGATCCAGTCCAGAGTTCCGTAGGGTCCTGGACTGGTTCTGGACGGCCGTCAGTAATTTCACGGTTGAGGAGATGGCTCGGCTGCTACAGTTTACCACTGGCTCATCTCAGCTACCTCCAGGTGGTTTCAAGGAGCTCTCACCACGGTTCCAGCTCACCCCTGCTCCCACCTTTGGCAACCTGCCCACTGCACACACTTGGTCAGTTACATCATCGTGATTACAGAATACTATGAAAAGTGACACGACTTGTAAAATTATTTTGTCTTAAATGTTTAAAATAAAAACAGTAACACTTACCTTTGTTGTGTCGGAGGAATACAAATATAAGTTGATTATTAATTATAATAATACTATACATCAATAGGTTAAGAGTGTGCTGTACCATCTTGAGCTGGGGCCATTTTGAATTTAGCCCCGTCTAAGATCAATGTTAGACCTCTTAACACCAGTACTTCCTTATTGGAGGCTGTATAGTAATGGAAAATGTCTCACTTTAAATATATATTTAATATGCATCTAAATGGTTTTCAGTTTTCTTGAATATTTCTAATTGGTTATTTAGAACAAAATTTCAAACTTTGTTGTAATTTTTTAATTTAATACTCAAAAGTGTACACTGTAAAAGTAAAAATGAATTACATCTTTAAAATCAGACGTCCCTCATCACTGCTTCCTTTCTGGCTACACTTTTAGTTTATAAATGTAATTGGCCAAAGACAAGATAATCCAACAAATATGAGCTTACCCTACACGAAAAATGTCTATTATGCAGACCAATTCATGACAGATAAATACATTACTCCTAATTACAAAGCTTAACAGAACAGTTTGTAAATGTTTAATTAATAGTATTTTATTAGAATTTTGTGTAACATAATAGTTCAAATCACCCAGTAACAGTTTTTCAATCATTTTCAGCTTCAACCAGTTGTGTTTGCCGGACTACGAAAGTTACGAGCAGTTTGAAAAAGCGTTGTTGCTGGCAATCAGTGAAGGTACAGAAGGCTTCGGAATGATTTAACTTGCTGGCTCACCGAGATCTGACATGGTATCTGTGATTAACATGTTTCTGTCAGGTTCATGACTTGAACAGTAAATTTATGTAGGGAGGATGGTCAGTGTTGTTTTGCAACCGACATATTTTGTTTAGTTTTATGTTTTGTATGTACTTAATTGTTTTGTTTTGTTTTAAACCACTAAGTTCTTATATACAGTACTAGAAGTATAATACTAATTTAAAAAACCATGATGCAAAATGGTTTCTAAAGTTCTTAAAAAATTATTGCATCACAATGAAGAACAGCATGAGTTCTTGGAAGAGGTGTCAGATTTATCTCTAGTTAATAAAAGTCTCGTTTTGGTGTTTAAAAAATTTTTTTTTTTTTATTTAAGTGCGTTTTGTTTGAATTTGTATTTAGTTGTATGCTCGTTTTTAGCTGATAAATTTAAAATAATAATAATGTTTTGTTTAAATTTTCAATTTTTTATTTTAATGAGTTAATTCTTTTAATGTAATTAAGTTCTAAAGTAAATTCAATTTTAATTTTTATGACAAGTATAATATTTTACGCATATTTCTTATTAAAGACACTACTTATCTTTATTACAGTTTTACAAATATAGGCCCCTATATTAGAATATTATTGATGAGATAACTTCCTTAATTATTTATAATATAACGGTATTAAGCAACTCATTATCTTCAAACTTACTTCAAATGTTTAGCTTGCTCTGTATATACACCTCTTCCACTTGCTTTTGCTTCTTCATTTATTATTTTACTATACAGTAAAATGCCCCACTTTTAATGTATTTCACAGCCTTTGGATTATATCTCTGAAATGTAAAACTAAGAAAAAAATCGATAATGAATCAGCAAGATTCACTCAAACAAAGCACCAAAAAAATATCACATTAATAAACATAAGTGTTTATAGTATTTATTTTATGTGTGTTTTTTCTAACGTTTCATTTATTTGGTTGGTTCCTATTAATATTTAACACTTATCTGGTCCAGACACCTTCCTTAATCTGTCTTAACTGAAATGTATTTAAACTAGTCCCTTGTTTGTTTATTTTATCATTATTTGTTTACTTGAGTAGTGTTTGTTTATCTAATTATATTCTTCAGATTTAAAAAATGTAATGTAATATTTTTAATACTTTGATTGTTGTGTTATTATAAATTAATTTAAGCACTGCCTGCAATGTGTTTGAAAGATTTTGTGCCATTCTGTGACCTTATCTTGATTTTTTTCTGGAAGTAGGGATGTATTTAAAATTGTATGTATGTTTACATATTTTAATCATTAAAATATTGGCAAACCGTGATTGTAAAAACAATGAATAATTGTGAGGTGTAGTACTTATCTTAATACCATTATATTTTACCAAACACAAATGCAACTAAAGCATCAAACATCCACATTCCACAAGTGCCATATTAAAGTAGGCTGAAGGACATGTTACCTGCACGGCTGACGGAGTGAGGGGTGGCAACCCAGAAACAGCACTACCAGTATCCCAAACTTTCTTACCCTTAAAATACTGTAAACGTATCTTGTACCCTTGTGACTCATTTAGGTTTAGTTTAATTTCAGAGCTCAATTAATCCAAAGAATCTGCAAGATGTACTTGGATTAACCTCTGTATCTGAGGCTTCACTGCAAACAATGGTTCAAGTAATAACAATATTAGAATTATTTGTTTACTTCGAATTAAAATGTGTATACATTCATCTAATACCACTTTTGTTAAAAAAAAAAAACATTAAATAATATAAACTTTAATGCATTTAGTAATAGGTAAGCATAATACATTTTAATCATAATTAATTTATGTCAGATTTTATTTAAAAACATTGTTAATTTGTTTGTCTGTAACAATGTTACTTAGTAAATTATTTAATATATAAAGTGAAATAATATATTTTACACAGACAAAGAATTTGTAACTGTCTTTGGCTGTTCTGGCATTCAGTCCGAGATTCTGCCATTGGTTTTAGTTTTTTGTAAAAAAATTACAATTTAAACTTTCATGAACGGTTATAATTAATTATCAGTAGGAGTAAACTGTTTTTGTATTGTCTAATGAGTGTTCCAAGAAATCATTTTTATATTGTTATTTACCCTGCAGCTGTACCACTTTCTGAGTCTTTCTGATTAAAATATTTCTTTATGGGTTTGGCTGGATCATTTTGCATCTGCACACCCTTACATAGATTTCTTTTTCGGACCCCACTTTGAGCACCTGTAAACCACTGTACTGTCCACAATTATTTGCCTAAAATTTCAAGCCTTAGGCTCTTACATTTCCTTATTTGTCATGAGTAAATTTTATATTGTATTAGTCAATAAAAAGTAATAAAAAAAACTGTATTACATTGTCCTTAATCAGCTTACTAACACGTTCACGACAACGGCTTATTTCCAGACTTTTTTATATGTCATCAAATTTTTCAATAATAATAGCAAAAAGCCTTAATAGTTGTTTTTACTTAAATGTCTTAAGTATAGCGAAAAAAGTATGTAGGTTTTGCAGTTTTGAACAGAAAAAAATTATTTCAATATGTTTTTTCAATGTTTCTCCATGTACCCCAAGAGGTACATAAAAAATTACTTTACCTTAAAAATTAGGCAATTGTGCGCCCAACAGGGCACATGATAGTCTGAGTTGTTTATTTAAGCATGGGATCTAATTTAACAAACCACCAAGACAGGCAAACAATAAAAACGCAATAAGGAAATGCATAACAATGTGTACCCCATCGGGCGCTCCATGAAACCCCGGTGTGTACTCGATAACGCGACGACAGTTGTGAAAGAACCCATTGGGTACATGTCGTGAATGTGTTAATGCTGTTTATTATAAATTAAGTGTAATTTTGGAGCATCAGTAGACCTCATGATGTGGATGAATAGGTACTTTGATGGTTGTGTTCATTGTTATTTTAAACGTTGCTGCTGACAACAAGTACTAAATACCATGCATAGTTATGCTTTTCTATTTTTAAACATCAATATGTTATTGTAATAGAAATCAGATAGAAAAACTAATATGTGCAGAAAGTGAATATTTCAGACTTCAATAGTAATCATTCCGATACCTATGTATCTGGAACTATAAATGTGTCTGTTACAAGAGTTCAGTTCTGAGTACCAAAGAATTCATATTTAAATTTAAGTAAAATTGCTCAAATGGCTAGAATGATTTCATTTTGAAAAATACATACAAACAATTGTAACTTTATAAAAGTTTTTATGAATTTTCGTCAATTATGTCATGATTGTTGGGATATGGATGAATGAAATAATACCTAAGTCCTAAATTTTAGTAAAGCTTTGAAAATCACGATCAATAGTAAGGTCCAGCTGATGGGTTGTAAAAATCTGAAATTGTTTATTCTCTTATAATGGTTAAAAATATTAAGAACAGCTTCTGACTGGCGTTACCATTGTAACCAATATGTCAGTGACACACACTAGTAAACTATCTGAGTATTATGGAAAACCTTTTTTTTGATTTAGTAAGTTTGAAAATAAAATAGTTGCATTTTGCAGTAGAGAGATACTCATATACTCTGAAAGGTAATCATTATTTTTAAGTAAATATTTCCACCGAAACATATCATTTGATAGCAATACATTTTTGTGTATAGATTATGTACTGAGTGTATTTATTATAGTTGGTATTTTCCATCTGCTATGTTTGTATTTGTTGTTACTTTTCATATTCTGTTTTAACTGATGGTTACTTTCATGGATTTTTCAGTATTGTATATACATTCCAGATATCAAAGATATACAATCTTTGTGTATATAATGACATTTATGGCATTTATTATTTTGATATATTGTAATGTATTTAATGTAGTCTGACTAGAACAGAATTATTCTTTGTTTAAAAAGTTAAGCTAGTTGAAAGGAAGCCAGTTTCTTTTGAATACTTAATTTAATTGAACTTCAATTTTCTAATCTTTCTGACTACCTGCATGCTCCAATCTGTTCATTTAACAATTTTTTTTACAATGGAGGATTTGAAATAATAGCATTGTGTGTTATTGAAAACATAGTAAAGTACAATTTATATTATAACCATGTTATTCCCAATAGTTGTTTTTATTAATTCTAAAGAGGAGAAGGTTTTGAGAAAATTTTAAAAACCAAGAATTCTGACAAAGACTTTGATAATGTAATAAGGGCATTATTGTTTTGTATTGGCGTTATTGGCACAACTGATTGGTTCTTAGCCCTATATATAGACACATACTTGTGACTTTTTATCAGGAGTTTTTTAAACGAATATTTAACTTAGTTATTCAAGTTGTATCTTTACATTCAGAAAGATATGCTAAATGTTTTTTTTCTAAAAAGGGTCACGATTGCTTACTGCTGCAGTAAAAATTACGAAGTATTGATTTTGAAATATTAAAAAATGTTTTCATAGCTATATAATTGTTTGTGTGAAAGTAGTTATACAAGTATGTATCTTTTTATGTTATTTAAAAGCTAAAAGCTGTACAACTTTTTAATATAAGAACTGGCATGTACAAAAATATTTGTTTTTTACATTTCTCTTGCTAATTAACAAATCTGATACTCTGATTTCAAAATTACAATGAGAAACAAAACAAAAGGTATTAGAGTTATCTGAATTTTTCTAAGACCAGCTCTTCATTTTGCAATGTATCTAAAATATTTAAAACCATATCTATACAACCATGATGTTCCTAAAAATATCTATCAAAAGTGGCTTTACATAGGTTTTGCTGTATTTTGTCTATTTTTATAAACGTACATGTGTTATTGTACTTATATAAATTTAATTTATTTCTTTATTCTTGTAGATACATAATTTGTGAAATATTGGATTATAACGAATTTTGTACAAACCGTTTTTATTACTTCTACAAAGAATTTAAATTTTAGTTCATTATCAATTTAATGTTTTACTTCTATCCATAATAAGACTATTTAAAACTAAATAAGACATTATTGTTTTTGAAGATTATTAAAAATACATTTTTTCTGAAGATAAAAATACACAATGTGATAGTGATTGTATGAAAACTACTTTTTATCAAATTTTAAACTTCAGCTTGCAAAGCAAAGCAGTAAACATGGCCCTGCCAGTATAGATGTTTCTGACTGCTAGACAGATTAATAATCACAGTTATTGTTTAAAAAATTGTAACAGGTGTGTCTGAAAAGTAAACACTGTTGAAAAGTTTACTAAATAGTTTTTTGGAGTTTATTTGAATTTTTTCCATAGAAAAACTTATTAAAAACTGTTTTCAATATATTTTTCACTAATATTCATCCGGTTATCAAACTGGATGACTAACTTATCCAGGTGTTAGTGGAAAAAAATATTTTACCACTGATGATAGCTATAACTCCCTAATACTTTTGACATTGTCATCAATTTCAAAGGAACAAGTGGTAGTTAGGTGGCGATCAAGTAGTTAGTTAGAGTGTCGACAACAATACGGGTCTGATCATTCTCAGTTAGAGTGTCGACAACACGGGTCTGATCATTCTCAGTTAGAGTGTCGACAACAACACGGGTCTGATCATTCTCAGTTAGAGTGTCGACAACAACACGGGTCTGATCATTCTCAGTTAGAGTGTCGACAACAACACGGGTCTGATCATTCTCAGTTAGAGTGTCGACAACAACACGGGTCTGATCATTCTCAGTTAGAGTGTCGACAACAACACGGGTCTGATCACTCTCATGAAGCAGCACTACTTATTGATAGAGAATTCCTATCTTCTTGTTTTTAATTGCATGCAGAATTTCCCTCACAATTTTTTTACTCGTTTTAATAACTTGGCCGGTTTATACATGATGGCATTGAAAAGAAAATCAAAGAAGATGACTTACTTTTCAGTCACTCCTCGTACTTACTCCACATCCTCTTAAAGTGTAGCTTCACTTCATTCCCTTAGTCCAAATATCAGTTTTAGCCTTTGTTATAATTGTTAATGTGAAACTCATTTACATTAGTTATTTTAGTCAGATTATATGTTAGCAGTAATCCCACAAAATAGTGTGGTTTTGATATTGTTAAGCAAGAAGCTCAATGTTTGGAATTGAATCTTTATGTTGTGTTTGCAATTGATTCAGTTATTATTCTACTAATAATCTGTCTAACCGAAAGTGTGGATGCACTAAATTAAGCTGTACAGTATGTACTTTTGTATACTATTTTAGTTAGTTAATAATTATTTGTAAGATATGTAATTTATGTTACAAAATGTGAGAATTTTAGTTAGTTAAAGAAGTTAGATGTACAATGTTGTTTACATTTGAAAAATTGTTGTACGTGTTCTCGGATTTGAAATTAGTCTTCAGTTGTGATAAACAACTGATTGTATTCATTTTGTTTTTGACGCAAGTGATTGTCACTGTGATGTTACAAAACTGGAATGATAATATCTGAGTAATATTGAAGTTCAAACAAAAACTTGATTTTTAGCCAAAACTTGGTTTGTCAATTAATTAAATTGTAAGTTACCTGTTCGCAGTGGAACTTGTGTTTTTTGTGATAATTTACAAGTTTGTAAAGCAAAGTAACTTACGATAGTGATTCCATATTATGTAGTTAAACTGTAGACATTTAGTGATTGCAAGTTAGTTTAGTGAAATGGCTTTCACTCAGTTTGTGTTGTCATCAGTTTTGTTGTTATTAAGCTGCTGTGATAGTTTTTAACAGGCAATTTGTGTAGAACCAGATGAGATAAAGCTAGCTTTAAATAGAAGTATCCCAAATGAAGACAGTTTCCTTCAAAGTATCAATAAACGTTTAGAGATGTTTAAGGTTTTAATATGAGTGAGTACTGAACTGCCTGCCTTATGCAACACTAATTTTTTATTAATTCCATAAACTGTTTTGGGATAAATGACAGTTCTCACTGCTGCTTTTAGTTCTTTATAAATTCTCCATCAATAATGTTTATACATTTATTTTGTTTCCCGCCTCTGAAATTGTTACATTATTATAAATGCATGTGTATAGACTATTTTTTGTAGAAAATTGTGTTTTATTGTCGCATAAATTTCTTTCATACATATCTAATAGATATATCCTATCCAAGAACGATCTCTGACTTAAAACAACAAAACTTATATAAGCAATGAGCTACTCACTATTCTTCCAAAAAGATCTCATGCCTAAAGTATTTTCCATCACAAGCATTTAATATCTTCCAGATCTCCTTTACTTGTAGAAGTAACACTTATGGGTTGGAATTGTGAAATAAGTTCTTATCATAGTATGATATTTCGGAAAAGGAAATTTCAAATTACAGTGCTGAAAAAAATTTAGCCCAGATTCATTTAGTGTGCATTTTAATAGTGGCTCATAGAATTTAAAAAAAACTCCATTTTTACCAAAGTTAAATTTGTTTTCTGTTTCTTGAAAGAAGAAATAACTGTAAAGATGTATCCACATGCCGTGCCACATATTGTCAGATGAAACAAGATACATAATCCAATTTACTTCCTGAAGGTTATTAATCAATACATTTAGGCATTCCTAAACATTCACTTCGTGAATTACAATGTACACAATAAACTAAAATAAGATAATACGGATATTCCAGTATGCTGCTTTTAGCGTAATTTCGATGATACAGATATATCAATATTCTTTGTTTAAGGTCTGTTATTGACGATTGTGGGTTTGAAAGGATAACAGGATTTCGGACATTTCCTAAATGTATAACAAATATGGATTTATACCCTCGTAATGTAATGGATGGGAAATGTCCAAAATCATATTATCCTTTTATATACATATGGCATACTTTAAGGGTTAATTTAAACAATTCACATTTTTTTATCTGGCTCATAGAATAAGTGGAAATGGCATTAATGTGCAAATAGAAGAACTGGGAAGAATCTTTGCTCAGATAGTGAAATAAGACACGTACAAATTTAATAACAAGCTATAGACAGCTCTACATTGGGGCACCCATATTGAATATCTAAATAAAACAATAACTTTATATTGTTTGTCACGTGTAACTATATCTTGTGGAAATTTTAAGATTGAGTATGATACTTTGAAGTGAAGTGATAAAATCCATCACACATTGTTTGTAGTTTTTTTGTATATTATAAAGTACAATAAGAAGTTAGCCTCCCTCCATTACGTAATGGCATACCACTTATCGTACAAACAGAAATTAAAAAATATTTAGAGAATAATATATAGATAATAAAGTGACTCAATTGTTAGTTATTATTAATCTAACCTGATGGTCTTTCTTTCCTTTGTAACCTAGGAGAATTCATATTGATAATCTGTTATGCTTTGTACACAAATGACTTACTTTTAGCTAGTTATAACGATTTTATTATGGATTAATTTACCTATCTATTGAACAGTATAACAAATAATATTGTCGGTTTAGTCAACTCAGTAAAAATTCAAAAAAAAAAATATATTTTAAATGGCAATGCCAAATACATCAAGGGAACCTGTGGGACTATAAACACAGTAGACCCGAAATTCAATTGTGTCATATTATTAGTCCGGTTCAGCTTGATTTAAACTGTTTTGAATTGTTGAATAAAGAGAGATGGGGTGAGTCTATCGTAGCTTTACACTCGTAATTAATTGTCATGGAGAGGCCATCTCACCATTCAGCTTTAACTCAATATATGACCATAAAACTGTTGTGCAGATTGATGACTATTTATATTGTTGACTCTGATGAGTATTTTATCAGTTACCAATGTGTGAAAGTATACTATTAACTATGGAATAGAATGCAATAAATTATTAAGCATTTGTATTATGTTGTGATGTACTTATTTACACCTTATCTTGAAAATGTTGATTTTCTACTCATATTTATCGCATAGACGCTAGTTTAATTTTGGATAATTTATCCATTGCTTTTCCTCTAATAGATGTTTACTGTATATTTTTAATCACTATAAGTTGCTTAGTATGGGAACCGAAATGTGACAAAACTAGGATGAAATCTGTTAAATTCTTGGGGAATAGAATTTAGTCATCTTTTACTTCTTTGTTTAAAGTTTGTTTTTGACGATGGTAGGGTTGTGAAGGAAACAGGATTTTTCCGGACATTTTGCCATCATTCAGTGATACAAAAAATCAGTAACACTACATTTCAAGATCTGCAATCTGATCTATTTTTCAGGTAAATAACTAACCTAACACATAACTACAAACTATGTTAAAATAAACAAATTATATCAGAGCGCCGTGACACCCGTCTCACAAACTTCTTTTACTTCAGCCTCCTTTTGTAATTAGTTTCTTATTCTGGAGGGGGTATAAATCAATTGAACGTGTACAGGGTGAGGCAGACCATCCGTACGCGATGTATAGCGGCTGAAATGAGAAACTACCTTCTTCGTTTTAACGAAAATCCCCATACAGTATTTCAACTCCAAATAATATGGGGAAATAATTTTTAATACCTAAAAAATACCCCAAAATACTTTTGGAAGGATAGAGATCATTTTTAAAAGATTTAGAAATATAAAGATAGATCCAGCCTTGCCTAATTTTAAAGGTCTCTTAACTGATCATTTAAAAAAAGTTTTAATTTATTTTACTTCTTGTGTACACAGTGGTCCAAAATGTCAAAGTTGTACTGTTTCACAGTTCTTCACTGTTACCTTAAGTTTGAGCAAATCCAAATGTTATCTAAGGCTATCAAAGAAGTACTGTTTCTAAAAAATAATATGTTGCAGTCACTTTTCAGTAAAATTCCAAATTTTCTGAATAGTTTAAATTTAGAATATTTTTAAACTTGTAAAATCTAAAAAGTTCAAATAGCAAAGTAAACTTTCATTATACTTATCAATAGCTCTCTTAAAAAATAAAATATTTTGTATTTAAATTTTGGCTTTATCTTGGATAGTAGAGAAATGGCAAACAAAATACTAATTTTCATGACGTTTTGATGCATTTAGTACGTTGTTGTGTTTAACCTTTCCCTTAGGGTATTCAAAAGTGTCTATCACTTCTTTTTAAAAACACCATATAATAAGGGGTACTTTATAGTGTGAATTCCAATCAAATTTAGACATTGATTATGATTTATCTATTAGTGACCTGTGATGGATTTTTTGATAACAAACTAATTACAGTAGAAAGTAACTGAACGTGCAAACAAGTGTTTAGATTAATTTAAAACAAGTTAAAACATGGCTGCCATTTCTATTTGGTTTTTTATCAAACAAATCCATCATAGGGTCACTAATAGATAAATTGTACGAGTAGTTAATATTTAAATTTGATAAGAACTGCAAGTTATTGCACCTTTATTAGAAATTAGTTTGAAACAATATGACAACAAAAGAAATTCAATATAAGGCTCAACAATTGAATTAGAAACTTCAGACTTTAGAAACAGTGCTGATGATTGGCTTCTGGAATGAAATACTTAAATGGTCTCAAGATGTTAGTACAAGACTTCAATCCAAAAACATGAATTATGGTGAAACTGCTGTATTACATGAAATGCCGGAATCCTTTTATGCAAATTAAGAAGTGAGGAGTAATATTTAAACTTTTAGAAAGCAAATCAAAATTAATGAATAAATCTGAGAAGTATACAAATACCAGCAGAATTTTTAGTTAGATACAAAACCAAAAATTTAAGGCAAAATAAAGTTATATTTTTAATAACAAATAGCATATTATTGAATGGTATTGAAATACATTAATTAATATTTTATGTGGTCATATAACCTGTTGCAAGAATTCATAATTATTGTTAAGTAAAATATAAGCTGCTTCTAAGCTGTTAAATAAAAAAATGTTTTAACTAAACTTGAATATTCTAACACTAACAAAACATTTACTTTATAACAAATGTTTTCAATGCAATATCAAGGTATGATTAAAATGTTTAAAGTATATTTAAAAACCAGATGTAAAACATATTTCTTGCTAGACATAAAGCAAGAATATACTTGTAAATTCTTTGTCTGTGGAGGGGGGTGCTGAATCGAGTCAAGTTTACTGTACCAAACCCTGGATCTACATGAGCATGAAAAGATGCATAAAAAAGGACAAAGTGGGTTTCTACCCATTATTAACCATGAAAATTTTGAGTTGAATAACGAGTACCAATTGGTGTTCAATAAAACAGTAAGTTATAAATTTTATTCCTCAATTTTTCAAAATGATTTCTTCATGGAATTTGCATATGAGTAATTTGGAATTTTTAAAGCTTTAGGCTTGCAGTGTGGCTAAAAAATGTGCCTGGGTCATACACTTGTGTTATTAACTCATTACGATAATCAATGTGACAACTTCACATGCCTTATAAAGACTAGGGATAAAGTTAAGGCTGCTTAAGAATTTCCAGAATCAAAACAGCAATCGTTGTCACCATAACAGAAAAAACAAGGAGATCGACTCACATAAAATCTTGTGTATGATGTTTTAGGACATACATGGTGTGCTCTAATAGAATTTTAGTATGGAAAAAACAGTGGACACGTGTTATTAGAAAACTGTTTTTTGCAATACAAATAAAGTGCGGAATGTCCTTAAATAGCATTGTTTGAGAGCCAATGCACCTCCCATACTATAATGTGTAACAAATCCCTTCAAAGCTTTCCTTTAACCAAAAAAGTTAAAGAAAAGTCAAAATCTTTTTCTGTATGATCAATTTTTAAAAACCAGAAAGTGTTTGAATGTGGATAAAGTATGCCTTTAAAATTACACACCTCATAATTCTAAGACCAAAATGAAGAGTGTAAAATGTTAAAAGGTTTATCATTGTTCTTTTGGAAGTAAAATAAAAATAGTCACCAGAGTATCTACCCTTAACCACAACAATTTCTAAAAATTTATTGTTTAATACCATCAATATTCACATAAATATTACAAAGATTATTCATTATTAAAATTAACCATGATTAAAGGCAAGACCTTTATAAATTACTGTTCCTATAAAAAATGTGTAATTATCAGTTCCAATGAATTTTAATTTGTGTGCACAGAGTTCAACTGTACTGTTTTCCTCTATTTTAATTTCTTGGTAAGGCAAAATGTTTCAGCCAGTGTGACCTTTCTAAATAGATTGTAGGGTAGACATTAACCTTAACTTTGTCGAATTCAGTTGCCAATGTATAAGTTACTGTATTGATGTGCCATTGTCTTTGCTGAACGTCAATATAAGGTATTTTACCACCAGGTGCACAATTGTAAATGATGGTGATGGCAGTCAAGGAAAACTTAAATGCCACTAGGACAAAATTAATTGTACATTTCATCTTGTAATGTAAGTTGGTTAAACATGGTGTTAATTTTGCTAGAGATGGCATTTCATATTTTTAGTTAGTACAAATTACTTATAAATTATTTTGGTTGAAGATAAAGCATTGAACTGTAAACTATCATGTAATATTTACATTAAACCATCCATGGAATATTAAATTTCATTACTAGTCTCAAAAGTGATATATTGCGTAGTGAGATTGCATTGACATGCAAGGCGAAAATGCTATCGGGCCCCGCAATGGAACTTTTGAGATGAATATTGCTTAATACTTTTCATCAGAATGCAAAAATGTATACAAAATCTCTTAAAAGATTATCTGAGATTTCATAGCCTAGTTGGCTGATCTTTAGTGAAGCCTACTATTCGCGGAAAACAATTTCATTTCTATCTCGGGCTGTCTACGCGATATCTTGAAAACAAACTGATCTATAGACTTGAAACTGTGCATGAAGTTTCATTTCTATATGGGGAACACTAAGTTCGATAATGATGTATGTCACTCCATTGGATTTATATTGGTCTTATGGGTAACCATGGCAACGAGAAAATAGAATAAATACATTTTTAAACAAACTCAGTACACTAATAAAAGATTTTAACATGTGATTATTAACATATGAAATCTAACTGTCCTAACACATACAACATCATTTTGTGATGACTTGAAATACATAGTACATGAATCAAAATACATTACACACCTTTTTTCAAACATTACATTTTAAGCTTAATTTAGGAACAAATACTCCAATAAATAAGACATTTTATTTTTGTGAGGCCTTTCGTGTTCAATGTGGGTCTGATGATGTGTTCATTAAACATGAAAGGCCTCACAACAATAAAATTTCTTATTTATGAAAACAAGTGGTACTCTATTAAAACTGTTCCTTAAAATTTCAAAAGTTCTATTTAAGTTTATTGAGTAATTAGTATTAGATATTTGTAATAAAACAGAGAACCACATATAATATAAAATAACCTCCTAAGGCAATTTTTAGAAGTATTTAAAAAATTTAATTAAACTCACTTTAACAAGTTTAGAAGATAAATGATCACTCATTGGTTAAATATTAAACTCAAATTCTACACAGTAAGTAGAACTGGTTGAAAGGAAATTAAAATACAATAATTGGATTAGAATTAAAAAATGTATGCCAAATTCTATTAATGTGGGAATTTTCTTGTTATCTGAAGTTTGTGGAACTTCCTTATCACGCCACAGTCTGGTTATCTCACTCACAACTCAGTTGGCCTAAGCACTCATCTCTGTGCTTCTTATTTACTATTGGACATCAAAACAGAAAAACTTGCTGCAAGGTAAATGTTTCATTGTTATTAGATCATTTATCTTATATGAAGTAATTTATCTAAAAGAATTGTTCATGGAAACATATTTTTTCAAGCTAATCTTATTTGTATTTTTATCATGCCAGCTATATATATTTTAAATTAAGATATTTTGGAACACTTCTCAAAAAATGTTTTAAGTCAGTAAACAAAATTTAATTAATTAAATTATCTTTAAATACTAATAAATTGTTTATTTTGATGTGTGATCTCTTTTTTTATATATAAATGAAGAATATTATGAATATAAAAATCTTTATCCCTATAGTGAGAGCTTTTCTTGGAGTCTATTACAAAATCTAATGTAATAGACATTTAGGCTATAATTATTGTAACATTTTAATCTTAAAAACATTTAAATGTAAAATGGCGATTTAACTTGTATATTGAGTGAAGAGAGTGTAGATTTAATCTTAAATAGTAACAAAGCTAGAAATATTAGAAGTGGAGAGAAACACAAATAGGGAATTTCTCCTTAACCTAACATTTTCCTCTTTGATTTTTCTTGTATTTATGCTTAAATACATTTTTTATGACTATTGCTTTTCAAAAATAATTATAATTATATTTTCCTGTTCTTGCAAACTGTTTTTGAGCTTAAAAATAAATGTAAAATGCATGAATTTATGTATCATGCAACCACATTTTCCTAATACAATAAACTCTGTTGATGATTATGACCTGTTACAAAATACATCTGATTAATGTACAACTGTTATATAAATGTATAACTACTTAGCCATCCATATACATAAACTAATTTTTATGTCAAAATTTTTTTAATTACAAAGCCTATTCATCCTGATAATTTTATTTAATGGGCAATAAAATACAACTAAGGCTTATTGTTATTTTAAGACTGGAGACCATTCAATGTATTCTTGTAATACTATTGAATAAAGAACATTTTTATTGACTGATTAACAAAAATGGCTGATTTTGCAGGCTTTTGTTTTGAAACTCACTAGGCATTTGTTTAAAGAGATAAATTTATCAATTTTGATTTTTCATAAGAAATCAAATGCTCTAAAAGGATATTCAGCCACTAAGATAAAATATATTTGAAAATAACTTAGTTAATATGTGCAAGATAAAAATATCTTAAACATTTCATTATACAGGTCTATAGCTATCATATACAATTAAGTATACAAAACTAACACAGAGATAAAATTATAGTTATAAATATATTTTCAAAAAAGAGCAATTGCAGTTTTTATACAGCATACATGTCCATTTTATACAACAAAACTTAAAACTGTATGCAATGCCAAATCTAATATTTCTATACAACTTGAATATAATAAATAAAATGTGTATTTACCTATAAGTATGGGAGGCTGCATTTAAGATGGAAATGTAATATATTACCAGTTGGATGTTGCCACTAAAACAGATGGATCAAACAAAATTTATCTGGTGAAAGTTATATACAAATTAGATTTATAATGATTCTGTAAAAAACATAATTTAGTATTAGCATTACAAAGTAGTCCTCCTATTATTAAAAAAATATCTCTTTCAGATTTTGGCAATGCATGGTTCCTCAGATTCGTTACTTCAGAATGATCAGTACTTCGTAAACTCTAATTTCAGAAAACGTGTTTTTAAAACAAAGCCAACAGAAACCAATATGAGTGAACACAACTGTTCCAGAAGAATGTTCACATCAAGACATGGCAATAAGATGCTTAGAGAAGTTCACAATCAACATTATGTTTCGTGTGGACACTGGTCAAATTGTGTTAAAGGTAAGAATTCTCCTTTCTTTAGTCAATTTTAACCACGCATTAGTTACAGGGTTTTGCCAAACATTTTTGTTGCGTACATTTAAGAAATATAATTTTAAGCCACATCTAATTTCTTGATCAGTTAAGATTTTAAAACACTTTTTCCAGTTCTATTCTGAAAAAAAAAAAAACACAACACAATTATTAAAACATAATTATTTTTTTTAAATCCATAAAACTTTAATTTTGTTTTTTATTAAAAGTTTAGGATACAGTAACAATAATTAAAACTGTTACAATTTTATTTAATTTACATACATTGTCATGAAGTATTTATTTCTTAATGAGTTTAAATTAATTAGTAAATTTCTCTCTGATAAAAACGATAAGTATACAGGAAAACATCAAAATAAATCATAGTACAGTCACAGTTTGAAAAATCTAACCTCAATAAATTGAACTCCTTGATAAATTTATTTCTCTTAATTTTCTGTAGATTGTTATATATGTTTGTCTCACCTCTGTATATAGAACCTCTGACATAAAACAATCAATAAATCTAATACATCTGCAGAGCGAGCAGCCTAACTTATGTATTGAAATTTTTGGGAGGAAATCTTTGTATATCGAATGTGATGATAAATTTTCAAGTTGGAATCTCCTGTTTAATATTGAGCTCAATCAGATTCAATTGGTGTAACCGTCACAAGTCTGCCAAGAATTTAGTAAATGGAGGTAGCGATGAAGCAGCCTCAGTTGTGTCATGCCAGTGCAGTGGACAGGAACTACGCCATATGTCCCTTCGTGTGCCCCTTCTTCATTCTGGAGCTGATGAACTAAAACCTGCGAGAATCCTGTGAAAACTTCCTTTGAAGATACAGCATTTATTTAGGAAAAATGGGACTTTCATGATACTCAGCTAGAATCCAGGTTTTCAAGATAATGTAAGAAAATACAGTCCAGGAGTTAGAGATCTTTGAACAGGCAGTATATAATATTTGTGGAAAAGGATTTGGTACCTGTGAGAACTTTTAAAAGACACCATAAACTCAAACCGGAAAACATAAGAAGTGCCGGTTGAGAAAATGTATAGACCTGCCCATCAAATCTTGCTACTACAATAACCAAATTGATTTCAAAGTAAGAGGATTGAAACATTTTAAGCAAGACAAAATCAATTTCATTTACCAACACTCATGAGAAGGTAAACAATAATTGTATTAACGTATTCTTAAAGGACAATTTTCAGCAATCTACAGAATTCAAGGTACACAGGTTCTGAATTTGCATTGTAAATTCTTCTATAGATTATAAGGGACTGTTGAGCAATTTGTCGAATATATGCTATGACTTTCAATTCCTTTCTTGGTTCAAAACTTGATGGAAATTTGGTTGTGCAGTTTCCTGCCAATGTATGATAGTTTCTTCTCAAAGACAGTCAAATGAGGTGTAGACAGGTATTTTTAAGATCGTATCAATGAATATCATTTTGCCTTGGAACACCCTTGTTTCAAGCATTACCACTTCCATAAAATAGAGCTCTACAACAGTCAAAATTTTAAGTTTTAAAGGTTTCCACATAGCTATTGAGTGTTTGGAGTGTGCCAGAGCTCTAAAACCTAAGGGCTCAGTTTCAGAGGTTCCATCAGAACATAATTCCATATATGACGTGCAATTCAAATATTGCATGGCAGGCTTTGGTCATCTCTAGTCATTTTTATTCATCTCATTGCAAAGATACTGCTGCTAAGTTTTATGCAGTCTTATGTGATGTCCAAATTTGGTTACTGTCTATAGTGATGTTTAGACACATCACTAAATTAAACATTTGATTAATGTGGGACTTGATCAAAATTCTCTTTTTGCCATTTTTTTGCTGTGCCAGCAATACCCAAATTGTCTAGTTTTTTACTGATAAGGTTTTTGTAAAACATGGGGAAATTTCCATTGTAAGTTTTTTATTTTCAAGATCATCAGTCAGTGTTTTATCATTTTTACTATTGCGGTATTGGTAGATTTGCCTTTTCCATGTTGGACATATTTTAGTATGATGTATTTTGTACAGTGGTTTAAAATTCTTGTTAGAACAACTGTTTGAATTAGCTTAGAGAATATAGATAGGAGGGAGATAAGCAAGTAATTACTGGTTTCCGGAACTACTATTTTTGAATTGAGGGAAAACTAGTTACTTTTAATGGTGAGGAAAAGTGTCCATTTCCGAGTGATTTATTGACTACATCCACTAGTTGTAATAGAACTTAATGACTTAAGAGAATACTTTGATTCATATTGAGTTTGGGCATTTAATTTGCTAATAATTGTGCCAATTCTTCTGATTTGTCTTTTCATAGTTTACCAGCTGTTTTATTGTTATCTGTCAAATTGAGAGTCGCAAAGTTTTCACAGCCACTAACAGTCTATGAAATTAATAAAACTACTGTTGTATGCCTCGAAGCAGAAGTCACAGCAGCATTGAAGGGGATCCATAGGCTCTAGTATTTTGTACAGAAGTGAAAACAGCTTTGGATTTGGATTGAATACAGACACATTGACAAGGCAGTGTCTGGTGATTAGAAGTTACATTTTGTCATCTTCTCAAAACACTTGCTGTACTAGAGGCAAATCGTTATTCCAAATGGATCTATGCCGTTTTCAGGACCAGGTCATGATAAAAGATAGATTTGTGCACTGTGTCTGTAGCACGGGAAGGACTGGACTGGAGTTAAAGAGTGGAATTGAGGTGAGCAAGATGAGAGCCTTACTAAATTAAAAATAAGAAAGAAATAGTTTTACACTCAGAACTTGGCTATACAGTATGACTGGGTTGTGTTAGGAGTTGTGTGTATCCAAGGATAGATTCTGCTGAAGGCATTTTTGTGTGAATGGCCTCCTGAGCTATTACAGTTCTTTGCGAATAAATTTCAGTGCACATTGACAGATCCAAGTAATCTTAGGAGACGAGATGAGGTTTATCAGAGAGAAACAGCTGCCCTCTGTGATCAATAGGAAGCAGACGGTTTAGCTATTGTGAGGGCTAGGCGATTTAGAAAAATTAATACTAAGATCTATTTCATTAGGAGTGTGGAGAAAGCTTGTAAAGATACTAAGATACTACCTATGGACAAAAAGAGTGAAACCTCCACTAAGAACTTCCGTCAAAAGTGGAATTTACATAATTGTGCCCTGGACTTGACAGCAATGTCGGCTGGGCTAAAATCTGTGATCTTGGTTGAATTGTACCTTAGGACATCAGTATCCCATCCCTCCCAAGATGAGTGAAAACTTAATAAATATGTACCAATTAAAAATTCATAAATGACCAATTTTTATGAGGTAATTAAACTTAAAATTAGTATTAATAATGAATAATAAAATTAGAACGTTTACAGCTATAATAGTATTAGGAAAGAAATACTCATTATGTTTAGATTCAGAATCTTCATTCAATATGACCTCTGTATATCGCGAATTGTCTAAGACGATCCTCGATAAATCGAAAAATGGTATTGTAAATTACTCAATATATTACATTTTTACCCTATCACATTGGGTTCAAATTATCAAGACGTGACTGTACAATAAAGTAATAAAATATTAAGGTACTACTTATGACATATTATTGTCAGCTTTTTAAAATGTAAATTAGTTATTTTTGTAAGACAACAGTCTACATTAAATACTAGTATTTGAAGGTAGAACAAACAAAATAATTTAAAGTTCTATCAAGAATAACACCAATGAATTATAACAATACTAATTACTATAATAAATATCAGGGGTTAAAAGTAACTTTTTTAACAATAATGCAATAAATAAATGTTAGTTTCCTAGTAAAATACTTAATCGTGTAAATTATACAAGAACTATACTCAAAAACACTGTTCTACAGGAAAATGTTACAGAATATAAAACACTAATTACTTCTAGTACTTATCACACAATCTTGCACTGTTGCTTTGTTTAAATTTAACTATCACCACTATGTGAGTAGTGGATTTCTGAAATAAATACTTCTAATTTTATTGCTTACAAGAGCTTATAAAAAATATTCTTCTGTTCTAAGAAATGCCCACTTTATGTTAAAATATCTGTATTAACAAAAATACCTAATTTATAATGGATTTTATTTAAAGAATAAAATCTGTTAGGTATGTTGTGTTTCATTGTAGACGATTCTATTTGTGTATTAGTGGAACAGGCAGTTTCTGAACACACTTCAGTCCTTTTGAATGCTGTTTTATCAGAGCATTTGTCTCCATTTCCTCCTCAATACTGGTATTATTTGCTTCCTCTTCAATATTACATCATCAAACCACATTTTCTTTCCTGATAATATAGATTCCATGAGTGTACAAATATCTTTTAGCTTTGATTGTTCCCACCCATTTACATTGCAATAGTAACCATTTAGTTTCTTGATTCAAGTTTTGGTTCTTCTTACTATACTTGTGTAAACCGATACAGTTCTTCCAACTTAAATCTGTTTAAGACATCAATCAATGCAACATGTCACATTGATGATTTGATAATGTTTCTTTTATACTGATTTATGCCAACTGTCTATGTACAGTGAATAAAGGTTTTGTAACCTCAACAATTATAAAAATATTAGAACTGTAGCCTTGAAAAGTATTTACTATAAGTAACAAGAATAAACCTCTCAAAACTTTTCCAGTTTTTTATTTATACAATACACATTTTACATTCAAAGAATCCATCTTCAGGTACTTGAGGTTAAGGTAGATAAATGAAGTAAATAAATAATTGAAACCAAATTGATACATGTTTTATCTCCCTTGGTGGTTAAATTATGTATTTAATTTTTATATGTGATAAATTTATATAGTTTGAAAGTCTATCAAATATTTCATTGTTTTATCTTTGTAATTTAATAATACATTAGGATTAATTTTGGCACTTTTGTTCTAAAATTGACAATATGTGACTTTTTTGCATGTGTGTACAATTCCGTGATTGTTTTCGATTTTTACTGTGTATGTATGGCTGGTGTTACTTAAATGGTCAACATATCTTGAATTTGTTGTGTCTTCAGTGGTTTTTATATGTTCATGAAATATAATTTTGAAGGATCAGCCGGTTTGCCAATATAGTAGTTTTGGCAATCGTTGCATTTTAATTTGTATACTCCACTATAGTTTAATTTTTAATTTTGATTTTGGTTTGTTGAATTACTTTTATTTTTTATTAAAAGGTCGAGGTTATTAGAAGTTTTGAAAGCTAATTAATTGATTCTAGCATTGAAGACATCATCAAATTCAAGACTCAGATTCACTTCCTGGTATTATTTGCTTCCTCTTCAATATTACATCATCAAACCACATTTTCTTTCCTGATAATATAGATTCCATGAGTGTACAAATATCTTTTAGCTTTGATTGTTCCCACCCATTTACATTGCAATAGTAACCATTTAGTTTCTTGATTCAAGTTTTGGTTCTTCTTACTATACTTGTGTAAACCGATACAGTTCTTCCAACTTAAATCTGTTTAAGACATCAATCAATGCAACATGTCACATTGATGATTTGATAATGTTTCTTTTATACTGATTTATGCCAACTGTCTATGTACAGTGAATAAAGGTTTTGTAACCTCAACAATTATAAAAATATTAGAACTGTAGCCTTGAAAAGTATTTACTATAAGTAACAAGAATAAACCTCTCAAAACTTTTCCAGTTTTTTATTTATACAATACACATTTTACATTCAAAGAATCCATCTTCAGGTACTTGAGGTTAAGGTAGATAAATGAAGTAAATAAATAATTGAAACCAAATTGATACATGTTTTATCTCCCTTGGTGGTTAAATTATGTATTTAATTTTTATATGTGATAAATTTATATAGTTTGAAAGTCTATCAAATATTTCATTGTTTTATCTTTGTAATTTAATAATACATTAGGATTAATTTTGGCACTTTTGTTCTAAAATTGACAATATGTGACTTTTTTGCATGTGTGTACAATTCCGTGATTGTTTTCGATTTTTACTGTGTATGTATGGCTGGTGTTACTTAAATGGTCAACATATCTTGAATTTGTTGTGTCTTCAGTGGTTTTATATGTTCATGAAATATAATTTTGAAGGATCAGCCGGTTTGCCAATATAGTAGTTTTGGCAATCGTTGCATTTTAATTTGTATACTCCACTATAGTTTAATTTTTAATTTTGATTTTGGTTTGTTGAATTACTTTTATTTTTTATTAAAAGGTCGAGGTTATTAGAAGTTTTGAAAGCTAATTAATTGATTCTAGCATTGAAGACATCATCAAATTCAAGACTCAGATTCACTTCCACCCTAAAAAAAACAAGTATGCCACTAAAATTTTTTGTTCCTAGTAGTTTTTTGTAAACTTTTTATTACATAGTCCACTAAATTGAACATATTTCTAATTTTGAGCAATGTGCTGACTGGAGGAAAATACCACAGATATGCAACTGAATTTCGATCACGATTTTGTTCATATAAAAGAACATATCCAGTATTATTTATATTAATATGTAGAATGTATCCATACAGTGCAGAATAAATGACGAGTGTGAGAAATTATTTAACATTATCCAGTTAATTTTTAATATGTTTTCATAAAAATAAAAGCTACCGTACTTTTAGTTGAGCTAGTTTTAAATTTTGGTGGCTACCAATCTGACATTTTGGATTTGGTATTTTAAATATGAGCAGGGTAATGTAACATAATTTTCAATAGTTTTATTCTCAACTAAATGGTTAAGCCGTTAAAAAGTTAATGAGGAAAGTCTTTAATTTTATTATCTAGGTTGGAGTTACTGTGGCATATTACTTCTGCAACATGAAATTTGTTTTCTAGAACAACAGTTTGTACCCCTGAACTTAGAATTGTAAAACATTTCTATTTTATGGACACATACTAAACAATAATTTGTTATGTTATTGCAGTTTCAAATTTTATAGATTAAATACTTCATAAATACATTGTATATCAGTGTAGAGCAAAAGGTTTTAGAGCACAGACTTGTTTTCTTCTTGTTTTTAATGTGGTTGTGGAGGTTATGTGTACAACAAATCACATTATTTGGTATAACTGTATTTTAAAACAAATTTTGTTAAAATGAAAATATTAAGTTTTTTAAGGATATGAAAGTTGCATTTGGTAAAACCATCAAGTAGTTTTTTATGATACTTAGATTTAGAGTGTATATATATTTATACTTATGCATGCTTGGGCTTCTTCAGTTGTAATGGTCAAGACAGTTTTAATAGACCTTTACGGGTAATACTTAAATTTGATTCAACTCAGCGGTCAAATTTTAAAGTTGTTAAAAAATTGTACGATAGCTTTTAAAACAATTAATTTGGTTTGATTTCTAAAACACTATTAGAATTCTAACAAAATGATGTAGCATAGTTGGCATTAATAATTATACAATAGCTAGAGGTGTATTTTGTAAATTCTGTCATTTAAAATTCAAGTGAAATAAACTATTTTGTCCTAGGATATTTTGAAATCTAACATTTAGTAGAATGACCTATAGACTTTTGGACTGAGCAGTATTTGTCTACTTATTTATCATGTGCATGATGATTTTTAAGGGGATTTCTATGTGTGTCTAATTATTAATTTTCATACTGTCAAAGTGTTATCTTGTACTTTTTACTTTAGATTTATCTTTATTGCTTATTAAATTAAAATATGTTTCTATCTTAAAGTGTTCAGAATATTAAAAAAAAACTTTATACATCTTATTACAACCTTACTAAGAATTTTGATCCCAACTTGTTTAATGGTATATGAACCGTTCTTAATTATTATTATGATCACATTTATTACAGCCTAATATTGTAACAGTGGTAAGGAATATGAGTTGTTAGGTTTTATATTGAACAATAGTGAGGGATTCAACTGGGTACAGTGGAAATTTAAGCCATCAGAGTAGGTTTAATTAACTAGAGTTTGATTTAACTGACACTATTTACTTTTCCTTCAAAAATCTCTGGTGCCAAATTACATTTAAAGAAATGTTATTGGTCAACATAGGTTAGTTTCTGTCTTATAAACCATTACGTAAGGCGACCCCGAGGATATCAGTTCTCGGAAACAAGAGGTGGACGGCGCGGCGCGGCAGTAGGCGGCAGAGAGCCGGGCCTGGATGGCGTCGCGGTGCGGTGTGGTGTGGGCGCCGCGGCGTTGAGTCACGACACGACGCTGGAGTGTGACTCACCGCTACATCGACCCGGCCTGACCGTGGCCTGACTGACTCACCTCACTTCTACCGCTGCCGCTGCCTGCCCTCGACTCTCGCTCTCAGCTACTTGTGCCGGCGGCCTGGGCTTCCCCCGCGTCACTGCACAAGTGGGAAAGTATGAATGGAGGCGATGATACTAGCATGTAGTAGACTACGATATCCACATCCGGAATTCCTGGTTATCTGTGATGTTTACAGTATTCGGATTTTCCAAGCGTTCTCGTTATCGCCATTGGCACTTCACACTCTCGAGATATGGATCTTGGTCTTGTTGTTTAATCTAGAATGGCTGTTACGTTAATTAAGACAAAAATAATCTACTTGCGATGGATTTTCCTCCTGTTTCTTACTTTGGTATACGATTGGCAAAATAGTTTCAGTTGACATTCAAATTATAGGGAATAAAAAATGTACAGAGCGGAAATAAATTACTCACTTAAATAAATTTCTTAGGTCTGAAACAGTTACTAGTCGCATGAATGTAAAAGAGACCTAAACGAATTTAACTTAAGCGTGTTAAGTAATATTATTGTAACTTAATTTGTTTTTCAACTATAATAGTAGTTATACAAGCAATTACACTACCCCATGCTTCTTCACAGTTATTTAATAGCTCATATTTTTAACCTCACTGCACGGTTCTATTTCACCTAAAAGAATATTCTGGTCTTGCTGTTTAACAAGGAAAAGGAAAGTACAAAAATATTGTAACAATTTTCCTGTTTTTAATTGTTCTATTAAAAACTTGGTGCTTCAATTTTGAAGAGTACTAGCATCAAATTTCGCAGAATACGTTGTCTATGGGGTATAGACATAATAAGTCATAAATTATATTAATTTGTTTACTATTATTGAATTTTACTTTCGCAATAATCAGTTTTAAGTAAATAGCAACAGGCCTACTTGTAGAAATAGACTGACGTTGAAAATAAATTATAGGCATTCTATTTTGTTTGTTTATTTTATTAGCTGCAAACTATGCAGAAGTATTAATAATTTTAAGGAAGCAAAACTGAGGTAGGTCAACTCATATTAATGTTGTATATTTTTTATTTGAAATTTTTAGAACTGAAAATGATATGGGATTTAATCACCCGTCCTTCTAAATATGAAATCGGTATAGGTACACATGGTACCTGGGCATTGCACAACGCGCAAGTCTATCAATCTGAAACCCGTGCTGCGCAGCCGTGGTTAGCAGAAGCAGTTGCGGGAAGGGGAGTGAAGAGGAAGGACCGGTTTCTAGCCGCTATCGGCAATCATGACGCCTTCTGGGAATTTCATAGTGACGTCAATGAAAGAGAAATTAGAACTGCATTTTGGAAAAGACACGAGTTCTTCACGAAGTAACCTTTCATGGCACTGATTCATATCGCACAGAACAGTGCTGAAACATTACAAAATCTAAATTGATGTTAATTATTTAATTTAAAGCTTTTTGTTGTAATTATTAAAAATTACAGAACCGAAACGGTCATGCTGATATCGAATATGACTGCTCCAACATCAAATCCTAACAGACATCCAGTATGATTGTACTCTTATCGTATACTGTCCACCTCTTCCGGCTCGCAAAAACCACTGTTCACGTGACTTCAGTCACTCGCAGCTCCTCCAAGTCCCTTCGCGGGTTTATTACGTTGTTGAGGTTGAGGAAAGTACGAAACGGATTGTCACTGAATCACTCTGCAATGCTTCCAACGGCTAACTGTTGTGTAAGTGCCATATCGGGGAAACATTGTAAAAAACTCTTCTACTGATTCTGTTTAGTACCGGTACTGTACATGAATCAAATTTGGTTAAGACATTGTGTAAAACAACATATACAGTGTGTTAATAAATTACTCTACCAAACTTCACCATTTGATTTGAAGTTGTATAATGCAAAAATGTATAACGAATCAAATATGGCATCATAATGTTCAAATATGGTAACCCATATTTTACTACCCTTATAAACTTTTCATAAATTCTCCTGTTTGTGAGTTATTAAGGTTTGAAAGTTTTGTACGGCCGCAATTTTTAAACACAATAAAATATTTTTCTGAGACTTTTTTAAAAACAGGTCTTAATTAGACTACATTTTTGCAAAATTTGAACTGTATACCATTAAATTAAAGATTTTTTTCTTTGAAAAACAGACACAGATTGTTTAATACTAGTCTGCACATATCTTTTGTTATATACATGTACATTTTATAATGTGTAGGGCGTTAACATTACGTAATAATGAAACTAATAATTAGGTATGTTTTTATTTATAGTTACAGACTTACAGGATTAAAATAAAATTATATAACACAAATCAATTGTGTGTGTTCGCAAATGCATAATATGCGTGCTCGTGTGTTTTAAATGTGTATGTATGTGTAAAATATTAAACCCAATTTAATTTTTTATCAAAAGAATTACTTTCGTTTATTTATTTGGTTAAAATTTATTTTCTTCATTCCTAATGTTCTGTGGTAAATATTAAAATACTTGTGAAAATAAAGTAAAACAAAACTAAGAAGATCGATATTTTCTTTGGCTTTGAATATTTAGTTTTGCTTAGATACTCTTCGAATAGTTTTTATTATTACAGTTTGGTAACTAATCAACACAGCCGCTTATTGTACTACAAAAGTACCACATAATAATTTAAAATAAATTTGACTTTTAGTGTAACTTTGTTTTATCATGTTGTTCAAACTCACGTTTTATGGGTGTTATCAATGTAAACTCTGATAGAATAATTACAGATTCAGTTTGTTAAAATTAATTTAACACTTTAAATGTCATTTAGTTTACAACTTGTAGTGGGTGATGTGGGAGTTGGTTGTTTTAACTTGTTGCTGTTTTCAGTGCGCGGGCGCTTGAACAGCCCGCGCAAACGCTTTGAATGCTGGGAAACGTGTGTCTAAACAATCTCGGCCCAATCGCGCAGCAGATGTATTTCAGTTCTTTGAAAGTGTGGTCATCAGTGCTCAAAATATCTTTTCAGACACACTCGAGTTTTAATATTTTAATCCGATTAGGATAGTACACTCTAAGTTGTGTTAGCATGAAATTAGCGATTGAATGATTTTACTCCTTATAAAAGTGAATACAGTGTTACTGAACAAGTTTGTGAGAAGCAACTATTGTAAAGTGAAGTTTCCAAAGTTATTATTAACTTTTAACAAGGCAAAAGGCCTTGACAATTTACCATCTGAACTTAATTCTTTGAAATGAATAATACCTCAAATCTTGGACATCTACATTAATTTACAGTAAGTGAGTAAATGAACAGATTTTTACGTTTAATTATAAAATATCTTAAGTTGTGAGTTAATAAAAATGAAACAATTTCAACAACTTTTCCTTAGTTAAAAGTGATTAATAGGCCTGAATTAGTGAGGTTTAAAACAACCTAGATCTAATTAAGCTACTCTATTAGGTTGAGTTGTAAATTAAAAGGATTATAATGTAGTGTACTTAACTATATGTTTGCCTATGACACCATATTTAACTCGAAGCAAAAAATAAGTCTTTTGTTTACAGTTGCATTACAGTATAAAATTAGACAATTAATAAAAACAAATAAATTGAAAACAAAATTTAATAGTACAACTATTTTTACCTACAGTATAGTGTATTTATTCTCTTTTAAGTACTATGTAGCTTATTTAATTCTGTCATGAACTTGGTCTGGTCGATTTTCTTTTCTCACTAGTAGCCTATGAGTATTTATTTGATTGTTTAGTTCAGACTAGGCCTATCTGGGGCGAAAATATCAAATTTTGCTATAATTCTGTACTGGGATGGTAAAAGAAACAAAATATTGAATTAAAATGAATAGATCTACCGGTTTTAATTATGTTGGCAATCTACGGCATAAACTTAGCGTCCGGTCAGAGTAGATATTATTTAATGTATGTGCAATGTCTTTAGAATTAAAAACATTAAACAAAATAATTCTTTTATTGAAAAAAAAGAAGTATTGAAAGAGAGTTCACAAATGTGCTATAATCTTTGCTCCTTCTAAATGTTTGAAATTGTGATTGGTAAAAATTGTACTATTTTGAAATAAACTACTTTTTTAGAGTTTAGTAAATTTGGTAGTCCTAAGTGTATTTTTAAATTATAAATTCCTTAGGCTGAATTATACAAAATTAAATGTTTTTTAACATTTAAAATATGTGAGTTCTAGATTTTTGTTTTTAAATTATGGCTTCATTATAATAAGTGACCACTATCACAATCGAATCAGGGTACGAAATTACTAATATTAGAAATACCTAAACTATCAAATACATTCTAATTAAAGCGGTTTACATTTGATTATTGCCAGTTAAAAAAAAAATGTATTGAATATAACAATATTGTTCCAAATAAATTCAAATATATTAAAACAAATTTTATTGGTATCAATTTACAATAACGTGACCATGGAAAGGCATGTTCATTTTTTCCCCCTGAAAACTACAATTTTTCCTGAAAACAATAGTGAAGAAAAAATTCGTCGGCAACGAAAATCAAAGGAGTTACGATTTTTTGAAAACTCTGTTTTTGACAGTATCTCTGGCAATTTTACTGAAATGATGCTGACAAGTACGTTAATTCTGTCAACGATGCCTGCCCGCTGCGCAGTGCTGCGCAGTGCTGCGCACTGCTTGCTCTTTTAGAAAAAAAAATTAACTCGAGCTTGCAAAAGTCGAATCCCAGATCACGTGATGCCCCTGATCCTTAACCCTCCAAGTGTTGTTCGACAAAATTTTGTCGGTTATTTTCCATTTTTAACGCAATAATGCCCGAAAGGCATCAATATAATACAATAATATACTTTCCCCCCAGTTTATATGCACCTGTGATAATAATACTTGGCTATAAATGCCCAACCCATGAAGAAAAGTCCATTTTTCATGGTCACGGTATTGTAAATAAATACCATTTTATTGTATTTGACTAATGTCCGTAAATACAATGGAAATGACATGTGCTATTTTTGTCGTAAGCTGCAGACACGTTTATTCTTCGTAATAATAAAGAGTAACTAAAGGTACTTTGGGATTATACCGACCACACCAGTATGAAGAACACAAAAATAGAAATTTATAGAAACAAAAACATGATAGAACGAAAAAACAACTCTTCAATTACAAAATTACAAACTTACAAGCATTTCCAGGTATTGTGATCGGTATTGTTGTCGCTGTTATCTTATCTTTCTCGAGAATCCTGATTACGGCAGGCCGCGCGGCATCACGTGATTTGCACGGTACATAATTACCTTTCCATTACAATTCAATTTATATTTCTGATTAGCCCCTCTAGAATTTGATATTTTACTGATAGGTACTATCTCGAGGGATGTTTTTCTTTCGTCGACATCAGCGCGGGGCAGCACCGAAGGTGCTGCCGAAGCCCGCGCTGATGGCCGGAGGCACTCGCATTTTGGGTGGCGGAATGTGATCAAGAATAAAAACAAGTTTTGAGTGTTTTTTTAAATAAAGAGTTTAGTTTGGTAAATGTTTGTTTTTGTTGAATTTTTGTGTTTGGAGAAATGTAGAGGTAAAAACACGGAAGTACAACAAAGCGATGCACCAGCTGAACGGGCGGCGAGACTCTGCAATCACGTTATCTACTAGACGCTCGACTTTGACCTCTGTCTGAGGATGGGGAGGGGTTTGCGATAAGACAATTCCTGTTTTATATTGACGAAATATTGTTCTACGCTAATCTAGTAATCAGTAGAAACGAAATGTGAAATAACGATTCATGTCTGGGTGTGGTCGGTATAATCCCAAAGTACCTAACTAAATGCTACACTGTTGTGTTTGTTACATTTTACTACCATACAATAAAATGATATAGTTTTGTATTCATCATTAAATTATTACTGTACTTATTTAAGATATAAAAACGGCTAAACTAGGTACTTTTAATTTGAAAAACCTAAACCATAATTTGGTTCCACATTTTGGTAGTTTAGATGGTATCAATCTATTGTGGTGGTGGCCTCTTTTTATAGCCTACTGCACGCTAAATCATAAAAGTAAAAAAAAGTATAATAGTTGGATTTATTGTACAAGGGTACTTTGGTATTCTCCAGAGGCCACTATTTTTGGAAGAATTTTTCTCACCTTAGACCTAAAAAACTACATTATTAGAAAGAACAGATTTAATTTGGCTTCCTTTGAAAATTATATGTCATAATGATCGTTTCTTGTTTTCTGCATCCCAAAAGGAAACGATATCGGTGAGAGGAGGCCACTCTGTCTCTACCTATTGTGTTATTAGGCCATATAAGTAGGTAAAGTATATATGTATGCGTTAAAAATATAAAAAAATTAATGAGCGTTTGCGTGACCTGAGCTTGAATTTAGGTATCATCTCGAGGGATGGTTTTCTTTTTTTGCCAGAAGTACGGGATGGCGCTGAAGCCTGCGGTGATAGCTATGGGTGTTTCCGATATGTACTTTCCTGACCTCAGATGACGTGCCAGGTCGTCAAATGTGATCTCATGTTGAAACAGATGGACGATCTGGTACTTAATCTGAGTTCAGGAATGCACCGATTGAAAATTCCCTTGGCCATCTGTACAGGCTTCGGTGATGCCTTTGGCGCCACCTCACACTTCCGCCAAAAAAAGAAAAACATCTCGAAATTCAACCTGTCACGCAAGCTCCCATAAAAGTTATCTTTAACTTTGTTACTATGTAACATATTTATGATAACCTAAACAAAACATATTAATATCACGTGATAACAAGTAGTAAGTAGAGCAGAGAGGCCTCCTCAATGAGATCGCTTCTGTTTGGGAGGTAGAAATTAGAAGGCAGAAAAAAAGAACCGGCCATCGTAGTGGCATGTAGTTTTCACAGTAAGTAAAATAAATTCTGTTCTTTCTAATAATGTAGTGGCTTAGGTCCTCGGTAAGAAAAACTCTTCCAAAAACAGTGGCCTCTGGATAATACCAAAGTACATAAAATTGTTTATAATTCATTTATAAATAAACACTAATTTTTAAATGTTTTGGTTAAGTTTGACAAGCGCATTTTTAGTTAATATAATAAATACCCAAGGGTGAATTATATATATATTATATATATATATATATATATATATATATATATAAATTTTAATGTTTATGTGAGTATATTATTACAAAAATGTTATTATTTTATACACAAATTATATTACATCAAAATTTAATTTATAAAGTTATCTCCACAGTATATTTTTGATTGGTTCAGAACATATTGTGTGTTAAATAATAAAATAGTAGAATATATACGGAGTTGGATCTTCTATATATTCTTATCGAAGTCATACCATAAAAAAATGTTAACCAAACAAAAATTAAAGAAATATCTCTTATTTTTCTCGTTACAATATATATACAATACAATATAACTATAACATTTTAATACTATTTCTAAGATTTTTTAAGAAAACAATAAACCAAATTCTAGCTTTATGATGTGTAATAACGGTTCAGATTGTTATATAAAACAAACAAAATGTTTTAAATCAGCCTGTTACCCGTGGTTTCGCACGCAATCTTTAGAACTGAAGTCCTTATATTACTTAGTAAAAGCAATTATGATGTAATATGATGGAAGTCCTATAAAATTTTTCAAATATAAGTAGGCATACGTCAGGTAGATATTATTTAAGTTCATGGTAAATAGTATCAGAGTTTAATTTAATTATTATATCATGTTTGGCACATTTAGGAGCATTTCTGGTTCTAATTAATTATACACATAACGTCACAGCTAAATCTGCCTTGTCATCCCAATCAAGAAAACACAAATCTCTGATCACACAGGTCTCGGAAACTTACTTCGGTCAGAAAGCGTATATTTCAAGTCCTTGTCATATATTTCAGGTCTAAGATATTTCCAGTACCATAGTAGAGTTTGCCTTGTTATATATACTTAAAAAAAAAAAAAAAATACGTAAAAAATATATATACTTACGTAGGACTGAGATGCCTACTTCGGTTAAAAAGTGTCTACTTAAGACCTTTTTAATTCACTTACCTACTATGTCACAGTTTAGCTTGCCATATTGCCTAGATCAGTATACTATATACGTTCGATTATCTAGTTCTCGGAAATCTATTTTGGTCAAAATCATGTTGACATAATTGAGTTTGCCTTGTCCTGATGAAGAAAATACACACATAAGTAGGACTGAAAAGCCTATTACGACCTAGGGGGAAGTCCTACCTACTTCTTATGTACTTTCTGTATAAGGGGGAAATCCTTATTCAGGTTATTCAACATTCCAAAATTATCATTATTAAAGTTTTGAGTTACACTTCTTTTTTGGACTGTAGCCAGGGAAAGAATGACTCGTTGAGGCATGATAGTATTTATTTCTTTTTTCTATAAGCCATTTTTAAAATGTACTATCGTAATATCAAGGAAGCCCACCAGTTTGAAGTAACTTATGTGAAAACATTCATAACTTTGTTCATTAATGTTAGTTTTATAACAGTATTTAATGCATTAGATGATTTTAATTCGTCACTGGTGCAATCTGGAGTAAAATTTATATATTGTTTTATTTACTATCTGCATTACACTACCGATCAAGCACGGTTTACTTATTATTGATAAAATTTAAATGTAAACAGATGTTTCAGAAAGTTTGTCGAGCTATAGCTGTCAACAGCTGTTTACAAACTGTGCTAGTTTAATTTGAATTATGAAACGTAAAAACTACAATCTTTTCTGAATTCCAAAATATTCCAGGTAACTTTTCTTAACTTTTTCTTCATAAAAACCTTCCTTGGATTTCAATGGAGATTTTACAAAAAGAATTAAACGAATTGGTCCAGCCGTTATAAAAATTTGCGCTTACCAACACATTTTGCGATTAATTTTTATATTTTACTAGCTGACCCGACAGACTTCGTCCTGTCAAAAAGATTTGTAATGTGGCAGTTTTTTTGCCTACGTATTTAAAAAAAATTCTCCTGAACAGAACCGTCACCCTGGTGATAGGGCGTTGTGAATAAAAAATAATTAAATAAAACATATATAAGGATTTAAAAGTAAGTAATCGCTTTATTGTTAATCATGGTGAATCATAATTATTATTATTATCATTTGTAGTGCTTTGTGGTATACGATGTTTTTTGTTTGATTACCTGGCGCATAGATAAACAAATCTGATGGTTTTCCAACACGGGAACAGGCAACATACAATTGACCATGTGAGAAACATGGGTTTTCTAGATTAATACCACAAACACTTAATGATTGCCCCTGGGACTTGTTTATAGTCATAGCAAAAGCAAGCCACACTGGAAACTGTAGTCGTTTAAACTCAAATGGCACATCAGTCGGAATCATTGGGATGTGCGGTATGAGAACATCCTCTCCTTTATACTTTCCTTTGAGTATAGTTGCTTCTATCACATTGTTTAGTAAATTTTTTATCGCTAACGGTGTACCGTTGCAAAGACGCGGTTGGTTGATATTTCGCAACATTATAACCACCGATCCAACCTTTTTAATTGAAGATTGTGAGGTGGCAATCCTGGCAAATCCAGCGAGTTTAAAAATTCCGGTGGATAGTTGACTACATCATCTTGATTAGTAGCCGAATCAACTGATTTATATATCCTCAATTCGCCTGTAATTTGTTCTTGAATTTTGAAATTTAATTCATTTACATCTATGTTTTTTGCAGCCAGTATAGCTCGTTCGCTCAACCAATCATGGTTTCTGTAATTTTGAGAAACATCTGGAAACACCTTCTGAATAAGTTCATCTTTTGATCGAGTTAACTGACAAAAACTTTGAGGAAAGTTATAATGCAGCCAGTCAACATGTCTATAGGAAATTTGCCATTACCAATGTCAATGAGTTGTTTAGAGAATATGTTTCCAGATTGGTCATTTTGCAACTCGACACGCATATTCTTGCTTAAATGAAGTACTTTGACATGTTTCCACAAATTGGAGGACTTTAGACATGCATTGAGTTCATCAGCTGGCGTTGATCGTGGAATCACTGGCAATGTTTGAACGAAAATCTCCTGCTAATAAAATCATTTGCACCACCAAATCGGTTATTATTGCTCCGTAGATCTTTTAAGGTTCTGTCTAAAGCCTCCAAAGATTTTTTATGTGCCATCGTGCATTCATCCCAAACAATCAATTTACATTGCTGCAAAACCTTTGCCATTGCAGAGTTCTTCGAAACGTTGCAGGTTGGAGTTTCATTGCTTTGCATATTTAATGGCAATTTTAGTGCTGAATGGGCTGTTCGACCACCTTCAAGCAAAGTTGCTGCGATTCCCGACGAAGCGAGTGCAAGTGCAATTTTATTTTGTGAGCGAATTGTTGCTAATATTAATTGAAATCAAAAAAGTTTTTCTCCTGTACCACCAGGTGCATCTAAGAAGTAAATCCCTCCAGTTTCATCATTTGTTACTTTCATAAGAGTTTCAAATACATACTTCTGTTGTTCATTTAACAGTGGAAGATTTGTTTTGAATTAATTCTTTCAAAGCGTTGAAATCATACAGTTTTTCTCGATGCAACTCTTGGTTTAAAAGCGTCATGCATTGGACGATTGGGCGCGGTCAGGCCTATTGAATTAATAGTTTGTTTTGACATTATCAAGCACATGTCCTCAATTGAAATCAATGCTTCATTGTAAATTTCTCCATTGATTTGTATATTTGGATTTCCCATTCTATTCCGTATTTGATACAAAATATCATCACACATTATAATCTTTGTACTTGATCCACAAATCAATTGGGTTTGATGGGAAGCATGTAGATATGATTATAGAAAACAATGTTCGTAGTTGATGAGCGTGTGATGATATTACAGCATCATTGAGAGTTTGATCCCAATGAGCGTCATTTTCAAGCAATTGCAAACGTTGACAGGCTTCTCTGTAGGATCCACACAATTCACCATCAACAGTTCGTAACTGTTGGAATGATGTTGGGCCACGTACATTGACTAATAGCAGTCGTAAATAAAAACATTCATCATTGCTTGGATGTACTGAATAAATCCGGCCAATCGCATCGGTGGAATATACATCTGTATATCCTGGAACTGGTTTTTCCTTGTTTCCGTCGTATAAATCTCCTTGAGGATTGATTCCAGGTATAATATTTTGGCATTTCAGAATATAGCAATGTTTGTGCGAATCATCGTTTTGGCATGTCTCAAAAAAACTGGTTAATGTAGTAGATGGTGGCTGAGCAGCTCTTTGTACTGCGTTCTGTGCTGTAAAATACACTCTTTGTCCATTTTCTAAATGCACAGCTAAGTGAACAACAGAAGGGTGTCTCTCATGAATAGGAAAGAGAAAATATTCGCCAAACTGCTTCATTACTACTGACATAGCGGCCCATTTGGTATTGGGTAACTTCATCATTGGAATTCTCTGCACCAATTCCAATCACAGCCATATCACTCCCTTTGGTTACATATTTGCAAATGTATTTAATAGATTTCACTGAATGGCAAGATTCAATGTTGATGTGTGCTTTGAATGTCTTTGATAAAATGGGTGAATATGGAACAATCCAACGATTATCTATTTCAATATCTTGTTGATTTAATTTGACAATTGTTGATTTTCCATTGTCTGCTGTCGATCTGCGACGATTACAATGGATAACCGTCATTACCAGTAATTGTTTCCGATATTAATGTCCGTGGATATCGTTTTGAACATTTACCATCCATCATACACGGTGAATTTTGATTAAGAGTTCCACAGGGACCATGTATCATGTTTTTGATAACTACCTCATGCAATCCAGGATCTACTTGTACATTAGGGATTTCAGCTGATATCACTGCATCAACTTCATTTGGCCTTATCTTTTCAACCAACCAAATCAAAATGTGTGCATGTGGCAATCCTCGTTTCTGCCACTCCACAGAATACATCCAGCAGCGTGTCTCACCAAACACATTATGTTTTACGATGAAATCCATTAAAGATTTCAATTTTTGTCTAAAGACTCTGGCTGTAATATCATGACGATCAATGGGTGATTGCCCAGGGAATAACTCCTGCTTGATTTCTATCCATTGCGGATTGCATGTAAATGTGATGAACAAAATCTGCTGTACCATAATGACGAACATACGACATGGCATCTTGAGCATATTCGTGGCATATGCCGAGGGCTTCCGATGTATGTTGCTGGAAGAATAGTCATCCGACCGACATTCTGTGCATTTCCAATCAGTATTAATCGCATCTCGAAGGTGAATATACTCTTCAGATCGGAGTTTGGTTTGATTCAACCTGATGAATGTTAATCTCTCCGTTTCAATTTTAACATACATGTCAACAACATATTTGTGATATAATCGCCGACATTTCAATATGTGATTTTCTTCATTTTCCCCCGAATCATTAGGCGGTATGAATAATAGTTCATTGAACTGACTTTTTTGTTGGTTTCAGAACCTGTAAATATATTTTGTTTTAATAACATTCAAATATAAAATTAAAATATACATAATATAATGACTGAGATATTATCGCCATAGCTAAACTAATATTTTAGTTACCTGTAATGGGATTTATCATTTTTATTGAGAAATCGTAGCCATCTTCACCTTGCCAAAATATAATGGGATATTGCAGTGCATCATATGAGCGGTGTGTTTCCTTTATACGTTGTAATTGATCATTCCGACGATGTAAAACAATATCACGTTGATTCCAAGTTTTTCTCCAACTACAACGATAGCAACTTCATCAATAGTTGGTGCATTAAAACGTCTTGTATGTTGACCTGCAGGTGTTTTATCAGCTCTGATTACAATTTTGTGATTATCGGATGGCATCAGATCCAGGGCAGTTTTAAAACAATATAATCAATTGATTGTGTTGATGAAATAAAGTTTGTAATTGTTCTACAATAGACCTCTTTACTAAATTGTTATGTGCACAACGCAGATCAATTTCTTGTGGTGAATTGCCCATAAAATAAATTTGCAGGAATTTGTTGTCGCTATCTGACACTGGTAACAGTGAACCTGCTCTGTGATATATTTGCCCTTGTATCTGTAAATAAAAAAAAATATTATGGTGTGGTATAAATTAATGGATTGTCAGTGATCAAACTTAAATAATATTTTATCTTAAAAAGTATATATTTAGTTTTAACTAATATCTATCAAATATAAAATATAATAAAAGTGTCACTGAAAACTGAATCACCATATAATATGATGACTAAGTGATATATAAGTGATTAAGAAATTAAAGATTAGTGACACATCTTAACTTTGGTGACAGAAAATTTTGTTCGCTAAAATAATTATGAGTAACTGCTATAATACATACCTTTGAAAGTTGGCATAAAATTTTCCCGAACTACATTTGTTGTCCCAAATGAAGTCATTTGAAAGCAATTGTTATATATTGTTGGATATGTGTCAAAAAGTGTATAGAATCTGTTCCTATTCCTGAAACCAATGAGTACAATGGTTCTGGTGGTGGATCCAATGGTATCAATTTTACTTTACCATTTGCGCAACACAATCCATTGCCTTCGTTTTTGTATTTTAATGCCTTACAGTGTGAGCAAACCGAGTTCATAAAACCAATAACAACACATTGGTAGTTACTGTAGTCAATTGACACATCGTAACTGAAAGCAGCTCGATTCAAACTTGCGCGATTATTAGTTGAATGTCGCGCGCTCGCGATTCACGCGTTTGTAATATCCGAATTCTTTCACGTTCATTTCCGTCGTCACGTTCTTGTGCAGTACGATTAGATCGGTAATTAGCTTGGTTTGTAGCATTTCTGGTTCTTCTACCTAAATTGCTTCGTCTTATAGGAGGCATATCAAATATAAATTATTTTTTCACTAATCACGAACTAAACAAACACTAACTAAGTAAACACTCTGCACAAAACACGATATACGAATTTGTTTCGTGTATCAGTTGACAAAAGCAAACTCAATAGATTAGGTCACAGATTATATTAATGTTTTATTTACTATCTGCATTACACGATCACGCACTGTTTATTTATTATTGGTAACATTTAAATGTAAGCAGATGTTTCAGAAAGTTTGTCGAACTATAGCTGTCAACAGCTGTTTAGTACCAGTTTAATTTTAATTATGAAACGTACAAACTACAATTTTTCCTGAATTTCCAAAATATTCCAGATATATTTTCTTAACTTTTTCTTCATAAAAACCTCCTCGGATTTCAATGAACATTTTACAAAAAGAATTAACTGAATCCGTCCACCCGTTATCGAGTTTAGCGCTTACCAAACACATTTCGACATTCATTTTTATTTATAAGATATATATCTACTTTATTAATAGGTGTTTTTTTAAAATAAAGTTAATAGTAAGTAACTAATATTACAAAGTTGAATTGACCCCTTCATTTCTTAGATGTCAGGAATGTCAGTCACTTTGTAATTGAACATAAATGAAAAAGCAGAATTAAAAAAATACATGAAAATTAACCTAAAATAAAAAATATAGAAATTTGCAGTAATGCAGACTAAAGCCTAGTATGTGCGTCTACAAAAAAAGTGACTGCAGGGAGACCAGTCTGCACATTTTCCGCATCAGGTGATAAGGGTTCCCTAATCCTCAGACAAAGGTTCTTGAGGCTCAGACAAACAATAAATACCTGACTGTCACGTGTACCCTATCACAGGGCCAGCCATCCTACCAAGGGACCTATTACCCTACTCGAGGGCCTATTATCGTACTTGAGAGTCAAATGCTCTATCCGAAGGTTTATCACTAACCGAGAACTAAATGTTGTACTCAAGAACCATTCACTCTACCTGAGGGCTTACCACCCTACTCAAGATGGATTTTCTTCCATAGTCCTCTAACAGGTAACTGCCATATATATGGCAACGTGGTTGCTCCCGCACTGACACTTCTGCATATATGGCAGTAACATCAGCAAACAGATGTTTCAGAAATCTGGTGTATTTTTTATGTTTCGGTTCAAAACCGAGTATCAATTGACAGTACAACAGTCGACCTTATTGATTGAAGTATAAACTATTATTACTCAATAAATCAAACAATATTCCTCCTTGTATGGTTAGAAAAAACGTCTTGTGTGAACAACTGTTTTGACTGTGACCAGTTGACTGAATTTTAGGGACAAATTGGGTGATTTAAGAGAACTATTAGCTGAACTGGAACCATTGTCTGGTGAAGATGAACATAATAATTCTGAAAATTCTGTATCTGGCTTGTACAAGATTCAATTTGTTTTTGAATAACAAAACTATGGTAACAATAATAAATTAGTACTTGAGTTTTCTTCAAAACAATGAAAATATAGTAAATCTTTTAGGTTAAATTTCCAATGTTAGTGAATTTTGCACAAAAAGTTCTAAAATTGCTAAAAAAGTAAATAATTTCCAAGTAAAAACACTAAAACTATATATATTTTTAGGAACTATAAAATTGTGCTTCTTTTATTTGTTTTGGGATTTATATAAACCCATCTCACACATATGATGAAAGTAGTACAATGTTATAAATAATTCAAAACATTCTTATCACACCTAATTTTTTTAAATATAAGAACGTAATAGTAAAATTAATTTATAATAAATAAATAAATATTAGGGGTTTTTAAACTTTTGACTGGTAAACTTTGGGGAACCTAGTAAAATTCTGAAATTTACTGTGCATGTTAAGTTCAGTTCTATTTCATCTCCTGCTTAGTGCATCATCTGAAATCTGACGCTATAACAGACTTGACTCCTGGAATCTAGATTCCTCATCCAATTGAAGAGATCGAAAAAGATTGTTACAAGCAGCCTATCGGTTGTTTATTGTAGGAGAGATAATCCTGATATATTATTTTATAGCTTACTACCAAATATCCCCATGTCCAACCAACTTAATTGACCACTAAAGTTTTGTTGTACAGAAATAATCATTCACTGGGTAGTTTGCAGTACTTTTTGCCTGTCTAATACTATTGGTTGCAGGACACCCAGCAAATAGCCACTTCTTAAGATTGTACTGAGTTCTTAATTTTTATTTACTATATAACTATTTTTTAGTTACAGTATTCATAAAAAGATATATATTTTCCTTTAAAGTCTATTAAAATAATTTTACTGTGTTTTTGTTTTAAAGTTCTTTGTAGTCATTTACGCTATGTCTGATTGTCACAAGTTTTCTATCTATGTCCATCACAATATACTGTACAAATAGTACATCCACAGATCAGTGGATGAAAAAACCAGCATCTGCAATCGTAGAGAGAGTGTAGGGATATTAGGTACATGTAAAATACCATTGTTGTAAAGCTCTAATTTCCTTTTCATTTGATTCAGTTTCATGCATGTAATAATTTTTAATAACTCATAATGAGTCTTGTTTTATTTAATTTTAATGATTTTAGTCACTATTAAGTTTCAGAGCAAATACTGCATGAAATTGATTCCAGTTCTATTATAGATTTATAGACTCTTAAAAACCATTGAACAATGTACATCAGTTATTTTATTTCATCGAGTAATTAGGACTTAAAACTACACATTCCAAATATATGCAGTAATTTATAAAGTAAAGCCACTGCATTTTGTGCAAAGCTAATTAATATTATCTCACAAGAGTCACATCAGTATCAGCTTATTGCCTTGACCTTTCTATAAAACAATACAATCTTATTGCAATTTTAAACTGTGTCACATAATACATTGTAGAAACTCCTTTCTTATTGGAATTCTTTTATTAATTTTAAAACAAGAACTCCTATAGTACAATTTTTATTTTTGTGAGGCCTTTCGTTCTCAACGAAAACATCATCAGACCCACAACTGAAATTGGTTATACATAAAGTGTAAGGAAATATTACAAATTAAAGCATTTTAGCTTGATTTTGCAAGACGCTTGGTGCGCAAAGGATTAAAACAATTCACATCGTAATCACTTATGTGGAATTAAAAAAAAAAAACAGCAAACTTTATCTTTGTATATTCAGAGGCTCACTCAACAATGTATTCTTGAAATTCATTAAGCTCTGGTACCACAATCCACACCATTAATCAGAATCAGAAAATTTTACTTTTATTAAAAACAGTAAGTTACAGTGAAGTAGACTTAGACTGAAGATAAGACACAGTTGCTTACATAAATAATTAAATTGGCTTATTAGAACTAAGCTAATTTTAGATATTACAACATAAATTGGGCAAAGTCTTCTTCAAACTCTTTAACAGAATTTGTTTTACTTTTCAATAAGTTCTCTATTTTTAGCTTAAAGATCCAATGAGGCTACTTCCTGTATGTCATTGACCTACACGTAAGTCTAATGCCTACTTGAGTTAAGCTACTTTATGCTTTTTCTTGTCTTATATATTTACATTCTTATTGATTTTTGTCTCTTCTGTAATATAACATGAATATTGGATCTAAGGTCAGATTCACTAAAATGGGTTGTGACATATAATAAAACAATATAAGATAAAGTATCAGGCATTGTTAAATACTCTGGCTATCAAAATAATTTTCTGACTGGACTCTCTATATCTAATTCTTACTATGGCTCTTAAAACTTTGTTTTGCTACAGAGAGACTTTCTTGGCAATAGCTGAGTTATCCCTAAGAGACACCCCACACATGGCATACGTGACCCCAGACATAAAAGAAGGTGGTTTATAGCATTTACTCTAGTTTGTAACCAGTGTTGTGGGATTGTCACTTGCCTGGCATTTAAAACAACAAACTTCACATCCTGTAGGGTTTAGTTATAAAAAGGTACTTTTAAATAAACAGCTGATTTCAAGAAATGCTGACTCCCCAATTAATTGATAGTGATTTAGATGCATTTGAGTATTAATATACACAAGTTAAACTTATTAAGCATCAAATACATAGGCTGAATGTACAAGAAAATGGTTACTAAAGAAGAGGAAATCAAGATTTAAGTTTAAACCTTAGGAACCTCAGTCATGTGTTTTTTGATCGAAGCGATCACTTCTGAAGGACAATCGACTGTCAATGTTCGGTTTGAGTTTTAATATACTCAGGTTAAATGTATTAAGTATCAAATACCTGGGCTGAATGTACAAGAAAATGGTTACTAAAGAACAGGAAATCAAGATTTAAGTTTATATCTTAGAAACCTCAATCATCTGTTTTTTTTATCGATCCGATCACTTCTGTAGGACAATCGACTGTCGATGTTCAGACTGGTCACTTCTAAAGTGCAATCAATTTTGAATGTTCGATCCAATCACTTCTGAAGTGATTTTTATATTTGACTGTAGCCGTACTAGATTTTTTGTGTAGGTGATATTTTCATGTAGATACTTTTTTATGGCAAATGGTTTTTTTTACATCAGGTAAAAATGTTGCAGGCTGTAAATAATAATATTTTTTTACTTAAAATTGATGTTATCAGTTTTTTATTCTTCAACGGAAAATTAGTAATTATATAGCCTCAATACATATCGCTTTCACAAAGTGTAAAATATTGAATCTGAACAAAGAAAATAATTCTCCTTTACTAGTTAAAAATGTTAGCTTTGATCGTAATTTTAATATTTAATAATTATACTTACTTAATAATTTAATAGTAATTTAGTATTAAAAATGTGTTCTATACGTGAATATACTTTTGTTAAGGACATAATAGAGGTTTTTATTTTTCATAATTGAAATAGCAGAAATACAATCAGTGGTAACAGTAAAGTTAAAAAGTGTTCTCGCACAGAACCGAGATTCACCATGGCAAGGTTCTTCCCGTAAGAATGAACACTTTCCCAATATATCTGCTTGCACAGTATTAGCATTGTATAGAACTATTAAGTTCTATTGATACAAATGGTAGGTATTCAAGATGTAGGTCCAGATACAGTGATGTGTAAACAAGTTTGGAGGAAGAAGTTTTCATCATAATCACAAATATTGGAATGTTTAAAGGAATATAATGATATCTCAATAAGTATTCTTGATGATGTTCCTGATTGAAACGACATGTCCCTATGTATATTTCATTGAGCTAGGATGTGTGTTGTTAATTTATGGAAGTTTTTATATTGTCCATAATTTACTTACTACAGGAATACTTGGGGGTATATCACAAATCACCTTTAGTACAGTATCTAATGAGTGAGTTATAATTAAAATTCAATTGTGACATATTTTAAACCGGAACATAATTTGGTGAAGATGGGAAGTAAGAATGTAAAATATACTAAATGTAAAATATATAATGCAAGTAAAATATACTGTAACATGTTTTATAGAATTGAGTGCATGGCACATTTGAATCGGATGATTGGGCACTCCCAGTACAGGCCATTCTAGGCAGAACTGGTCATTCCGTCTTTCTGTTTTACAATATGCTACAATTCACTTCATAACTACACATTTAACTTTTAGTGTTAAAAGATGTTAATGCTGTAAAAATTGTGTAACTAAGCAGAGTGAGGCAGACCACCCATCTGCGATGTAGAGCGGCTGAATCGAGCAACCTTCCTTGTGAAGGAAATAAGGATTTTTCCGGACATTTGCCATTGTTCAGTGAACAAAGTAACCTACCTTCTTTTTTTAAACAAACCCCTCCATATTTCGACCCCAAAGAATTTGGAAAAATAATTTTTAACACCCAACAATACCCCAAAATGGCACTTTTGTGGAGGGGAGGCATCATTTTTTAAAGATTTTTAAATGTCATGGTTGGTTGAGCCATACCTCTTTTTATCACTCTCTGATCATTTAAATAAAAAAATTTTAATTTATTTCACTTATGTTATATAGCGTGGGCCAAAATATCAAAGTTGTACTGTATCAGTTTTTTTACTGTTACCTTGTTAAAAAATTTAGAGCGTTATCTTGTTAATCATTTTTAGCAAATCCTAATTGTTATCCAAGGTTATGAAAGAAGTACTCTATCTAAAAATATGTTAGTTGTCACTTTTCACCACAATTTCAATTTGTTTAAATAGTTAAAATCTAGGATATTTCAAACTTGTAAACCCAAAAGATTCAAACAGCAAGGTATGACTTCATTAGGATTGCAGTTTTGTTTTGAAAAGTTAATAGTTTATATTATTTTATGTTTGTTTATAAAAGATTAATAAATAATTGTAGGAGTTTATACCACATATATAAACACACACAGGAATCCATACAAGAAGAAGAACATACACCCATACAATTTTGATAACTTACAATAAACATTATAAATCAATAGATTTTAAAATTAAGATAAACTATCAACCTATTTTAGAGAACATAAAACAAATTATCATACATATAAGATAGAAATAAATAAACTATTGTAAAATTGAATCATCAGATAAAATAAAGTAATTTCTTTAGACCAAATACCACAAAATACATTAAATCTTAATATCAAGGAGATTGTTTTGCAAAGTAAGTTTACAACACCTGGAGTTATAATGTGAATTTAGATCAGCTGGTGACTTTACAATAATGGAATTTTATTCTCTTGAAAGATGGCTTAATATGAGACTGAGAAGAACCTTTTTTCATCAAAGTTAATCAACATTTGAGTTATTAAATACAGTAATACGTTTATTATTTGTACTAAATTGGTGAATCTCGATTTATGAATCCAAGAACAGAAAAGACATTTACTAGGTTATGAACACTTTAATATTGAATGGCAACCAGAACTCTCAGATCTGCAAGGAATTACTGCTACCAGTATTAAATATACACTAAACCGACAAGGATGATTGGAAGATGAATAAGTGTCAATGAAACATACAAAGTAAAACTGGATTTGAACTCAAGTAAGATCCACCCAATTTTAAGATTCCAAATCTTTCAAAATTCAAATCTATTTTTGTATAAATTCAAACCTAACATGCACCAAAACATTTTATATGTCGGATATAGTTTTTTTTATGTGCCCATGGCAGTATAATTCACAAGACCCTGTATCATACATGTGACAAATAAACTCAATAATAATTGTAAATCAAATGTTTATTTATTTATATCAATAGCTATTTAAGCAAAGGCCAAAGAACGAGATAATAATAAATAAAAAAAGTAAAAGAAAAAAATTAATATTAGCCTACCTCAATAGCTTTTTTAAATAATTTTTTTGTATTTATGTAGAAAGGTTGATAAATGGCATCATAAATACTAATTTTCATGACGGTGTGTTGGTTTATAGCGTTTTGAACTCCTGTATTTGCTATAGGTTCTTAATTTTTTTTTTATCATCAGCCATCAGTATACAAGGTTTATAAAATGTCTGGAAACACCCAAATATTCTTTTTAGTAACTGAAATTTTATGCTTAGAGATTTAATACTTAAATGAAATTCAGTACCTACTCTACTCAAAGTGCTCTATTTCGTTTATATAGTGATTCCCAAAACGTTTATCTCATAAAAAAGTGGTGGGCATATAAGAGTTCAATATTTTTCGTATTCCAACAACTGCCATTTTTTAATGAATAAACCTTATCAAGTGTTGTTTGCAGAATTATGTTCTAATAAAAAAGACCTTTTAAATCATGTGTGCATAGTATTGACCTAGGCTTGCATTTGAGATTTACATGCCACTTTCCATGGGCTGTCAGTGCAATGTAGGCGTGCAATGGTTATTGCTTAAAGAAAGTAGTTAAAATAGCTGTATAACATTGTGCAAAGTTTGTAGATTTTATCTGGTGTAGTTCAAACAATATTTTGGTGTTTATAGAGATTTTACACAACCTGTATATGATAATTAGCTCATGACATCATCGTTAGAAAGCGGTGAATGCCACTTTTTCTATGTTTTTTTCTATTGTTATAAGAAAAAACAGCATGTGCTTTCGACGAGGTTATAAAAGTGTTTACTAAATTGTGACACACATCATATCCCCCTGTAATAATTGTCGTACAAGAGATTAACTCTAGAAAGTAGTGAATGTCCTTTGATATAACATAATAAACATGTGTACGTCAAAAAACACATAAGTACGTGTAAACACAAAATTAGAGCTGAACATACTATATATGGGAATGTGTATAGACGATGGTAGCTCTGGCACTTATCTGACTGGATTGCCCAGTTGTTAGTGGTGATAATGGCTGATACTGAAAATGGCTCTCCACTGTTTTTCTTATATTTCAAGAATTATAAGAAATATTTCAATGCAGTGTGAACTGTGAAACCTAAGGTATTGCTACACCTATACTATAGTGCAAGTACCAGTATATTTCTGCAATAATTTCATATTTATCTAGCATTATCTATGAAATAAAGCTAAGAGAGTGTTATGATTACAGAATGGTGCTCATCTCTCGACTTCAGAGCATATAAAAAATTTGAATGTTACAATTTATATGTTTTACAATATATATTTATGTATTTCATTATATGATATGTTGTATATTGAACAAATTTTCCATAGCTGCTGTGTAGAATGTTTGTAAAGTTTAGAAAAAATTAAATAAAAAAAGAGGGAAAAGAGGATCATCTCAGTTTTTAAACTGCATTGTTATCTTGATTTAAAAAATCACTTGTTACAATTCAAACATTTCTTAAATGAATTAAATTTTTTTAAGGTTCTTAGGACTAGGGTCTAAATGGTACATTCCTTTTAGGTTGAAGCAATTATCAGGGATATTTTGGTTATGTTGAATGGCAGGTATAGAGAGTAGCTCTTGTTATCTTTCTCAAAACACAGAAACAAACAAAACTATAACCAGTGTTATATACATCACCATTTGGAACAGATGTCAGATCATTCAGCTCTTATTGCCACATTGAGATGTTAACATTTCAAGGACTAATAAATATTCAATTATTTCTAAGAACAATTACTTTATCATGTGCTTTAGTGTGAAAGCTTAAATGTTTATTATAATTTTTACTCCTAGTTTTCAAAGAACTTTGTTTGCTCTAATAAATAAGTGATTATTCATTTTTGTTAAATACTCTTTCCAATTTGTCAATTTTAGATGTAATAAAAGATTGGATTACAATTGACATTTTTATAGAGTGATGAATTAGGACTGTAACAGCTCATGTTACAAAATTGTAATAGTGATCTTTTAAATCTTAAGTGAATTTAAAAATTGAGTTAGATAAAATAAATATGTGTAAAAAAATTGTGTACCTACCTCCATTTGGGGAATATTGGATTCTTAATTCTCTTGCTCCATAAATAATGGCGTGTCTCCATAAATAACTTTCTGAATCATACAATATCTTGAAATTTCAACTCTTTGACAATTATTGGTTCTTGCAGAAAAATGGCCAATATTTTGTAATTTTGAGAAGTTAATTGTTTAGTAATAGTGGGAGGAGGCGGACAGACGAGACCAACCCAGATTGTTGTGCTGATTGTGTGCTATGTGTTGTTGGCTTTTGGGCAGCTGAGTGTGAGGTGTGGGTTGGTTGCAGGCCTGTTGCTGCTCCCACTATGGAGCTGTCAGCCAACACTTCCGGTATCAATATTAGCGATGTCAGTAAGTATAACACACCACTGGGTCGCTTGCTGTTGTAATGCTTACGTGTCTAACTGTTACAAATCGTGTGGTGTTGTTGCTGCCCCTCTTGTGTATACACTCTGTTCTTGATACCTGAAGTAATCTCTTAATTGTGCATGCTTTGTGAAGCTTTTAATTTGAGACAAGCAGAATTACAAAGTGCCTAATAGTTTTGACTGTCATCGAAATTTAATGGTCAACGTTAATTGACACAATCAGAGCCTTAAAATATTTTGGCCTCCTGCTGAGAGCTTTATTTAGCCAGTAGATGCTAAGCAGAAACAGTTATGATTTGAATCTGTACATTGAGACCAAAATATGTGGAATTTGATTGTGTTAGCAATGTTTCAACGCAGTGTGAATCGGAAAATTCAGATGTAGTCATGACCCTGCCCACACAAACTTCAGAACTTAAAATTGTTTAATGGTTTGTTTGGTCATGGGGCATTTGTGAAGGGTTTAGATCACTTTATAAAATAGGGCTTTGCTTTGATGCAATTTGATTGTGTTAACAATGTTTCAACGTGGGTGAATCAGAAAACTTGGATGTAGTTATGACACTGGGTGCCATACAAACTTAGGAACATAACATTGTTTAATGGTTTGTTTGGTCAAGGAGCATTTGCGAAGGGTTTAGATCACTTTATCAAATAGTGCTTTGCTTTGATTTTGATTATGTTAACAATGTTTCAACACAGTTACAGTGTGAATTGGAAAACTTAGATTAAGTCATGACACCGAGCCACACAAACTTAAGAGCATAAGATTTTTTGTTTGGTCATGGAGCATTTGGGCTAGGCCACTTTATCAAGTAGTGCTTAGTAGTGAGTATGTCGTTTTTGATTTATAATTACTAGGAAGTTATAATTACTCATCGATGTATAACAATGGGATAGCTCATTTAATGCAATAAAGTCTGTTTCTATCAATGAAATTGTGCTATACAGCTAATAGCATGAAGGCTCTCAAGCTAGTTGCTATGGAAAATATCAATAAAACCTTTTTTTTCTAAAATATCAGAGTGAACACATTAGGTAAATTGAGTTAGTAAGTATTGATCAATAATTCAAGAACCAAATTTTTCTACAAAAATTAACTTCGATAAGGCAAGTTCATATTTATACGATATAAAGTTGGCATTCCTGGATTGAGCCTAGATAAACAGATCAGTCGGTTTTAAAACTATCCATAGTTTCTTTTTTTGCTTGCTGAGAGTGATAAACTATCAAATAAAAATCTACTGTGTCATGAAGTGAAATGGTGAAAGTTGTATAAACACAGCAATTTCTGCAAGAGGGTTGAACAGTTCAAAGTTGATACTCAAATTGATGCAGATCACAGCGTTTCAATGAAAAATGATAGCATATAAGTCTTATCTTGTGCAAACAATGTAACATACTATTTATGTAGTGTTTGGGCAGGAAATGTTGTTTATAATATGTTGCAAAATAAAATATTTTGTTACAGACATAAAATTACATCTGGTAATTTTATTGTACATTTTGTATATTTTGAGTGATATGTTTGAAACTTTTTAATGCGAAAAAACATAGACGCACATAATATTGTGTTTAGTTCTATACTCAGAGTACCGGGTACTAATTGTTTTACTAATGTTCAAATTGACTCTCCCGTCTACCTCACCAAGTTGATATGTGTGGGGCATGTCAGGATAAGCTAGCACGAGTCCAGTTGAAAAACTTATACATCAAGTTAATATTTGCACTGTATGACAAATTTTAAAATGGAAGAGACCAGCTTGACTTGAGTATTGAGACTGCACAGTAAGGCCAGGTGCCCACAGACCACTATCGCGTGTGGTTACCACCGACAGGGATTGCATGCAACAATCGTACTCATTGTTGCGCATTGTGTGGTATCTTGCAGCTGCTACCACTGCTGCTATGATCACTTCTCAGTCCGTGCTTAGTGTCAGGTTGTGTTGTTAAACACTTCCATTGTTGGGACAATTTTATAGTCTTTATAACAATGAAAGAATAGGAGAAAGTGCAATATTTAGTTTATATAATATTAAAATAGGTTAGCCGTAGATTCACAGATGGTTTTGGGTAATTCTATTTTATGCAGTCTAATATTGAGTTATCACTTTGTTATTGTTAAAAGTGGGTACATATACTCCTACAATGTTTGATACTTTAGTTATATTATTTTTTTGCCTTCACGTCACTTTCAAGCCCATTGCATCGAGGAACAATATTGCACTATTTCTATAATAAATAGATCAGTGTGAAATTATGACATATTTGTAAATATAAAGCAGAAACACAACACTGCAACAAAACAAAGGTAGGTCCGTGGGAACCTAGCCTAAGAAAAACAAAAGATTTCGGATACTGATCTCACGTCGAATGTGCATGTAATATAATTATTGTATGTTGTTTGTTGTGTTGGCAAAGTGTCTCTTTTAACATGCCCATTCATCTCATTAACAGGATACATGAAATATTTTTTTGGCTACTAACTTAATTTAAGGAGCACACAGTAAGCTACAAAAGTCTATTACCTTTAGTGATAATTTGTACATATAAAAGAATTATTTGAATGGTTTAATACGTGTTAATTTAAATATATTTGTATTATTGCAACAAATTATTAATTACGTTATTAATTTCAAAAGGTTTATGCATATATTATTTTTTACTCTTGTATATTTGCAAATAATGGCATATAGCTTTGTATCAACATTTTGGTTTTTTGGTACATTTAAAATAACTGTTTCCGATAAATATAGTCAACCAAATCTAACTTCTGTGGTTGGCTTCAAGCATGCTTGCAATAGTACAGAAATATAAAATACCTGTAATTTGCTAAGAGATTGATTGATTCCAGTATTAAAAAGTAGGTAATGGATTTATATTATACATTTGACTTACGTTGAGTAATAATTTGTTGAATGGCAAACGATCTAATACTATTGACTAATATATGCATGAATTATGAAATAAAGAATAAAAGCTAAAGAGCGTAAAATTGTGTAGTGATGTTGTAGTGGGAGGTAACTGAAAAATGATACTTCATCATTTATTTTATGGGCTACCTTAAGAGTGATTTATGTTGCATTGAAGGTGTATTTACTCTTGAGTGGCAAACTCAATACTTGTATAGTACAGTGTAGTCTTTGATATTGTCAGTACTTGTGTTGAGGTCGTCAACGGGCTGTAGCATTCTATTAGGTTTGTTCAATTTCGTTAAGAGAGTTCAGTAAAGATTAAGAAATCTTTAGTGACTTAAGTATTTTTGGTGGAGGATATTCACTCAATAAATCCTCCATTTAAACCTATTGCGTAAGCAAAATATTTATATGTGCCATAAAAAGTTTTAAACATTTTAGGAATCTGAAATCAGTTGGTTAAGGTTATAAATTCATTTTAGACTAAAATCAAATAAAAAACATTATTAAACATTTACTCATTTTTACAAGTGATCATTCAAAACACACAGGATTTGTATTCAAGCTTCATTTTGGACAACAGTATTTTATAGAATTTATGAATTTGTGTATGGTTTTTATATTAACAAAGTTTCTATTTTCTTAACATTACTAACCAGAATTGCAAAATTTTCTGATATATTAATAAAAATCTAGAGAACAGGTAAGTTGTGAGTTGTAATGTATAATATCACTAAAAGAATAAAGCATTCTAATTTGTTAGCACACCTATTTAAATGAAGAAATGCTGATCTAATCATACATAGTAAAAGCAATAAACTTCCATATTAACAAGTTTTTATATCTGTTGATTTTACACAAATTTTGTACATATACCAAATGGCTCAAAATGCCATCATGTATTGTTTATACATTGAATATGTCTAAATAATATTTTGTGTTATTAAAATTGATTTTGATAAAGTTGAATGAAAACTAAGGTTTTTAAAGGTATATTGAATGAATTGTTTAGATAAACACATCAGACTGTATAGTTTTACGTGTCATAATATGGATGGTTATACTGTTTCTTAGAAGTAAATATATACTTTTCATTGGATTAAAACATCCTAATGCTTAGTATGTTAGACAATCAAGTTAAAATGATGTTTCAGTTGAGGTGATAGAAACAGATCGCAATAAGATGGATATTGGCAGGAGAGAAGGACCTTATATAAAGATTGTGGAGCAGCCAGCATCCAAGGCTCTGAGGTTCCGGTACGAGTGTGAGGGCCGCTCGGCCGGTAGTATCCCAGGCGTCAACAGTACACCAGAGAACAAAACATACCCAACTATACAGGTAAACATTAGTAATCAACTTTTCTGCAGTTAAATTGTGGACAGATTTTATGTAATAATCTTAAAGGAATGGTTTCCTCACAAAATTAAAGTAAAGTATAAACCAAAGTAAAGCTAAAACACTTTTATTACAGTAGATCCAAAAAGTCTTCAATTTAGTATTTTAGAAAAAAATAATATAGCCTACTTTTTAGCACAACAATTAATTAGAAATTATTTGATATTAACCAGTGTTACATACAATAAACAGCAGGAGGTTGAAAAGTCAGTTAACTTTTTGGTCTTTTTCATCTTTGCGTTATAAATGTAATTTAATAACCTTTCTTAATGATTTTTTATTCTTTTAAAACACGTATTTTTGATGTCTTTAGACATGGGAAAATGACTAAGCAGTTGATGATACCAGTTCTGGTTTTCATGGTGGACGCCTTCTATGGTGGTATAAGAATTTACCCAAGATATAGTTAATATTAGATATAAAACACTTTCTTAAAATTTTGTTCACATTGTATATTATTGTTTGTTAGCAAAACATTCATACAAGATCATTCTTCTTCGTGATCATTCTCCAACTTCTTCCACTATCTCTGGTTTGGTGCTTTGCGTATTGCACAGCTTGGTTTAAATAACAACATTACTGTTATTTTTTGAACGATGATGTCGAATAAGATAAATCCTTGTTTTTAGATTGTCGGCTACAAGGGTCGGGCTGTGGTTGTCGTGTCCTGTGTTACCAAGGAACAACCCCACAGGCCACACCCCCACAACCTGGTCGGTAGGGACGGCTGTAAGAAGGGTGTATGTACTGTTGAGGTAAGTGTTTCCCTTGTTTAGTGTCAGTTTGAAAGATTCTCTGAACTAAACTAGGTGACAATCTTCAAAATAGCATTCCTGATTTAGTGTTTACATTGTTTATAATTTTTAAAGTCTTAATGAAGTTACAGATATTTTAAGGTTACTGTTAAATTACTAAACTTATAAAAATAAGAAATAAACTGTAATCTGCCATAACATTGAATTGTATTTTCAGAACCACATTTTTAAAACATAAACAAAAAAACATCTGATGGATTAATTATAAAAGGCAAAATTAAATCAATCATATGTATCAATTCTCCCCCCCAACCATAACGATAGCATTTTCCTTTGAGCTTTTCAATAGCTGAATTTGTTGAACGTGGACTAAGTAGAGGTTTTGGCCGAGGTGAGACTCTCTTAGATGTGTTTTCTTCATTTGAATGTCTTTGCTGAACCTGATTTAATTCAATGTGTTCAGTACGTGTTCGGCTAACAGTCATACTTTCTGCTTTGGCAAGCTCTATAGCCGAAGCTATGTTCACAATGTCCTGATAGGTGTGTTTCTCGCGGTCTTGGAGTAATTTAGTCCGAATATCTATGTCTTTCAATCCACGAATAAACTGTAACTTGAGAAATAAGTCTGCAACTGATTTACCGCAACCACAATTGAAGTTACAGTTAATTGTCATCTTCTTGAGAGCCACCGAGAACTCACTAACTGATTCATGTTCTTGTTGAGTCCGTGAAATAAATTTATGCTGCAAGGCCCACTGGCTTGGTTGCGGGTCAATAAAATCCTTAAGAAGCTGTACTAACTCGTCGTAATCTTTATCTAACGGGTCGTTGGGAGCACAAATATCGTTCAGTTGTTGGTGCAGTTGGGGAGTGAGAGCATGTAGCAATGTGTAAACTTTAGTTTTATCATCAGCTCTTTGATTCTTTAGTTGTAAAAACACTTCTAATCTTCTCACAAAATTTGAAATGGTTTCATCAGGGTGGTAGGGATTGAAATTTATATTCCCTGAAGTGTAGTTTGAAACCGTACAAACAGCTTCACTTGGAGATGAAGTAGATGTAATGTTTGTGTCTTTGAGATTGTGTACCATTTCTTGTAATTTTGTTGTAAGGTTTAAATACTCATCCTCCACATTACATCTGTATTCTATTTCATGTTCTAAATAGTTTTCATCTGTCAAACAATCAATGCCATTCTGAACCTGCTTGTAACGTTCCCAGTATTCAGTCACAGCCTTGATTTTTATATTTAGTTCGGTTAATGTAGGGTTACCTTCAGCAAGTCTTTTGCCCTTTGAAAATTGGCCCTTAATAATAGATCGAGCTTTTTTTTAGTTTTTGTAACTCTTCTTCTTCTTTAGTCATTTCTCCTTCTTTTTACCTCGTCGCCACTGTTAAATTACTAAACTTATAAAAATAAGAAATAAACTGTAATCTGCCATAACATTGAATTGTATTTTCAGAACCACATTTTTAAAACATAAACAAAAAAACATCTGATGGATTAATTATAAAAGGCAAAATTAAATCAATCATATGTATCAGTTACATTCTTTTATTTTAACCTTTTCTAACACTAAACTATGTAATTATAATATTCTTAACATGCCTCATGTGAACTAGATCAAAAGGATTAAAATTACTATAAGTGTTATTTATTTAATTTAATATTATTGTAGAGCGATTTAACTGTTAGCTTTTGGAATTAACGTGTTTAATTTATTACTAATAATAAATGGATTTTGCAGGTCCACTGTGAAAGTATGACCCAGAGCTTTGACCACCTCGGTATTCAATGTGTAAAGAAGAAAGATATTGAGGAGGCGTTGAAAGCACGAGAAGAAATCAGGGTAGACCCTTTCAGAAGTACGTGGTTTTACATGTAAAGTTGTATATAAAAAATAACTTTAATAATTAATTGTAAGATAAAATATATATAAATTTATAAACTTTCACCTGTGCTGTGTATGTGTGTACAAACAGATTGTAATTTATGTATGTTTGTGAATTTGAGAATACCTGTAAATAATTGTGTACTATTATGTATAAGTTTGTTAAAATTTAAACTTAATGCTATAACAAGAAATTTTAGAACTGAAAAGTCTTTATTGTTTTTAAATATTCATATTCATTTTAAATTAAAATCTTACCTTCAAGTTGGTAAAATTGCTTGTTGTAGATTAAAAGTAAAAAAATTTCCTTGCCAATTTTGCTAGTTTCAAATGACAAAGTTCAAATAAATTTAAAAAATTAAAGTCTATAATAAAATTGAAGTTCAATCACGTAAGTGAGTTTTCCAATGTCACATGTCAAAACACACGTGATAAAATTAAATAAAATTTATTGAGTTTATCAAGTTAATTTTTAGGTTAGTCAGGAGAATTAAATTTCAATTAAATAATAGTCATCATTCTATTTATTCATGTTTCGTGTTTTTATTTTGAATAAATAAATTTAAAATCTGATGTTGACAAACAAAACAAAATTAAGCCTTCGTAATTTATATTCAGATTTGTGATTAATCATCTTAGTCTAGATAATAGAGTGAACAACTTTGTAAATTTTGTAATCTTGTAATGTTTTCACAGAAAACTTGCTGAATCACTCACTCACTACACTTTTTTTAACACTTACTTAATTTTTGAAATGAATATATATGCTGAGAGATAAAGTTTCTTAATACGTAATTTTAACATTGTGTAATAGAGTTGCAATGGGAGACGGGCGTCCCACAGCAGATCTAACTCATGACTGAACTCTCTCACCTAACCCTGCATTCTCCCCTCTTTACACTTGTGTACGACTTCATGCACCAATCAGAATCAACTTCACCTTACATTGTTGTTTGTTTTAGTGATTATTTAAAATCCTTCAAGACCATTTCTTGTACAATTACTCAGTGGATTCTGTTTTTAGAAATATTTTTATTTTTTAATGTAATGTTAAGTAGCTTGCTTATTTGAATTACTCAGATTTAGTTGACTACTGTTTTAGTTTTCTTTAAAAACCCAATATACTGTTTTATTTTATCCGTTAATAATTGTTGTTTGTGTACAGTCTAAAAAGGCTTGTTCCTTTCATACTTTTAACGTCTTAAAAACAATTTTAATAAGATAACATTTCAACAAAATCAGAAAACATGATCTATGGATAACAAAATATTACAATATTTCCACCAAAATTGAAATGTGGTGTTTTTTTTTTTCAATTTGTAATAGTCTATTCAACCAAATGAGGAGTCAAGGAAGAAAGTTAATAAGCGGAAAAACCAACTATGGGATGTTGTTCGGGGTAACTGGTAGTATAAAATATTAAAAGTCCTCAACTATAGGGGTAGCATATAAGGTAAAATGGCGATGTCTCATTGCTCCCATTATCTGAGGGATAAGTAAAAGTTCAATGCTGTGGACAACCTCATTTCTATTACAACCCAAGATCCTGTAGACTGTAGTATTTCCAAGCAGTGTTGTCAAGAATTTTTCTCTTGATTTAAGAAAATTTTATCAACTTTAATTTTGTATACGTGTAAAAGTTTGGCAGGACCAATCCCTACCAAAACATAGGTGTAAAACCAAAAAACAGGAACTTCTTCAAAAGAAGGAGACCTTCTTGCATTAGCCCTAGACTGAAGGACTTTTAGTATGTCATAGTCTTAAAGAATAGGATATAAAAATTCACTTCAAATCTTTGACTCATTTCGGTATATTTTTTCTGCATCATCTATGATTATTTCGGGATGTACTAAATGTACATTATCGAACACAGTTTGGTCCCAATTAATTTAGCTTAGCTAGTTTACCTCTACAGTACCTTTATCATATGTGATATAATACATTTTTTGGGTCAATAAAAAGGTGAAAACAAAGCTATCAGATTGAATATTTGGTCATAATTTTAATAATAAATTTATGATATGAATTAGTATGAGCAGCACTTGTAATGTAACTGTTGTGACTTTCAGCGGGGTTCAGCCACAGGTCTCAGCCTGGCTCAATAGACCTCAATGCTGTCAGGCTGTGTTTCCAGGCTTTCCTTGAAGAGGAACCTGGGAAATTCAAGCGTGCTCTCATGCCTGTCATTTCAGACATTATCTACGACAAGAGTAAGTAGTTGTCAGTTGAAGAAAAATACCAGTTGAGATTAATATAGGTACAGAAATGCAAAAAAATGTTGCGGGCTCAATAATGAAATAAAAATCTTAAAAATTGTGTGGTACTGTCCCTTTTTGGCACTATCCAGTATTTTGGCTTCTTGTGTTACTATTGTATTCAAATGTTTTATTGAAGTATCTGAATGATACTCAGTTACAAAAAGCGTTAATTATGAAAGTTATTATGTTTGTAAGTTGATATTGCATTTAACCCTAGATTACTTATGTGTCGTAAAAATTACGACTCGCCGTTTCCAAAAATGCTGTATCTAGACAAATAGCGCGCCGCCCCGCCCCCCCACTCCTAGTACCTTCCTCCCGCCAGTAGACAACACCAGTCGCGGAGTGGCACGCCAACCGGTCAGTTCTATCATTACGCATTTATATCTGTCTCGTCAATTTGACGACACTTAAGTAGTAACGTAACTTTTTTCCCTGAAAGTTGTTGATTGTTTTTATCCTGTTAGATTGGTTTTATTTCGTAGTATAACGCGTTTTAGCAGTAATTATTTGTAGTTAATTTTAGTAGTTAGTTTTTTTCCAAGTTGTAAATATCAGTTTTCATACACCATGGGTGATGAAAATGACCGTGTGAGTGCACAAATAAGGAAATATTTAGAAGAGGATAGTGATCCTCACAGTGAAAATGGTGGCAGTGAACAAGAAGATATTTTTAGAGACCGATGACGTGGAAAGCACTGACGCAGACGACACGGATGCTGATGAAACTTACCAACCTCCACTACGGGACCGGAAGCGAGTTTACGTGAGTGAATCGTCTGATAGTGACATTGAGGTTCAGTCGGTTACAAGTAAAAAACGACGTAGGCCTAAAAGTTTGCCTTTACGTCAATCATCTGATAACGGCCCAGTACCTAAAAACTAATTCACTAGACCTACCTAATACTGACTCTCCAGCTACTGCAGGTAGCTCAGCTTCTCCTGATGTTTCCTCTTAATGATGACTTACTTAGGCCTATACCAAACACACATAATAAAAACTCCGAAACGTTGCCTAGCCCTGAACGACCTACACCTGACCAACCTACGCCTGGTCAACTTATGCCTGATCAACCAATTTCTGATCAACCTACGCCTGATCCACATCTGTTCATCCCCAATGCCAGACTTATCCGAGCTAAGAATGGCCATGTGTGGAACACTCGACCTCAGCCTAACAATACTCGAACACCAATGAGAAACCTCGTTTTCTCAAGACCGAGACGTTGTTGGTAATGCCCGTAACTCTATTTACCCTTGTCTTGTTTTATGGAAATTTTTGATGAACATATGTTCAATACAGTTGTCAGATATACCAACGAAGAAATTGAGCGGGTGAGTAACAACTACAATGACCCTACAATAAAATACCATTCAACCTACTAACTTAGATGAAATGAAAGCTTTTGTCGGACTCCTTGTAAAACTCTGCATGGAGCAAAGACAACCATCTTGCTGCAAGAGATATGTTCGACAGTGAATGGAGTGGCTCCAGGTACAAGTGTGTAATGACTTGCGATCGTTTTCAGTTTCTAATACTTTGTCTTAGATTTGACGACAAAGCAACGCGCAATGAGCGCAAACGCACTGACCCTTTTGCTCCAATACGAGATGTGTGGGAAGCATTTATTTTGAACTGCCGAACAAAGTATAAGCCAGGCAGCTACGTAACGATTGATGAGCAGCTCCTTGCGTTTCGTGGGAAATGTCCTTTTAGGATGTACATTCCTAACAAGCCCGCCAAATATGGGATCAAACTTATATGTTGCTGTGACAACACTACATACTACATGATTGATAGTGAACCATATTTGGGAAAGAAAACTCTCACAGGAAACCAGCTGGCAGCTGATTACTTTGTGAAAAAGTTGACAACAAGCATCCAGGGCTCCAACAGAAGTGTAACCACTGACAACTGGTTCACGAACATCAAGCTGGCAGAGGACTTGTTGCAGGATCCCTTTCAAATTTGACAACTGTTTGGGACAATCCGTCTAAAAAGAAAAAGGTGTCCCAAAGTGAGCTTGGAAATCGAAAAGAAAAGCCTGTAGAGTCATCGATGTTTCTCTTTGACCGAGAGACCACTTTGGTTTCTTACAAACCTAAACGAAACAAGGTAGTAGTACTCTTATCTACCATGCACAGTGGTCCGACACTTAATTCCAACACAAAGAAACCTGAAAATTATCCACACATACAACTCAACAAAAGGAGCAGTTGATACGCTAGACAAAATGTGTTGGAGACATGTCATGCAGTAGAAAAACCCGTCGATGGCCCCTTCTTGCATTTTTTATGGCATATTGAACATTGCCTTTGTGAACTCATATGTGATTTACTGCATGAACAATCTTCGGCTGGGAAACAAACCACTCCCAAAGAAAAGCTTACATGAAGCAGTTGTGTAAGGAGCTAACAAAACCACATATGAGATCGCGCCTTCAAATACCTCAACTGAGGAGGAACACTCGAACTGAAATTTGTGAGCTGCTTGGAATTGCAGTAGCACCACAAGCCCCAAGAGCTCAAGGAGCCAGAAAAACATGTTTTTACTATCCAGCTGCCCTCAGAAGAATGACTACTACATATTGTGTTCACTGCGGCCATCCAATATGTGGACAGCACCGGGCCGTATGCTGCTTAGACTGTGACAAATTAAGTACCCAATTGAACTGAAAACCTAATGTTTATCAATCTACCTAAACAATAAATACAAATGTAAAAATTTTTTTCCAATACCAATAAAGTAGTCTCCAACTTGTATATTTTGATATAAATGTGTGTTTAATTCAATATAACAATTTTCTTGTATACAACATTTTTTTTCAAACCCTGTATTTTGAAAATGTTTGTCAAATCTAGGTACGAAATGAATTTTTTTTCACAGGATGTGGCAATGATAAACCTTTCAAAATTTTTTCACCAAAGCTTTAAGAGTTGTAAACCAACACAGGAATATTTATATAATTAAAAAACATGTTTAAGGCCTTATATAAAAAAAATATATGTGAGGTCGTCAAAATTACGACACTTAAGTAATAATGTAACAATAAAAAGGCTTAAGTAATCTAGGGTTAAGATGGGGGTCATGTTAAAATTAGAGAGGACTGATTCTGATTTATCAGTTTATAAAGTAATTAAATATTTTTATTATATCTTTGTTTGATAATTCTTCATTTTATAATTAATCATAACATTGATTGCTTCCCACTAGATTTTTTTTTAAAATTATAAATTTACTGTGTATTTAAAGCACCTCATACTTGTAAACTCGTTGTTGGATTGTAAACATTTTAAAAACATTACAAACAAATAACAGATGTAAAGAGCAACACTTTACACTAGCAACTGGAACAGACAACAATGAACTTATTCTGTGTTGCTGCCAATTTAACATTGTTAACAACCTATTGAAACAAAATATCCCAATTTATGGGGAAACTGACATGCGCCACCCTGTATATCTATAATTTAGAATATTTTGTAGTAAATGTTATCCTGAAAACATACATATATAATAATGTATACAGTTTATATTGGTAAATTAATATTTTTGTAGCACTTCTCAACAATAATTGTACCGTCTAATGGTCATAATCCAACAATGCACAATTTTATTATCAGCTTTATGAATAAGAATAGTTTATTTATATAATCTTCTCCCACAACTCTATCTGTGCAACCAATGAATATAGTTTATACTACTTGCATATGGTGATTTTAAGGTAGCAGATTTTAAAGTTTAAAGAATTAGTATTGAGGCTACATGTGTCATTTCAATAATGATTATTTTCTTTTGTTTCTATCTTCAGTTTATATTTTATTAATGTTCTAAATAAAAATCGAAATATAACTCTAATCCTCAGAATTAATATTAAAATTTTAAAATTAATTAAACATGCAATTGACGTATGAAATCTAATATAAATAAAATTGCTGATTTGTGTTTTATGGATATGGTTTAAATAAAACATAATTAAAAACCAAAGTATAGCATTTATAGGATTATAATTCTCTTAAAAATCTGACTTTACTTAAAAAATTGTTTTAAGATTATTTAATTTTGTTATTGTTATTTATTATTTGTAAGACTAAACATGTTACATCTGAGTGAAATAAGTTTATTAAAATATTTTGGGTTAATAGATTATTTATTTCATAGCTGTAAAATTATGATTAATTTTACGAGTATGTTGTCGTTTGAAACAAAATTAAATTAAAGTTTATTTTGATAATACATTTACAATAGCTTTCTAATTTTTAAACCTATGTTAACTTTTTGTTTATATAGAAAATTAAAAAGTTTGCCAGTTTTTTTTAACAGAAGAGTGAAGAAAGAACATTGATGTTATAAGTTTGAATTATTAAAATTAATACTGATGAGAAGTTGGCAGTGAATAGTGCTGAAACATTACAGTTACCTTCTAATGTTACAGAAGCCCTGTGTGACTTGGCCATTTGCAAGCTGAGTCATTGCTCCGCTCCAGTTGCTGGGGGCATGGAGATGATCTTGCTCTGTGAGAAAGTTGCCAAAGGTAAAAATTATACAAAAATAACTATGGTTTTAAAAGAATTAACATTACTTCACTTGGTGGAAAGGTTCTTGCTGGCCTATACATAAGGGTGTGCCACCTTCTGTCTATTTTGACTGGAGATGTTGGTTCAGAGCTGGCTTCCCCTTCTTCTGAGGGGACATGACTTGAGATTACCGCCCCATATTCTTCCTCATGGACCTTGACAGCAGGCGGCCCCTACCTACAACCTTAACCATCCAGAATATCCTGTCACTCCAGAAACATTGCAAAGGTCCTTAAAAAAAGGACTAGGCAATTTCTAAACTTCTGGTCCCAAATTAACAAATAAAAAAAGATTAAAAACTACTTGGTGTTCAGTTCTAAAATTACTTAGTTTTTTAACCTATTGAACATAGTTTTTCAGTCAATATTGAATAGTTCAAATTTCTAACAGTAACATTACATGAGTGTTACGTAGCGATGTATAAAACCTTTGAGAAATAGATCTGAGAATTAAACTAATTAACACTAAAACTGTTTTATTAATTATAAATTACTACTTTTTTAATGAAAATAAATTAATATGGTATTTGTGTACAATTTTTTGTTTTTTACTGGATTATAGGTACGTTATTTTTATTGTAAGTCAGAATGTTGGGTTTGTTTTGATTTTTTAGGTCTTAAAAAAATAAACATATTTATCACAAATATTTTTATACTTCTTTTAAAGTCTTATGTATTCTTTTTAATATAGTGAAAATTTGAAGAGAAGGTATTTTAATATAGTGAAAATTTGAAGAGAAGGTATTTAAAATAAAAATAGATCAAATCCTTGTAAAAATCTCTGCATGTTGCAATAGAATGGCTCAGTACTTTTCACACAGAAATTGTTAAAAAATTATAAATTACCACACAAAAAGGGTTACATTGCTAGACATTTTGCTGCTGTCTTTGTTATTCTGTCAGCACAGCCTGTATTTATCTCATGTGATTCTCAGTACTACCTTTGTTTGTATTAGTTACAAAGGGGATACATGCATACGTACATGACGTGCTGAGGTTCAGATGATTATTTCAGTTAGTTCTGAGGTCTGACATGTAATTTTGATTGTTACTGTTAAAATATTTGCTAGGTGACCTGTCAGTCTGAAGACGGCAGTCACTTTTGCCGTGCCTCAATTTACATCATTGCTTGAGTGCAGGGTTTAAGCTGAGATGAAAATTTTCTTAGCAAAAGTGCTGGAAGCTCTTCAGACTTTTTAGCAAAAATAAGTGTCCTGTAGCAATTATTAATGGCATTGGTGTTTTGCGGAGATTCCAATAATACTTATTGAAAAGCAGTCTGAAGTTCTCTATTACTTTATCCTCCAGAACCAATATTTACATTAATAAATATACTGTTTTTAAAATATTAAGATTACAAAACAGTTATTAAAAACAGTATAGTTAAAAAAATTTATTTTAAATTTATTGTAAAAATGCACAGAAAAATTAAAACGTCTTCTCTCAGTATGAAATACAAAATTTAATTAAATAATAAGGTTATTTTTAATAAAACAAGTTACTTTTAACATCAGTTTATCTTTAAAATTAAAAATATATACTCACAAAAATTCAAAACCATTTGAATACATACTACTAGTGATTTTTTTTTAATTAGATAACTTCTATAATGTTTGCCAAAAATGTTTAAAAGGATTTGAATTTCAACTTGATCTTATGGGATAAAACTCAAGGACTTTTACTTCAGCTGGGTTTCAAGCTAAGTTCCAAGACTCAATACTTACTTAAATTGGCTTAGCATCATTAGACTAATCGGGTTAATACCATATGAGATACCAGTTATGTGTAGTCAATATACTTTTTTAAAGGAGATTATGAATGTGTTTAGGTTATGTGTTGTAGTTTTACTGGTTGACCTGAACAGAAAAGATCTTACCGGAAATTCATTAATTACAGATTTTTCATTAACACATGGAAAATACCTAAAGGTTGCCCACATTATTAGTTCATTACCTTCTAACATTGAAAGTTGGATGATTGTACATGTATTGAGAATGGATGATGATATGGTAATGACATTGGGACATATTAACATTGGAGGGTACTTAGCTACTCAGCCATACTGTGTGTTAAATGGTTAGTGTTTACTGGAGCTTACACACTAAATACGTTCATTATGTTCTAAGCAAGGTAACCAACATAAAAAAATGATGCTGTAATGTAGTTGTTACACATGGGTTAACAAGAGTTGTGTTTGCTGTAGAGGATATTTCGGTGCGGCTGTATGAAGAGAGGAATGGTCAAGTATTGTGGGAAGGAATGGGTGACTTCACTCCCACACAGGTCCATAAGCAGGTGGCCATCACATTCAAGACTCCTCGGTACAGAACTCTTCAGGTCGGTAGCTTCATATTGTACACACAATATTTTTACTTTTACCTTTCATCTGTATAGGGCCTTATTCAGTTGTAGTGTTAAAAGTATAGTTCTCGTAGTTCTTATCTGTATGTTTTGTCTAAAATTTATCACTGCAAATGCACTATTGGAAATTTCTTGTCAGTTTTTATTTATTTTTTCTATATGTTAAAAACATTTAGTGTATTTAAAATATGGACTTTTGATTTATTTTTTCAGTATATTATTAAAATATATCAGGAAAACTTACTAATTTACTATATTATAACGGGAGATTTTAAGAAATCAGTCAAATTGGTTTGAATTGAACTCATATTTCAACCGAAGAAATAGAAAACTGTGTTACTAATTAATTTCTCTGATTTTTTTCATTTTTATTTATAAAGTTGCAACGCTTTGGAAAATTCTGGAATTTCCAGGAAGATTGCTAACCGTGGAAAATTCAGAAAAATCAGGGAATTAAAAAAACACCTCTGAAATTTAGTAAATTTGTTGCCACCAAATTCCTTTTGTTAAGTTTAAAGATGGAAGGATCTTTGAATGTCTTGGTTAAAAGTATGTGTTGAAGTAAAATCTTAAATCTCAATCAACCGAATCTTCAACAAAAATTCAGACTTAGACTTGATAGATGGGACTCGACAATTGAATCTGTGTAGATACGCCATAGACTTGACAATTGAATCTGTGTAGATACGCCATAATTAATTATCGGTTGATCGGCAGTACACAAATTACTGATTAGTAAAACATGTTGTTTTTGTTTAAAAAACTGTAAATAAATAAACTAATTAAAAAATTATTGTATATTTGGAAATAATATTTTGCTTGTAGTTAATATTTTCTATATTTACGCTCTGGCATCACTTGTTTAAAGCTAGATAAAACATTTGAATTATTGCTTAAATTTATTCTTTCGATCATTCAAAATTAAATGTTTTATAATTTACAGGTAGAAGATCCTGTCCAAGTGTTTATCCAGTTGCGGAGGCCGTCGGACGGAGAGACAAGTGATTCGCTACCGTTCCAGCTGACTCCATTAGACTCAGGTAGGCCAGCCTTCTGGTCTCTGCGGCGCTACAAGGCCGACTATCGTACCTTCTCCAATATCCTGTCAGCCGACGTCAGACTATTGACGAAGGTTGACAACCCTCCCGACCCTGCTCCTTCTTTGACCCTGCAGGATACCAACAACAACACACCTGAGGCCGTCAGTGACAGCTACAGCTTCTTGGATAAATCTAAAAAGAGTGGCGAGGTTGTATTACAAACTGTAGAAACACATCAAAATCCAGCTCAGTTTTTGCCAGAGGCACAGGTGGATCCTCTAATTGAAAATTACCCTGTAGAATTGAATCCTGAACAGGATAAAAAGTTTGATGATGTGATAGATTTAGTCGATGAACCAGTGGAGGAAGGTTTTGATGATTTAATTGACCAAGTAAATGATTTTGACGATATGATGAACACTGATGATTTGGACACTGATATCTCCCCGCCTAACGATGGAATTTACACTAGTTTTCAAATGGCAATGAGAAATCCATTTGAGTTCACTGAATATAATACTTCGGGGTATGAAGATGTCGTTCCACCACGACCTTCTGCTGCTAAGCCAATTATTAAACCCGAACTACCTGTTTCTCAGAATGATTCTCTTACAGATGATGTTTTACCACCCCTTCCTCCCAAGAGGGTCAGAAAGTCTCCTCCTAGTAAAAACCTACCTCCGGTGCCTGAAGGCAAGAAATTGAACATATTTCAGAAACTGTTCTCTTCTAAACGGAAAGATAAATCTCGTAAGAACAGTATCAGCTCAACAGGGAGCAGAAAGTCGTTGGTAGAAGAGAAGTCGGTGGTGGAACCTGAGGCTGATGATGTAACTTTGACCGAAGCCGAACATTACGCTTTATACACTGCATTTGCACCACATGCCACTGCCTCAGAATTTGATGAAACTTCATTCTACTATAGTCCGGTTGAAGGTCAAACCCAAATTGTCAAGTGAACTGGCTATTTTATACTTGTGTAAAGAGCAGTTGTCATTGAATTATCCACTACACTGAAATTCAAGGCTAAATGTTTTAAATTTAGATAAACATTCAGTGTAAAAATAAGCAATGTTTTCTAAAAAAAGTATGTCTTTTCCCCTAATCTTTAGTATTTTAAGTTGACTCTTCCCTGATTTTTAGATGGTAAAATAGTATTGTCTCTTTTGTAAGTCATAGGTTGTTTTGTTGAAGTATTTTTTTGTAGATATGAGATATTAGTTGGTAACGAATGTTGAAAAACCAGTGCTGAAATATTCGGTTACACATTAATATTCCTTTAAACAAAATGTTACTTGAGTAATAATAGAGTAAATCAAACCAACTTCATAAAATTACCCAATATATTGATCTTAACCTACACAAATGTCTGAGTATATATAGTGGTGGTGAGTGAATCCAGAATTTTCCAATCTTAAAAAACTGATTCTCAAATTTTAAATTTTAGCCTGACTATGATTTAAGCAAAGTCATCACTATTCTGAAACTTTTGGAGATTGTCCGATAATATATAAAAATATCTAAGAATACCGCTATATTTAAAGGGTTTTGCAGAGGTTCAGAAATAGCTATATATTAAGAACCAAGTCATCTATGCCTTACCTTCAACTTTAATTTCATAATTTATAATATGGGCTTCCAGAATATATGCCTTTAATCTATAAACAGGGGATTTGTATCAGTTATAAATAGTCCTTTAACATTTTGGGCGGTGTGGTCACATCGCTGCCGACTATAGCTGTTGCTGCTATGATGTGGCTATTGTCACTACTGGTTTTGGTTTGATTTACATTTTATTTGAAAAAAATAAAAAAGTACATTTGTATAATATGGCAACATATAAAAATGTTTGTTTATTGCAACAGATGTAGAGAAGGATCAGATGTTTTTCATATACGTAAAACTGGGATCAGTGTTTTGGTGCGAGGTGTAGAGAAAGGGGATTAAAAGGTCAACAGCCACCATTGGACTATTTTGGTGTGCACTGCTCTAGTTAGTACACACCTTACATTATAAATCCATTTCAAGGTGTAAAACACAGGATCAAGTGTTTGATTATATTCAGTTTTTATTCTGAGGTGATTTTGATTAAATGTATTAACTTGTGTTGTTAATGCCAGAAAGTAAACCAAGAGACACTGCTTCTTGCTAGAGTATGATGGACTATATTAATAGTGTGTTAGTTCATGTATACTGTATTAGGTTAGTGTAGTACCGTTTAATGTATGATACAGTTAACGCAACAGAATTAACCCTTTGGAGGACCAATGTACAATATAGTTTTCAACCATATACTATTGGAAAAGACCACTGGACAACGATAGTGCTCATTTTTGTTTCTTGTTGAAAACAAGTAGATTTGTACAAACACTTGGTAAAATTTGATGGAATGTATTTGCATTTTATCTGATCTTGATATTATTCTTGATCCTGATTTAAATATTAGGGGACATAATAGTTATTGAATTTGCCGCTAGATTGTAGGGCAAGTCAATTTTACTGCCTTCTGCCGTCTGCTAATGTGCAAACAAAACATCTGGGGATTACTGACCAATAACACCTGTTCCTTTGTTTTGTTACTTTAAAAATATATCTTCCCACATTAAAAATATTGTTAGTTATCATGTTATAAAGAAGCAAATTTAGAAACAGAAAAAATGATACTTCAAGCATTTGTTTTGTATATTCAATTCTTAATGGAAAAAAACATTCATCCAGGTGTTATACTTAAATGTCAATAGACAATTTACTTAGAAACATTTTAGTAAAAGCATTATCAAGGTATACCTTTCATAACTCATGTTATAAACTATTTTGTAGATCTGCAAATTGTTCATTTTGGGCATGATCTTTTTTGCTTATATTCAGTAAAACTTAATAATGTAAAAATTCAAGTGACATTAAACAATAGACATTTTTATGGTCCTCAAATGGTTAATTGTCAAAAATATCAGTTGTTATAGGATAATTTAAAAGCTATAAATATACAGATGAAATATTACTTATGTATTATGTATAGTGCATACATACAGTGTCATACCACTGTACATTTTTGTATTGGTACCTTCATCAGAGGTGAAATTCTATTAGTTACCAATTTCAAAGCATCCTAAAACCTACAATAAGTAAGTAGTTACTGTATGTTTTAATTCAGGTCAATGTTATTGGATGTTCAAAAAGAGTATATAATTTGTTTTCATTTTAATGGTTATTTACCTTAATTTGAGGGTACTAGAAAAATCACAGTATAAAAAGGAATTAGGAAGGATTTGTTGATTGAAGAAGTTTGTTTTGTTTATTCAAACATAATTTATTCTTGTTAAGAGTAACTGCTGTTAGTTATATTTACATTTTGAATAAAATTATTATTTTCTTTCAATTTGAACAGTTCTTAGTGGAAAGTTGCTTGGAATTAACATTGTTAAGTTTGATACATTTTAGTTAAAGGAGTCATTTACAGTTGTTGTGTGTTAAATAAGTATTGCTGTGATACATGCTTCCTATGTAAGTATATTTCGGTTGGTCTAGTGTGTGTATTTTGATTTTTTAACTAACAAACATTGTAATTTATGTGTGTTTTTTTATAAAGTTTTGCACAAAATAGTAGCTTTTCCAAGTGCCATAAAACAGGGAACAAGCTTATCTGAAGAAATAATTATGTAACTGCTTAATTTTTGTTCAAATGTAGCTGTTGATAGTTGTTAGTTTTTTATATATAAAAACGCATGGAAGCCAAATTTAATTTGATTAGCATGGAGAATGATGATTTAGTTTAATACACACTTTTTTGGGTTTTTAGCTTTCATTTATTTGTTGTTATATTATTATATTGTTATTTTTGCTTCTTATTTATTTTGTTGTTATTCTTTTTAATATTTTGTTGTATTTTATTTATTTTTGAAAACCTGCAGTTTAACTAGCTAAAGAAAATCAAGGACAAGTATTAAGAAAAGAGACTTAAGTTTTGTTCAGATGATTATTTGTTGATTGTATTAAAACCTATTACTCTTATAAAAGTTGAGTCTTTTTTATATTTTTCTTAATATTTTAATAATAAAAATAATTCATAGCTATGTAAACAAACAGTTTATTTTCTTTGTATTTGTTGAAAAAACTTCTCCACTGTATTTTCCCTGTTTAAACTTAAACTTTTGTGCGGTTAAGGAAAATAAAGTTTTTTATTTAATTCTTTTGCATCAATATAAAACTCTTTACTGCTTTACATAAAATTCAAATATACAATACTCTAGTTTTGTTCTGTTAAAATCATTCCCAATCCATTCAAAGATATTCGTTTTACAGTCATTTTACTAGTCGTGTAAACTTTTCAAATTCAGATTATATAAATTTTGTTAGGCCTAATGTTCCTATATGTTAGTAGGCCCTGTTAGACTGCAGGTTATGTAGCCTAGCCAGTTTTGTTGCACTAACTGCATGCTGGATATGTTGTGTAGGTGCTGCGTCAGGAGAATTGGCCCGCAAGAAGGCCAAGCACAGTTATGACGTGAAGCAGGATACTATGCGTGAGTACTACATCCTGCCACATAGTTGGTGTCCTTGGGAGCGCTTGGTTGTGGGAACAGGTTGCAATAGTGCTTTGTGTTAATTGGGATTTTTGAAAATGTATTTTTATAAATTGAGGCAGTCCAAAACAATGAAAATAATATTTCTCCTTACATTATTCATGTTTTCCTCTTTTAAGAGGAGTCGGAACGTCTAACTTTGAGGTTTCTTTTCTCAAAATCTAGGAAAGATATCATTCTGATCTATTTTTGTTTTAAAGTGACGGGTGCTAAAACTAAAAAGTGAATGTGACTGCATATATACATACCTTTAATGCATCCAAGCTCCATAAGAAGGTTTATCTTAGTTCTCCTGCTCCTCATACATGTCGTCTTGCTTCCTTTTTGCTAAAGACCTTTTCTGTCTGCATTTCTCTTCAATTTTTTTTAACAGTCTTCTGCTTTTTTTTATTTTGAGCTCATCACATTTTTCGTCCTTTCAACACATTAGTTACCAGGAGTTATACTTAATTGGGTCAAAACTAATATGCCCCTCATTGTATGTCCCAATAGCGCTATAAATGCTGAGTTCTAGGGTATTTTTTTAAGAATGAAGGTGGTTTTCGGCAGACCAGATCACACGGTTTAAAGATTCGCTGGCATTTTGGTGCCCCATGTAAGAATCTTTTTAGAAGCACTGTTATAGACGAAGCACTGTTACAGACAGACCTCTAAAAATAGATTTGATTTGTTCATGGCAAGGCATGGGAAGTGCAAGTGATTTCAATATTTTCACTGGCTTTGTTATATTTACACCAAGTTTCTGAACCATTTGGACATAGGCTATGAGCTGGTTTGGAGTTAAAGGAGGCAAGAGAAAAGTACTTGGCCCAGACAGGCTTTTTCATTCCTTCTAGGCTGCTCATATTTCTGCGTATAGCCAGACCATAGTACTTTTGTATTTCATTTATACCCACTTCAGTGAGGTGTCTATGACCATCAATCTATATTTGCCATCAGATATTTTAGTTTTAGCCATTTTTCTTTTTAGATTGTGAAGGCAAGTCCTCATACCCTTTTGTACCTGATCCACACACTGTAATTTCTCTATAGAGTAATCTGGGCCATAGGAGGTTAGATAAGCTGCACTGTCACCGTCACCAAGCAGATATTTGTACCTTATTGCAAACATGCCCTGAGGTGTCCTAAACATGTCGGTTATCCCTTTTACATAATTCCTCCACTTTCCTCAGTGTAGTTGGTCAAGTGATTATCATCATGGTTATTTGGTTATTTACTAGCCTATCTTTACATCTGCAATGTTTTGTTAGGATCATAGCATCAATAAATTTACTTGTGATACTATCACAAATATATCAGAAAATGGTATACATCCAGGAGATTTATGCTCGCTGGGACTAAACTTTCATACGCTTACATTCACAAAATGTGTCATAATTTTGTGCCCAATAAATTACGTGCACGTTACTTTATGTGTCCGATTAAAGTAAAATTAGTCTTAAATTAAAGCTAATGAAACAATTAATGAAAATGTCTTAAAAACAAAAATTGAATTTTTGATCCGACTCCCCTTAAAAAATTATGCTCGGTTTAGTTCCTGAACAAGTATAATTTCAAAAATCAACGTGGTTAAAATTTTTAAGATCGTCTTTAATGAGTGAGAAAAAAATTTGTATAAATAACATTTGTCAATCTCAGTTACTCTTCAGTTAGTTACTTGGATGGAAATGAGGTAAGTTCTTCAGAAAGATCTCAGCTCATAATCGGACTGAGGGCCATTCTCCAGTGCAGTAAGTATAGAAGGAGACTTGACTTACAGTTTGGAGATTAATCAAGTGTTGATAAGTGTATATGGTAGTTTTTTTATTGTTTTATGTAGTCATAATTTGTCATAATTTCTTTTTTGTTCCGTGTAGCAATATTCTAATTATATTTTGATCTTTAATAGTTACCAATTTCAATTATATTCATGTGTTTAAATATATATCAAATGTATATATATATATATATATATATATATATATATACACATTGATACATGTGTATGTGAGTATATGTAAATTAACAAGTTTGTTAACGTTTCTATAAACTTCTATTGTTTGAATTTACTTTTAGTCAAACTAATTGCTTTCTGATCATTATGTTATATTTTATTGTTAAAGTAAAAACTACTTTGATTTATCTTATACAATTTTACATGTAAGAAAAAAGACTTTCAACTGAGTGTCTTTCTTTAAATTCAAAGAAATTTACAAATGTTTAATACTGAAGTTGATCTTTTGTAATTTGTTATTTACTATACTACTTATACTTCCAAAGTTACAATTAAATTTTCAATGTTAGAATTTATAAGGATGGTAATATACAAAGATTAGGGAAGATCTTGTCTTTGAGAGGTTGATAAGGTGAAATCAAAGCATCTATAATTCAACGATAAGAAAACCATTACTATGTGATTTCAGAAAATATAATCATAGAAATGAATTCCTACTCATATCAAAGCATTAAAAATAATATGGACCATGTTTTGTTTCTACTAACAGTGTATTACTCAAAGTTTTACAACGAGTTCCTGATGTTTTAAAGATCAACATTTCAAAGGATCATGCCTGTAACTAAACCAGATTCTATATTGTCCTTCTGAGATTCGGATATTCAGAATGCTAGCTGATAGATTATCAGCAATAACCATATCATGTCCCCTGTACCAGTGTCAATAGTGTGAAGTAAAGCAAATTAAAAAAGTATTTTTTGAATTAGTAATAATAAATAGTGTTTTGACAGTCTTTTTTAATCTGTCATTCCACAGTCTACATAGTCAATATTACTGTCTGTATTTAGCATGAATGAAAATCTGGTTTATTGCCTAGGATATACGATTGAGGTTATCATTAAATGATTTGTAAATTGAGCAATACTGTATACAACATCATATAGTTATTAAAATCATAAATTTAGTTATAAGTTCTGGATATTCACTATGTTGTATAATTTACCAGAGTAGGCAAAGTTTATGGTATGACTTTTTATTTAGTGTTTTATTATATTTAATAAATTATTTTTTATAAGTCAACACAATTGTTACGAACATCTCGTATTGTTTTATTGCTTAAAATCAACTTTTCAAGTAATGATATTATTCTTCTCTTCAGATGAAATACCTTAAAGAACACAATTTAAGTTTTTGCTAAAGAATTAAACCTCTGCTATGTTTAAAATCAGTATTATGATGTCAAATAATATTTATAACAATCCTGAAAGTGAATCTCTTTCTTTTATGTAGTTATAATTTTCTGGCAATTTGTTAGTGTTTGTATTAACCCTTTTAGTGCTAAGGCGTTTAATCAGATTATTCTTTGAGAAGTGTCAGCCCCTAAGCAGTTTACAGCAGTTTTATACACTATAATATAAAAATACAATCCTAAAACATATTTCCGTCAAACAAAATAACTGACAGCACACAAAATACGCACACTATATTGTTTGAAAAGTACTGATAACAGCCAGCACAAAGCAGACGCTTCCACAGAAAGTCTACTTTACAAACTATGGCATTAACTACTATGTTTGATTGTTACACAGAGTAATATTAAGTTAAAATCAACTAATAACTGTAGTCGAAGACCTTGGCTATCAGAAAAATTAATCGGAAACTAATGGTTACTATATAAATTACCGACCAGCGCACTCGGTGCATGCTGGCACTAAAAGGGTTGAAATTAAAAGCAAATTTGACTATGCAACGAAATAGTTGTGAACAACAACATTACAGAGTGTTGAATTGTTTACACTGGTAGTGGTCGTGTACTTAACAAGAGTTTGGATTTTGTTTGATTGGAATTAATTGCTTCGGGTAGATTAGTATGAATATGTTCCTCTTTCATGTTTGTATTTATTTTGTTCGTAAATATTTAAGTTTTGCATATTCTTAGTATATTTTGCATAGTCATGTATAAATACTGCATTGTACTTTTATAACGTAACATTTTTATCATTCAGAATTTATACAAAATATGGTTGTACTTAATTAAAAATTGCAAAATAAACTTGATACTAATTTGTTTTACTTATTCATTCATTTCCTAGATATGGTGCCAGTGAAATATGTGGAGCAAATAAAATAATCTGTTAAAGACTTTGTATGGTATTTTTCTAATTTTTGACATAATATTTTTTAACCCTCCTGACCTCAATTTGATTTCCTGAGCGACAGAAACGCTCAAATACAAAATAATTGAATCAAAAAATAAGATTCTATATATAAAATCTAATAGACGTAATTTTGCAGTTTGCATAAAGCGTTTACATTACCTATCAGTTTGAAAAATCCTTGCAAATTGGCCAAAATGGGTTTACTAGTGCAGAAATTACTATACAACCAGTTAGAGGGTTAAAAATTACAGGCATAATAACATGTTAATAGTTTTAACATTTTGCTCTTTTATAATGCTTTGGTCCAAGTTTTACATCGCAGCAGATGTAATTAGTATTTAAAATCTGACCTTATAAGTAACAGCAAATAAATTTGTCTTTATGATACAAGAGCATATTATAGTGGAAATAACTCATTCACTATTAGAAGAGACTGGCTTCATTTTAAGCAATACCGGGAAGAGAAGATCAATTTTGAGGGTATGTAGTGTGAAGATATTTATCCTTCTTTATTGTGCTTGTTGTGTGAGTTTGTCCATGTCTGCTTTTCTGCGGTGTTTTTAGTTAAACAGATTTAAAATTTAGACGTATTTGCCTGAAATTGTTTCTCACAAATTAATATGAAAAATTTCTAATTTAAGAACAGCATGAGATCTTGTGTGGAAATTTTTGTGTACATTAATCATGAGTGTATAAGTTGCATAATTCTATATCATCTTTTAAGTACAGTATAATTTTGTAAAATGTTACAATTGATTGTCTTAATTTTTATGTTACTTTTGCAGCCTTAGTGTAACCCTGAGATTTTTGCATGATTAAATTGAGTTTGAAAATCAAACTAAACAAAGCTAAAGTTAAATTTGTTTAACACTATTTGTTTTGAGTTTTAATTTTGGACTTATTTCTTAGTATTATTATTTGCTTTTGTAGGGAGCTTTATCTTTTAATTCTTTACCATAGATCTGTGACATATAAATGTTGATTTCTCATAATAAAATTACTGATTGAAATGTGCCTTTTTATGTGTTTATACTTGCATATATAGGGTGATCTTTTAAAGGTCTCCTACCATTGGAATTTTTTAGACGTATTATGATACAATAATTTGTAAGTAAATAACCTTACCAATGTTTTTCTCTATTGATAAAAATATATATGTTTTTATCAATTAAAAAAATTCTCCATTTTCCAATATGAATGTTGGTCAACTGTGGAAATTTTTAACATTTGCAAATGTCAATAATAACAATGGTTTTAATTAATAACATTAAACTATTTGTCTAAAATTATTCCATTAGGTGATAAAATTCTGAGATGGATTAAAGGAACGAAAAAAATTAAACCCATGTTTTTTTTTAGTTTGAACAGGCCCAATTTAGGCCTCCACACCATGCCTTTAATTTAGACCACTACTGAGTTTTACAGTTTTAGCTTGTGAAGAGAAATAAAGTTATACAGGATAAAACAAATGTGTTGTATTACTTGTTGATATTTCTTTAGTGCATATTAAGCAAATACTTATTTCAATTGTACTTGCTGTTATCGTTTATTGTCCAAGCCAAAATATTGTGATAATGAGTATAATTTAATTTTTAGAGTGATTTTTCCTGAATGTGATGAATATAATATGAATATTTTAAAATAAATATGATCTTACCATTATTATATTTTTTAACACAAAAGGCAATACTGGTTTCGATTTATGATACTAGTAAAATATAGTTGATCACATTTTAAAATTTAACATTATAGAAATGTTTTACTATTAAATATCCCAAAATATATCATAAAAGTTAAATTCATGTGATATTTAAGGAAGTACTACATCTCTTAAAAATAAACTCTTTGAGTTTAAATCATTAAACCTAAGGGTAATAAAGAATGTTTGTCCTCAGGTGTAGCAAGATCTCAGATTTCACCAGGACTCAGAGTCAAGAAAGAACCTGGAGGTAAAGTATTATTGTGTAACTATGAGATCAGCCCTTAATTTGTTTATTATATTTTGCCTTGTGTACTAGACAGCCCCATCATAGACCAGGAAAACCCCTCCTATCATATCTTCATAATGCTTACTTTCAATATCTGGAAACACAAGCCCCATCATATTTATGGTTTCCAATATTCTCACACGTAGATGCCATTTGATACTAGCTGTTTCAAGACCTTGCCTTGATCACATAGTCACCTTGTTAGAACAGATCAGCATATTTTCATGGTGCTGAAGGTACTCCACATGTGCAATCATCTTCTTCATAATAGCCTGACTTAACGAGGTTTGTTCTGCGCTTTGAAACGCCAATTTCCAACCCAATTAGTGACTTTTATGTAAGAGGGTGTCCACATTTGGCCAAATTTGGGCTGAACAGCAGATGACTGAAAACTTGCAGTCCAAAACTATCCTGAAGCTCTTGGGCCATGTGTGTTCTTGGTGAGTGTTCCCCGACGCTTGTAACTTGAGTACTTTTAAAATAAAAAAAAATGAATCAACTACCATGCACTTATATTTTTTGTGAATTTTGAAAGTATTATCAATGTATTAAAATTCACTTTTGTTTATTTTAGTACAATTTGAATGATGTTGTAAAGCTGAATCCAGGAGAAATATTTTACTCTTTTAATCTGTTTTAAATATGCATTTGAAATATTTTTATTAATCTAGTTTTTTCTTGACTTGACAAAAGATACTGTGATTTTGGTGAGTATACACTACTAAACTAACCAACATGATATTTCTAGAAACACGTATGTTGTAAAACAACAAATTAAAATGTTAATGTTTAATTAACTTGATCCTTGAACTGGCAGGTTGTTTTGCCCTAATTTGGCAATTGTTTTTGGTACATACTATTTTTATAATTTTACTAATTTAATACAACAAACCTTTTTTCACTGTTATTCTACCTATGTTTGGTATTATCTTGTTCTCAATGAACTAGACAACAAATGTGATTATGTATAATTAAAATCATAAAATAAATATTTAATATTTTTTAAGTCAAAATTAAAAGTTGTGATAAAATAAAACAGGTGAGGTGTATCTAGGGAATATAGTTGTGTGAATAAACCGTGAAGTTCTCTTGTGGTAAAGGCCTTTGATAGGACTAATGGAAAGATGACAGAAGTTGATATTGTTAAATAAATAATAAATTTGTTATGTATATAATGAAGTATACTGTTCTGAAGCCTTACATAAAAATAGTGTCAAATTTTATTGATGGAAAGTGAAAAAATGTATTTAAATATTTTTCCTGGACTAAAATAAAAACTAATCTGAATTTTCCTTAGTTTTTCAGACTTGTCACAATAATAATTTTGAGACATCGCTGTAGTTTAGTTGCCTATTTTCTTATTTATAGCCATAAAATATGACTATTAATACCTAACTGCCTAATGAAACTAATGTTTGGTCTTGCTACCAATCTGTAACTAACCTTCTAATATAAACATAAAAAACATTTATAGCACTTCACTACTTATGAAAACACATTCTTCAACATTAATTGAAACTTTTTTAACTCATTGGCCTACTAGTATTTCCAGCCTCTCAACTCCACAGTAAATCCAATTAATTTGGCCCAAAATGGAGAATTTTACTTAAAATTCCATTACTCTAGTTGTACTGTTTAGATTTTAATAAAACTTGGGATATTTAATAAAAGCATCCTAAACTATATTTTTCACAAAAAAAAAAAATTAAAAAGTTAATGTTAATTTTTTTTAATTATGTTAATTTGTGTTAATTTTAGGTTAATTACTAAATAAACACTTTTTATTTTTTACTGACAATTATTTATTATTACAATGTTTTTAAGTATACAAATACTGTCGACTTAAAAATAGTAAGTTAATGTTAATTTTGGTTAATTTTAAGTTAATTTAAAAATAAAAATCCTTTTTTGGAAATTTCGTAGACAAATTTATTTTGTTTTATTGTTTTATATATTTTATAGCTGATTCCAAGAAAATATCATATAATTTTTAATTTCAGTATTTGTAAATTTTTAATTTTGGGTTAATTTTGTGTTAATTTCTACATAAATTGTTTAGGCCTAGGTCCATCTCTTCAAAATCAATATCTGAGAGGGCATTGTCAGACTCACCGTCGCTGAATTCTTCATCACCATCAATCCTCCACTCTTCTTCCACATGATTAGAACCGATTTCAACATCAGATTCACTTAAAATAAATCCGTCATTGTCAATATAACGATCAATTTCACTACTACGTAAAGCTCCATGTCGCGCCATTGTACACACGCTTAGTTTGTTTACTCGAGTCAGCTGTTTACTTGTTCCGATCGTCTGTTTATGTTCCCCTTCCCCAACTGCAGTGTTGCCAAGCTGTAAAGTTAAATTATTCAATTCCCATTATTGCATAGAACACAGAAACGAAGTTAGGACTGAATGGTGCTGACATCTTGTCAATAGAAATAGGCGAACTACTTGGTGGCGAGATGGTTTCGTCAAAGTATTTTACCGTGCATAGCGCTAGCGGCGAGATGGTCTCGTCGAAGTAGGCTAATGGATTAATGAATAATAAGCACTAATCAATGCATTATTGCCTTAGAAAGTTAAAATTAACTATAACGCTATCACAATACTCGACCAAATAGACAGCTAAGCGCTACTAAGTGAATTACTCATCATTACTTTTTGTAATGTAAATCCGTGACATCACAGTTGACCTAGAGAAAGAAACAATGTTCAGCATTTCTTCCTGATTCTAGTGGTGTACAAACAAGTTTGATAATCACCCGAATACATACAGGGTGGCGCAGAGAAACGGGAAATTTTGAAGTTGTTGTAGGTACACCTGCAAGTCTCGTAGGAGTGGGGGATGGAAGTCATGATGCCTAGTAGTAACGGTCATTTAGTTGAGATGGAGCAGTGGAGTGGTGCGGAGCGTGCCGTTGCCGTGAGAGCGTATTACAATAGCGATAGTATAACAGCTGCACAACGAGTGTTCTGACGCCATTATGATATTCCTCCCCGCGGTTGAGTTTCTTCTTCACATGCCATATCATCATGGGTTCGGAATTTTGAAGACTGGTTCGGTCTTAAAGAAAAAACCTCCTGGGCGTATAGTGACTGTTCGAACCCCAGATGCATGCAAATGTTGATGCAGTGCGAGTCACAGTGGAAAGGAGTCCGCGTCGTTCTGTACGAAAAATCGCCTCATCATCAAAACATCGAGCATCGGAGTGGGTAAAGAATATTGAATGGCCTGCAGTTTCATCTTTACAAGCTTCAGATTTTTCAAGCTCTAAAACCAAATGACGATGAATTACACTTACAATTTTGTGAACAGCTACTGACTAAAATCAATGAGGACGCAAGTTTCCTTGAAAATCTTTGGATGTCTGATGAGGCCCACTTTCATTTAAATGGGAATGTCAATAAGCAGAACATGCGTTAATGGGCTCGCAGAAATGCCGGTGGACTTCATCAATGTCCGTTACATGGCCTTAAAGTTACTGTACGGTGTGTAGTGTCTTGTCGAGGGATAATTACTTCTTTGAGGATGGTAATGGTTCCATTGTAACTGTCACATCTGAGCGTTACATTCATATCCTGGAGACATTTTTTGCGCCAGGGCTTTATGCTTTTCCAGATATTGTCATTCAGCAAACCTGGTTTCAACAGGATGGAGCCACCTCGCACACTGCCAATCTGTCAATGGCAGCACTGAGGTGTTTGTTTGGGGAGCGCATCAATTCAAGGAACGCTAACGTCACTTGGCCTCCACGGTCTCCAGACCTCTCAGTATACGGCTTCTTTCTATGAGGACATCTAAAGAGCGTAGTGTACCGGACTAGGTCAAGAAATCTTCTTGAACTCAAGACTCAAATTGAAGAACACGTCGCCAACATCCCAGAGAACACATTGCGTCGCACAATGATAAGTTTTCGAAATCGATTGAATGAATGTGTTAGGAGCAATGGACAGCACTTAACTGATGTCATTTTTAAAAGGTGACTTTAGATTTATTGTTATTTCCAACATTTCTCATAAAATTTCCACTCTTGCCTAACACATTTTAAGCATTAAAAAGCTGTTTGTACAATTCATTGGTTTATTATGATTATTTCAAAATTTCCCGTTTCTCTGCGCCACCCTGTACTATAATGAGTGACGAGAGTAAGTAATACAAATCAACGGAACCTCCATTGATACCAGATGAGAAATGGCTAATCAACCGAAGATCCATTGATTGTCAGTTAAAGGGTTAAAAGTCTATTTCAACAAATTAATTCTGTGGTTTACCAACTAGTTCCATACACAATTGTTTTATTTAATTACAAAGCTTATGAGTGAGTGTTAGTTACCTATCGGCTGCTAATCTGAGGTTCTGCTTTAACATGAGCGTAAAGTTCAAAACTACGCTATAAATAGAAACTTGTTTCAAATCCATAAACGTCTCACTTCAGGAACTTAGATTTTAGTGTATCAACCATCCACTAAGATACACTAAAATCTTAAGTTTCTGAAATAAAACATTCATGGTTTCAACATTATGGATTTGAGATGAATTCCTATTTATATCAGTTTAAAACTGTATCACCATGTTAAAAAATGCACAGAATCATTATTATATAGTGTTTATGTACTAGATTTAGATATGTTGTTTCTTGTTACTACTGAATAATATTAGAGTTTTATCAAGCTTTAACTTAATAGAGATTTGTAACTTTTCAGTTTGAAAAATGTTGCAGAAACCAGTCCAAACACGTATGCGGTGTATCAATCATCCCCCTACAATGCTATTGGCTACAACTATGAGGGTGATGGACTGCTGTATGCATCCACCAGTGTCCCTCCATCATACTCTCCAAGGGCTGTGCCTGCCAACCCCTCGGAAGCAATGAGCCCTAGACTGAGCACCTTCAGTCCACCTCTGGGTCAGACCACCCTCAGTCCACCTTTGGTCCAGACTACCTTCACCCCGCCTGTGGCCCAGACCACCTTCAGTCCACCTGTGGCCCAGACCACCTTCAGTCCACCTGTGGCCCAGACCACCTTCAGTCCACCTCTGGCTCAGGCCACCATGGACAGAGTTTCCCCTCACCCTCCATACACCCTGGCGGTGGCGGCGGGCACGTACATGCAGACGGACCACCTCTCCAATGGGACTTTCCTTGACATATCGGACTCGATCCGAATGATTACCTCAGACCCAATGGCAAACCTGTCAGTCAATTCGAGAGACTTTGGCATCGACGAGGGCAATCTGTCAGAGAACCTCATAAATAATCTCAGTCTGAACAGTAACGTGAATCATTTAGCGGGTGGTTCTATGCAGGAGAACATGACAGACAGTTTAACTAAGTTAGCCAACAACGCACTTGACGAATTTACCAAGTGAGACAGTGTGTTCTAAATAGTGTATGTAATTTTTGTACATATTGTAAATAGTTTAAAATATCATCATGGCTGTGATAGCCATGATAGCCTGTGATAGCCGACATTCACACACCAATTGTGTGAATGTCGAATGTCGATTTCTACTTGTGTGACATAATATTGTAATTTGTGTTTTATGTATATAACGGTTTTAATATACTATTGTATACAAACGAATCTTTTATACAAGCCTATAGTTAGTTTACTCTACTGTGTCATAGTTATTAGATGATTCTTGTATATTCTGCACATATCGTGGTTTACAAGAAGTGTTATTAATTACTATATGTTATTTAGCACACTTGATCTCAAAACTGAACTTTGGGAACATAAGAATAAATACGTACACATATCTGAAGGTGATTATTGGTTAGAATAAACCATATGAATTTTATTGATTTATAATAGTTTTGAATTCTTACATTTTGGCAAATCTTTCAAAACGAACTGAATAATATGAAGCTTCTAATGAAGTTAATGTTATATTTTGTTTTGTAATGTAATTTAAATTGATTACAAATTTTTATCTGTTTTTGTATTTACTTTCCTAGCTAATAAAAACATCATATGGAACAAGCACATTGTTAACATTATAGTTCTTTTTAATAATAAGAGAACGGCCACAGATGCATTAGTAATTCTTAAAACATATGGAATAAGCATATTGTTAACATTATAGTTTTTTTATCATTTTATTTTTTGTTTTTAATAATAGAAAACTGCCACAGATGCATCAGTAATTCTTAAAACTGTAGTGCAAAGATTTGAGATCTGTTATCAGGCTTTTTCAAACAAAAAAATATTGTTATCCTTTGCTGATTTGTTGAATTTATTATTATATTTTAAATTTAATGTTAGTATGTAAAGACGTAATTATAATTGAACTCTTTATTTGAAGATTTCAACATAACATCACCAATGCAATTGACCATTACTGTATTTTCATGGTATTTTTTTCAGTCTTATGTTTGCTATCTTTAGAATTAATGGTTTTGAGTAAATATTTTTTGTTTTTGTTTATCAAATTTATCCTCTAAATCTTCAAATGGCTTAAGTATGACAAAAGGGGCACAATTATACGGATTTGGGTTATTCAAAGTAGATTATTAGTTTGAGACAGTCCTGTATGTAATATTATGATTTTAGCTTATTATTTGCTAGGAATTGATTACATTTTAAAACTAAAAATTACAACGGATCCTTGCTTTAAACACGTACATGTATGCATGATGGCGTTATCCATAATTATCCATATTTGTATATGGATTTGTATATTTTTGTATCCATAATTTTAATATCCAAATTAAGCTTGGTCTTTTCAATACGGATGCTTGCTTTAGGCTTGTACATGTGTGCGTAATGTTGCTACTGACTTTTTAGATATCAATACCAACCGGAAACAAGTTTTTAATGGCACTCTGCTTTATCCGTAATTCCAGTATCCAAATTAGGCTTTGTCCCCTTCAAAATGGATTCTTAATTTAGTCATGTACATGTGTGCGTAATGTTGCTGCTGACTTTTTAGATACCAATACCAACCGGAAACAAGTTTTAATGGCACTCTGCTTTATCCGTAATTCCAGTATCCAAATTAGGCTTTGTCCCCTTCAAAATGGATTCTTAATTTAGTCATGTACATGTGTGCGTAATGTTGCTACTGACTTTTTAGATATCAATACCAACCGGAAACAAGTTTTTAATGGCACTCTGCTTTATCCGTAATTCCAGTATCCAAATTAGGCTTTGTCCCCTTCAAAATGGATTCTTAATTTAGTCATGTACATGTATACGTAATGTTGCTGCTGACTTTTTAGATACCAATACCAACCGGAAACAAGTTTTAATGACACTCTGCTTTATCCATAATTTCAATATCCAAATTAGGGTTAGTTCCATCAAATTCGGATAATCGTATTCCTTGTGTACTGTCCATTAAAATGGTTGAAATTTTAATTTCACATTTTTCGTTTATTACAAGTTTTTATAAATCCGCCCTTATAATTCCTCATGGTGTTATTATTCATTAAATTGTTATTACTTATTAGTTCCATCATTTACCTAATGTAGCATGTTCAATGTTTTTGGTAATATATATATATATATATATATATATATATATATATATATATTGGATGTTAATAATCTTCCAATATATCAATTTATGTATTAAGTTCTCACAAAGAGTAAATTTTCAAATTTCATATAAGAATACTCTAAAAATAACCGTAGTGTAACGTACATTGGATACTGAAATTCAATTATGAATCTTAAAAGTAACTTAATCTCAAAATGATTTATAATATTTAAATTTCACAGAAAATGTGTTGTATTAGTTTTGAAAAAATAATTTTGAATTTATATGTTCATTATTTTAAGTATTTTGGTTTGGTTTAGTAGCATTAAAACAATTCAAACCATTATTTTTATATTGTTATTGTAAAATTAAATATATATTGAATTGTACCTTCTCTGAATCTAACTTGAATGTTAACTCATAAATTAAGAGATGAATTGGAACTAAATAAAAGTGCATGAGACATTATTTAATTATTAGCATAATCAGATACATGCCAAACATATTTTAATTAATTCTTGTCATATGTTGTATTGAAGCCCCCTGCTTTTTGCATGAGAAATCTTTTATATTAATGTTGTTGGTCAAATTTGACAGCATTAATACTTTAATCATATTATAATTTATTTGAATTATGATTTAATTAAATCATAATAATAATTTTTTATTAAGTTTTTATTATTTGACTAATTATCTATTTGGTGAAAATTGTGTTTTTTTTTTTATTAAAAAAATTGTTATGGTAATTTTTAGCTTTATGTTGAGTTTACTAAATAACTATTTGGAAAAATATTGTGGATATTGTTTAATACTTTAAATCCATCATCATAAAGTCATTAGAAGAAACATCAATTTATAACCTTTTATATTTATTGTTTTTCCTAGTCTGTAAATTGAATGCAATTACAGTTCATTTGATACTTCCAATAAATAATACTAAATATAGCATTACTGACTTGTGATGTCTCTTCACACAAATATTATTTAAGTTCAGCAATGTCTTGTCTACATTCTGTACTAAATAAGAAATGTTGTATCAACAATAGTTAATATTTTAGGATATTACAAAAGACATATAATATAAAGTGGCTGTAAAGTTGTAAACTGTAATATTTTAGTGCAATACAGGTCATGTTTTCTACGTTATCATAAACATAATAAATGTTGATGAGTATTAGTCATTTTAGATACTGTTGATTTTGTCTTTATAAAGGTTAATTTTAATAAAATGTTAAATAAATAATTATGTTTTACAAGAGGTGTCTTTTTTACTTCCATTGTGTCTTCACCATTGGCGTACATGTTAGAAAGAAATTTGCAATGTATATGAGATAATAGTTAATATGAACTAAGCACACAATATAAACCATGAAATTTATGAGATTTATTTCATAATGTATGATTTAAAATAAGGGCTTGGTGTTTAATTTTCTTTGGTTAAAATCAAAGAGCCAGTAAAATCGGCTCTTAACATTTGGTTTGTTAAAAATACCCAAAATCTTGATGTTTTGCTCTTTTAAAACGGTTTTTCCTAGGACAATAGGGGGTTCACTTTATTAACAAAAGGCTTTTAGGTAATCAACTATGTATGTAATTCTTATGAAGTATTTATATTTTTTAAAGCTATTTTTGCCTGAAAATTAATCCTTTGCAACCCACTAATAAAACCATTAATTTTCTTATAACCCAAGACAAGTAAAAAATTTTTGTTTCTTTAAGTTCAAAGCTAACTTTTATTATAACTAAATAATTAAACTAAGGTAAAAGCAAAACAAGTATAAAACAGGGCATTTTACTTAAAATTATCGTATTTATTGATAAAAATAAAAAAAACATATTTACAAAAATGTTTATTTGAAATACATTTTAGTTTCATTGTAAAAGTTAATTACATTTTACTATAAATATTTCAAACTAGTAACAACACTACCACACAATGAAGAATAATAACAAGATACGTAGTAGACGTGCACGCTTGTGTCAACCGAGAAAGCAGTAATACATGCCACGGATATGTTTGGTTATGGCCCTGTAGGAAACGTACAAATGAGCAGGTGGTCGCACTCAAAGGGCGGTCGCCTCCCCCTGCTGCAGAGTGAAGATCATTTACAAATACTTCCTTGGCAACCGCGATAATCATGGTGCATGGTTCGTGCACACAGCATTTCGATGGCCTTTTGAAACTCTCCAAGAGACATAATCTATAATATTGGATATAACTGTATTTGGCATTTTGGTCAAAGTCTACAATTTTAATATATCTGTGGGAAGGGTTAATATAATATAACATCAAAATATCTTGTTTTATAAAGGACTGTACAAAAATAAATATGCAGTGTTTTTAATTGGTATTGCAGTACAATTTTGAATCTTTTTCCAAATGGTTTAGCCATGCACTGTTTTAAACTTTTTCTCCCCTGATCGACATAGGCATTCCGAGAGTAAAGTTAAAATTGAGATATTTTGTATTCATTTTATAAACAATTGAAAAACAAAATAAATAGAAAGTCCCTGGCCATGTTTTGTAGAGTTTATTTTTGTAAAAATAACAACAAATGAGGCGTAGTATCAAAACACTTCCAATCCAATTTTGTTTAAAGAAATTGAAGTTTCTATCATTTGTTGAAACATGCTGTATTTTGAAAATATTATTTAGTTTCTAAACCTGCCAAATCCTATTGTAAAGTATTGTTAAAAGTGGGGCTTAGTATAAAAATTTACCAAGTCATGTTTTATTTGTTACGAACTGTTACATCCAAGTCAGCCAATATGAGTGTTCAGGTAAGTCACATGACTTCCCATGATGCTCTGCTTTTTACTTCACTCTCAGCCATCATTTGGTTAGCGAAGTGAAGTGATTAAAAGACAACTTGACATATTTCTATTTTAAAAACTTGCTAGTGGAAGATGCCGTAGGAACTAATCTTACTCATTCCGAGAAAGTCACAAAGAAGAAAACTTCCAACAAATAGGAATGGAAGTGCAAGATCTGGAATCTCAGCAAAATTCAGTTTTCCCCTATTCTTTTCTGATTATAATTTATATCACTCTTTACAGTTATTTTATTTATAGCTAGATTGTATTTAAAATCTCTTTCAAGCATCAGGTAATAGGCAAGTTTCACGTAATGCTAAATTCAGATGTTGTTTTCAAAAGCCACTAGATCCAAGTTTCTCACATTATTTTTTTTTATAACTTAGATTAGATTATTGTCAAATTACTCTTGCTTTGTCACTATACCAGGGCAAAATTCTAAAAAATTTTACTAAAAATTATATTTATCTAGACAAGGCATTGTTTGTGAAAAATTTTACAGTTTTGGCAAAAAATGTATTGTCAGGAGGCTCAAAAACCCTGAGGTCTGTGTCCTTCTCATCCATTCAGTTATTACATTCACTCTCTGAGTCTGATTCACCATCACTAACCCATACCAATAATTGATTTGCTAAAACATTTCAATACAATCCTACAGAGAATTCTATTAAACAATAATGGAACTAAGAATTCACACAGGAACAGACATGAAATGAAGTGAAAAAGGCTTTTATTATAGAAACGAAGTTAGTGCCTCCCTTCCATTTAACCTTTCAGAGAAGAAGGAGATACTGAAAGTCTTTGGGAAATAACCAAAACTACTTGAATGGCAATCACTACTTGTGAAACAAATTTTTCAATAATTTACTTGAAGAACAAATAAGATAATACAAACAGGACATATGCATCAAAATGGTATATTTTGTAAGTGGCACAGTTTTGTAACATTGATGTAAATGTAATATTACATTAGAAACCATTAAGTGGTTAAACTGAGTGCAGGCAAGAATTTCAACCTACACTGCACATAAATATTGCTCAAAATCATATGATTACCTACAACCTTCAACATCATATTAAGATCTGTGAATGTGTGAAACAAAAAATTCACATACAAAATTACAATAAAAATACTGTATAAATAACCTGTCATGAAGTACAGTACGTATAATATATCAAAAGTGTAACTACTTCACTATTAAGCAGTGGAAAACCGTTGGCATAAATTTTGAGAACAAAATGAAAAAGTCCAAAGCACATTGATACATTGTTGCTTATAACCTAATAAATTATTTTGTTTACTTGGTTCTTAATTTTGCATCAGAATTTTATTTTATAAAATTTATTAAATCAGAATTAGGACTACGCATTGAGTTTTGTTGTAGTAAACTGTAGTTGTGTTTAGTGGATGTAAACTAATGAAGTCATGTTGAATGAATAGTACATTTTTATGACCTTTATTTATTTATTAAACCCAAAACTGATTTTGTAGGTTTAAAGTTAACTAGAGACAAATTCATAAAACACTAGTAGTTGTATTTTTCTTGGTTTTTCAGTAAAAGTTTAAATTATAGACTCAAAACTAGTGCTTCTAGCCAGTTTGGATTCAATTGATAAAATTCCAAATTGATCAACCTTAGAGCAAGGGTAGACTTATGTGGATTTGCTAGGTCCTCCCAACCCCATAAAGTTTAGCTTTTATATTTTCACTCATCCGCCGATCAGAATAATTTCCTCTGTTTCATTACATAATTTTTTTTGTCACCATTGACTTTAAATAAATAATAAAAACTCTTTTTAGACCTTCAAAGTGATCAAACAATCTCTTAACAGTGTGTGAGTTGGAGGAAGATTTGGACATACCACAACCATTGTTGCAGAAGTTTTGTACGAGAATTTGCATTTGAAACGAGTGGTTATGAAATTCATTCAAAATTTATTCCTGAAGATCACAAGCATTAAAATTTAAAAAATAATAATTCTAAAATGAAAATTGGATGTATTTCGAGTGCAATTTTAGTGAGTGTGAACACACTCAAAGTTATTATTCAAAGTTGTTTACCAAGATAAGAAAACAAAAATGTCTTTATACTTTAAAAATAGGTTGTTAAGGAGAGTCAGAAAAGTACACATAATAATAATAATATATAAATATTTTATTTGCTTACTAAATTGGTATAAACATACAGTAATGACAAACATTGGTGGAAGTATGGACTAGACTAATTAATTGCTATACTGACTGAATTAAATGGAGCCATTTTCAAACATAAAATCTTAAATGTATTGGTATGGTACACAAACATATTCCACAACCTTCAAAGTGACTATATTACATAACTGAGTGTAAAATATGGCAGGCACTATGATTGAAAGTTTAACCTATGATTTTGGTCTAGTTGCTTTTTTGTGGTGTGTGGACTAAAACTAGTAATTAATTCGGTTTGAAATGTTAAGATTTCATATATGATATAAAAATTTAACCAAGTTATTGCCTCGGTATTTTTACTGTTATATTGACACATTATCTGCCAGGATAAATTGGAACTACTGGCAAATAGTGCGATGAAGTCTAAGATTGTACAGAGTCTATGATAGCACTGCAGACTAGGCCAATGGGTTAATTTAATAAATCAGTCATATGTTGCTTAAACTACGGTTCTTGTTACTCATTCGCTACCAGAAGTTACAGTAGGGTGATATGAGATTTATAATATTAACACTTTGTTGGTTAGTAGACAATGTGTTCTGTAGGAACAAAACACTACTGTTTAAGTAATTCCAGTGGCGTGCGGTGGGTAAAATATTAGGTGATACAGCCATGTTGCTTGATATTTTGGCTTTGTGGTCAATAAAAATTAAAGGGAGACAAGGCGCTGGGGAGTCTGCACTAAAAAGTGGGTAAGGGATTTAACCACGAACAATTTTGATAAAATCAACTCCTAAAAACCGTTTCATAAACAACCTTTTAAGTTTAATTTTAAATTGAGTGCCGATTCTTTTACAGGAGTGCCTGTTTTAAAAGATTTTGTTTTAAACCATATTTTGGTCCATTAACCGTTAGCGCTCATATAAATGCATCTAAATGACTCAGATCAGGGTTTTTATATGTTACTACATAAACTTTTGGGAATTAAACTTGCAAATCCCTACAAGAGGACAAAATATAACAAGAAACACCTAAAACGCTAAATCACTCATAAATCCACAAATGGTAAATCGATTAGGCTGCCAGTTCTTGTTAAAGGTAACTCGAGGGCTACAGGTTTAAATATTATGTAGGCATTATTACATCTTATGGATGATATTAATAGAATACTAATACTGAATAATTGGTAACAAGTACAGTTCCACAATATTAATGCACTGTATATTTTTTAAATGTACTTGATTCAAATTTAAATATAGAAAAGACACTTACGGAAAAATGTTAGTGACAATACTGAAAATAGATATTATCACTAGAAATGAAATGAAAATCAGTTTTTTTTCATTTCAAAGTAGATATTATCACTAGAAACAGATGTTTAGAGAAGATTAAATTAATTTAACATGTTTCTTTATTAACATGTTAATAAGCTTGTGCATTACCGATATGGAATTAGGTACAACTAAGAAGAAATGTAACGAATCAGTTTCATTGTTAAAAAGTTATTTAAATAACAGAAATCTTCTACTCAATGATAATAAAACTACTTTTATACAGTTTACTTGCAACAATGTTGAATCAAACAAAATTAATATGAAAAACCTGGATAAAGAAACTAAATTTTTAGGGCTACATTTAGATAATACACTTAATTGGAACATTCATGTACAAAAAATATGTAACAAAATAAGTTCAGGAATTTTTGCACTAAGAAGGCTAGCACCTTTTTGTAATAAACAAACCTTGAAATCGGTGTACTATGCCATGGTTCATTCACATATCGCATACGGGATTGAAGTGTATGGGGCAACAAGTGCTATAAACCTGAATAAAATTTTACGCCTACAAAAGGAGGCAATTAGGTTGATTCTAAAACTCAAAAAAGATGAGTCATGTAAGTTATATTTTAAAGAGCTCGAGTTTATGACTGTATACAGCCTCTATATTATATAGAACAGTATTATATGTAAAAAATAATGAGACTAAATTACCACGACGACTACATATTCATGATTATAATACTAGAAACAAAAATAACTTTGTAATAAAACAACATAATAAAGAAAAATTTAAGCAAAGCCCAACTTATATGGGAATCAAGTTTATGGGGAACCTGCCAGGTAGCATCAGGAATGAAAACAATAGTGTTAGATTCAAAAATAAATTAAAACAGTTTTTGATGGATTTATCATGTTATAACTTTGAAGAGTTTTACTCCCAGAGCCATGTATTTTGATTTTCATTTCTGAAGTCTAGTGGAATTAATTATAATTTGGTAATAAAAACGATTTAAATAATATTAAACCTATTTTCAACTATGTTAAGATTTTGAAAATAATTTACATTAAAAGGATTGTATATATGTGCAACTAATATAACATCACCTTGAATTTATTTATTAAGAATGACGCATTCATGTACATTTTATGTATGTCTTGAATAAAGATATTATTGATTGATTGAGCTTTAAAACTGGAGTAGACAGAGAAATACGCAGAGTCTAAAGATCAGGCATACTCGGCCATGTTTGGCAATCAACAGAAGCTAGTATCCTCTCGTAATTATTTTAATGTGCATTCTCCCACCACCACGTCTTGAGCACTTTGTGCTCATAACTCCCATTCAATGTTGCCAAGATCGTTTCACTAGATGTCAACTGGAATTATCTGACTTGTACAGAGAGTAGTGATACATTTCTACTATAATTTCGTCATGCATATGTTTTATAAGTAACATATTCCTTAATACAAGTGATTTATTTATTTGAAATACTGCGCAAAAATATTTGAGATAACCTGTTTAATTTACTGAAGCATTTCTTCATCCCACCGCTCGCCACTGGGCACTTAACAAGAACGGAAGTAAAAGATGTGATAATGTATGCTGTGATGTCTATGTTACTTGCACAGCCAATTAACTAACATCCCTGATGTGGTTACGTAGTTTAACACAAAATTTGTTCACACCACATTTTGTAATCAATAAAGACTTCCTTTTCATAACTGACCTACTAATATTCTTTTAACTGTGTAAACGAAAAGCATTTAATAAAAGCAACACTAATACTTAAGATTGCAACTGTCAAGTATTTGTGTCAAGTAGACTTTTGAAAAATTTGGACACACTTGGAGTGCATATCTTGTAGTTATACATGGCTCATGTTACAACATTAAACACATAATTACAATTTTCTGGTTACTTTGTAACATACAGTGAGATGTTAGTACAACAATTTACTACTAGAATTCGTGCAATTTGTTTAAACAGCTTGTTGTCAAAGCAAAGTTGTTTGCTTTTTTCAATCATCTGGCCACTTCATATAATGTTGCATGTTTTAAACATACTAAAATAAATTTAAAAGTATTGTGAATCAATAGATGATTTTCAATAGTCAAATGTGCAAATTAGATATTTTGAAAGTGTTCATTTTATTTTACTTGTAATAAAAACCCCACATCAATAAAAAAAGCTACTTTCTAAACCATATGCTTAAAAATTGTTGTTAATCCTAAATTTAAAATAATTTTACATTATAAGTGGAAGAAAACAAAAAGTATTTTTCACATATATTTTATTTTTTTTTTTTTAATAGCTAAAAACACTCATTATTCCATACAAGATTATATTATTCAGAGGAAGACTTCTTTAAAGGCTAATTATTTTGATATTTTAATTTTTAGATTTGATTAATTTTATTAAAGAACAATCAACCCATCAATTAAAAATTGTTCCAGTTGTTTCTCTTGAGTCATTTTCATTTTCTAGAATTGTTGCAGACAGTTGATTTAACCCTTTGAGCACCAATGTCCGATTGATTTGGATCGCGACGTTCAAGCTAAAACTGTCAGCATCCAATTGATCAGTCATTTAGGAAAAACTAATTTTTAACTTTATTTACAAGCTTAGTTTATTTTAACTAGTTTGGTTTTGTTTTGAAAGAAATAAGGACTACCTTTATCACTTTTACAGTTGGTATCACGAATAATACAGCTGTTTGTTTTTAGTTATTTTACTCTTCTTTCATACTTCACATTTATTTCTTGTCAATCTACGAAGTTGTTTGTTTCTCAACTTTTGATCTCACACCATGTCGGCCAGACACATGGCAGGTCTGTGGTGTGTGCAGTAGTCGATTGTGCAACTTCCCGACTACAACATTAGTCGCTGCCAAGATCAAGTAGCCAAATTTAAATTTAGGAGTGTTATTCGTTTCCTGCAAGCAGAAGAGAACAGTGCAGCTGAAATCCATCAGAGAATTTGCTATATTTACGGACATTCTTTTCTTGTTATTATAGAAAAGAAAACATGAGTGATGGTGTAGGTAAATGGTTCAGCACCATCCATTCTCTTGTCATACAAATCCATCCACTTCTGCTGCACTTTCCCTTCTGCTTGTGGGAAACGAATAACACACTTAAATTTACATTTGTCACGAGAATCAATAGAGGTGGCCACATTTAAGTGACTGCAGCTCAGCCCAAACTGACACTTGAACTCGGCAGTGACATACAGGTATGTAGTAGTGGGGGCAGATGTTCAATCGGCTACTGAGCTCATGGCGTGAGATTGGAGGTTAAAATAACAAACGGACCTAATTTTTTTTTCAAAAATATTCTGTAATTTTGTACTGAATATAACTTGTAACCACTTTATGAATTAAAAATATATCCAACGGATAAACATTTTTTGCACAGATTTTTGGGACTAAAGTGATTATTTTATGTACATTTCTTTATTTTATAGTAATTACCACATAGTTATAAAAAATGTTACATACATAATGCATTTTTAATTAACGATAATCGATAGCCAATCTAAAAAGCAACAAAAAAAGAGAAATAATTCGATTTACATAAAAACTTAGGGCATAACAGAGCGAAACGTAAAGTGTACAATTAGACCTTGTCGGTTTTGGGTAGTACCGGACTCTCGAGCGCTGGTGAACAAAGGGTTAAACACAGCAACAACATAAATCTACTGATAAGTCATTTTGCAATAAGTTGTTGAAATTATTTTTATTAGTAACAAAAATGCTATGAAAATATTTTTACTAAGCTGTAACAAACCCATCATTTCTTTTATCAGTATAAAATTTTAATTTTATAAACATATAGAAATGCCTAATACTAACACTGGTATCTAAAACATTTTACACATGTTTAGTAGGCATAAAACAAATTCTAATTATTTAAAATTAAATTTGTGTAAAAGAAACAAAATTATGTTAGTATGTCTTGATTTTCTAAAAAAATATTTAAACTATTTCACTATTTTCAGTTTGGTTATTAATACATATGTTTTGATTGGATGATTAAAATATATACATAACAGTTTTACAAAAATCTTAAAAACGATTAGAATAATTATCAAGAGAAGAAAAATGGCTGCAGATTCTCCAGTAGATTGACTTAAATTTAGTTTCACCTTTCAAGTTTGACTGAAACATAACAAAGTGCAACTTGGATAGTTCAAAGGTCAAGTGACCAATAAAAAAACTCAAATTATCCTACATTTTCAACTAATGCGGACTTTTTTACTTATACAGGGATGTCCAGGGCCAGAGAGAAAAGTGTGGACTATACAAATTTTAAATTAACAATGTTTAAACTATCCAAGTTTAACTACAGTTGTCTGAAGCTAATTTATTCCTAAAGTTCTTTTATTGTTGCTTCATGTGATGTTTTACAAGTGACTACATATATCCTTTAGAATATGTTGTCTTACAATACTCAAACTTATAAAATCTTAACAAGATTTCATCTTAAGACTTGACTAGCAACAACTGAGATTTTTGCACACTAAATCTGTAAATAAAACTTAGGTGCAACATTTTTTAGCGCTTTTTTTTTTTTATTTGTACATTTTTGCTTTTTATGTACAAATAACACAAAATTATATTATATTTTTGCATTTTATGTTATATTATTATCAGTCATGTATAATGCAAGCATGTGTTTGAAAATACAGTATACTATTACTACAATAATGTGAAGTTAATTGTGATGTTTGCAAAATCAATTTTTTTAATCATTAACTTTGTTTATATAACAATTTGGAGTTTACCAAAACTAAATGTTTGAAATTTTCTATAACAAATTAGCATTTTATTCCTATACAGCCACTACTTGTATAGTAATGTCCATTACTGATCAGGACTGTTTACCAGTTTTAATAAGCAAACACTAGGCATATTTACAGTAATAATTATAAAAATGGCACAAACACTAGATCATCTTAAAGTACAAAATAGATAATAACTATTTAAAAATTTTATTTTAATACATAACAGTCTACAATTTATTATAGCAACTAATAAAAATGTCTCGCATAAATATTTTATTCTGATACTGAATAAGAAATTAGTGTAATTTATAAAATTAGTATTACTATTCATTCAGTAATATTAATTTTATGAGCACTCTCAATATATAGTTAAAATTGAAAATTACTAGCTATTATGTATGATATAAGCAAGGCATTTAAAATCCTTATATAAATAACTCATAGCTGCAAAAATTAAAAACTTAATCTAAAACATTAGTCAGGATAGGGTTTAATCCTTTGAGGTAAAGTATGCACTGGATAGCTAAGGAATTGGATTCAGCTTACTGTATATAAAATAACTGCATCACAGTGTAATTTTTAATCCAGTGTTTCCCAAAATTTTTGACCCAACGCTCCCTTTACGTCTGTACTACTATCCACAGCACCCCACTCCTTCAGCTTTTCTCAATAGAGTCAATGAAGAATAACAATAAAGTATTGTGACTTTACAATCCACATAATAATTAGTTCATATTGGTAAAATATTTGCCTGTACGCCTATTGTATATTCACCATCATACAAATATCAAGTAAAAACAGTGTTTTTAATTAATTATGTAAAACTATGTACTATTTCTGATTTTAAAGAACACTATTATTATATTATTGTTAGACTTGGAGTAGTACATGTAAATATTTGGAGGGAAGTAAGTAAAGTACAAAGCATTAACATGTCAAATGTTGTAATAATTCAATGATTGTTTCTTAAAGATTACAGTTAAGCTAGTCAGATTATATCTACTCAAATTTTTCACAGTTTGTAATATTCGTTAAAGCCATTCAGACATATTTGCTAAATTGCCTATGTGCAAAAGGATGAGATTTTTTCCTTTATACATCAAAATTTGAACTGATGTTCGATACAACACACACTTCTTTTAAAGTTTTTAAGTTTGGTCTGTATTTTGATTTGATGACTGCCACAGCTGAGAAGTCCACTTCAAAAAGGTAGAAAGTAGCAAAGGGTATCAACACAAGCAAGGCTTTTCTGGCAATTTGTGGGTTCACTTTTTTGACGTAACACCACAACTCTCACAAATAAATGGTTTTTAATTCAGTCTCTAAGGAAGCATCTGGTTGGAATTCAACCAGTTGTTCACTCTCTTCAAAGTTTAGATGCATTTCTTTGTTAAATGGATTTGATACCCAAATTATAGAGTTGACATTGTTGATAGGGAGATGAAAATCAAAATTTACTCAGTATGGAAAGATCTTTCTTCAATAAACTGTTCCAAGGCAGAAAATCTAGTGTTAATCTTACCTTTAGCCATAATAGCCTTCCACAAATCGAGTTTCTTTCTTTTAAAAAACCTTTCACTTTGTCTGACAGGTTTAAGATACTTGTGTTCTTTTCTTGCAATAACGTACTTAATATGTTCAACCTTTCAAACAATTAAGAGAAAAGCTATCTTTGACAGAAAGTTCTTATCAATAAATTTATCAACAATGACATGGTTTTTATCCTTCAGGTAAGCATATATTTTGTGTCAGCTCAAACACTCTAGAAAGGGGGTTACCAAGACAACCAACAAGATCTACTGTAGAATAAAACATGAGTGGTCAGATCCCATGTCCTTGTACATTTGTTCAAAAACAATCTTACTTTTTATGAGTTTTTTTACCGTAGTTGATTGCTCCGATAATAATTTTGGCTAATGTTTCTCTATTGATCACGCAATGAGTCCAAATCACCATGGTCGCTTTCACTGGAATGTAGCTTGAAGTTCCCTTTTCGACTCACTATTGAACTGCCACTATCAGTAGACTACATATTGCAACATATTTTTGCCAGTCAATGTCGTGCTTATTGGCTTGAGAAGTGATGTGTAGTGTCAAGGCAACATGCTCTAAGAAATAGTGGTAAGTGCGCCTTCAAGTCTTTCACTACAACGCTATTCAAGCGATGACATAGCAATCTCTTTTGTTTATGCTTAATTGTTTTAATATAAAAGAAATTTTATGTAATTTGTGGAGCTATATTAATGATAATTAAATCATTCGATATGATATTATAATTTAGTTTAGCGTAAAGGTAATAATAAAATAATGTATATTTTAAACTTTTCACAAGAAATGTATGTCTATTGTCACACTGTCACTCTACCGCGGCTCCCCTGGTAGGACTTTGAGTTGCACCAGGACACTTTGGGAAGTACTGCTTTAATCCTTTCTACTCACAGAATCAACCGGGACTTTTCCGCAATGAACTTGATATCTGCTGTTGAGACAAATAGGTGCCAACATCAACACTTAAGTTTTAGCTATCATATTTCCTAATAAATATTGTATAATTAATTTAGTAATTTTCAGATAAAATTAAATACTTTTATTGATAACTACACATAAACAGCGCCACAAACGATGATATTTGAACGTTTTTGCATATTTTATTAAAAATATGGAGATAAAAAAAAATCTTTCCCTACACTCGTTACATGAATGATATAAAAATAGTATTCATCATACTGATAGGGGTAAAGGTAAAAACAAACATTGCATCATAAAACTGGGATAAGCAAACAAAAACATCAACAACTTATCTACAAATCTAATACAAAGGCAACAGATTATATGACAAGACACCATTGCAAAACATAACTAACTTGTACACAACTAGTCTAATGTCCTTGGCCTGAAAGACAAGTTCTCAGTTTGTTACAAATGTGTACACGCAAAATTATGAGCAAATTACTATAAAGTTATCAATTAATTCTTGTGATGTAACTGGAATAAATCTATACAAAAAATACAAATTATAAAATATAAATACTTAAACTACTGGTATATAAATTCTTAATGTGATGGAGGCATATTTTTTGTTAATAAGAGAAATTAAAGATATTAGGAGACCTTGTAGTCGCTATAAAGTTACCAATACTTTTACTACGAAAAACTGATCAAAGAGCCGAAATTATTGTAATTGAAATGTGATATTTTTATATTTTTAAATATTATGCAATATAATATATTAAAAACAGGTGGTTTAAACCAAAAGTAGGCTCAATAACATCGAAAATAACATCAATGGTTTTTTGAGCCGTTTTGAATTTTGATTCCATAAGCGTATATGGCAATTACATTCTGCCACCCTCAGCAGTTATAAGTCTGTATTAGCACTTTTCTGTTCAAAGAAACAAAATTCTTTTGACAATTGCCACTGCTCACTTTTTTTGTTAGTGATACAAGAAATTGTTTTGAGATCTACAATCTGATCTTTTCCTCTGGTGGGTAACTAACCTAACACATAACTAAAATCTATATAAAAAAATAAACAAATCATACCGCAGTGTTGTGATACACATAAATTGTATTCACTGCACATTACTAAAAAAAATGGAATCTTACACAACACCACAGCTTATTGTCAGATTCTTTGGTGTAAGTAAAAAACCATGGTAAACACAGTAAGATAAGACTGATAATATACAACAATAAACGTGGCTAAATGGGTCTTCTTGGCAGGAAAATACATACTAAAATAATTTAAAATTATATTTATGAACACTCAATGTAAAAAAACAAATACACTGATAATAAAAACCAATTTTGTGTGAAGAAAGCACAAACTGAAAATAATGGAGAACAAAGAACATTTTACAGATTCAGCGTTTCTCCACACTCAGAACATTGAACATCAGATTAAAATTCAATAATAAACTACAATGCCTCCTTGATTTTGGAGAAAAAAGTTTAGTGGCAGAACTATAGACCAAGTTTTCAAACCTTATACAAAATTGCTTAGTTTACTTACAACAATAAGATGAACACAAATGTATCACATGGTATCAATGTCGCATTACTGAAAACTAAAGTATATACAAATAACTGGCACAAATAAAACACTACACGTAAAACTATTCTTAATTATGATTCAGACTTTTAAAGGTAATTTTAGGAAATAATTAGGTGACATTTTCAACAGACTTTCACAACATTGGTATTGGTTCACTTAAATGTTTCGCTTTGGTTAATGCTATAGAAATACGAATAACATTGGCAAGAAAACAGGCACAAGCAGTATATTAGAATTAGCTTGCACTATTGAGGAGTGAAACATATTATTTGCACATATTATTAAAAATGTGAAAGGCAAAGACTGGCAGTTGGCACCATCGTCTCATCTTCGATGTGACAGTTGGTAACGGAGCATGTAGAACGTAACCACCTTGATTACGAGGTACATGCTTACAACGACTCCCAGGGCGAGGATGTAGCTCGCATCACTCATGTCCATCTCTTTTAGGAACTTGGACGGTTTACGGAAGTGGCAATAGTCGTCCGAGCAAGCTATCCTCCCACGATCATAACTGTCATCAACAAACTATTTGTTACTACAAGAACACACATTCCAAAAGTAAGTAGACTCTCTTGGTATGCCTATGATTTGAAATACAGGGTGGTTATAAATTATTGTACACATTTTAAGATTGAATAAATAAATAACCAATCAACTTAAAAACATGGAAATTATTTTATTAAATAGCAAATTTAAAACAGTTTTATTACCAATGAAGGACAAAAAGATTACTGTTACTCATACTTTTACAAGGAAACTAAACTAATTCCACATGCTCTCTGAGGTTTGCACGCAAAGTTCGTAGTCTAAATTCAACCTCACACCATGTGTTTCTGAGCATTGCTGGAGTTATGCTTCCAATAACCTCTCGAACTCTATTCTTGAGTTCCTCAATATCTTGAACTTTTTTGGCGAAGACTCTGTCCTTGACATAGCCCCACAAAAAAAAGTCTAAGGGTGTAATGTCTGGGGAACGTGGAGGCCAAGGAATTGGACCATCCCGTCCAATCCAACGACCAGGAAACGTGTCATTTAGGTAGTCACGTACTATCTTACCCCAGTGTGGAGGGGCACCATCTTGCTGCCAGTAAACATTTGGTTGTCTATGCTCAATTTGCGGTATTGCAAAAAGTTCAAGCATGTCGAGGTATACCTCTTTAGTGACTGTCGGTTCTGCGAAGAAAAAGGGTCCTATCACTTCATCTATAGCCAATGCACACCAAACGTTTATTTTAGGGCTGTCTCTTTCTTGTTCTCGAACATTATGAGGATTTTCAGTACCCCAAATCCTACAATTGTGTCTATTCACCTTACCAGAAACATGAAAGGTTGCTTCATCAGAAAAAAATACTTTTTTCAAGAAATTGCTTTCTCCAATGTTTATTGTTTGTTCTTCGAGGTCAAGTAATCTAACAGCAAACTCGTAGCGCCGAGGTTTATCGTTAGGTTTTAGTTCATGTAATAACTGAATTTTGTATGGATGGAGCTTAAGGTGTTTGTGCAAAATTTTTAAGACTGTTGATCGAGGTAATCCTAATTCCAAACTTGCACGCCGAGTAGACTTACCAGGGCTCCTCGTAAACAATTCTCTTACTTGATCAACAATAGCTTCAGAAACTGGAGGTCTACCAGCACCTTTTCTTTGTTGGACACTTCCCGTCTGTTCAAACTGCCTATACCAGCGTTTTATAGAATTGTTACTCGGAGGATTGCGGCCATACTCTAAACGAAACCTTCTTTAAACAGTTATTACAGATCTGCTTTCATGAAACCAAAGAACACACCTTGCTTTTTCTTGCACACTAGCCATTTTGATACTGAGGTTAATTTAGTGTTTGTTTAGTCAACTGTAATTAACAGCTGGTGTGGAAAGATCCATTGTTGACCAGCTGACTATGTCACAACACAAGTCATTAAGAAGAATCATACCTTACACCCACAGTTTAAGTGACATTTTTACTTTCTTTTTATAACTACTTTTTATAATTATTGTAATGTGTACAATTATTAATTTTCAGTCAGTATATAAAACGGTTTTAAATTTACAATTTAATAAAACAATTCCCATGTTTTTAAGTTGATTGGTTATTTATTTATTCAATCTTAAAATGTGTACAATAATTTATAACCACCCTGTATATTAATTTTCTTCAATGCTCTAATGTCTAATGAGAATATTAAAATTATTATTATTATTAGAAAATGACATGAAACACACATGGTACAAAGATTCATGCAAAAGTCACAACCGGGTGCATCTTCATTGGGAAAAAACATAAATTGTACAACACAGGAATAATTACTTTGAAAACTAATAACTAATTATTGGAAATAATTATGCTTATGCTTAAAATTTTTCCTGCAAAACAAAAACAGTCTGCTGTTATCTATTACTTGTGTATACAATCTGACTATGAATTTGAAAATGTTTTTAAAGCTTAAAAATTAAAAAAATTACAAATTGTTAAGCATTGTAATACATAGAGTAACAAAATATTTGTTTATTACTTAGAATCTTACAAAATTATTTTTTTATATTTTAGGGAGAGGAACCATGCAAATATTGTATTACTTTATATCATCATTTTACAATAACATCTAATTTTCTTCATATTTTGTACAAATAATAATATACATATCTACTAAACACACTGTGTATTGTTAATACCTATTTCTAATTGTTAAATTTTGCTAAGTTCCTTCAATAGTAGTACTAGGACAAACGTTGGCTTGTGCTGCAAATAGTAGCTTCAGTAAGACTTCTGTATTGTGACATGTCTGTAATCTATGTACAAGTATATTAAACAATTATGTAGCTTAACCCTTTGAGTGCCGTAGTGTTTTGCTATATGCTGTGCATAAAATGCCGAGTGAAAATGCCTGATTCTGCAAGGGTCTGGTCAAAAATTCATAACAAATTTATCTATTGGTATAATGTCTTAGGTCTTTGTTTTTTAGATAAATATATTTCCTTTATACATATAATACATTGATCACTTATTTAACATTTTTATACAAATAAAAAAAATCATTAACAAAAACTTTGAACAAAAACATTTTGTTTTTTATTTTGACACAACTTAGTGTTATTGAAATATTTAATTTTTTCACTTTTAGTTATTCTATCTTATACTCCATTTAATTCTTCACAAAAAGACATTTAAAAATTTTTTTATACTTATAAATAAAGTTTGGAAAATAAATATGAAAATATGAACCACTACAAAACTAGAAATTTTCTAACCTAAGCTAACACTCTGTGTATTGTCTACATTGCTAATACTTAAATCTAATGCCTGCAATACTATGTCTTCATTGTCAGCAATGTTTTTATGACTCATTGTTTATACGAGGGTCGTCCATAAAGTAACCGCCGTTTGGGTGTGGCGCGATAAGTAGTGGGGTTAGCGCCGCCATTCTCACATCGGTGTGCGCAGCCGTTCAGTACGCTTCTAGCTGTGCAAGGGAGAGCATCGTGCGATCGCGCGTTCTCTTGTTACAACGTAAAAACATGAGCGCCATGATAGAAAATCCCGCCAAGTGTGAAGTACGTGGTGTAATAAGATTTCTGTGGTCGAAAATTTACACAGCAGCTGAAATTCATCGTGAATTAAGTGCGGTGTATGGCCCAAACATTATGAGGGAAGGTGTAGTCCATCAATGGGTTCGTTTTTAAAAAAATGGAAGAACGAACGTTCACGATGAAGACCGGAGTGGTAGGCCATCTCTCGTCAGTGATGACTGGGTAAACAAAGTGGATGAGAAAATTCGCAAGAACCGTCGCTTCACAATCTCGGAACTTTCGGATCATTTTCCTGAAACCTTTTACTGTGAAACCTTAAAATGGCTACGACGAGCGATTCAAAACAAGCGTCATGGTCTTCTGACATCTGGTGTTGTGTTTGTCCATGACAACGCCCGCTTTCATACAGCTCAAAGAACAACAGAACTTTTGGAAAAGTTCAAATGAGACGTTTTTGACCCACCCCCCCTACAGCCTGGAGGGACCTGGTTCCCAGTGATTTCTATCTTTTCCTGTACATGAAGCGGTGGCTTGCATATCAGAGGTTTGCAAGTGATGAAGAGCTTCAAAACGCTGTGACAGGTTAGCTACGTTCTCAGGCGGCAGATTTTTTCAAAGACGGAATTTAAAAAACTGTTAAAAGATATGATAAGTGCTTGAATTTGTATGGTGAATATGTAGAAAAGTAGAGAAAAGCTGTAGTTTTAACATTTATATAATAAACTTTTTGTATCTCAACTGGTTTATTTTTTATTTCAAAACGGAGGTTACTTTGTGGACGACCCTCGTAAATATCACTGAACAAACACAAAAAACATTAAAACTATACAAATGTATTTAGTAAAGTTCTAGTTGATTACGATCGCCGCAATTCACGGTCAAGTCATTGTTCTACTTACACACAGACTAGAACAACACACACAAACGAAATAATTTGGAGATACTAACACTACAAACCCATTTACACTTAAAAACTTTCAATATCATTTGTGAAATAAACAGCAGCACAAACAAAACACGTGACGGCTCGTCCGTGTAGCGGTCGATTCTAAACTCGACTGACGCGCTCACTTTACAACCGCCGTAAAAATCAGAATCTAACCAGAATGCAACAAAACCTACATCAAAAGTTACGTTGAAGCCTTTGGAATGCGTATGTATAGTCATTGAGCCAATTTAGATAAATACTATATAAAATATAAGCGTTACTGCAGAAGTCGCTAACAGCGATTCTGGCATTTCTTGCATATAATGCGGGATCGCTGATAGCAATGCTCCGGCACTCAAAGGGCTAGTTATGCCATTTATAACTATATACAATAACAATATTAAGATAATAAAAGAAATTGTTGTTTGTCATATGGCTGGCACCATTGCAATTTAAAATCGAAAGAAAAGAAAAACCATATGTTACAGTAATTTTGAAAATGTTGATTATGTCAAATCTTCTAAAGTTTGTGTAATCTTTTTAATCTGTTTTATATAAAAACTAGCTGTATCCCGCGGCTTCGCACGCTTTTCGTAAGCTTTGCTCGTGTATGTGCACTTCTGGTTCAAGTGAATTATATTTCCAGTGCCGATGTTGAGTTTGCCTTGTTGCCACGATCACGAAAATCTGTGTATGTTTATAGCCATCATACACTTACATGTACTTTATTATAAAGTGGTCTAACACTCAAACTTTAAGTAAAATCAGAAATTTATCTTCAAGACAAATATACATCATAACTTCAATATAGTGTTTGGTTATTTAATATACATAACTGTCTTGTAATTGCAGTTTTTAATGTGCAGGCGCTTTGAAAACTTGTATCTTTTGCAGCACTGCCTGGTGGCGAATTATATCAATGGGCATAGTATATAAACCTCTGTGGAAAATACATACAAATTTTCATAATGGTTGGTTAAATATTTTACGATTCCATAAAGGACAAACACACAAACATTCATTTTTATACATATAGATTATCTTTTTTCTATGTTCTTAAAAAAAGCCTGCATGTTAGTTTTTAACCAGCGACCAAAGAAGAACATAGACTGGAAATCCCTATACCCAATACATTACGGCAGTTGAAGCCAACCCACACCCACTCTGGTGACAAACCGGCCGGGCACCAGCTCGCGGCGAGTATACATTTTAATTCGCCGCGTTTCATTAACACCGTTGGATTATACAGTTAGAGTTGGGATAAAAACTTGAAATTTCACAATTTTGTAGTCAATACTATGGCAATGATGATGTAGTAGATAAACATTTTAAAAGTTTATTACAAGTGTTAATAAAATAAATATTATTAATTAAAAACCAAATTGAGCTTTGGCGATGGACATGAAATAATGAGTCGGCTGCTACTTTTTTTTATTTATTGGTCAGGCGAGTTTCGTCTGCGAGAAAGTTTGAGATAATAAACCAAATTTTACCGTAGTATTTTTTATAAATTTTTGGAGTGAACAGTTTGTCGAGAAACGAGGTATAAAGCAGATACAAATTTCATGCGGCGCAAACACGTACCCGCCGGCTCGCCTCCATACGCTGCAAATAGGTTTAATGTTTAAATGCTCAACCTTTTTTATACTCAAATCTATAAACATTAGCAACTTATTATGGGAACATATCTAAATTTGATTAAATCAACTAATCGTTGTAGCGGGTTTCGAAACCAACAAGTACATAATAAAATGAAACATTATGTATTTAAAGCCTATAAATTAAACCTTTTACAATACGGAATAACTTAAATGTCTATCTTAAATAGTTAGTTTACTTTTTATGTGATGTTAGAGTTTACAATGTTACTGTTTATTTGGTGTTTACAGTATATATCAATGAATGATTTCTAACATTCTATACAGGTTACAGTATAGTTTTTACAGTATCTTTATGGTATTTAGTTTATATTCCTTACTTACAATGAAATAAAATGTACACAAATTCCAGCGAAGTATATTTTAGTTGATCATTCTTAAAAAAACATCCAATTTCCAATAATACAAATTCTATAATCGGTGGCAAGCAAAAGCAAACAACGAGAGCGAGCCCATCCTGCCGCCACACGGACGCTCGGTAGTGGGTGACTCATCCACTGCCATCCCCACCACTCTGGTGATGACCGGCTTCAGCCGCGCGCCCCGATTGCCAGTCTATGTTCTTCTTTGGTCGCTGGTTTTAACACATGTTAGTTTATAATCAGATTACCAAATAGGTAGCAATCCACACTAACTTTATGCAGTGATCTTACCCATAAATGGCTAGCATCAGACCCTCTAGGCCATATTTTAGGTAACTGATGTGAAAAAGCCATTGCAGTGGAGATGGAGCGTCAGATATGTGCAGGAAGAAACCGGAAAAAATCACCCAAGGCATGATTGCAAGTGGCCCAAACACTACCCCATGCTATAACATGAGAAGTGGATTAGTCATTGAATACTCTATAGGAACTGAACTATCCAAAAATATAAAATATGGAGTACCTCAGAAATACATACTGTAATACATTATTTACTTTATAAGGTTACAAATTAAATAGTGAATATTCAAATCATATGCCGGGTCTAGATGGCACAACATTTATTTTCATTTACATTCCGCTGATGGTTTAAAACCAAATACTAATGGGATTATTCCAAATACAATTGCTATACATTGAAAGATTAACATTGAAATACATTTAATTGATTGGAAAAAGCATTAAAACATCCAAGGTGGTTACTAACAATAAAAATGATCTCGGCACATACAATTGACCTAACTATGTCTGAAACATCATTCAATAATTTTTAATTAATTATATTACATTCTTGTGATGATATTGATTCTTAAATCTAAGAATGAAATTAATACCATGACATTAACCAAGACATCACAAAAACTGTTTCTCAGCCCTTAAGCAAGGAAGTTTGCAACAATTGAATAGAGAGAAATAGTGTATGTCTCTAAAAGGGCTGAGGATGTAGTCAAGTTATTTATAAACATTTAATATTGCAAATACTTGAGAACACACCTCTGTTTTTTTGTGCTGTAACAAACTAAAAAAATAAACTATGTTGAGGTTTTGTATAGAAACAAAGACACAGTTTACAATGGAAGATGGAAAGTATTTGTAAACATGCTTCCTTCTCAAAAAAATGTTTTGCTTCCTTAAAACAACCTCTGTTAAAAACTATGAGAGGAACAGTGAATATTGGCTCACAATTTATACAAATAATTCCTTAATTAGATTAATTAAATGTGAGGAAATAAAAAAAAAAAAAAAAACATTTGAGATTGACCGACCAACAATAGATCACTAGACCTAATTTAATTCTGCTACAAAGATAATTTCTTCTTGGACATTTTATTACAAGATATTTTGATTCATGTTAATAACACAACAGAAAAAAGCTATCGAAATAATAAACAAAACATTCTATAAAACAATCACAGTGCTTACCTTTTAAAACCGTTGAGCCAAAAATGAAAGACAATGTTATTTTCGACTAGAATATGATTAATTAGTAGTCACCATTCACAAGGAATAAAATGTACAGATTGTACTAGAGAGAAGAACCTTTAATAATTCTTAAATTGTTATATAGTACAGAAGACTGCACACACCTTAAATCTGTTAATAGAACCATGTAAACAGATTTAATATTAGAAAAATAAAAAGCACACCATCGGAGAGATATCAAATGTTAAAGCAGCAGTAGTGTAATGTACACAGCACCTACATGTTACAACACACATCTGCACGGCACCTTACCTTGATGGAGAGTGAACAGCCGACCAGTACACCTACAGCTTGAGTGAGCAGGGTGATCACTGTACACATGAGTAGAAACAGGCCGAACCTGAACAGTTCAGGGGGCTGCTTGGATACTACATATACTATGCAGCAGTAGGCTAATGTACACAGCACCTACATGTTATAACACACATCTGCACAGCACCTTACCTTGATGGAGAGTGAACAGCCGACCAGTACACCTACAGCTTGAGTGAGCAGGGTGATCACTGTACACATGAGTAGAAACAGGCCGAACCTGAACAGTTCAGGTGGCTGCTTGGATACTACATATACTATGCAGCAGTAGGCTAATGTACACAGCACCTACATGTTACAACACACATCTGCACGGCACCTTACCTTGATGGAGAGTGAACAGCCGACCAGTACACCTACAGCTTGAGTGAGCAGGGTGATCACTGTACACATGAGTAGAAACAGGCCGAACCTGAACAGTTCAGGAGGCTGCTTGGATACTACATATACTATGCAGCAGTAGGCTAATGTACACAGCACCTAAACAATATATGGATTTCATTTAAGCACTGTTTCCTAACCAACTGTTTACAAGCTATGACTATGGGAACAAAACCCCAGATTAGAAATATTCATGGTGGCGACTTAACCACCTGTCACTCTGGCTGTCCTAAAGTTGGTACATGCCTATTGCTTGCCACACTAATCATATTTTTGATAATATTTTAAGATTAGCAACACTTTATGAAAGACTATTTTAGACGGTTTCTGTTTTCTACACTTTTAAGTGTTTCTTACAAAATGTATACATTTTGAATATTAAAATAGAGAAATATTAAAAATAATTTTTTTTAGAAAACCAATAGAAATATTGAAAAAAAAACTTAATGAATGTTTGAATAGCTCTCAATTATATCTTTAAAATTAGACATCTTCCATAATTTTAGAACTGAAAATAAGGTTGTAAAAGTGTTTTAAAGTTAAAATTGTTTCCATAAGGCTGAAGACAAGAAGGCTTGCCAGTACATCCAACTATTTAGGAGCTAAACTATACTAATTATATGTAAAGTAAATAAAATCTTAGCAATTACTACATAATAAATGATAAAAACTGAGATATAACTAATCATATGACACAATGGTGATAAAATTGCTTTAACCAGTAACAATAAAAAGGGTAGCCATCTGGTCTATCGCATGATGGCAGTAAAAGGGTTCATAAGAATGGTGCATAAGATTAATAAAGTTACGATTTAGATGCCTCTCTTTTATTTTGAGAATCACAAAATAAAATAATTACAAATATAACTTCTTAAAAAAGTGGAAAGTAACATTTATATTTATTCAATTTAAATGTTATACATTTACTTGAAATTATAAACATAACAAAAACAAAATTAATGACAACAAAAGTAATTTAATAAGTTTATTTTTAATGTGGTTCTGCTGACAAATTGTCTGCTGAAATTCTGTAGCTCAGGTTTCTTATGCCATCAGAGACTTTTCACAGTGGTGAAGAGGCACAGCGTGTGAGGGGTCAGTGGGAAATATTTAATGTAAGCATATGTCAAGTTACCTTTTAAAGATCTGCAAGAGAAAAAAAGACAACTCTGAACAAAATGGTGTCATTTATGGTGTTTAAATATTAAATATTCAAGATAAAATAATGTTTTACTTAATGTTTATTGAAATGTCAACTCTAAAAATAAATTTCAGGATTGAATTAAAAGTGACGTCTCAAGTGAAGTTTCCATAGCAGTTAATTTTTATCTCTAGAAATCTCCACCCTCACGTAATCAAGTGTTGACTGTACAGTACACAGCATGTTTAGAACACCTCGTATATATGTATGTAAAATAACAATCAGTACCTGAACTGGTGTTTCCGCAATAGTAGTGGCCATGTAGTAGGCTTTGAGGGAGTACCAGCGGTTAAAATGCTCCCTCACGATGATTGGCATCTCCAGAGGAACTGTCATTAGCATTATAATGAGTCAGTACAAAATATACATACACAGTGTTATTAATTATAACATACAATACTATTAATAATAAAATACAAATCATAATAATTAAAGAAGTACAATTTATTGTGTTTGAAGGTGATATTACTGAATTTTAGTTGCATTTACAACCGCTCTCTAGGTAACAGTGAATTGGCTGTACAGACAATTCACTCAGGCAATTATTGCAGTTCGCAACTATTGAACGAATTATTCTCCAACCGCTCTAATACTTTGAGATGTATGATGGTCTCGTTAGGGATCGTGCTGATGTCCAGATTGCCATGGTTTCACCAAAGTATCGACTGTCCAGATGACACACACTATCATGGCCAGCTTTGTTTTATTATTACTATGATACTCTTTTGCAATTACTAATAAATTATTTAACACTAACCCAAACTCAATTATCTGTTCTATTCGTTAAATGAATATTAAGTAAATCAATAGTGCCTCTGTCATTACCCATGAAGGCTTCTTAGAAATAAATCTAATAATTACATAATGTTCAAATAAATGGAATAACTGTCACTGACTGATACAAGCAGTGGTGACCTGTAACCACCCATATCTATTACAAATGAATAATCCATTAAAAAGAATTATAAAACAACATGACAAAATGTTCTATATATTTCTGGTAAGTTATTTATCCAGACAGGATGTGAAGGCCTCATCACCATGCACTAACTGCACGATTCTGGCTTATCCAGACACGCACACCATCTCGTGGTAGGCACTGAGAACTGTTCGTCTCCTGACGGGACAAACTGATACATCTGATACATCCAACTCTAGTTTGATGGCAGGAGAAATAAGAATGACTGATACCATTAATTTTCTCTAACTGACGAACACTTTGGCAATTGTGGCCACCACAACTTACACTGTGTTTAACACATATCCTGAAGTATCTGTTCAATTTACAATTCCTGAAGTTATTGTTTTATTTATATAACAGTTGACTTTCCACAAAGTTAATGTTTCTGGAAAATTAGGAAAACACATATAATAATGGGCACAGGAGAAATAGTCTTTTGTAATGACTTTATTGTCAAATATATATGTTAAGCACATAAATGAATGGTTTATTGTCTGTTTCATCTCTCTCCCTCCAAAGGAAATTACAGACATTTATAACATTTTTATAAATGTTTTGGTACTAAGATGTTGGTTGAGATTTTAAGTCCTTGAATTTAAATTGAAAAAATATGACACTACATACAAATGCAACTTCTAGAGTTTAAATTAAAATACTTAACCACTGTTGTCTAATTTAAACATTCTATTTTTTACTAAAAGTTTGAAAGTGAAAACTTAATAATTGCAACTCTATAATTAAGTATTATTTTGCACCAAATATACTATTAACTTGCAGGCTAAGTCAAAACTGGTAGAATACTTACTTGACATGATCATGGAAGAGAAGGCTGTGAACATTAAAAACATGAGGGAGAAGAACAGAAGACTGAAGTTATCAAATATATAGGCTGCATCACTGCCGATGCCGTAGTAGAACAGACCGAGCAGAGAGCCAACAGTGCAGTGGATACAAAATCTCAGATAGGTTAGGAACTGCAACAGGAGGACACTTGATAACCCTTAATGTGCTGGATATCAATTTCTTTATCTCTCACTATCGTCCTACCAACCTAAACAAATCTATTTGTTTAAAGTTTAATTTTAATCAAAACTTCTAAAGTTATAAAGATTAAAACTGAATTTTTACATATTTTAGATATTTTTGTACAAATTAAAATACACTGTAAATCAGAACATGACATTTACAAACTTCAAATATTTTTCTGGGGATGAAAATTCAATTTTTATTAAACGAAATTAATTCAACCAATAAACAAAACAAAAGTCTCAAATAATGTCATCCTGTAAGTGTAACAAAACGTGCACACATAATACACATTGTAACATGCACTGTTACGTTCCTTGCATGAGAAATACCATCAATGCTACACAGTAAGCAAGTATACACAGCAGAATGGTATACAGTTGCTGTAACAAACAGTCTTGACAGATAACAGATAACATCAAACTGATGATGCCTTAACCGGCAAAAGCGCTTTTTAAAATAAATTTAATGTGGATAGTATGAAAAATGTCTTTTCTATTAAAACCTACTCACTTCCACCAAGAATACAAAGCAGAAAAAGATAACAGGTGGCCAAGAACAATGAATGCAGTGTTGTCTGGCTTTCAATGAACATTCTTCCGCATTGTATGGCAAATGTTTGAACAGCATTTCATAATAGAGGACAAAAAGGTGAATCACAATATTTCCTGTCATATGCATGTGGTGTCATTTTAGATGTGTGAGATTTCTTGCAGTACAAATAGTAAGGGTTCCCATCAAAAGCATACTGAGGATTAACTGACGCAGAACATTTTTGAAGCATTGTGTTTAGCATTTTCAATTGTTCTAATTACTTAAAACCAATCACAGGGTGTCTAACTAAGTGGCTTGAAGAAATTCCCTGGCTTTTCTTTACCAGAAAAATAATTTTCCATAATCTATATTATCAGTAAAATCGATAGTTTTTTAATGGTTAGTTTTAATACTTAAATAACATTAGTGTCAAAATAGAGTCATAAATAATAATAAAGATACAATAGTAAGTGTAAAAAGTTAGTAAAAAGCTAGTATTTACTTCAACAAAGTTACAATTACAACAGATGAAGTTAAATAAAATAATGATAGACAAATATTATTACATTGTTATTATATTATATTTATTACATTGTTATTATAGTATATTTATGATATTACACTAGTTACTGTAAGAAAAGTAAAGTAAAGCCAAAAGTAAAGAATTGTGCTATGGACTTGAGCTATAACTCAAGCCATTGATGTCTGTTTTGGAATTTTTTGAACTGCTATAATATTATTAGGGTAAATCCTGTTTTATAGCATGTAAATAAAATAAAATAAAATATACAGTAGAGTCCCCGTTAATCCGACCTAATTGGGACCGAGCCCTATTCGGATTATGTGATTGTTCGGATTAGCCAGAATTACAGAAAAATACGGTTTTAAACTTGAGAATGTGTCTATTTTGTTATAGAATTATCAACATTGTTTATTAAAACATGTTTTCTGACTGTTGCATTGTATTTCTTGACAAATAAACGTGTTTGCGAATACTAAGCACATTTACCGTATTTAGTGTGAGAGTTCTATTGTTAAGCAATGTGAGCGTACTGGATATTGTACGGGTCCACGCGTTCAATAGTTGTACGAAACTACGCGTCATCCAATAGACTCTCTTTAATGCGACAGAAGACAATAACTGAATTTATGTCTTTTAAACAATTAATATTGTACTCAATAATAATATCAGTACTGTACGTCCAATTTTTGTTTGATTTCACTTCTTAATACAGTAATTTAACTCATACTTAACCTATAAGTTTCAATTTGGTACTATATTTAACTTCATTATTTATGTACTGTACCGTACACAATTTGTCTTAATAAAATACTGTCTATTCTAATGTCTATTTAATTAAAGTTTTCTTTCTACGAAATGATGCACCCATTTTCATTTTTTAAGTAATTAGTTCCTATAACTGTTCATTATCGTTATAAATAATTCCTCCTGGACCTGTTCGGATTAACCGACGTTCGGATTACACGTGTTCGGATTAGCGGGACTCCACTGTATGTACAATATATTAGTGTTAAGGGTTTGTAATCTGACCCCAGAAGGTTCCAGAGTATCTATAAAACTAGTCTTGCATCTTCTGAATACTCAAATGAAATATAAAAATTTGATGACTACAAGACAGGGTGTTTATTGTTGAAGAATGATTTTCAGTGATCTTTGAAGCAAAAAAACTGGTTACTGTTTTTGAAAACCATTACAAAAGTAATGTACAAAAAAGCAACATCTTTACAATGCAATATTTTTGGGATATTTAACTAATTTTAAACTGAGAAATATATGCATAGATTGAAGAAACAATTTTTAAAACAAAAATCTTATCATCTTAGCTTACTGTGTGTAGTATAGTGTTCAGCAGCCCAAGCAGTTTTAATGTAATAAATTTAAATGAGCAATTCTTGTAAAAACCTTGTTTTCTAAAAATGAAACCTAGCTAGATCAATTTATTGCCCTGAATGTAAATATATATATATATATATTATATATATATATATATATATAATATATATATATATATATATATATATATATATATATATATATAATCTGAATCTCGGAAATGGCTTGAATAATTTTCATAACATTTAGTATGCAGAGGATTTCGGGGGCGATAAATCGATCTAGCTAGGTTTCATTTTTAGAAAACGCTGTTTTATCTGTGTTTTAAAGCAATGAAGAACTGCTACAAAGTCAATATTTATTTATTTCTTTCTTTAAGTTTTATAGTAAATGACATCTGAATTATCATAACAAGAGAGCCAATCCTCCTCACAGCTGATGTTTCATTTATGGAACAGTAAATTTCCTAAAAAAATGCATTACATGTTATGAAAAATGTTTCAAAAAGAGAGAACTGTGTTCCAATTTTTAAGGAACTCAAAATAATTACTATTCCTAATATGTACATATTCTACTGTCTTATAAGTGTAAAGGAACAACTTGAAAAATTTACAACTAGACAGGATATTCATGATTATCCTACTAGAACAAAGCATTTGTTACAACTCTTACCAGTTAAAATTAACCAAAACAAAATGCAGTCAACTTTTTATGAAAATTAAATTGTTTAATAAGTTATTATTAAATGCTAGATCAGTATCTTTAGTCAAATTTAAAACAGTTTTGAAGTCCTGGTTAAAAGTTAATATATTTTATTGTGTTGATGAATTCTTAAATTGTGATACCACAACAATAATTTTTTAAATTTTGTCTCTCAATGTATTTATTTATTCAGTTTTGATATTGTTGAGTTTTAAAATTTATCCATGTTAAATATGTTAATATTTATTTATTATTGTTAATTTATATAGATATGTTGGTTGTTTGGCTATTGTTGTTATTAATATATAGATCTATATATTTACTGGTAGGCTGGATTGAATAGGTAGAATCTGAATTGTTTGTTTTAGTTTTAGTTTAGAATATTTTAGTAACTTGACAAAGTCTATTGCACTGTTGAATGTGTTTAAAGACCAATTAAGATCTTGAATCTTAAGTTTAACTGATAGAAAGCACTGGTAGCTGTGTATAACTAATGTGTTAAAAAAGCTTAAGATGCCATGAATGGTAAATAAATTGAATCCTTAAACTATGTGATCAATACTACAAAACCATCAATTACTGTACCTTGTCTCGATGGATTTTCGCAATCGTCCTGAGCAGAAGAACATAGACTTGAGCAGAGAAGGGGGCTGGATACTGCTCATCATCAGTTTTCTGTACGCTGGTGCTTTGGTTACACCTCTCTGTGTCTTCTGCTGAAAAATAATTTTACAGGTTAAAATACAGCACAGTAAATAGTACAATTTTGGAAAATCAGGAGAAGAAGTGGTAGTTTCAATTCAATCTAAATAATTTAAATTTAAAACCAAATTAATAAATATAGTACATGTGTAATTTTAAAATTAAACAAGTTATATTTCACATGTAGGTCTACTAAAAAACTTAGTTTGTATCAGATGTAAACTGTTTCATTTCCACATACAGACATGCTTGGGAATGTCTTAAAACCATTCAAAAGAATGCCTATGTTTATACACTAAGGTTTTTTTTTTTCATTTTTGTGTTAAAGGCAATTTATTGACACTGCCTTAGAGTCTTTGATAGGCCCATGAATATACTTGTTGGCAACTGATTCAGTTATGGATTCTACAAAATGGTAGTGATTATGATTAATCTTCAAAACCTTAAACCATGTGCAACAAATTTTAATGCTCTAGATGTGAGGCTTATTGCAAAATTTTAAATATTTTTGAGAATAAAAGGAAATGTAACCACTTGTAAATTATTTGGAACAGAATGATTTATCCACTTTCACACACTAGCAATTAAAAAATTGTTTACTATTTCAGAATTTAAATTTCTCTTAAACACTTAAATTTTGCTATTAAAAGATAGTCCTTATTACATCAAGAATGACACCAGTCAACCACTACTCCACCTAAATTACCTCTATGACTGTGTTAATGACTGGTGAAGTGTAATAGCCTAATGACCCAGAACTAAATAAAATTACTAAATAAAACTGTTGTGATAAGACCTATAATACAAGACGGGATATACTAAACAAAAATAACAAAATAAATATGTAAATAAAGTAATTACTCTTGAATAGCTTGAATGTTAGACTGAGATTCTGAACAACAATAGTGAGAAAAAATCAGTTAATTTTGTACTCTCATGGGAACGCCTAAGGCGAACATGTCAAGAAGATTTTACTTCAGTTCAAACACAATAAATTTGAAGAAATTATAAACAATATAAATGTATAAATTTTAGACTTGTAACATAGTATATATTAGTGTTCATCAAACTCATGTTTTGTTACTGACCAGAGCATTTTAAATTTGTTTGCAGAGAACTATGATATTGAACTACTGTAAGTGATAAAAGTGTACCAATAGGAAAAAGTAATAATTGAAAATTATTATTTTGTTATGCCACAAATATATCATAACTAAAGAAGAAAATTTAATAGATATTGGAATTTTATATTAATTTGTTTTCACATAAAATATTGGAATTAGTATATTAAACATTATCAGAAGTTTTTAACTGTATAAATTAAATTTAAAAGTTTTACAAAAATGTACTTCCGAATAATGCAGGTAAATGCTTGATTTTTGGATTCATTATCTATTGTGAGGTAAAGCTATTGTAAGCTACAATAAGTAATTAATGTATTTGTAAAATTTTGCAATGAAAATAAGTATAGTTACAGATATTCAACTCAACACATAAACGTTGCAACTAAGGTGTCACTAGTAAAAAACATAATTTATTAAAATGTGGAATTTAAAAATTCTTGTTAATAATCTTCTATAATTTAACATACATAGTTTTAAAATATTTTAAACTATCATGCTGTGAAAAGTATTATGTATGTTAGATTTTACCATAAAATAACCCAATATAATTTTAATAATTTTTAATTGAAGTTGACTTTGAAATTATAAAATCATGTTTATTCTAGAGCAGTGGTTCTCAACCTTTTCAACGCCGCGACCCCCTTCTTTGTAACATCGTAAAGTAAGCCTTTGTATGCAAAAAGACAGCAATAATTAGTTTTAAAAAACATAAAAAAACACTACTCAAAAAATATATAAAAACGTTAGTGTGCACTAATTTCTTAATAATTAATAAACGATCCGGTAATAAATGTAACAAAAGTAATTTTAATCATTTTCAATTCTTCAATATCAAAGCAGGCAAAGACTGTGCGCAGTGTATTTACAGAACTGAAGCATGGTGTATTTAAAGCCGCGGAGACAGCCTGACATGGAGCTGCGCGCGCAGCCATCGCACGGCGCAATTCGTCCTCCGACAAGCCACTGTGCCAGTCGACTGCCTGACGTCTTGAGAAAATAGTGCGTACTTTGATCTTCAAATTGAACACTCAAGTTTTAGTATTAATAATGGATAAGTTTTTAAAAAGAGAAGCTTCATGTAGCAAAGTAGTTTCCGAAGTCTCAAAACCAAAATGCCGAAAGTATGATAATGCATATCTATAGTTTGGTTTTTACTGAACTTGAAAACAAACCTCAGTGTGTTATTTTGTAGTGAAGTTTTATCAGTTTGAAAAGCATGAAACCTTAATAAAAAAATGAAGCGTTCATCTTGAAAACTAAGCATTCTGCGTTGAAAAACAAACCAGTCGAGTTTTTCCAGAGAAAACTGCTGTCCCTTCGCAGTCAACAGGTAAATATTAAAAGTCATACTGATTGTTAGCAAAAAATGCCCTCAAAGCTTCGTACGAGGTAGCGCTAAAGATTGCTAAAGTGGGGAAGCCACATACCATTGCTGAGGAACTAATTCTTCCTGCCGCAATCGATATGGTTTCAAATATGATTAATCCTCAAGAAGCTGACAAGCTAAAAAAAATCCCACTATCAAATGACACTGTGTCACGATGAATATCAGACATGGCGAAAGAAGTTCAGAACCAGCTAAAGATGCAAATAAAAGAAAGCACGTTTTTTTCGATTTCAATGTGACGAATCAACTGACATTGCTAACTGTGCTCAGTTTTTGTGTTTTATTAGGTATGATTGCGGTCACTCTATTAAGGAAAATGTATTATTTTGCAAATCTTTGCCAGACCATGCCACAGGTGAAAGTCTTTTTAAATGGTGTTCATTGAGGCAAACTGAACCATTTGAAATTGATTGGAACAAATGTGTTTCAATTTGTAGTGATGGTGCAAGAGCCCTTTCGGGTAAAAACAGCGGATTGATTGCCAGGTTGAAAACGTTAATGCCAAATGCAAACTGGGTGCCGGATGACTTGCGGTCAAGTTTTGGCTGAGGCTATCAAAGTTGTTAACTACGTCAAGAGTCGACCATTGCAGAGTAAATTACTTGAAAACTTGTGTGAAGAGGTAGGAGCCCTGCACAAACATTTGCTATTCCACACCGAAGTGAGATGGCTGTCCCGGGGTAACGTGTTGAGTAGGCTGTTTTCATTGAGATCAGAAATTTTGCTTTTTTTAATGGACAGTAAACATGAACTTTCCCATTTTTTCAGCGATGAAAAAAATGGTTAATAAAGCTTGCTTACTTAGCTGATATTTTTTTCTCATCTCAACATTTTGAACTCATCCCTACAAGGACCAGAAACAACTATTTGTATGCTCAAGACCGAGTAAATGCATTTGTAAGAAAAACTTACTCTTTGGAATACAAGAATAAAGATGAAGACTTTGAAAATTTCCAACTTACACAAGAATTCAAGGAGTATGTCTCAAGTATTGGTGACACATCCATTGACACATCATCTCTCTCATTACTCATATCATCCACACCTTGAAGCCTTGTTAAAGCAGTTGAATGATTATATTCCTGTTAAAGATACAAGTGGATCTGTGTGGATAACAAAACCATTTTCCGAAAAAGCTGTTCAAATAGCTGAATTGAATGCTGGCCTCCACGATGAACTGATAGATATATCAAGTGATCAGTCATTGAAACTACCCTCTTGACGATGTTGTCCCGACAAGTTTTGGCTAAGTATAAGAAGGAACACCCAAGAATTGACCAAAGTAGCATTGAAGATTTTGATACCTTTTTCTACTTCTTACAATTGTGAAAAAAGGATTTTCCACAATGGTGAATTTAAAAACCAAATCAAGAAATCGTTTTGGCACTGGAAATGATATTATTTTGTGTTTTGACAAAAATCAACCCAGACATTCTACAGTTAGTTAATTCAAAGCAAGCTCAAGTTTTCTCATTAAGTCATTCTGTTGGACTTTAAAAAAAATGTATTTTTTGCAATGTATTTTGTGTTGTGCCTTTTTTAGAATAAGCAAATTTTGTCTCACAACAATAAGGCCTACGTTACGATACAAGCGGCGTGGCAGGCACCTTCATTTTTAGCAGCGATGTTGAGTCATTTAGAGCTCCATTTGCTCCTTTTTGTTAATTATAGTTGTATTTTAAAATAGTATTGATTAATTGTAAATTGATTAAATATACTTATTTTATTTAAACAAGCGGACTCAACTCAGTTTCTAAATAAGTATATGGTTGCTTCATTTGATATTTGCCGCTCATATGGTATATATGGCCTGAATTTTTTAGTTTTTTTCATATATCACCTATCTCGCGACCCCTCCAGACCCCGTCCCGCGACCCACCGGTTGAGAACCCCTGTTCTAGAGCAAAAATGTCCATTAGTCAACAATATATATTTTATATTTGACTACTTTTTATTTTATATAAGGTTATAAAATATAAATAATAAATATAAAAATACGTAACATTTTTTACTTTTCCAAATGACTCAATAAAAATACATGAACACAAGAAACTTGTAACTAGATATGAAAAGGTTGAAGTAATAAGTTTGAAATATAGTCTAATTTGTTAAACTTACTAACCGTATATTAACTATATTGTAAATTGTTAATGTATAGACAACAAAATAAATAACGAGTAGATATAAACTTACCGGTGTCAGATGTTAGGACAGACCTGCGCCAGTCTCTGCTCTTGCCATTGCTGATCTTGTCCACCAGACGATCAGTGCAGGGGCCATACTCCCCCACAGATACGTCCAGCACTGGAACAATGTTCAAGTGATATAATACTAGACGCAAACAATACCATTGAATTGAATTCCTAGTTCCTAACACTTCTGTTAGTTCAAAATAAAATAGTTTTCATTCTAAGATTTGTCATAGAATAAATTACTCAATTTTTAAGGTTAAAATAAATAAGATATGTAATTTAAAGTATAGTCCTATCTTGCATAGTTAACCTTCTGTCAGTCTCTTTGTGTTTTATAAAAAATATATTCCTGAATTTAATACAGGTATACAATTTAAATGTTGGAAAATTTTTGAGTAATTAAGACCTGTTTAAAAAATCAATGTTCCAGAAAAATATCATCTCAGGTTTCAAAAGGTGGAATGTGTAAAAACTAAAACATGGGAGAATTTGTGTAAACATTTATAAGGATTGTAGAATATGGGTTACTTTTATGCAAACATTTTAATACCAAGTTAATTTTGTGCCAAAAAATACAAACAGAGCAATAAAGGTTTTACTGAGTTCCATCCCTCACTTAAAATTAAATTAGTAACGTCCTTTAACTGCTGATTATTACATTTAGCAGCTGAAATTACTAGCTCATTGTTGTTTATTTTATGTCCTAGTAACTTATATTTCTTGTTACATTATATTCGAGATGGAGAACCCTTTAAAAGCTGAATTTGCTGATTTCTATTCGTATATTTATCAGTTTTATAGGAATTACGTCATAATTGTCATTCAACAAGGATCACGACTGATGAATATTCAACACTGATGAATGTTGAAATGCGGCAAGTACTGTGTCTGAACAATGCTTGCTGTAAGTTACCACACTACAAGCTCTGAGAGTGATGGGATCCACAAGTCTCTAACCCATTACAATGCCTCTTGTACAGTTCTCAATATGTTCAATCTACAGACAAACACATTAATACTATTCCTGAAAATAACTTTGGCAAAACACAAATATATCTTTTTTTCATTACATAAAACCTTCTACATTAATGTGGAAAATATTCAAAACTGTGCAATGACATTAATAATGAATTTACCTCCACAAACCACTTTAATACAAGGAACAATACACAATTTCAATATTCCCACCATAATCTTTCCTTATTTGAAAAAAGCCCGTCATATATGCCTTTAAAATGTTTTAACAAAATACCTCCCCATATCGCTTGCCTTATTAAAAAACAATTGTTAAAGGCTGTAAAGGATAAGTTGGTGAAGGAGGCATATTACTCCTTGGATGAGTACCTGCTTGATAACTGAAACTGATTCGCTGCACTATCCTGTTTTAATATTTTAGTTTGTATTATATTATCTGTTGGCCTATTATATTATAGGCTGTTATAAGTACAGATTGATATACAAAATGTATTTTAGGTTTATTTAGGATGGTTTACATTTTATGTCTTTGACGATGCACCTGTATTGCGTACCTTGTACCCATATAATACATAATGTGCAAATAAAAAAACGACTAATGACTAATTAAGAATAGTCAAGAGACCCTGAAAAAGGGCCATTTGTAATTTTATTGATAGACACCCTAGATGGAAGAACACAGTACAACTAGCTACCGATGTCATTGTTCATTTACCGTTACCCAGAGAACAATTACGATGGACAATGTCGGCAGACGCATATAACATTACTACCAAACATTTTTAATTATAACCACTTGAGGAATATACCTTACTTTTGATTCATAACTTTGCTATTTTATTAAAAATTCTTCGTTATACACTTACTACAACACCTAGTAAAACGCTATGCAGATTATTGTTTGTTACACTTACCGTGGTCGGCAGGGTTGTGATACTCAGGACAGGACAGACTCAGCTCACCCAGGAAGGCTGTAAGCCCTTTAGTGCCACCCTGGTAGGTGCAGCGGCCACCAGCTAACACATACACATGGTCCAACTGTTCAAACATAGACGCTGACGGCTGGTGGAGTGTACAAACCACGTTGTACCCAGCCACTGCCAACTGCTTCAGCTGATGCAAGCACTTCTTGGCTGTGTGGTAGTCCAGCCCACTGTTAAAACAATTACGTGATTCTCATATAATATTAATAATTTGTACATACATGAAGTCCTCATAAAAAAACAGATACAATCACAAGTGAACATACTTAGAAGCAGTTACAGTTTAATTATATTTATTATAGATTATTAAATAAAGACACAAGATGAAGATACGAATCTTGTCAGATAATCGCTCAAAACAAGTTTGATCTGGCTACGTAATTTTAACACAAGTTCGATATTAAGCTATAGGAAGTTTTGTTTGCTTTCTTATAAAATACATTTTAGTTTGGGATAACCGATAGTTTATAGGATAACCTAAAATCTGTCAAAACTGTAAATATTTAAAACTGGCCTAAAAGCTCATCAAGTAACAGATTTTAAAAACATTTTGGACACATACACTTAATAACTGAATTTGGATTTGAAATATGCCAATATTAGGCTGGTTAATAGACAATGGACAGAGTTATTATTAATTGAACTAAGGGAGGGTTTAAAGGAACAGAAGTTATTAAAAACTAATAATAGTAAGTGGAACTTAATAAATAAAAATCACTTAAAAATCTCAAGTATTAAAATGTTATCATTTGAAAACACTTGTGCTAGAGGTTTATTGAACAAAACTAACTCTCTTTCAGTATCAGAATTCAGTCAAACTTCTAATGGATAGAAATAAACGTAATACACTCTGAAAATATTATACACGAATACGTTTAGTACTTTAAATCTATAAATGTTTGAAAATTAATCATGGAATATAATTTTTTTATAGAAAATCATCCTCTCTCCCAGCATCATATTACGATCATGTCATGATTAGCTACAATAAATTCTAAATGACTTCAACCAAACTTATTGTCAATATATTTCTTACAAATACCTTATATAATATGTTTGTTAGGTAGCTTTACTCTATAACCAGTCTCACCAGATGGCAGCCATTTAACATTTGTGCAATATTGTATCTCAACTATCACACATTATAGACTAAAAAATAAAATGTCATCTCAACTTAAGACAAATTCTCACACATTGTTTATGTTCTTTATGCTTTCAAAATCATAGCCTTTCAAAATAGTTATAACTCACCACTTAAGCACTGCAGAGTAAAAAAGTCTCGGAAATCTCAGTGTAACAAAAACTTTAGTTTTCAAAAGTTCTTTTTAATGCCTCACAAGACTACTAGACGGTGGCCATATTGAGTGTTTAGTAACATATCAGAGATACAAGTGAACGCAATCACTACCAAACCTGGCACGGTTGTATTTAATTAGAGCAAACTGTTACAATAATCTATCAAATATAGTTTCTGTTATCAAACATTGACTATTCCACAATTCACACAGTTACTTCTTGCTGTTTTATAAGTGGTTCTTACAGGTACTGACATTAACACAAACAGACACATAACAACTTTTAAGATAGTTCATTTAAGATGTCAATGAACTATACATATGTTCAGACATTAACAAGAAAAGAGGCTAAGCTTGAAACAATGTAATGATTTTTTTTCTTAACAGCTAAAAAATATATCTGTATGATGCAACAAGTACACATACCATTGAAAAACTTATGACATGTATACTATTACATAAAAATTTAACACTCAACCATGTAAAAACTACTGGACCGATTGTACTGAAATTTTACATGGACATTTTTAGGGTCCCTGGTCAAGATATAGACCTATTCTTGATTCGAAACTCTCTCCAGGCTATGCCCCACTGGTCTGTAAAGTTGTGACAATTTCCATCTTGGTATCTAAAGTTGAATTACAGCAAACAAATACTAATTGAAAGAGCCTGATAAAATGTAATGAACTGTTCTATATAAACTTTGTTTCATCAGAGCAAAAATATACAGTACAACCCCGATAAGTCGGCCCCCTTTAACCCAGAAGTCCGGCTAACCCGGACTGATTTTCAATAAAAAAAATAAAAAATCAGACAAACATTTCAATAATAAAAACGTAATATTTTTGAGTGGTATAGTATCCGTGAATCGATGTTGCATCAGTATTTGACGGCGGACGAGTAGCGGTCATAGTCCCGGATTCTCGGAAACAATAACAGACGCGTATTTCCCCAAATCCTCTCCCACGCTACCGCCACGCCTGGCCCCTCAGTACCGTTCCTACCTCGCTCCGTTCGCTTGTGCCCGTGTTGTGTGTGTAGTGGTACTATATTGTTTGCTTCTGTTCTGCAATCGTGCTTCAGATAGTGTGCTTCATTTGTGTTGTGCGTTTGTTTTTATCTACGCGATGGCAACAAAACGTAAAAATGTTGTAGTGACAATGGAAAAGATACTAGAGGCATTAGGTAGGATTGATAAAGGCGAATATTTAAAAACAATTGCAGCATCTTATGGTATCGATACATCTACAGTATCGGATTGGAAAAAAAGGACAATAATCGAAGAATTTTGTTTCAAGATAATCACAAAAGACAGTTTGGGCAATCGGTGCAAAGCTAAGAAAGCTAAAAACGAGACTCTTGACGACAATTTGTATGTTTGGTTTTGTGCGGAAAGGGAACGTGGTTTGCCAGTGTCTGGATCATTCAAGAAAAGGGAATCAAGCTGAATAAACAGTTGCCTGATTGTGAACCAAATTCTACTGCGAGAGGATGGTTGGATAGGTGGAAAAAATGGCATGGTATTCGCCAACTATCTATCACAGGAGAAAGTCTATCTGGGAACAACAGCACTGCTGATGACTATAAAAACAAGTTTTCGGATTTTTTTAAAGAAGAAAATTTAACGGCAGATCAAATATATAACGCCGATGAGACGGGTCTGTTTTACAGAATGTTGCCGAGCAAAGCTTTGGCCTCAAAAACTGAAAAAGACGCAAAGGGATACAAAAAAAGCAAAGACCGATTGACAATAATGGCCTGCAGCAATGCTTCGGGAAAGCATAAATTTCCGTAACGTATATCGGGATTCTCTACCAGTTGTCTTCAAGTCTCAAAGAAGTGCATGGATGGACAGCAACACTTTTAAAAACTGGTTTTTTGATTGTTTTGTGCCAGGTGTGACGAAATATTTAAAAGATTGTGGGTTGCCAATTAAAGCTGTCCTACTAATTGATAATGCTCCTTCACATCCGTCTGCAGATGTGCTGGTCAGTGGGGACATTACCGTCAAGTTTTTGCCGCCTAATGTAACAGCGCTATTACAGCCCACGGACCAGGGGATTCTCGAGAAAATCAAGAAGGTTTACAGAAGACAGATGCTAAGCACAATCATTGGTGACACAGCTATAACCTCAATTCATCAATAATTAGTTTCAGACTACCGGTGTACCTTAACCTTAACCTTAATTTTAAACGTATACTTTTTTGACAGTATTATACTTTATTACATTATTATGACTAAGAAATTGCCAAAGAATCCTTGTGGTAATTGTCTCAAGAATGTGACCAAGAACAGTAAATTGCAGTGTTATGTAGTAGCTGTTTGCAATGGTACCATCGTAAATGTCTTGATAACCTTTCAGATGAAGAAATACCAGAAGGTTAAACTAAAACAACTAAAGTGGACATGCTATGAATGTAGTAAATCAAGTATTCAAAATGTTGAAAACAAAAGAAGAGGATGAAGTGGTTACGGCTTGAGCTAGTTCAGCAGGATTAAAAACCAGGACTTAATAATAAAAACACTATCGAACGATCTTAACCAATCATGCGAAGAATTACAGCGATTGAAAAATCATAACACACAATTAGAAACTCTTGTACTTACGAAGGAAGAGACAATTATCTTATTAGAAAGAGAAATAAAAAAGTTTAAAAATACACTGGCCATAAATAGTGACAAGACAGGCAATGATAAGACCAAGCCTAGGCTAAGTTTGAGGTAGGCCTACCAGAAACCTTCTCGTCAATATTGAAAAAAAAGTCGAATAGAGCTAGGCCTACAACCAAACCTATGGAGAAAAAAGGTTTTTGAGACCCCTAACCGCTATGAGACTTTGTCTTTAGAAGATGAACCTAGCTCAACCTCCGAGAGCGAGGATATCTTAACTGAAGCTCAGACTAAGAAGAAACAAAAAGCAAAAAAAAGATATGGATATGTGCCGACAGTCACGGTAGAGATTTGTCATGGGAAATAAATCAAACAAGTATCCTCTTATGAGGCTTGTTGGCTTTGTGAGACCAGGTGCTCAGACAAAACAAGTGGCTGAAATTTACAATAACCTAAATGAAGTTGAAAGTGAAGATGTAGTAGTTCTTATAACAGGTACGAATGATGTATCAAAAAAATGAATCATTGGAAGCTGTTCAAGAAATTTCCAGTCTATTAGAATTTAATGGTAGGCCTACTTGCAATATTATACTTATAGACTTGCCAAAAAGGCATGACTTAGTGAACTGGTCATGTGTTAACACTGAAGTCAACAATACAAATTTTTTGCTCTAAAAGAACTGTGTGACAAACATAAAAAATGTTACTCTAGTTAAGGCTAGCACGGCAGAGAGAACACTACATACAAGACATGGGTCGCACTTGAATTTAAAAGGGAAAAAGTGGCTGGCTAATAAAATTGTGGAAAGTGTTAGGCGTATGTCAGTAGGCCTGGTTTGTCCCAACCCTAGTGAAAACTACTCATTCGGAAAACTCCAGACATTCTGTAAGGAGCCCTCTAAAATAACTTCAATTAATTTCTTACATCAGAATGTACAGTCTTTATCAAATAAAGTTCAGCTGCTTGAACAGATTTTATCTGAGTATGACATAGATTTTCTGTGCATAACAGAACACTGGATGTCGGAAGACGAGTTAAACGAGTACTTACTTATTAATGATAGGCTACTAGTGTCTAATTTTTGTAGAACAACTATTGGTCATGGAGGGACTGCTATTTACTCAAGATACTCTTCTCAACAAGTAAAGGTAAATCAAGCAATTAATAGTTTTGTCAGTTGAATTGGACTGTGATCTGTGCTGTGTTGAAGTTGTTGACCTGGGACCTAGTGCTGGTTACAGTTTACAGGAGTATGAATGGAGATTTTATTTCTTTTTCTCAATACAATGGAAAAAAGTACTATCATATATTAATAGACTTGACAAAAAAATCTATAATTTGTGGAGATTTTAATCTAAAATTTTTAACTAGTGATAAAGACGCAGACCCAGTTTGTGAACCTGTGTCTTACTTATGGCCTACAAACTGACCATTCACGAACCTACTCGAGGTAAAAACTGCTTAGATAATTTTTTTTACTTCTTTGACCTTACAAATTGTACTGCTACAGTTATTAACTGTCATGTGAGTGACCATTTGGGACAGCTATTAAATTGTTAACAATACTTATAAGGAAAATAGCTCTTATCTTGCTAAAAAAAGAACTGTCATATATGGGTCCTAGCTTAAAGACTGTTCCTATCTAAGTGACCTCTAACATCAATGTATTCAGATTTTACCTTGCCAAAGAAAAATGGAGTGATATTTTATTTGCTAAAACTAGTGTAAATGAAATGTTCAATGCTTTTATGCTCACAGTTCGGTATTACTTTAATTTAAGCTTTAATAAACAGGTTAAGATTAAAAGGAAAAATACAGTAAATATTGGTTCTAAGGCTAATGTAGAGTGGTACACTGATGAGCTGTGTGCTTAAAAAAGATAGGCTTCACTTACTTTATGAACATTTAAAATCTTCAAAAGGGCATGAGTTTGAAATGTATAATGTATTGTACAAATCTGAAAAAAAAAGATTATCGCAAGCAAATTAAACAAACACAAAAAACAATATAATTCTAAACTAGTAAAGGAGTCAGGAAATCAGAGCAAAACCCCTTTGGCAGATTGTAAAATAAAAGTAGGAAAGGTGAAACTAAAACAAAAGACCCAAATATTTTTTCATCAGATGAATATAACAGGTTTTTTATTAACATTGCCAGTAATGTGAAGCGAAATTAAACAGTGTAGCAGCTAATGGGCTTAAAGCAATGCAGTATGTAAATAATTGCAAGGTACCTGAGCATATGGTAGGGTTAAGTTTTAGGCTATGTAACTGAAAAAATTGTCTTGGATGCAGTTAGTCATTTGTCTAGTAAGTATAAGTAAGGACCATTATGGCTTTGAGTAACGTTTTACTGAAAAAAATAATAGATTGTATTTTGAATCCTTTGACAAGGCTAATCATTTATGTTTGGCCCAAGGAATTTTCCAGATTGTTTAAAAATAAGCAAGGTCATTCCTATATTTAAGAAAGGTAAAAAAGATGACTTGAATAATTATAGGCCTATAACGGTAGTTCCTGTCTTTTCTAAGGTCTTAGAGTTAATCATAGGCAAACAATTAATGTTTTATTTTGAATTGAATAGGCTAATATGTAACAATCAGTTTGGCTATAGAAATGGGTTATCTACCACACATGCCCTTATAAAGCTAGTTGAGGGTATACATGATTGTTTTGAGGGTAAGGACCTTGCTGCGGTCACGTTCTGTGACCTCAGCAAGGCCTTTTGATTGTGTTTCACAACGATCTTATAGTTTCTAAGCTTGAGTATTTTAGGGTAAAGGGTGTGGCTCTTCAAATCTTTCAATCCTACCTTGAGAACAGAGTACAATATGGTACAAGACAGTAATGAATTCCTCATGTCTCTTGCCTGTCACGTGCGGTGTTTCCGCAGGGATCTGTTTTGGGTCCTTTATTATTTATTATTATGGTTAACGACCTCAGTAGTAATATTCCTGCGGAGATTATTCTCTATGCAGATGACACTACTGTCTTAAATAGGCATGATAGTGAAATGTCTGGCATTAGAAAATGCTAAAATATAATCAAACCCTCATTGAGAATTGGTTGGCTGCTAACGAACTAGTGTTAAACAAGGAAAAAACCAAAACTGTACTTTTTTCTCTTAAAGAAAAAAATATGAACTTAGATAGTCCAATGTTCTTAGGATTAACTTTAGACCCAACCCTTAATTGGCACCAACACATATCTGTCCTCAAAAGTAGGCTTAGTAAAAGCATTTACGCTTTAAAAAGGTTAAGTGGTGAGTTGGAAAGGGAAGGCCTAAGGCAGGGCCTATTTTGGTTTATTTTCATGCCCATATGGTCTTATGGTTTAATAGTATGGGGTGGTGCTCCCAAGTCAGAAGATATATTTGTTGCACAAAAAAAAGCTATAAGAGTAATTACTGGTTCCCATAGATTAGCCCATTGTAAACAATTATTATTGAATTAAGAAATATTGACTTTACATTTCCCTATACATATTTCAGTGTCTCATGTACTTGAGAGCTAATTTAGACAAGGTACATACAAGAAGCTCCATTCATTCCCACAATACTAGATCTGCAAATTTATAATTAATTTACCACAAAATAGGCTATTAAAAAGTGAAAAGAAATCCCATAGTATATATCAAGCCGATTAATGAATAAGTTTACCCGACCCAGTCAAGAATTTAGAAAATGATAAATTTAAAAATCTGTATCATAAATTTTTTATTAATAAAATCCGTTTTATAAAGTGAAAGAATTTCTTTCTGAGAGTTGGTCCGAATTGGATTTTAGCCTGACCTGACGCTTTCAAAGAATCTTTTGTCACTTTGTGCTAAACAAATATATGTTTAAGTAAAATAATATCTATTTATTGTAATGTCCAATGTGTTGTTTATTATAATGTTTAAGTTAGGGCCTGTTGTAATTTAAAAATGCTATTTTGATTAAAATATTTACTAGTATTGTAATACTATATTGCTGTTATTTATATTATAGGGCCTACTGTAGTCTTAAAATAGTCCATTGGCTTAGGTTATATTTATGTAAACAATGGCTTTGTGTGTAGAAATATTAATCTCATAGTTACATGACTTGCCTATGTATTCTAATGGAATATCTTGTGGTGAATAAAGATTCTATTTCTATTCTATTCTATTCTATTCATTGACAATGAAGGAGAACACGGTGTAGTTCAGATTCTCAAAACATTTAATGTGAAAACTGTAATGTACATGATTGCAGAATCTTGGGAACAAGTGACTAGAATCAGCTTAATTAAATCTTGGAAAAAACTGTGGAAGGGTGTATGCGACTTGCCTGAAAATATAATTCAACCAGTGGGGAACTATAATATGGAAAATGACTCTCCAGACGATGTCCAGCCCCAAGAACTTTTGGATATGTTCCAAAATATTGATGGCTGCTCTGAAGTCGATGAAAATGACATTACTCTGTGGTTAGGGGCAGACAATAACGGAGGCTATGAGCCACTTACTGACGAGGAAGTGATCGCGTCGTTTTTACCTGATGCTAATGAATCAGACGCTGAGGAGGTAGACAGAGACATTGAAGATCCAGTGATGAGTTATGGAGATGCAGTGACCAAACTAAACGAACTAATGGTTTATTTCGAGCGGCAGGCAGAAACATCGCCGGCTGAATTGCTCATGTTGAAGAGAATGCGGGATCGCACAGCACGCAAGCAGCAGATGACATTGGCACAACCAAAGCTGACTGAATTCTTTACCAAGAAATGAACAGTTATAAATGTACTGTAAGGATTAATAATAATTAAATGTGCATATGTTTGATGTACTTACAATTATAATGGAGTTTATCTGTAAGTATACCGTATTTTATTAATTTTTACCTAATTCTCCGGCTAACCCGGATTTTCGTTAACCTGGATCGGCCGCGGTCCCGATTAATCCGACTTATCGAGGTTCCACTGTATGTTTAAGTAATTTAACCACTATTATTTAACCACTTATTTAATTTTATGTTTATAGTCTTGGAAGCTACAGTAAGCTTGTTAGTAACAACACTTCTTATTTCTACCTTTTCTGCAACCACCGTTGAGCAAAGATAAGAAATTTGAAACTTTTACTAATAATATACTTTAATTGTACATTTCAGCAAATATTAAGTATGCAGTCCTTGGTCAGTAATGTAATGCATATGTCAAAGACAAAGTCACTATCTAACTTTTACAGTAAATTTTCAAAACTGTTATAAAACCCATCTTAGTTCTCTTTAGCAGAAGTAGGCTTCTCAGACCTGTGTATGTGTGTATATTTTCACGTTTAAGGATATAAGGCAACAACAACATTGGTGTTGGAAATATAATTCAATTGAACCAGAAGTGTCCATTCACGTGCAAAGCCTACGAAATTGCATGTGAAGATGCTGGTAACTGCTAAGTTTTAATATATGAGACAAGAGTTAAAACATTTGTGGGATTATTATCTGTTATTAATCAAGCAGAATCAGAATCAGAAAAATCTTTATTCAATTGTTACACATGGTGTACATGAATGGCGTCACATGATTAAGGAAGTAAATGGTAAAGTTTACTAAATATGCTTTACATTAGTATCTAACAAAATATAGTACAATATAATTTTAATGATAGTAAAAACTATTGTGATTTGTATAATATACAATTAGAGGTTTGCTGAGAGGAAATTGCTAATTTTGTGGCCAGTATCCTGCCAATAAAAGCAAAAAGCAAACAGCTACTTTTTCTGTTACTTTCTTTAAAAGCTAAAGTTTGTTTCTAACAAAATACTAAGTTTACTAGTATTTTGAGATTGATATGCTTGAGAAGCCATCATCTGAGACCTCTGAGATGTTGAAGAGAGCTTACAGATGATATGCAATGAAAAATGGCATAATAAGCATGGTAAAAATGTTTTTCACATCAAATCGTTTATTAACCATTCAGCTAAAAAAGCAATAGGTGTTGTTAATAGAGTAAACATAAGATAATGAAAAATAACCGATAATATTACCTACATGCATATAGAATTTCTCAATAGAATCAGGTGCAGTCAGGATAAAAAAATGAATTAATCTTTCTAATTGAATTGAACTCAGACAATTATAGTTCTTTTATATATAAAGGTAAAACATTAAACATCTTAATTTGAACATACCTATTGCTCTTTAAAATTTGTTAAGTCTGGTGTATGGTAAGTTTAAATAATCAGAAAATCTACATTGGTGACAATGATAGGTATTGCGTTATGAAAATGTTTATTAGTAAATAGCAAATTATGTAAGATGAACAATGCTCAAACAAACAAAATTTTAAATTTAATAAAATATAGCCTAAAGCTCTCAGTTTGGCTAATACCAGCCATAACTTAAAAGTTCTTTTTGATGCAAGAAGACATCATAAGCACGTGGATTGTTTCCCCAGAACATTACACCATATGTTGCGTGTATGAAAAAAAGTAATATATGCCATAAGTAAAAAATAGTCGTGAACATTAAGTTTTAGTTTTAAAAGCAGGTAGCAGGGTCTTGAACACTTATTAATAATTTATTCTATATCACTGTAACAGTTTTGTTTTGAATATAGGTTTATTCCTTAAGATTTTACAGTTTTGTCCTTAGTAAAAGAACTTGAAGAAGTTTCTTCAAAGTAATAAAATCATATTTTCGGTTTTTATATAATTAATTATTAACTAATTAGTAGAAAAACCAGGTAGCTACAAGATTAATAACTAATTCCATATATATTTTGACAAAATTAAGTGAGGGACCATCAACAAAAATAGAGGTATTATCAGCATATAGCATAATTCCTTGAGCGATGTTGAAAGACAAATCGTTTATCATGATTGTGAAGAAGAGTGGCTTAAGAACTGAGCCCTGTGGCACGCCCCTCATCATATCACGCAGCTCAGACACCTGACCTCTTGTTTCAACAACTTGTTTAAGATTTTCTAATTAAAAGCTAAGATGCAGCTCGACACCAGATATACCATTCATTGAGAGCTTATTAGTTAATACTTAATGAGAAATTATATCAAAAGCTTTACTTAGATGAAGAGCTAAAATTAAGTTGTTTCAAGTATCAAGAATAATATTTAAACTGCATTAATTGTTGATTTTTTTGCCATGAAACAAAAATGTGCATTGGAAAAAAAAGACTAAATATCTAAAAAGTAGGAATACAACTTTTCATATACATACCAACAATCTTAGACATAATTGCTATTAAAGCTAAGGGCCTGAGGTTGAATAGCTCTTCAATTTTGCTGTTCTTATAAATTGATACCACCTTTGTAAACTTTAAACATCTAGGAAAATACTATGATAAAATCATATTTATTCAATATCTTAGAGGAGTCATTGCACTATAAATGTTTTAGTGAAGGTCACACGAATATCAGAGGTGTGCACATGAATATCAGAGGTAGGAGTGTGTGCCCCAACATTTGACACAATATATGCAATACTATCAGATGTTTGTTATTGTACTGCTTATGTTCAAATCAAGATTAAAAGAATATAAATTTGAGCTATGTACAGTAATAAGTTTCATAGTGTCTCAGACAAAAAGGTAAATAACAAATATTAAAGAAAAAACCTTGTGCAAGTAAAAACAAATACTAATCAATATGATTTAACTTGATTTATGATAATGTACATTATTTTATGATAGCAGTAACAGTGTAGATTAAGTGCAATACGTTTTAACCTTTATGGAATATGAGTCACTGTATGGCATGTGTAGCTGAAGGATTATTTTTCTTAATAGTTACAATGGAAATAATACATGTTAGGCTTGCATACATACAGAATAGTGCCCTAAGACAACCTATTACACACTTTAAGGACATAACAAAGATTAATTTTATCTAAAAGACAAAAGTTAACAGATATTTGTCAAATTATATACTTTTATATTAACCACTATCATGCAATAAATAACTCACAAAAAAATCAGTACAGAAATTTAATTTTACTTCTCTCCAAGACACATTACACTACATGAACAAACAGAAAAGCAAATGTCCATTTTAGACATTATTACCAGTTTCAGGGCCTTTTTGATATGTATTAAGCGAGGATCAAAATAAATTAATTAGTCCTTTTGTTTGTATAACTATGCCCAGATTGATTCTGGTAGAGTTGGAAAGACAAGTTAATAATGTACAAATTCATAAGAAATAATCACACACTACATTGTATAATAATCTCAAACAACAAATGAATGGCTTACCTGGTAGGTTCATCAAAGAACATGACAGGTGGATTGTTGACCAACTCGAGCGCGATAGCCAGTCGTTTCATCTCTCCACCAGAGAGTGTCTGTGTCAAGGACTCGGTCTTGTGTGTTAACTTGAGCGCTGCCAGTATATCCATCACCTGTACTTACATATAAACTTGGGTATTAGAAATGTTTCAAGTTCATTACGTGCCAAAGTTATACGTACTCTACTGAAACACTTACAATAGTCATCTTCTGCTTGAAGGAGTAGAGCCGACCTAACTTGAGCTGTGCTGCTGATACCATGGCTTCCTTGACGGTGATGAGAGGCTGCAGTCTGCAGTCCTGCATTATGTATGCAACCTGTTTGCGGAATTGCTGTAGATCCCTGGAAGCCCCATTGTGCAGTACTTGGCCAGAGAATTCCAGTCTGTAACCCAGTAAGAGATCTTTTAAAATGGGATTGCCCCTCGAAACAGAATTATGGATGAGGAAAGTTTCAGTCATTACAGTGGAGTCCCGCTAATCCGATTACGTGTAATCCGAACGTCGGTTAATCCGAACAGGTCCAGGAGGAATTATTTATAACAATAATGAACAGTTATAGGAACTAATTACATAAAAAATGAAAATGGGTGCATCATTTCGTACATAAACAAAGAAAACTTTAATTAAATAGACATACAGTATTTTATTAAGACAAATTGTGTACGGTACAGTACATAAATAATGAAGTTAAATACAGTACCAAATTGAAACTTATAGGTTAAGTATGAGTTAAATTACTGTATTAAGAAGTGAAATCAAACAAAAATTGGACGTACAGTACTGATATTATTATTGAGTACAATATTAATTGTTAAAAGACATAAATTCAGTTAGTGTCTTCTGTCGCATTGAAGAGAGTCTATTGGATGACACGTAGTTTCGTACAACTATTGAACGCGTGGACCCGTACAATATCCAGTACGCTCACATTGCTGAACAATAGAACTCTCACAATAAATACGGTAAATGTGCTTAGTATTCGCAAACACGTTTATTTGTCAAGAAATACAATGCAACAGTCAGAAAACATGTTTTAATAAACAATGTTGATAATTCTATAACAAAATAGACCCATCTCAAGTTTAAAACCGTATTTTTCTGTAATTCTGGCTAATCCGAACAATCACATAATCCGAATAGGGCTCGGTCCCAATTAGGTCGGATTAATGGGACTCTACTGTACAACTGTACAGATGAAAGATGTGAGTAACATGTTTAGTCCTGAGAAATTTCGTCACATGGCCTCTATAAGCTTTACACTTGAATACTTCTGATGCTGATTCTCTTTTTTGCCTCCCATATAAGGTAATTCTTACACAGACTCTCTCCTTAATTTTCAGTGTTTGGCTGGTATCCAAAAGTGAGGATCAACTATGAACATTTTAGACCTCAGTCTTACGTGACCGGTATCAGAAATACCATTTACAAATAGTCTTGTTGCCATCTAAAAGCTTAATCCAGTTGATTGCGTAAATATTTTAATTGTCTACATGGTTTGAACTAGAAAACTGAAAACATAGATGATAGTTATAAAAATTATGAATGATATAATTACCCACAACTTGAATAAATATTGTGACTCACAGCTGTGTATACAATATAAATGAAATCACTGTAAGCAATTCACTTTAGTTCATCATTGTATGCATTTAAGTAAACTAACAGTTTATTCAATTGAATTAAATTATTAAAATTTGTTGTATGTATAATACTTAAAAAGTTGAAGGTTTTCAGTCTATGGCCATAAATTCACAAGCCATTTGAGTCTTAGCATTACTGATTTATGCCAGCTTTGCAGTTCGTTTCTTCTAAACTAAGAATCCCTTAGACTGTGAAGTACATGCTGTTATTTGTTTTCTTAGTGCTAAAGAAGTGAAAGCAATTTCAATTCACGGCAGAATTGTGAAGTGAATGGACAAACATTATGAATGATGGAATGGCATTCTAGTGGGTAAGAACTTTAAAAGATTGCCAGAAAAATGTTCATGATAAGAAATGGAGTGGACAACTCTGAATGATCACCTGCAAATTGGTGCAGAAAGTTGATGATAAAGCAAAAATGAACAGACATTTAACAATTTCTTCATTATCAGAAGAGTTCCTCGAAACAAGAAATGTTCTCTAAGAAATTTTTATTGAAAAACACATTTTCCTGTATGACAATGTCCGTCCATATGTGACAAAACAAACTAAAGATCTCATTAGAGCATTTTGCTCGGAACAATTAGATAATCTCCTAACAGCCCCAATTTACCGCCCATTTGTTTTTCATCAGAAGAAGCATTTTGAAGGTCAACAACGCACCGATGACAATAGCGACAATGGCCGTGTTCAGTTACTGTTAAATCAGGCGGCAATCTTATATGACGACAGTATACAAAAGGTTGTGTTTAGATATGATAAGTGCCTTAATATTGATGGCAATTATGTTGACAAGTATATAAAGTTTGGGCTATCATATCAAAATAAAATTGTTAAGAAAAGTTTATTTGAACTTTTTGTATATATTAAAATGTACATCCCCTTAAAAAAACATGCCTTGCATTTAAATTAAAATTTAATACGAGTATAAATAGAAAATTTTTCATTTTATAAAACAATCCATTTCAAATGGTTTATTATTACTAAAGCTATTAATAAAATCACTGGACAATTTTGTTCTTTGTATTATTATGGAACATCTCGAAACAATCACCATCCTACAATATTTGAGTTTTCAGTGTTTGAAGTTGCATGAAATGGAGTAAGGGTATAGAAAAATGTGCATTTTATTGCAGTGTGTTGTTTGATTATTCAGGCTGCCATAAAATGGCTATTCTGTAACTAGCCATTCACAGTAATTGTTCCACAGATTAAGTTACACTGAATTGGTTCTGCTTAGAAAGTTATATCACTTAATTAACTTACTACATCATCAAATAAATTATGTTTTGAATCTTGTTTCCGTAACTGTTGTCCAAAATGATAAAATGAGTAATATAAATTCCAGAATAATTTGAGTTTTAAGTAATTTTTTTATATTTAGTTTAAGTAAATAAGTAAAATTAGAACTAAATAGTGACTATTATTGGTGTAAATAGTGCTTTTTTATCATTAAAATAAATTGTAAATTTCTCAATTTTCCCCATTATATTCTGTAATAATTGTACAAGAAGGATTTTTAACAACAGAATAGACATGCACTGTATACTGTTTTCTGTAACATATACTGTGTTCATTGTGTAAGGAAACATGTAAGTGAAGAGCCTACCTCCACCTGATAAGAGGACATGAACTGCTAACTAAGCACTGCTAATCAGCCTAATCAGTTCTAAAGCTATTTGTATTCCAAATACGTCTTTACTCAAGTGGTTTTGTGTTTGGTTACACGTAAGATAGGCAGTTACGAAATTTTACAACTGAAGAATTATTCAAAATCTTCTCAATAACTACAATTCCAAATTGCTATGTTAAAGAAATAAAGTAATAATTTTGTTCTGACATTAAACAACATGCTTTGTACATGTTTTAGTACCTTATAATATATTTTTATGGCAAACAAGACATGTCCATCCGTTTTTGCAACAATCAATTGATTGGTGGATTCACTAATTAATATTCTAGTAATGAAACACGGTTTTTTCCCTTTTTTAATTACAAAATTTTATTTTAATGACAGTATATTAGTTATATTATATTTTTAATAGCCTACAGAATGTTAGTTCAATGAACATTTTAGACCTAACAGAAACATGTCCAGTTATGGAAATTGTATAAACATAGTGTGAGAAGTTATAGAAATTATAGATTAATTAGGAAGAGAAAAAGGAATTCTATGACATTAAAAGGAGATGCCTAGAGTATGAAACAAAGCACCTCATGTTTCCAGTCTTAACCTTAATCAGTTATCACAGATTCAACTGCTTTTACTTTTTTGACATAATCTGTAAAATGAAAAACTCTTATTAGGATTCGTCTCACACATAATCTGATACTAGGCTTCTAAGATTTGCTTTAACTCTAGGAAATACATAAAGTGAATGACTTGAGAGAAAAAATTTGCTCTAATTTTATACAAAATGTATCACATCAGAAGGAAGATTTGCTTAATCTCTACGGTGAGTACAAACAAAACCATTAAAATCATTTTCAGCTATTAAAATTAAAATTAAAAGTTTTGTGAAACTGGTTTTTATTGATTCCACCCATAGGAAGATGACCTTGCCTTGTACAAGTCAGTAATGTTTTAAACTATGAGGTTTTTGCTAATTTGTCAAAAATATACTGATAACTATATAAAAAACACCATTCTGTTTTTCAAATAACATATTGTGGATTAATGGATTAAATAAAAAATACAGTGTTTTGTAATATGTTTAAGTGATTAATGGACTGAAATACAAAAATCTAGACTTAAAAACCCTAGTAAAAGTAAACAACAAAATACTAACTAATGGAAGAATTAATTTGTATTGAATCAGAGCAGAAAATCAATAAAATACAGGATTAGTAAACTTTTATTTTAAGTGAAATTAATTAAGTCTTATTTTTATTTAACAACAATAACATCAAAAATATAGGGGGAAAAATCACATATTAATGAAACCAATACAATGTAGGCCAAGATAGTCTTCATGAATTGAGGAAATCTCTACACAATTGTCCATTTGTTACCTGTCATTGGGTCAAATCAACTACTCTCAGACAATAATACCTTCCATCAGTTCTATCTTATTGTGTTCTATCTAAAGCCCAATTACTAGGGATAATTTTTGTACCTGTAAAGAAATAATAACTATAATAAATGTATAATACAATATTAAAAATAATACTCAGATATAAACTATTCAATTGTTTATACTTTTTGTATTTACTTTTGTGATGTGTCTGAAGAAGATAGCCTTGCTATCGAAAGGCCTCACAAAACAATAAAAGTCTTAAATATTGGTTTTATGTTTTTCATGTAAGTTAAGTATTCAATTGTTGTTATTTAATTAAAAAATTATAATTCTGGATAAATACGAATACTTGTTCAAAGCTTGTTATTGATGATGGGTAATATTATCAGTAGTTAGTTAGTAGTAGCAGAACAGAGATCATCTGCCAATTTCCTTGTAGTAGTCCTAATACCCACTTCTAAGAATAAAGTTTCACTTTATTTCGTTAAAAGCAATATACAGAAGTTATTTTAATTTATAGTTTATTACAAACCTTCTATCTTAATAAAATGTTAACTGGATATTAACCCTTTGAGTGTCAAGCACTCTTTTAATATTTGTATAGAGTTATTCCAAATAATTCACAACTTTTTACAAAAACAAACAAAATACGTTTTGTTTTTATTGTGTAGGGTGAAATTTGGGCTTTAACTTAATAATATTGTATTAACCCTCGAACTGGCAGTGTCTGCACCTGTACTGGCACCCTATTTTTAGCCGCTTATAAGAATTACATTAAACTGTTATATACCTTTCAAAATTCTTCAGATATACAACTTATTATATATCATAATAGAATATTCCAAATAATAATAATAAATTATATTCAATAGTATTTTCTTTTTTCAAAAGAATTCTTATTTTTTTTTAAGATTTCTGTGTTTGAATGCGCTACATATGATTTCTTTTTTTTAGCAATTTTTGGACTTTATTCAAAATGGAAAAACAATGCTGAAAATGCTTTTTCAGCCATTTGTTCAATGTTGTTTACAACACTGAAAATGCAACCAATATATGACTTACTATATATATAACGTTAAGTTAATATAGATATAACTAGATAATATAAACATAATACACATATATATATATATATATATATATATATATATATATGTTTTCAGTATATTCCTAATAATAATAATAAATTATATTCATTAACATTTTCTAACTTTCAAAAAAATATCAGTGTTTGAATATTCTCGATAAGAATGTTTTTGAATTTTGTATAACTTTGCACTATCTTATTATGTTTATGTAAAAGGTTTATATAAATCCAAAATGATACAAAACGAACACAATTTTATACTAATTATAAATATATATCGTTTTAGCTCTTTTATATACAACATTTTTTACTTTTTTTAGCAATTTTTAAACTTTAGTGCAAAATCCACTAACATTGTGTTTTCAGCATTTTGTACAATTGCTTTACAACACTGAAATTCAACCTAAATATGACATATTATGTATCATTGTTTTCAGGAAAACTAAAGGAATAGTAATACTCGCGTATTATTGTTGCTATAGTTTTTTTTATCACAAAATAAGTAACCTTGAACAAGCCTGATAAGGATGCCAGTTCCAATTCAGCTAATAGTTCTCTCAAATCACTAGATTTGTTACTAAAATTAAGTGTGACTTCATCAGGCATATTACTAATAACCAAAATAAATCAATTAGACAGACACCAAAACACAACAACAGCAGACATAACTAATGACAGTCGGCCCGGTCAGCTGGTCACAGTCAAAACAATTGCTTGCACAAGACGTTTCTTCTAACCATACAAAGAGGAATAAAGTTTGATTTATTGAGTAATAATATAGCTTGATTATTCTACTATCAATTGATATTCGATTTTAAAACGAAACATAAAAAATACGCAAATAATAACCAATTTTCGAAACGTCTGCTTACTACTATATACAGAGTGTTGATTTGAAAATTTTAAACTCGTATTAAAAGACTTACAGACCAAGTATAAAAATTCTGTAAATGGGAGTGTATAGCACTAATTGGGGGAACAACAAAAATTATTTTCAAAATGAGAATGCTCACCCCTATCCTCCCCCCCCCCTGTATCCAAAGCCAAAATTTTGAAATAGTAACTAATACTAATAACATAAAAAATGCTTTTTCTTTAGGTATAAAAAAAATTTGAAATAGGTCAAGCCGTTAGGTATCAGCAGCCAATAATGTAAATTCTTTCACAACAATTATTAGTCTACAAACTGCTGCACTACTGCTAATAACAACAAAATTACTCACTGAGTACTGTTGTAAATCCTTTGTAAACTTCAAATCAAATGTTCAAATTGATAGCCATTATTGTTCAAGCAAAAAAGTAACCTATTTTCAAATTCTCGCCTAACCTTTCTAAAAGTTTCTCTGGTTAAGCGTCTGCACTCAGCAGTGATCCTGTTTTTCAAATCTTGGACACCAGTGGGGTGTGTTTTAAAAATCACTGATTTCAAGTGACCTGACAAAAAAAGTCTAAGGGTATTAAGTCATGAGATCTTGCTGGCCACTCAATTGATCCGCTTCTACCGATCCAGTGATCTAAGTGGTGTGCATGTATCCATTGTCGCACAAGAAGAGCATAATGTACAGGAGCTCTATCTTGTTGAAAACAAAACATATGGCTAGATGTATGCCCTGTAAACAGCAGTGCCAGTATGCGAGCGGCTTTACTGCTGTATATACGGCAGCTGTTGCCAGTGTTAAAGGGTTGCATGATCAAATTTTGAAATAAAGAAATTATACAGAAAAATTAACATTTTGACAAATTAACAAATTGTAAATTTTGATCTTGATTCATTTGTAAACACCTTTTTATTGTTCCCTATATAAACAGAAATGAGTATAACTTACCAAGTTTCAAAAAAGTACGTATATGTAATACTAAGTTTTGATTTTTATTATATATTAGTGCAAAATGTTGAAAATCTGCACACACACAATAGTTTGTTGTCCCTCATATTTGCCAAATAGGTTTTAGCAGCTGTAACAATTCAAATAAAGATAGATAATCTACTTTTATTTGATTTATTATGTATAAAATGAGACTAAGTATAATACCATATGTTAAAATTTAGTAACAGAATAAATATTCGAAAAGCAGATCTCGTTGGTCGTTGGCACTTCTCAGGATTACTTGGGGGCTGATTAAATAGGCTCTTAGTATTCAAAGAGTTAATAGTCTTTTTCTCTTGGCAGAATCAACATCATAATTTGTTAAGTCATGGTGGGAGGGGAGGGGGAATTATGGAACGATGCTTTGGTCAAACATGACAGGACCTCAATCGTGGAATTCTTAAATGTCAAATCCCTAAAGATGGTTCAAGATGGGTTCACAATGATCTTGGTTCTGATTGCAGAATATGGGTAAGTAAGGCACTCATGTGCTTGTTATATGATCATATATGATATACAGGGGTGCTGAAAAGTCCCGGGACGGTCTAATAACTTTTGAACTAATTACAATATAAGAACCAAAATTTACATCAAGCTTTTGCTCATATAAAACTATTATTTTATGTATTTCACCATGATATCCTGCTTATGGGGGACGTCCCGCTAGGGGTTGGTGAAAATTCTTAAATAGAAGCATAGGTCGAGTCGTACATCAAATTAAAGCTCTTTTAATTAGAAACATTTTGGCGAAAATCTGACGTAAAACAGTTGGCGCATTACAAAATGGCGGACACTCAAAGATTATAAAATACAGAATTTTTCAAATGCAAACATTCTGGTTGTTAGAGAAAACTGAGACACTTAATCTTTTATTTTACTTCTTTTACTTCAAATCACTTACCAAAACAGTTATAACAAATGTTCAAAGTGTTTGCCTTCAGTTTGCTGACAATATCCCAAGTAGAACGCTGATATCGCATTGTTTAAAGCTTGGACAGGAACACCCTGAGCTTCTCTTACAATACGGTTTTCTCAACTCATCCAAATTTTGAGGTTTTGTTTTAAACACTTTTTCTTTGAGGTAGCCCCAAAAGAAGTAGTCTAAAGGGGACAAATCTGGAGAACGGGCAGGCCATTCTATTGTTCCCCTTCTACCAATCCCACTTATGTGGAAAGACATTGTCTAAAAAATGTCTTACATGTACGCCATAATGTGGAGGGGCTCCATCTTGCTGAAACCAGATATTTTCATTAAACAGATGCCTTACCTCATCACATGATCTAATACGGTCACCAAACCCGCGCATCATTAATAAAGTTATTCTTTCTCTCTCGGAAAGCGCCATAGCAAAACAAACTAGCACGACTGAAACTACTTGCAAAATTAGGGCTTGAAGACTTCTAAGTGACTGAGTTGATAAAACAACTGTATCTGTCAGCTGGTAATTTCATTGTTGTCTTATTGGTCTTGTTTGCTCCAGCTGATTACCTTCCAGATAAGGAAGGTAATAACCTTACCTGCTGATAAGGAATTTCCAGATAAACAAATATCAGCGTTCTACAATCGATTGGGATATTGTCAGCAAACTGAAGGCAAACACTTTGAACATTTGTTATAACTGTTTTGGTAAGTGATTTGAAGTAAAAGAAGTAAAATAAAAGATTAAGTGTCTCAGTTTTCTCTAACAACCAGAATGTTTGCATTTGAAAAATTCTGTATTTTATAATCTTTGAGTGTCCGCCATTTTGTAATGCGTCAACTGTTTTACGCCAGATTTTCGCCAAAATGCTTCTAATTAAAAGAGCTTTAATTTGATGTACGACTCGACCTATGCTTCTATTTAAGAATTTTTCACCAACCCCTAGCGGGACGTCCCCCATAAGCAGGATATCATGGTGAAATACATAAAATAATAGTTTTATATGAGCAAAAGCTTGATGTAAATTTTGGTTCTTATATTGTAATTAGTTCAAAAGTTATTAGACCGTCTCGGGACTTTTCAGCACCCCTGTATATGATCCTGATGACAGATAGCAACAAAAGTTTCTGCACTGGCCCATGGTTAAATTACTGTTGTTACAAGTCTTTAAAAAATTCTGTATTCAGACAGAAAGCTTTAAAAATCTGTATTGTTATAAATTGATCACTATAAATTTTAATAATTAATTGATACTTACGAATAGCCTGAGAGTATATCAAGCAGTGAGCTTTTCCCAGACCCTGAAGGACCAATAATTCCCGTTAACTCAGATGCTTGGAAGTCACCAGAGATGCCTTTAAGAATTTCCTTTCGTTCTGTAAAAGAAATATACATTATGTTGAAACTATGCCTTTTAGTTTATATTGTCAATATAACTAGTAGTAAAACACTGACAATAACACAATGTTACAATAATAACATTGTAACATTAAATAAAAATAATATTGTACCATTAAAATTAAACAAAACTTGACTATTGTGATGTTTCTTTGAGTTTAAGCCTCCAACTTATGGCTATAGGTGTATATTCTTATAAGGGCTGAGATAGCCAATATTTACACACACCAATATTTTGTCAATCCTTTATAATCCTCAGCTGAGCGCATACTTGACCTCGCCATGTAGATGCCATACTACTATGTTATTGCTCCTGCTTAATTGACCCTCCACTACATTGCTTCATTAGCAGGTATTGATGATAAGGAAAACAAAATATACCTTTTACTCACTGTTAACCCATTAGCCTTGTATCACGGAGCGGTTCCGTGACAGCTAGTCTGGGCTCAAAATTTATATCACGGAACCGTTCCGTGACAAGTACAGCGCCATCTAAATAATTTTTTTTAACTCCTTTTTCAACCAAATGTTAGTATAAATTAGAGTAATATTGTTGTAACACATAAGAAAAACTGCAATACTACAATTAAGTGAAATTTAAATGAATAATAAGTTACTATAAGAATATTAGTGTACTACAAGAGAAAAAAAACAATATTCTTGGAATTTTCAGTATTTAGAAAAAACATTTATTCTGACAAACTATGCATATATATATATATATATATATATATATATACACACACATATTCTAGTATTACTAGGTAGAGAAGTACATTTCAAATAAAATAAAAGCAACAATGGGGTATTTTATTTTATATTATTTGAGTAAAAAAAATTTTTTTAATTTAAAAAATTCCAAAACTTTTTTAGTTTTTACAGCATTATTATTTTTAAATTATGACCAAATATATCACTATCTATTTATTATTAAAGCCCATTTCATGTTAATCCAAAAAGATATAAAATATAACCAAATAACTTGAAAAATAAATTTTTTATAAACATATAACAAAACTCTTACGTTTTTCGCATTTTTAATAGGATAACTCCAGTTGAGCTGATAGTAAAAATAAGTATAAGCCAATGGGTTAAATAGTGACTAATTAATTGGTTTAGGAGATTGGTAAAATTTCTCTTTTGTCTGTATGAACTGTATGAAGGATATCTAAGGAACGAATTGAACTACAGACTGAGATTTTGCATAAAATTTCATTTCTACATAGGAAAGATCGAGTTCGGAAATCGTGCTTATTCCACTAAAAGGTTTATATGAGTGTTACAAAAGCGCCTTATTCAGGTGGCTGGAAAAATTTTATGTGTTCCTTGGTAAATATTGTTGAAAAGTGGATTTTTAGTTAAAATTTGGAATGTGTATCAAAACCTGGTCATTTTTAAAAACTTGTTTACTTTTATTGTTTTTATTTGGTTGAAGGAAATCAAATAACATGGTCCAGGAGCCAAGAGCCAATTTGCGTTGTGTAAACACACAACCTAGATTTCTTAAAATCGATAGAGAAATTTCTGTAAAGAAAGAAATTGATCATCAACAACACAAATTTTGGTGGACATCAAAATGAGAGGCAACCAATAGATTACAAAATATGAAATGATCTATTTTTTCTCAGATCAGATTTCTTTTAGTTTAAAAAGTAAATTAGAATGGTCAACAATCAATTTCTTTCTTAAGAAAAATTCCTCAATCGATTTCAAGAAAAAACACATTGCGTGCTTTTACGGTGCAAATTAGCTCTTAGCTCCTAGACTAATAAAATTATTGTCAATTAATCGATTATCTCAGTTAACGTAACTAGTTCGAAAACATCTAATTAATTTCCCTAACCTAATCTTGGATCTAGGAAATAATTAGGGACTTTCAGAGACAATTTATTGAATGAAGGTGACTTTGTTAATATATTAAACATTCTCAACATCCACCAAACATTGATTGTAATGTTGAAGCATGTGTAGCTGCACTATGAAATTTTTACTGCATGACGAAGGTAATACAATAATGGCAAGTTGTATGAGTCATGTAGTTTATTGTCTAGTAACAATAAATTACAATGTATCAATAGTCTACCTTAACTATTGGTCACATAAGAGTACAATAATTTTCTACATACATTGAAATATAAGATTACATTCATGTGTTCCATCTCTAGATGTTGCAAAAGCAGCATTTTACCCTAGCCACTTTTTGCCACTGCCAAAGTTGTAGCACAGTTTGTAGTGGCAATATGATTTCAAGAGAACAAAACTGGGTTTGAAGCGGAAGACATGAGACTATAGGTTTATTATGTAGCCATGGTGTTATGTATACTTTAACCAAAGTGTTGTTGAAATCCATTGACAGTGTTGAAAATTTTAGAAGCAATAAGTATCACCCCCCACCCCCACCCCCGCCACCATTATTACCAAGTGTAAGGTGAAAAGTAAATTTTTTTTCCTATTGGGGTCCAGTATACCATTTGAGGGTGTGCTTTTCCGCATCTTCTGTTCTGTACTTTCTCTTTCTATTTTTGTAGTTATTTGTGAAGACTTAATGAGACTGCTGGAAGATAACAGTAATGACTACAGTAATAATAACTTTAGAGGGAGTGACAACAATGATGTTGATCACAGTCATATCACAGAAGCAGAATTAATAGAATTCTTTTTTAACAATAAGTTTTCAATAAAATAGATTATAATGTTAAGTTATAAAAAATTACCTATATTTTCATGGTCAAATTTTACCTAAGTTTGTGATTTTTTGTAAGATTGGCCATAATTGTGATGGAATAAAGAAATTAATAGATTTATTCTACATATATTTATATGTAAGATAATATAATGTAGTTTTGATAGAAGTAATAATTGATCTAAAATTTTCAAACAATTAGTAAATATGGATATTTTCAAATAATACACATTTCTTCAACAAACAGCATTTTGAGAAAAATGTAGAATTTGTATATTTATATTTTTTATTATTGCTTATTGCAACTTATTGCTTAATGCACCTTTAAAAATGTCTTCCCTCCAAGTAAAAATAGGAAACATGTGAAAAATTCATTAAATGTGAAAATGTCAGACAATGAGTTATTGTATAAAAGTTATTATTTGGACTGAATACATGTTCACAATCCACAGTGTCATCAACCTTTGACCTCTGGTGATATTGAGTAATTAATTAATAGGACAGACAATTGCACCAAGACATACTACACTGTACTTAAAACCTAAGATACACCTAAAGATATAATAGCAATATCTATTGATTCAGCAAACTGGAATTTTTCCAATTTAATATATGTATTTGACTACAACATTTTCTTGATAATCTTTTTACACAATTTCTGAAAACATTTATTTTTATAGTAATTATTTTTTATAGCAGCTTAGTTTGTTAAAACTAGATATAATCAGTTGCAACTGATGTAATCTAGTAAATAAAAATAAAGACTAAGTACAGACCAACTATTTATAGGATTTTTTAAATTTTTAATAAAAATCAATTTATTTTTGAACTAACAACTGATATATATATATATATATATATATATATATATATATATATATATATATATATATATATATATATATTCTTATTCAGCATCTCTTTTAACAAAAAAAATCTAAGTTTTCATTTCAATTAGTTAAAAATAACTCACCAAGTGCTGATTTTTAATTATTCAATGCGTGATAAGTTTTTGCAGCATTAAAAAAAAATGAAAAATTTCATCCTATATTTGGCTGACCAACAAAGTTAAAATTATTACTTGAGTAAAAATGTAAAATGTAACTGTAAAAATGTTCTTTCATCTGCTTGCCTATCCACACGATATCTTGAGAAACAAATTTACCTATAGACTTTACATTTTTTACAAAGCTACAGAGTGTTAAAGAACATTATTTAAAACTGGTCTTGTGGGTAACCATGATGAAAACTAGAAAATCGTATATAAAACAAATTTGCAAACAAACAGATTATAGTAATTTGTCATTTTAAAATTTGACATAGTAATATGTGCAATGAGGTTACTTTGTTCGATTGGTGAAGAAGACTTAAATTACGCTATGTCAGGATCTTCGTTCTAATTTTACAAGAGTCTTCCCCAATCCCCTATTTAGGGTTGGGAGCTGAAATTCTCAAATACAGAGTACGATAATCAGAGTACAGTTTATATCGCTTAGTATTATCATTGTATTGATATCAATGTATATAAAAACATTAAATAAAATTATAAGTTTAAAATTAAAAGGATTAATATGTAGTATAGCAATGTCTCAACATCATAAATAAAGGAACCATAACCAAAAAATAAAATTACGATAGGTAGACCTAGTAAAACAATCTTATTTAAATAGTAAAAAATAATAAAAACAAAAGAAACATATTGAAACCGAAAAAAAAAACAGGTTATTGTCTTCCAATGCTATCTTCATTATTTTCCAAAATTAAGTAGGCCTACTAACAAAGTTATTTAAATAAAGCCATATTATTTTATCAAACACATGTTTACAATCTTAAAATCTGTTTACATTGGAACAGATGATGATTAAGTTAACTAATAAATTAACAATTTAGTATCAGTTGATTATATCGATGGGTGTAATTATGCTAATTTATTAATGTCGATATAAAAAAAATCAGGTTCGCTTATGGTACTCTACCCGAACGGCCTGACAATAATGGGCTATGAGCATAGGGTATGGTAGTAAGTGCAGCCTCACGTTTAAAGCGACAAATGAAAAACATCCCTTCAGATAATACCCATAAGGTAAATACCAACATTCTAGAAGATCTGACCACAGATACTTTAGAATACCCAAGAACAATGGACTATTCAGCGTGTACGCTAAATTCCAAAATATGTTAACTTTTTGTGCAACAGTGTAAGCACCTAAAAATTGGTTGTGGAAGTGAAAATACACTACTGTACAAACAATATATTTTTAAGAAATGATTTTAAAGTGGTTTTAGAAAGGTTTAGGTAATGTGGGTGAAGTAATTATCAAAAACATAAATTATTTATGGAATAGCACACCATAAATGTTGTTTTAAATTACTATCAGTACAGTGGTTGTACACAGACATATTTCAGACGTCCATCGTTAAATTGTATGCTGTTGATTTTGTATGTATAAAGTACCAATGATAATCAATCGGTAATTCAATAAATAGTAGCTTTTTTTCTAGTTATTAATGGAATAAATATAATTTCTGTGCTTAAATAAGTCTGTGAATAGTTGAATTCATGTACGAAAAATTAAAACAGTGGGTGTTGCTAATTTTACACTAGTGGCACCAGTATAAACATTTCAAAGATATAAACCTGAGTTGACGTTATGTATACAGATGATACTACTACCATAATAAAAACTCACCACAATCTAGATTACTTTAACTGTGATGAGGAATGGCAACTGACTGTTGTAGCGTAAATACAGTACATGGAGGAATGAGAGGAATAGAACCCCCTCCCTAAGAACCCTGAAAATTTTAAAAATCACAACAGCAATATAATTCGTTTCTAATTCAGCCTGAAATAGAGCTATCTAATTTGTTCAAATTAGATAGTCCTTCCCTCGGGTAGGGTACGATAAGCGGACCCGGTTTTTTATATCAAAATTGGCAAACGATATTACTTAATCATAACCATCGATATATCCAATCGATACTGATTAATTATTTTGAACAATTCACTTAAATAATATATATATCAACAGCTGTAAACACTTAAAAATAATACTCTTAATGTAATTTTTCAATTTTAGATAAGTAACATTTGATTATTAAAAATGGCAGTAAATTTTAGAAAACTACAGACATTGCTTTGAAAGACATATAAGACATGTTTTTCGTGGCTTCAACATGTTGGACTCATACCGAAAAACCCATTATGTGAAATTTGTGAGAAAGAAACAACTGTAACTGTGAGAGGAGCAAATATGGTCGTCTTCAGTTTTCCTAACGTTGGTTATAATAATTTGTGTGATCACTGTAAATATTAAATTCATATTTTAATTTAAAACATATGATTGCTATTGAGGACTATAGATACTTTTATATCGATTGATAGTCTAGGATTTGAAATGCGAATATTAGGTACCAATGATTACATTCTTAGATATAGATAACCGGGTCCGCTTATCGTACCATATCCCTACCCTACGTACTCTATATTTAGGCTAAATTTCATGGATATTGTACACTTACCTCTTCTAAATGGAAATCTGTTAACCGTCCACGAATTAACAGAATAGCTTATGTCACTAAAATTGATATTAACACAACTTCCTTTTCTTGGACTTATCAACTCGTTATTGTAAATAGAATCTTGCTCTTGGATATTCATCTCTTCGCTATTTCTTGATAACCCTTTCTTATAAGAACAGTAACTGATAACAGGATTAAGTTTTGTCTAAATAATAATTGTTCAATTAGCATTAATTGCTTCAATTTAAACGTTGCAAAACATTTTACATTTTACGAAACTGAACACAAGTATAAAACACTACTATCACGAACAATCATCTTTGTTTGTTACATGTTTGTTTACTCTTCGTGTTCGTTCAAATGTGTTTACTACAAACTGATGGGTGTTGATTTTTTTCGATTTGTCTGCTCAACAGGTTAGCCACAACAAAGAAAAATAATACATTATTTGTACTGTTATATTATATGTACTCATTTATTTTATCAACTACCAACAACCACTTCAACTGTATATATCATGGCAAGGATTATAAAAATGAAGAGCCGCAGCTAAGAACGAGCATAGTCAATTTTCACGAAATAGAGCTTGTAGTGCACATAGATGGCTCATTATTGACAGAATGTTTACATGATACTATTCGGACAAGAAATATTATAGTTCCAATGTTATAAAGAGGTAAATATCAATGACTCGGGTGAGTGCGCTCATAGTACGAGCACCGACAGGCAAGAGAGATCAGGGTCCAAATTTGGACACCACAGTACAGCTATATTTTCACTCTTTCATAAGGAGTTTTTTTTTAATGTCATAATATTACGTGAGTTACTCAGACAGTGTAGACGAGGCAACTGTGTCAAATAATGTAAATATCACAGGTAAAGTGAATGATGGTACGAAAAAACGACGTCCCACTACCCACGAGGTTGGTATCCTAATTACTGCAGATTGACCAGACTTCTCCACAATACCTGATTAGTGGATTCCTGACACGTTTTCTCCTTGGTCACCAGGTAGAAACACGTGCAATGCAGTAAAAGTTCCGTTCGAGGTAAAGCAATAGACAGCTAATAAATACGTGCAGTACGGTATAAGTTCCGTTCGGGGTAAAGCGATAGGCAGCCAATAAACACGTGCAGTACAATACAAGTTCCGTTAGGAGTAAAGCGATAGACAGCCAATAAACACGTGCAGTACAGTACAAGTTCCGTTCGGGGACAACGATAGACAGCCAATTAAACACGTGCTGTACAGTTCAAGTTCCGTTCGGGGTACAACGATAGACAGCCAATTAAACACGTGCTGTACAGTTCAAGTTCCGTTCGGGGTACAACGATAGACATCCAATAAACACGTGCTGTACAGTACGTTCCGTTCGGGGTACAACGATACTCAGCCAATAAACACATGCTGTACAGTACAAGTTCCGTTCGGTTAATTGATGATTGTAGATGTTCACGCTTCAAATATTTTGAGGTTTCGTCCGATGAACGACAACACATTATTTAAAATCTTAACCTGTTGGGAGAATGTGATGGACAGCATCATTGTTTAAATGGACTCATCACTGTCGTACCTATCCAACGACGCTGCAACCGGAAGGAAGAATCTGAAGCAAACATACATGCTTCTTGTTGTTTGTTGTTATCGTGTTCGTGTGCATGTAAGTGGCACGTTACAGGATGTCAGCGTATGTCACAAACCCATATTCTTAGATGGCATTACCAATCGTCGAGTTTAAACTTTAAAGAAAAATTCGGTTAATGTAAAGTTGATATTCATGGTAAGCACGCAAAGAGACCAAATCAAAAGTTACGAGTATTATAACATATTGTAAAGCGAGAAAAATTCACTACTCGTTTAAAGACACTTCCAAAGTGTATAAAGTTATAAAGAGCAAGAAAATTCCAAATTTCACAGAATATGTTGTAATCTAATAAAGAAAACCCTCCTGATTTCACTATTTTTCGTGATATTTGGACAGACACTATAATATTTTATGTGGGTATCCACAAAAAGACACGTGCAGGAATTGTGACTTATTGAAAGCAGAAATATCGATTTTAAAACGTTTTAAAAGAAAACTTACCATGGATGCTGACGACGAAATCACAGAATTATTAAAACAAACACTATTAGATAGGGAAAAGGTTGAAAGAATTGACTTAGCAAGAAGCACGCAATTTTATTGAATGAAAAGAAAATACAGAAAGGAATCTAGAAAAAAGGACAACATTGAGGCTATAACAGTGGATTTAAAAAAAAACCCTGCTCACGCCAAATATAACTACATTTTTTATGTACTACTGCTGCCAATTGAATTTCATTTTATTTAATGTCCATATTTTATCTGACTCGACTTCAGTGTTTTACACATACGACTAAGCCCAATAAGGAGCAGATGACGTTTGGTTTACAATAGAACAGTTTTTAATAAGGTGCTTTGTCCTCCTCCGTAGACTAGTGGATACAGACACGGCTCTCTAACTAAGTGATCACGGGTTCAAATCCCGGGGAGGTCCAATCATGATAGGAATAATAGCCACAGTGATTTAAACAAGCCAGCATAGCCCTTGATTATAGATCCTCAGAAGGATTTATAATCAAGGCTTAAAGTCTGTTATAAAACACGTCTTCAAATTCAAATGACTTTATTTGTATCATATATAAGTATACATACAAATTAAACCTAACACAACGTCTTTGTTGTCTTTTGTCAGAAGTAGGCTTCTCTGTTCTGAGTATATATATATTTTCTTAATCGGATAACCTGGCAAAGCCAGCTATCGAACAGAAAATACAAAGGCTAGGGTAAATTACAGTGGCCGTAAATATACACATTTTGACAGATTTTCGTGATAGTGACAAGGCAAAAAAAAAACCCACTCGTAACGGAAATATAATTCACTAAAACAAAAGTGTTTATACACACGTACAAAATTGTGGGCGAAGCCGAGGGTAAACCACATATTTGTAAGAAAAAAAAAGAATTTTGATATTACCAACGTATTATTTATTCTTCTTAATACCATGCACAATAATGCATAATTTTTACATAATATTAATAAAATAGGCCTAATAATCAAACCGCAGTGAAGCGTGCCCGGTTCAGCTGGTATATTTATAATAAATCTTAAAACATTATTTAAATTCTAAAGTTATTAAATAACAATAATTTAATGCAAGAGTTCTCCTCTGAATCTTTATACTCCAGTGCGGCTAAAACTCGTGTGGTGGGAACCGATCATAGGAACGTCCACTTGCCGAGCAAGCACTACATCGTTTCAGCAACTGCTTCATCGATATCATATAATATTTGTCCCTAGGGCGCTCCGTTACGTTAAACGCCTGTTTTTCGTGATGTAGGCATAACCTGGTTAGTTTAGCTATTACTTATTTATATTCTACTTACGAAGTTATCAAGCGTCCAAATTCAATTTAAGTGAATAAGTTATAGACAAGATCATGCTAAAAGATAAAACCGAATTTAAAATGTAGAAAAAATTCAAATATTGATTAAAATTACAGAGCGTCGTTGATAGCATGATACATGATAGGACCAGGCCTGCCAAAATGGCTTGCTAGCTATCAACCTGGACTGAATGAAAAAAATTCCGGTTTGCGAGTTAACAGCGAAATTGTTATGAGCTGCACATTATCAGTAAACCTGTTCTATAATCCAAGGTCGCAGATAATCTAATCGCAGCTAATTCGTTCTGGTACATATAAATAGATGTCCCTTGAATGTTTTAAGACAGGTTTGGAAGATCTTTTAATAAGGGGAAAATGTATATCCATTACAATAGAAAATAATAAAGATAACAAATGTGCATATACATCTCACGTACAAGGACGACTTTAACATCTTCGCTGCTGGTATATAATACTGAATGACACCAACTACTTTTACTGTGATGGTGCGTCATTATTACCGCAATCAACGCACGTACAAATCACACAGAAAATAGTTACGGCATGTCCACCTTTTAAAGTAGTATTTAAATAAAACAATACAAACTTAACAATCTTGAAGATGATTTATAGTTGCAATCCCCTAATAACATAAAACATTAATTTTGGATCAACCTAAATATAAATAAAACATGTATTTTATAAGCAAATTTTACATAGGAATTTTTTGTCATGTGACATAATAAAATATTTTACCTCAAAATTTAAACTTTGATAAAAAACGTTCATTCCCAATTGAGGACAATTTCAAAGAACTAAGTTGTCCCATGATTTTAGCTTTCTGCACCACTAACGTGCAACGCAACGTGATACACTCCGATTATTGTCTACCCCTCGAATGCCACTGACTCGTCCTGGCTATCGCTGTACCCCGAACGGAACTAGTACTGTACATCATGTGTTTATTGGCTGTCTATCGCTTTACTCCGAACGTAACTTGTACTGTACTGCACGCGTTTCTACCTGGTGACCAAGGAGAAACCGTGTCAGGAATCTACTTATCAGGTCTTGTGGAGAGGTCTGGTCAATCTGCGTGCCCACCTGCAATACTAAGGTGTGAGGAAGTTAGGTGTTCCTAAATTAATTAAGTTGTGGCTACGATGTTGTAGACTGGAAAATAGTCGGATCAATGTTTGAGTAGGTCTTTGAAGACTCGGGAATTGACATCACCATTTGTATTTTCACTCCTTGGAAAACGTAAAGACGAATCAGAGATCGCGACGTAACCTAGAGGAAGATAACGTGCCATCCCCTTGAACCATGATGATACTGTTCTTAACAACACTTACGGACTTAAGGAGGGGTTAGTTTTATGAGACTGTGAAAGAATGTTTCAGATAAACAGGCCATACAAAGGGAATTTGACCGAACACTCGAAATCCCTGGCAGTAACAAAAGGGATAACAGGGATAATAGCGCCGTTGGAGAGAGAGCGCTCAGTAAGTTGGGTCAGTTTCTTTGACCTGGCCGAGTATCACTCCATACATGAGCGGTGGGTGGGCACTGTGATCCTTCTCCACTTGTCTAGTAAGTTCTGAAACTTGAATTTCCTAGAAACACTAATAACCTTATAAGGAGTTGTCGTGACGCAGCGAGTAAGTTGAGCTCTAGTAGTGAACTTGTGAAGTGACAGAATTAGTGGTAGGTAATACTCGTGTACGTGACAGATGAAATTGTGTTAATAATTATTGACCGTGTTAGTGTTGAAATATACTCGTATGTTACTAGATATACAATAGTTAATAGTGGTGTTGTGGTAATATAGATTAGTGACATTTTTAAAAACAATTGTGTTATTTAAGGTCAGCCTAGTCTTAAGTTTGTAAATATTAATATTAATATTAATACATATTTAATAGATTCATATAACTTAACCAATATAAGCTGCCATGATTCCGCTCATTGCTTGAAGTATAAACGTATGTTCTTTGTTTAAATTTTGTTATTGACGATTACAAATTTAAAAGGATAATAAGATTTGGAACGTTTGCCATCGTTATAATATGTAACAAAAGGTATACACGACGTTTTGAGGATTGAATTCCATCCTCTTAATCATGTTAAAAATAGTTAGTTCCATTATAAAATAAAGAAAAGCAAGGTAAAAGAAGAGAAAGAAAATGGGTCAAACATATCCGAAACCTACTTGGAGTCCAGACAGGTGAAAATGAACCCAGGCGTTGTAACTGCACAGGATGTAAGTCACGAGCATTTGAATTTAAGAGGACTATTACACGTCATACCAAAGCAAGAAAAAGTGGTATACTAACAAGAAAATTACTGTCGGATCTTCCTGCGGCTCCTGGTGTGACAACTGAAATAATAAACAGGAACAATAGTCGGGAAGGGGAATGGTAAATGCAGCCGCCTCCGGATCTATGTTTAGGTCCTATACCTTAATGTCATGGACTTTGCTGGTGGAGGTTTGTTTGATTGATAAAATCTTTTTAGGTTGGTTTTCTAGTTAGTTCATTTTGTAATATTGGTACCTAAAGTGGCCAAACCTCAACCGACGCGACGTTGACTTAGCGGTTGGTCTGCTAATTTTACTCATGAAGCCTCAATACGTTCGAGTTTAAAAAAAATTCTCCTCCCATTTCATGAGATGATTTCTAGACCAGCAATGTTGAGCATTATACACTTTTCTACTTGCCCCCTTTCCGTATTTTCTTCATGTTCTTTAATTCTCACATTTAGTTGCCTTTTTGTATCGTCTATGCATTTCCTATTACAGCAACGTGCTATACTGTAAACATAATTTTTGAGCCCTGTGTGTCATGCTTTGGTTTGGATTGTCGCATACGTATTTCTTTATTTCTATTTTCTGACTCATGGTTTTGTCTATTATTCTTTTGTGGTTATTTATGACAGACCTTTTGTAACATATAACGACGGCAAATATCCGAAATCCTATTATCCTTTTAAATACAGGTTATTGTAATAAAAAACAAAGTAAACAAGAAAACAACTTCAATGAAAAACGCAATCGTAGAGTCACAATATACGCAGAAATTGTGCAATTAATTTTACAATGAATTAAAATATTTTTTATCAATCTTCGGTCCCGGATTTTGGATGTGGATTCAATGCGAGTGAGGCATTTTGTGCCTTCGTTTTCATTGCAGCCTGGTACACGCCCAGGCATGTGTGTTATTTGGTATGTACATGCTCTCCAGGAAGGAAACCATCTCGCTCTGTCACGTCATGTGAGACAACTGAAGAGGACATTATTTGTGTTAATTGCCGGCGAGGTGGAAGGCGTAAGCCCCCTCTCCTCTGATGTAGACGTTAGTGCGCTGTCATATTCAATCTTCTCAGTGATCACCGCACATTAACACTCATCTTAGATATAGACCAAATTGAGATATACCTCGAGTTGGCCCTAGTCTGAGGTTTAGTCGTTTTTAAACATCATCTGTACTTCTAAATGTTTTATAAAAAATTAAAAAGGGCATAACTAAAGAATGTAAATTTATCTTAATTGAGAACTTATCTTTTTAACAATTACATAATAAATTGATTAATAATGTATTTTTGGCAAATTTCATTTCTGGAAATAAAAGGAATTCTGATTCTAAAAGCATAAAGAACATAATTTTAGGTTATCAAGTAATTTACTTATTTTAATAGCTTTTGTTGATTTTGGCTTTAGTGAACTAAATCTAACAAATATTCAAAATCAAATACATTACGTTGTTAAATTGATAAGGTTTTAAATACGTAATGAATTGTGGACGCTCATGTTTCTATGATATGAGAAAGTATTTAGCAACTTTTTCGTTCTTTTGCTTTAAATTCTTTAAATCTAAAATAAATTTGTAACTCAATTTATTTAAGAATTTAAGGTAATGGGAATTTGATATAATCAAACTTTTTTGCAAAATGTAGACAGAATTAAGTAATACATTTAATGATTTTATTTACATTGGCTTATCCAACTTTAATTTGCACTATGGACGTACAATGATTCCAATTAGCTGTTAATGATTAAATGTTAACCATAGTAATTTTAATTTTAATTTTTGGCCAATACAAAATTTATTGATATTGTGAACTTGAAATGTTTAGATAGATTTATAATCCACCTATTGCAATTTGTAAATGTAAAATATTCTCTATGTATCATCACGATTACGGCCGCAATTGTTAACACATCTTTACGAAGCTTGGTATAGAGGTTCAACAAGCGAATGGAAAGGTCAAGTTGGTTGTTGGGGCCAATCGGACCAAAGGGGGCGGAGACCCAAGGTCCTGCACAACTACTATAAAATTTGTGTCTGTGGATGGATTGAACCAAAATTGGAATGCACGTTCTATGCGATACGGCGTTCGGTGCAGTTTTGAAACAAAGGGTGGGCTATTTTGTAATCAATTACGTTAGGCACGTTGTAGTTGGATGGACATCAGCCAAAATTTACATAAATGTTCCACAGAACAAAACAGAGACGGATCCCTCTCCCTTCGGCCATTACAATGTTCTATATAACTACTATAGTCCCCTTATATTTTGGATGGACTTGAACAAAATTTTGCATGAAGGTTCTGAAGGTTAACACTATGGCCATTTCGTTGGTTACCCCTACCAAACCAAAAAGAGAGGCGCTCCAGCGCGAAAACCGCTTTCTGCTGGTTACCTAGGTGGTTCAGTGCTCGTAAGTTCCACGCTCTAGTCTTATGTAGTACATGGAAATCTACATGAATCTTGAGGACGTTGAGTTAAAGGTCTTGTTTATTATAAATGTAGATGATTTTCAGAAAGGTTTGTATTAATTTAATATCTTTTCATATATTTTCAGCATAGTCTACAGTGTTAAATGATTATATTACAATTACATATTTGTGTACACAGTACTTTATACAAAACTAGTTAGAATCTGTTTATATGATCTTTTTTAGAATAATTTGAATATTAATTGTAGACATTTTAGCTGAACATACAATCATATGAAATGACGATTTACAAGACGCATTAATTTCTTAGACAATTAATTCTTTATTCAAGTTAATTTGTTGTACAAACACTTATTTGTATTATAGGAAAAAGTATACTTAGTTTTTTCTGTAACTCTTCTTATTTATCATTTAACACTACATATAAAACATGATTACACCAATTTTAAGATATCACTTGACTCTTTTATTAGTCCTATAAAATTTACAACATTTTACACGCTCCCATTCAACAATGATAATTTAGTATTATAATATACAATAACTGAGCTATGATAATAATTATTTATTTATATTACAGAATAATCAAGGAAATAACTGATATAGATTACTCAATCACACGATGTAATAATATGTTAGTTCTGTGTTAATTTATTACGTAAATTGTGCTTGAAAGATTGGATTTAAAGATTTATATTTATAAGTTGAATTTTGGTAATAATAGGCTATAATATATTTTGTTTCTCCTTAAAGTCAAGAATAAACTATATAGTGTGTAATGTTATACTGAAATATACCAATCAAACTTGACTCTAGATTTTCGTTATCCAAGATAAGTAATCATTCTACTGTCTTAGCTACGAACTGGAATTAAGTATCTGCAAACTGAACTAATTGTTGTAAATTTTGAGGGATAATCAATTTAGTGCTACACAAAAAGATTTAAGAACTCAGTTATTATTTATAACATTTTAAAATATTAGTAAGATTTAGTTAGCGTGTTTAACGATTGAACGGGAATCCAGGAGGGAACATTTTATCCATATGATTAACAAAATTCTTAGTCCACTCATTCCAGTACTTCCTGTTCTTCTCTTGCTCATCTTCTATCTTCTGGAACACTTCCTTACACTCCTCATCTGTCAAGGGTTCAGACGTGCTGGAGGTCTGGTCGTTCGTGGTGGTGTAGGTTCTCCTGGTGCACTTCCCGTCCTTGATCACAATTAGCGTGGAGGGGGTGTTGCTAAACAGACAAAACTTGTTGGGGTCTCCAAACACTATCATGTCACTCGTGGTCAGCGTTATCATGTTCTGTACATCTGCACAGGACACTTTAAAGGAATCATTCACCCCTCTCCCAGCGACAGTGATTGCCTGCACACAACTACCGTCCTCGGAGTAAGCGAAGGAGTTGATGACGTAGTTAGGGTTGGATACGGTATTGTAACCTAGAAAAGAAAATACCTAATAATAACACTTTTAACAAAACACATTACTTATTTCTGAAAATCGAAAAGAAACACTGGAAAGTAATTCCAGTGTTTGTTACTGGAGCATATCCTGGAACATATCCAGGATCTCATTTCGTAAAGGGAGTGGTCAACAGTATACACATATAAAATCTCTAATGCTTATTCTATAAAAAATACTTATGGCTTATTAATATAGTTAATGGTAACTATGGTCTTTATTGTCAAAATATATATGAAACAAACTCCAGATTGTTTTACAATCCAGCAACATTTCAAAAGTTTGAGCGTGGGATAACCTCAATAACCTCCCTGAATACGTGCCTGGCCGAAAGTACTCAACCACTAATGAACTGTTATTGTATTTGGAGTATTATGGAATGGAGTATAACTAATATACACGTAAAACCTCTGGACCTGAATTCAATAGTTTATAATCGTCCAGGGACCAAGGGCCAATTTAGATTGTATAAGTTCACAACCTGCTTTTTCAAGAAATCGTTCGAGAAATGTTGTCTAAGAAAGAAATCGATAGTCAGCTATACTAATTTTGGTGGAGGCTGAGATTGAATATATCAAAAGGGCTAAAAATATGAAACGATACTTTTTCTCATGTCATATTTTTCTTAGCGTTACAAGCTTAAAACCAACCGCCAGACGTGTAAATACAGTAGTTGCCTTCTCGATCAGCTGATTCAATTGTCGATTGTTGCCACGGCTACGTATTCATTACTTCTTTCTTATTTGAGGTTAGGTTTTGCTAACGTGGTGCTAACAACGGTAGAGAAAGTATTCTCCTACCTCACAGGGGAGCTTCGGTGTAGTAAGGACAGACGAGGAAAACTAAAGTCTCGAATAGAATTGGTTGTTTTTATTTGTTATCTCTGCTCATTTGTTTGTGATTTGAGAGTATTAACAGAATAGTTTATTTACAACTGGAATATAGCTGTAATAATGCCCAACTAAAAAGATGGGTTCTGGGCATTTTTTAATTTTAGATTAATTTCTGTTGATGTCGTACAGAGAATTATAAAAGAGCCTAACTACATTCCTCCACATCAACAGGAGATCGTGAGACGTGGTTATACTGCCACAAACATACCCTTTTTTTAGTGACTGGTTCTTGCGGTTAAGCGACGAGGCCAGATCAATGCTATTTATACCTTAATATTGTATTCTTGATGCCATTAGATTTCTTGAAGATTTTATAAATACAGATTTTCTGATTCTGATTTTAATTTCTAAAATATGTTTGGCAAAATCTTTTAAACCTCTTTCTTGAGAGAGTTTTGGTTTTTACACTTGTTCATGGTTTCCTTTGAAAATGCTATATATTCTTTTTTGTGAAACGGATTACTCTGCTTACCGAAAGTTAACTCTAGGATATGGCTCTTCTGTTATACAACAGAGAAAAGCCATCGTAAAGTCTCTAAGGCTGGATTCTTCCATTACATAAACCCATCCTTTTCACAGAACGAGGAGAAATTTATCGAGGGTTAGAAGTGCTAACACCGCATCGAAGATTCTTTACCACTAATTATACTTCTTTTAAAATGTATTATTGGCGTTGGTGATTTGAAAAAAATAGCAGGATCTTAGACATTGATAATTGTTATATGTTTTAAGAGTAGAAAGAACACTATGAAGTACAGAGGTTATTTTTTCGCTAATTCTGATTTACTGAGAATATTTTCAACAAGATATTTCATAACTTACTTAAAAATACAATGCCAGTTCATTACACTTATATACACAGATCTGTTTGTTTTGCAAATAATAATTACCATCTCCGTAAAGAATAAAAAGCAGTGTTGACCAGTTGCCGCATGAGACTATGAATATTTCCTTGACATGACATGTTCCTTTTAAATTGTCTGTTTTGTAAGACTACAATTTAAATTTTACTACTTAAAAGGTTAATCATGTGTCAATAATACAAGTTGACATTTTAAATATTATAAATGGAATATTGTGAAAATTAATACTCTACGAACCATTGAACAATGAACACATTTGAAACTACGTTTCAGCTATCTACCGACTGTTATAGCCTACCAAAATTTCAGCAATTCCTTTAAACCAAGTGTTGTATTATTGATACAAAACAACCCAGATGTGCGATGTAAATTATTTTATATTTAAATAATACATTTTATTCACTAAATTTCACGTTTTCATGAATATGTAAATCTTAATTTCCTCAATGACATTTCAACAAACTAACTTTATTAAAAACTTTTATAAATATGTGGTAAAGAAACTGATACAGAGATTTTGTATATATCTCCAAAAAAACTGTAATTAAGGAATAGTAGTGTTTTGTTTTACATTTCGCCTATTAGTTTACTTTTTTCCCATTGCCCTGCTTGAATAAATTATACAGGCAAAGATTTGAAGAATTACTGACTCATAAAAATTCTAAACATATGTATTCTCAACTTACAAGCTAAAAATGTTTTTGGGAACACCAAAATAGTTTCAAACAACTCAGTTCTTTTTTTAAAGGAAATCTAAAAAAAGTCTGATGAAACCAAAATTATTCTGTAAGTTCTCAATGATTAGGAACAGCATGCAATGTCAAGGACAGTTTATATTAAAAAAAAAACGAGTTGTATCCATCTGAGTCTTGTTAATATATTGTTACATTTTAATCCATTTGCATATCGAGCTGAAATTGTGCTTTTTATCATCTATAATTATAACAAAATATAAAACGGCTGTTGGTAAAATATTGTAGATATCGCAAGATATTGTATAGGACTGGAAACGGATATCTACACTTCAAAAATATCGAATAATGAGTATTGAAATGAACTAAGAGAACTGTTAGACCCGAATATCTACACTTTTAAGTAAATGATCAAGCATAAAATGTTGTTTTACACAATTTAGGAATTATGATATAAAATCAGTTCAGAACTGGAGTGAATGTGTTAGCTACACATAATGTATGTAGACACTAGACAGGTATTGTACATGAGTTTAACTACATTTTATTGCATTTATTACAGGAAGAATGGAAAAGGTAGATCCGACATAAATAACATTGCTCCAAACATAAACAACACAATTCAGTCTGCAATTAAAACAGTTTGGTTTTGTGGGTTTCTAATTTTAACAGCCAACATAGGAAAACTAAACGCACAACACATAACAAGTAATTGTGTATGAGTGAAAATAACAGTAATAATTGGTAATCATCTTAGACATTTTAAAATTATATGTGTTATAAATCATTGTAATCAGCAGAAATCCTACATTTATATTCAATAAAAATCTAAAAAACTCAAAACATAACAGTTTTTAAACCAGTGCGCCATGCACTATTACGAGAGGTCAAGATAAGAAGTATACATATAGAACAACAGTAAAGATGCTAACTGAAATTTTCTTTAAGATTGATCCTTCAAATCTAGGACAGAAAAGTCTTTCCTTGGATAACGTGGAAGTTATATAATACAGATAAATCACCAGATTAAAACTGAATAAGAATAAAAATTAGAACACTCAAGTAACCTCACAAGTTAGTGATTTGAATATTAAATAACAAAAAAGTTAAAACATCGAAAACATGATTGTCAACTTAAAACATCTGGATCTCCTATACAAAGTAGCTCTCTCCTTGCAGTTATATCGTTCAAGTTTGATAACCTGACGGGATTCTGTAAGTTCTAGTAAATGTTCTGAGCTGGCCCTGTAGTTGTCAGTCCGACACCTGATCTCTAGTATTTGGCTTTCACATGTCACATGTATTAGTTGCCATAGGTTTCTTCTTACTTCATCCCCATTCCTCAGAATGGGAACGTGGATGATGGGATTCTGTAAGTTCTAGTATATTATCTCCTGAGCTGGCCTTGTAGTTGTCCGTTTAACCATTGATCTGTGGTCTTTGGCTTTCACATGTGACAGGAATTAGTTGCCATCGGTTTCTTCTTACTTCAGCTCCATTCCTCAAAATGACCAAATACGAGTGGGGATGATCTGTTTTAGCTTGGGCAGAACCATTTGTGCGTACATCTATGACCGCATTTCCCCTATACAGGTGGCTCCAAAAGTTCTTTAGGAAATGCCAGCATCATTCTTCGGCTTCTCAGTCGCACTAAGGAAAAGTGGCCTGGTGGTTGTTGTTTCAAATCCATAATCTTGGGCAAATTTCTGCAATTGTTCGGATGTAAATTTCGTGTCTCCATCTGCCTGAGTTTCTAATGGGACTTCATGCCTTCCGAAAAGGTTCTGCGTTCTTCCAATCACACATGTCAATTTTAGTGAACTTAGTTTGACGAGTCCCTAGAACCTTGACAAATATTCTTGTATTACTAGGAATTATTTTTGATCGCACTTTAGTAGAAAATCAGCTCCTAAGTAAATCAATGGTTCTTGAAGCAATTTTGCCTTGATAAGAGGCGCCTTACGTCGATATCCAGTTCACACCACGCAGTTTTCAATCATAGACCAAAGTCAGTTGGCAGCTAGGACACCAGACAGTGTCCCTACAGTAGGGGCCACGAAAGAATGAAGTTGGCCACGTCAACTGCCGCCTGTCACGGCGCACTGCGTCCGACACAGACCGTAAGTTGTCACAGTGTTGTATTGTACAAAACTCCAACTAACGTAGTTACTTGGTCAGCTCAGTCCTCATTGGCTGCACCAAGGCCACGCGCCAAATAGGCTCCGCCCTCAACTGCACTCTCTCGTGGTGCCTACTGTAGCGCGCTGTTTACATTTGACGACATTCAACTGACATTCGTGAAGTTTAGCCAATATTTCTTTTCTCAGAGACCTTGGAATGAACACGCGTCTACCTTTGACAAACATGCCATCTTCATGACAAGTTCGTTGCGGTATATGCAAAAACATCAGTTTTCCTTCACTCGTGTTATATTGGCTAATTCTCACTCTTCTAGATCTTCCATTTGGCTATCATATATCCGAAAACCGCTTCAGCTGCGTAATTCTTCAACAATGTTTTTTTATGAAATATTCATTCTAGGAATACCGATGTACTGATAATAATCATAATATGATTATAATATTGATAATAATCATTTTATAATGTGCCAGTCCATCAATAGCCGAAACTTCTGGATTTCTACACAAACAGTCCTTTGGCACACACGCAATTGTCCTTTGAGATGTGAATTACTTCATAATCGAAATTTTGCGTTAGCAACTCGAATCTTTGGAGCCTTTCTGACAAGTTAGAGATTGACTTGGATCCGATAACTTCAACCAATATATTATAATCGTTGTATAACAGATTTCCTTTTCCGAAAACATAACGAGAATTTTTCACACGGGCAGACCCAAAGTGTATACAAAGTGATACTTTTCTAAGTGTATACTGATATTCATTCTCAGTTACTGTTCTAGAAGCAAGGTCTAACGGTTGCCAATTTTATCACTTCCACAATATTGCTGGTAAACGGACTGTAGGTCGACATCATAAAACTGCCGGAAGCATTTCTTACCTACTTCTTAAGGGGTGGACAGTGGGTCCGCGGTCCCGGCCTGGGACCCACTGTCCGACTCACGGGATTCTTTTGACGAGGGGTTGACAAAAGATCGTCGTACTCACACTGCAGCACTTGAATGGATGTTTCGAGATCTAAACTCTATATCTGCTAAATAGTTTTCAGTACACTACATAAGACAGCTGCAAAAAGAATGAAACAAAATGATATACATAAAATAAAGTCAGGTTAGTTACGCCATTTCTAACTTAAGAATGTCTGTAACGATTATAGTGGTCTTTGGTTTATTGAATATGTTTTCGCTCCGACTAGGAGAACAACGATTAAAATATCGTAAGAATGCACAGAAAAATCAGGTAAAGAGAACAAGACATTTATATAACAGTATAAGAGCCTGTTAACTTTAGTCAATTGTCCTGTGTAAACATTGTTTTATAGTAGCACAATCATAAATTACCTTACATTTAGTCGTGAAAGCATAGAGTAAGCTTGATAATAACAACACTTCTTATTTAAACATTTTTTTGCGACCAATGTTGAGCACAAGTAAGACAAATATTTAGATAAGAAAACTAAAAGTTTTATTACAAATCTACTTTTAACTGTACACTTTAGTAAATATTGAGTATGCATGTTGAGTACTGTATGCAGACATCAAAGGAATGTACTATATAACTGTTATATAGTTATAAAACTCATGGTTTATTTGACTTTTGACAGAAGTAGGCTTCTCAGAAGTTTGTTTGTACCTTGTTCGAGAAAATAAAGCAACATTAACTAGGGCTTTTTTTATTAACTAAACCCCAAATTTTAAACCTTTTAACGCTTAACGGTTTATTTTAAAGGAGAATAAAACTAATAGGGTTTAAGAATAAATTTAAGAATTTGGTGCGTTCGAAGTTCTTATAACTGCTAGTAATTAAACATGTTATCTCCTGTCGTTCCGGGATCACTATTTGAAATAACGTTAAATTTTTTCGCAGCGGGATATAGAGATGAATTGGAAGTTTGAATGAAACTAGACACATTTTTTAGCCGTTCATCGAATTCCTGTTTGAGTGATATTTACAACGAATCGTTAGCGACATCAGGTCACTATTATGTAAGTTAGTATGTCTGTGTAGGAAGATGTTTTGTTTACTGTTTGGATTATATGCCAAGAGCCACTATTTAAGGTAATAAAATATTTTGTCTTCGTATCTATTTAACTTAATTTGGTACAATTTTAAAAATGATATATTAGATATGAACTAAATTGTTATTTTAACTATTAACAATGTTAATAAAACAATAAACCATCCATTTCAATTAACGTGTACTACGAGTAACGTGTCTACTGGTATATACAGTATTATACAAACGATGGTCCAATATAAGGAATAACTAATACAAACTTACTGTAGATGTTTATGATTCATTAGGACAATGCCAAATTAATCAGAGAGTAATATAATGGAAATATGGATATTCGTTAAGATATAATCCCGTTAAGATATGTGGTAGCTTGAGTAAACTGTTGTTAATATTTACTGCTTTAGCAGTACGCTGTGCGAATGTAGTGGAAGCATCACTGACCAGAATAAAGAATAAGTGCAGGTAGAAAAACTAATGCACGGCCAGGTCAGTTTTGAAAAGAAGGACAGTTAGTCCACAGGTATCAGCGTGGACTAACTGTCCTACCCTGCAGAAAAGTGACGTCAGCCACCCTCGTCAAACTAGGCGTGGACGTACAGTCCTAAAATCTGAAAATAAGGCGACATGTATATTATCTTTTATATTACATATTTCCATTGTACTTTGCACCTGCAGCTCCGCTCTTCCCTCCACGTTTTACTACATTTCAAGAGCCCGACAACCCTAAATATAATCAAAAACACACCAAGAGTAGTGGTGTTCTTAATAGATGTTTCTCTACATCTATTTAGGTGAAATTTCACATATAATTTGAAAAATACCATTTAGAGCAAAACTAGATGCTCAAAGATGAATTTTTATAGTAATTTGTTTAAACAATGAAAAAACCTAGATAAAGAATTTGATAAACATTGCAATTTATAGTCTGAAAAACAAAATACCACATCGACCATATAAATGCATTCACTGTAGTTGTAATCCGAAGTCAAAACCCCCAGGCGTTCAACTATAAAGTCTGTTTGTGGAATGAAAGATTGAGAAATCAAGTTTGAGACAAGTCAAGTGCCTATTTTCTATTGAATTTTTGCTCCATGTTAAATATAGAGCCTCGGAAGAGCAGGCAGCATCCACTAGCGTGTCCTCTTACATACGGGATGCTCGCATAATCAAGCAACATTAGATACCGCTAATAAAAAATTACACAGAGTCGATAAAAAACCCTCAAAACTAGCCTAATGACTGATCAATCCTCCGACTTGAGTAAAGGTTTAGACAAGTAGTAGTAATGGGGTTATAGAAGCGATGCGACAATATGCTTTTCGAGGCCACATCACGCCCAACTCCGAACTCAACACTAAAACTGTTGCCGTCTTCAATTTCACATTCAGAGGGTAACTACAAAGGTTTATTGTACTATATTCAATTTACCTAAGGTTTACGCTGACACTTTAAGTAATGTTTGATATGATAAAGGTTGAATTTTAAAGTGACACAAGCCTGTTTTATGTATTTTTTGGCTCGGTTTCTGTAAAGTAATTTATACACATTCTTGTAATTGTTTTCTTTTAGCCACCCCTTAAAGCTGTCGTCCTCGGTAGCCGCCTAGTTTGCCTAATGGCCACGATTGATTCTCCTTCTGTACAGGTCCACTGCTTCACTGTCTAAGTCATACTGGACAATGATATAGAGTAAATGTAAATAATGTACACAAATTTGAAGGTTTTAAAAATTTCATGGAAGACTTCTCGATAGTTGTTAAATAACCTTAAATACTAAAACACGAGCTATATGATTTGATAATATTTGATGTGTTGTGCAGTTTACACCTCGTCGAAACGATACTTAAATTCTTACAATGTATCGGTTTTTATGTGGGGAACTATCTTAAACAACAGATCTTAAACCGGAAAAATATTGTGGTGGAGGGTAGCTTTCCACGGTTAGACCAAAACAGTTGGTTATGACACCGGCCGTGTAAACCGAAGACCTAATCCGTTTACCATCTTTTATTATGTAAATTAACTGTAAAAGTAAACCACAGGGCTCAATGAAAACTTAATAAAATCATGTAAATGACTGCGACTTCATGTCACGGTCGATAGTTATCACTATTCTCCTCAGCCATCACAGCGTACAAAGCTACAATGAAGACGCCAAAGAAAACGTTTACTTCACATTAAAACTATTAATAATTATAACAAGGTTTGTCACGGATACATCAATTCAAGTTTGCATGTTTCAACTTGGAAATAAACTGAAGAAGACCCCATCAAAAGAATAATGTTGAACTTATGGGAAATTAAAGCTCTAGTAGTACTGTACTTTCACAGTTGCATGTGAAATTTGAATTCTTTTTGCGACATCACTAATAAAATTATATTTCTAATATATTACCACAAATTACACTATTCTACTTATAACTAAGAGTCTAACAGGTGCATTACGTTTATAGATTATCTCATATAGAATACCCGGTATAGGATAATGTAATGCCTTCTCTCACATCCCATTAACAATCAACATTACTTCTTCAGAGGCTTCTATTTTAAAGTTGGCAACATATTCTCAATTAAGCTTTAATGATTGATAGTTACCTCTAATATGTACTGTAAATGTAGTTTATATCCATCTGAAGAAATGTACCAGATACACGAAAATGTTTAAATGCTTCAGAACATTATACATTGGCTTTTTTAAGAGAATTGGCCAGTTCTTTTACTTGTACATGTATATGTATATGATAAAAAATCGATACTAATGTAGTTTAAATAAACATTAAATCACGATTTTGCCGTTTATACAAATTTTATATAAACATATATTTGTTTAGTCACGTCAATGATGTAGAAGAAATTATAACTAAAAATATACGTTTATATTAACCAATGTAATTTTTTCTTTACCGACAAAAATATTAATAATGTTTAAGTTACCTCATACCTGCATTTAATTAATATATAGTTTATAATAACATTTATAGTTATATATATTTATATTTTCATCAAATGTATTCTCGCTCATAATGAAGATAAAATTCCAACAGTGCAGGAAGAGCGGCTGCCGTACCGCCTGCCCTTGTCCATAGTGGACTAATCGGTCAGTGGAGTAATCGACCCTTTTCATTTGAAATGCAATGTTTTATTTGATCGGGTCGTTGGGCCAACGACCCAGTGGACTAATAGAACCTCTATAAATTATAAAACGGGTCGTTGGCCCAACGAACAGTGGTGTAATCGAACCTGCATTCTACAATTTAACTTGTTACTGCAATAGGGTCGTTGGCCCAACGAACCATATACGTTATTAGTATTTGTAAGTAAATTTTGGATCATTGGACCAACGAACCTTGATTGTAAATTTACTGTTTAAATTGTAAATACGGTTCGTTGGGCCAACGACCCATTTTAGTTATGTTTTACTTTATGAAACAAATCAGTCCGATTACACCACTGATCGTTGGGCCAACGACCCTCTTATTTTAAACTAAAGTAATGTTTGGGTCGTTGGGCCAACGATCGGTGGAGTAATCGAACCGGACCCTTTACGAGACCTGCGGCTATCCTTACCTTTCCGGAAGACCTTTTGGTGCTGCTGGCATGCGCAAATGTTCGCATCGAGATGCTAATAGAGCAGCACTCTTCCTCGTCTAGATGTGGGTTTTATAGTCCATAGACTGAGTCACTGTCGAATGGCTGATGTATTGTATGAGTCGAATCGCATGAGATTTTTAGGTTTGATTAAGACTGCCCTGTGCAGACTTTGCTCATTCATCCAAGCGCCCACTTCCCAGCCAGTATACATAAGGGAATAACTCTAGATTGACTGCGATATTTCAATCAGAGTCAGCGTAGGAACTGACAATCGGGTTTGTCTCTCGGCCAACACAATCAGACCAAATTTACCAATCCCTGGCTTGTTAGAAGTTCAATTCAAATTTATGGTCCTTAAATTCTCTGACTACAGGGCTATTAATTTAATGATCCTCTGTAAACCTTATAAAGTATCAAGACTACACAGGTCACCTACACTCATTCAGGATTGACAAGGAATAAACAAATAGATGGTGCGATTGGCCTCAAATTCAAATGAAGCGTGACACATTAAAGAATTAATTATAATTCATCCAACATTTCATTCACTTATGAATTGAAATGATAATCTTGAAAACTACGGTAATCTTGAGCTTTAGGCCTGTGAACAATTGTTTTCGATGTATCACTCCAAATTTGTTATTCATAATTTTAGCTATAACTCAATTTTATTTATAAAGTTAGAAAAGTAATTTCCTGATTTTAGATGTCTTTATTTTTGCACGAAAATACAAGTGATTACAGTGATCAAACATCGGGCGAAAGACACAGTTATTACTAAGTGTATGCTTTTAAAAATGCTTGGAAATGGCCGAGGACAGTATAAGTGGACATCGACTTGGATTTTGGAACCAAGAGACCAGCGTCCTCGGTAGAACTTGCAAATGGGACGAGCACAGTGTGGATGTCCTTCGACGAATTTATGTACCAAGTGACCAGCGCCCTCGGTAGAACTTGCAAATGGGACGAGCACAGTGTGGATGTCCTTCGACGAATTTTGGTACCAAGTGACTAGCGCCCTCAGTAGAACTTGCAAATGGGACGAGCACAGTGTGGATGTCCTTCGACGAATTTATGTACCAAGTGACCAGCGCCCTCGGTAGAACTTGGAAATGGGACGAGCAGTGTGGATGTACTTCGACAAATTTTTGTACCAAGTGACCAGCGCCCTCGGTAGAACTTGCAAATGGGACGAGCACAGTGTGGATGTCCTTCGACGAATTTTGGTACCAAGTGACTAGCGCCCTCAGTAGAACTTGCAAATGGGACGAGGAGTGTGGATGTACTTCGACAAATTTATGTACCAAGTGACCAGCGTCCTCGGTAGAACTTGCAAATGGGACGAGCACAGTGTGGATGTCCTTCGACGAATTTATGTACCAAGTGACCAGCGCCCTCGGTAGAACTTGCAAATGGGACGAGCACAGTGTGGATGTCCTTCGACGAATTTTGGTACCAAGTGACCAGCGCCCTCAGTAGAACTTGCAAATGGGACGAGGAGTGTGGATGTACTTCGACAAATTTAGGTACCAAGTGACCAGCGTCCTCGGTAGAACTTGCAAATGGGACGAGCACAGTGTGGATGTCCTTCGACGAATTTATGTACCAAGTGACCAGCGCCCTCGGTAGAACTTGCAAATGGGACGAGCACAGTGTGGATGTCCTTCGACGAATTTATGTACCAAGTGACCAGCGCCCTCGGTAGAACTTGCAAATGGGACGAGCACAGTGTGGATGTCCTTCGACGAATTTATGTACCAAGTGACCTGCGCCCTCGGTAGAACTTGGAAATGGGACGAGCACAGTGTGGATGTCCTTCGACGAATTTATGTACCAAGTGACCAGCGCCCTCGGTAGAACTTGCAAATGGGACGAGCACAGTGTGGATGTCCTTCGACGAATTTATGTACCAAGTGACCAGCGCCCTCGGTAGAACTTGGAAATCGGACAAGCAGTGTGGATGTACTTCGACAAATTTTTGTACCAAGTGACCAGCGCCCTCGGTAGAACTTGCAAATGGGACGAGCATAGTGTGGATGTCCTTCGACGAATTTTGGTACCAAGTGACCAGCGCCCTCGGTAGAACTTGCAAATGGGACGAGCACAGTGTGGATGTCCTTCGACGAATTTAGGTACCAAGTGACCAGCGCCCTCGGTAGAACTTGCAAATGGGACGAGCACAGTGTGGATGTCCTTCGACGAATTTTGGTACCAAGTGACCAGCGCCCTCGGTAGAACTTGGAAATGGGACGAGCAGTGTGGATGTACTTCGACAAATGTTGGTACCAAGTGACCAGCGTCCTCGGTAGAACTTAGTGTAAACGGCCATTAATCTACGTGACATACCTCTGTGTCTTCCAGTCCACGAGTGTTGTGTTGATTTTCATGATCTCTGTATTGTGGTAATTTAGTCACTCTCTTAGTGTTCTTCAGCAGGTGTTGGTAAAGTTCTTACTAGTATTTTCTTAGTCACAGTTCACCAATTTTAGTACATCGGAGTTGATTTGGGAAAGGTATATTTAAATAAATTTTATGACATTTATAAGACGTGTTTAATTTTCTATAACTTATGATACTTTATTCATTTATTTCCATGGTTACACTGCTGTCTGTTGGAAATTGTGGCCATATTGTTTATTAATGATTGTTGGTAGTTATAAAGCACTAAATACTTTTTAATCAATACGCGCTAGTGGCATACAGGACGACATTTCAGCACATGTTAAATACAAAAACACCAATGTGTTTCTTAAGTTAGAAAATAAGTAAATTAAATGTGTCTAGCCAAAGAGAGAAAATATCAAACCATGTTGTTAATTAATATTTCTGAGAAATTTTCAGAAAGCCGGTTAAAATAGTAGATATAAATTCACTAACGATTCGATTTTGTGCAGCTCTGTTTTGTTTCCTATAGTGCAATTAATTAGGAATCCTAAAAATCTTCAAATTGTTTTAAACCGAAATACTTTAAATCCCGTAACATATGGTTTGGTCTCCTTTGCAGGCTAGGCAGTCAAACTATGTATTAAAAAAGACACATCGAGTGTAATTTAAATTTATGTTCCTTTCCATTTGCATTACATAAAAGTGAACAGTTGAATATACAATTTAGCCTACGTGTAATCCGGTTGTATGCCAAAAACTTGTTCAGGTTATCAAATACTGACGATAAAAAGCTTTTTAGGCGAATGTCAAGTGACTTGTGGAATTTCTACCAATTTGGTAACCTGATAAAATGAACACCTGCCTGTGAGAGCAAGTGTTCATACACCTACACCTCCTATTCCGCACAGGAAGTTCTCTGCCTCCAGACGTATACCAATGTATATCTCGACCACTATTAGGAAGTTCAGACATTTGATGCAAAGTTGATCCCAAAATGTAAAGGCCTGGTAAAGTCCAGCAACTGTACTATTTGGCTAACGACTTTAAATCATAAAAGCCAGAGGCTAAAAATAAGCAAACGTGATTCCATGCCAAACCTCGATCGAGGTGTATTCCAACGAATTTGGAATTATTGACTTCTTCCAGTATGGAGTCTGCTAACATGCCATACTACGGTCTCTTCGACCCGAGAAGATTACTCATTAAAGCCTTAGTTACAATTGACCGTCGGCACAGACGTTCATCAATTTTTCAATTTATGGGCAATTAAAAAAAAACAATACAGTAAATGAATATTTGAATTATTATCAAATTTCTTTCTGGTTTCTAACAAAAAAAATGATATTATTCAGCATTTAGCAGATATTAAAAAAAAAATATCCGTAAAATATACTGCGCAAAGACAAAAACCATGGAATCATTCTGGGAGTTTCTTATTATCAGTTGGAGGGTTAAAGGGCCGGTAAACGGACTGTAGGTCCACGTCATAACACTGCCGGAAGCATTTCATACCTACTTCTTAAGGGGTGGACAGTAGGTCCACGGTACCGGCCTGGGACTCACTGTCCGACTCACGGGTTTCTTTTGATAAGGGATCGTCGTACTCACACTGCAGCACTTGAATGGATGTTTCGAAATCTAAACTCTATATCTGCTAAATAATTTTCAGTACACTACATAAGACAGCTGCAAAAAGAATGAAACGAAATTATATACATAAAATAAAGTCAGGTTAGTTACGCCATTTCTAACTTAAGAATGTCTAACCATTATAGTGTCTACTGGTATAGACAGTATTATACAAACGATGGTCCAATATAAGGAATAACTAATACAAACTTACTGTAGATGTTTATGATTCATTAGGACAATGCCAAATTAATCAGATAGTAATATAATGCTATATGGAATTCGTTAAGATATATTCCCTATTAGTAATCCACTTCATATGTGATAGCTTGAGTAAACTATTGTTAATATTTGCTGCTTTAGCAGTACGCTGTGCGAATGTAGTGGAAGCATCACTGACCAGAGTAAAGAATAAGTACAGGTAGAAAAACTAATGCACAGCCAGATCAGTTTTGAAAAGTAGGACAGTTAGTCCACAGGTGTCGGCGTGGACTAACTGTCCTACCCTGCAGAAAAGTGACGTCAGCCACCCTCGTCAAACTAGGCGTGAACCTACAGTCCTACAATCAATATTGCTCGATCACAGGCTCTTATACCGTAGACGAGTCACTAGACCCGTGTCTCTGGCTCACGATTGCGGTTTGTTACAACACAGTTTTCTTCACAATGATTTCTTCCACACATACACATACACATACACACTCAGTACATCCATGGTACATTTATTATCGAGTTTATTATTTAATTTAACTTTGTACAAGCTTATAACAATATATCACCTACAAGTATTTAATATTTTACTTCCTACAATCAAATATTTTAAATTTTAAAACATAGTGAATATTTTTAATTTTTAGTATTAATTTTTCTTAGTATATCAAAACCTGTATAAATTGTATACAGCTTGATCTATTCTTATATGTAGTATTTCCGTAGATCCCTCAACCCTCAAACGTTGTTCCCCGAGGCGTATGAATGTTATCGCTAATGGTATAAACACTTGTGTGTCCGCCACTAAATTGGGGTGTAAATGTTCATTATTATCTCTCTGTACGGGTAACAACATTAAGTACGGTGGGTAAGATATAATCGAAAAAATAAAAAAAGTTTATTTCCATAATAAAAATATACGAATCGGTTTGAGGTTTATATAATTAATATTCATTATTTTTTTCTTACGTTAGTATAGTTTAAAAAATGTATGAACCCTATCTAAGTTAATAGAATAATCTGCACTGTTTCTCGCAGTATTATAATATTGTATAGAGTTACATTGAATTCTGATTTCATATTACAATGTTTTTATCAATTAGTTTCGTACGATGAAATCTGTAAATTTGATACTAGCTGTACATTAAATTACATCTGGCTACAAAGTATTGCGTTCGTAATAATTATTGACAAGCCAACTAAACTGGCGACCATGTTGAATGTAGCTCCATAAGAACAATGTTAATCCTCATGCATTTTTACTTTATTTTTAGTCGTAGATTAATGGGAGTTGTCTCATATTAATTATATAATCAATACGAATCCATATTTTTTTTAGCTTATGTGATGTAATTTAAATTCTAAAACTTGTACTTTGTCTCTTAAAAAATTAAATAGTATATACTTTACACTTTAAAATAATACTCTTAATGTAATTTTTCAATTTTACATAAGTAACATTTGATTATTAAAAATGGCAGTAAATTTTAGAAAACTACAGACATTGCTTTGAAAGACATATAAGACATGTTTTTCGTGGCTTCAACATGTTGGACTCGTACCGAAAACCCCATTATGTGAAATTTGTGGGAAAGAAACAACTGTAACTGTGAGAGGAGCAAATATGGTCGTCTTCAGTTTTCCTAACGTTGGTTATAATAGTTTGAGTGATCACTGTAAATATTAAATTAATACTTTAATTTAAAACATATGATTGCTTTGAGGACTATAGATACTTTTATATCGACTGATAGTCTAGGATTTGAAATGCGAATATTAGGTACCAATGATTACATTCTTAGATATAGATAACCGGGTCCGCTTATAGTACCATATCCCTACCTACTCTATATTTAGGCTAAATTTAATGGATATTGTACACTTACCTCTTCTAAATGGAAATCTGTTAACCGTCCACGAATTAACAGAATAGCTTATGTCACTAAAATTGATATTAACACAACTTCCTTTTCTTGGACTTATCAACTCGTTATTGTAAATAGAATCTTGCTCTTGGATATTCATCTCTTCGCTATTTCTTGATAACCCTTTCTTATAAGAACAGTAACTGATAACAGGATTAAGTTTTGTCTAAATAATAATTGTTCAATTAGCATTAATTGCTTCAATTTAAACGTTGCAAAACATTTTACATTTTACGAAACTGAACACAAGTATAAAACACTACTATCACGAACAATCATCTTTGTTTGTTACATGTTTGTTTACTCTTCGTGTTCGTTCAAATGTGTTTACTACAAACTGATGGGTGTTGATTTTTTCGATTTGTCTGCTCAACAGGTTAGCCACAACATAGAAAAATAATACATTATTTGTACTGTTATATTATATGTACTCATTTATTTATCAACTACCAACAACCACTTCAACTGTATATATCATGGCAAGGATTATAAAAATGAAGAGCCGCAGCTAAGAACGAGCATAGTCAATTTTCACGAAATAGAGCTTGTAGTGCACATAGATGGCTCATTATTGACAGAATGTTTACATGATACTATTCGGACAAGAAATATTATAGTTCCAATGTTATAAAGAGGTAAATATCAATGACTCGGGTGAGTGCGCTCATAGTACGAGCACCGACAGGCAAGAGAGATCAGGGTCCAAATTTGGACACCACAGTACAGCTATATTTTCACTCTTTCATAAGGAGTTTTTTTTAGTGTCATAATATTACGTGAGTTACTCAGACAGTGTAGACGAGGCAACTGTGTCAAATAATGTAAATATCAACGTAAAGTGAATGATGGTACGAAAAAACGACGTCCCACTACCCACGAGGTTGGTATCCTAATTACTGCAGATTGACCAGACTTCTCCACAATACCTGATAAGTAGATTCCTGACACGTTTTCTCGTTGGTCACCAGGTAGAAACACGTGCAATGCAGTAAAAGTTCCGTTCGAGGTAAAGCAATAGACAGCTAATAAATACGTGCAGTACGGTATAAGTTCCGTTCGGGGTAAAGCGATAGGCAGCCAATAAACACGTGCAGTACAATACAAGTTCCGTTAGGAGTAAAGCGATAGACAGCCAATAAACACGTGCAGTACAGTACAAGTTCCGTTCGGGGACAACGATAGACAGCCAATTAAACACGTGCTGTACAGTTCAAGTTCCGTTCGGGGTACAACGATAGACATCTAATAAACACGTGCTGTACAGTACGTTCCGTTCGGGGTACAACGATAGGCAGCCAATAAACACATGCTGTACAGTACAAGTTCCGTTCGGTTAATTGATGATTGTAGATGTTCACGCTTCAAATATGTTGAGGTTTCGTCCGATGAACGACAACACATTATTTAAAATCTTAACCTGTTGGGAGAATGTGATGGACAGCATCATTGTTTAAATGGACTCATCACTGTCGTACCTATCCAACGACGCTGCAACAGGAAGGAAGAATCTGAAGCAAACATACATGCTTCTTGTTGTTTGTTGTTATCGTGTTCGTGTGCATGTAAGTAGCACGTTACAGGATGTCAGCGTATGTCACAAACCCATATTCTTAGATGGCATTGCCAATCGTCGAGTTTAAACTTTAAAGAAAAATTCGGTTAATGTAAAGTTGATATTCATGGTAAGCACGCAAAGAGACCAAATCAAAAGTTACGAGTATTATAACATATTGTAAAGCGAGAAAAATTCACTACTCGTTTAAAGACACTTCCAAAGTGTATAAAGTTATAAAGAGCAAGAAAATTCCAAATTTCACAGAATATGTTGTAATCTAATAAAGAAAACCCTCCTGGTTTCACTATTTTTCGTGATATTTGGACAGACACTAATACTTTATGTGGTTATACAAAAAAAAGACACGTGCAGGAATTGTGACTTATTCAAAGCAGAAATATCGATTTTAAAACGTTTTAAAAGAAAACTTACCATGGGTGCTGACGACGAAATCACAGAATTATTAAAACAAACACTATTAGATAGGGAAAAGGTTGAAAGAATTGACTTAGCAAGAAGCACGAAGTTTTATTGAATGAAAAGAAAATGCAGAAAGGAATCTAGAAAAAAGGACAACATTGAGGCTATAACAGTGGATTTTAAAAAAAAAACCCTGCTCACGCCAAATATAACTACATTTTTTTATGTACTACTGCTGCCAATTGAATTTCATTTTATTTAATGTCCATATTTTATCTGACTCGACTTCAGTGTTTTACACATACGACTAAGCCCAAAAAGGAGCAGATGACGTTTGTTTTACAATATAACAGTTTTTAATAAGGTGCTTTGTCCTCCTCCGTAGACTAGTGGATACAGACACGGCTCTCTAACTAAGTGATCACGGGTTCAAATCCCGGGGAGGTCCAACCATGATAGGAATAATAGCCACAGTGATTTAAACAAGCCAGCATAGCCCTTGATTATAAATCCCCAGAAGGATTTATAATCAAGGCTTAAAGTCTGTTATAAAACACGTCTTCAAATTCAAATGACTTTATTTGTATCATATATACATACAAATTAAACCTAACACAACGTCTTAGTTGTCTTTTGTCAGAAGTAGGCTTCTCTGTTCTGAGTATATATATTTTCTTAATCGGATAACCTGGCAAAGCCAACTATCGAACAGAAAATACAAAGGCTAGGGTAAATTACAGTGGCCGTAAATATACACATTTTGACAGATTTTCGTGATAGTGACAAGGCAAAAAAACACACTCGTAACGGAAATATAATTCACTAAAACAAAAGTGTTTATACACACGTACAAAATTGTGTTCGAAGCCGAGGGTAAACCACATATTTGTAAGAAAAAAAAGAATTTTGATATTACCAACGTATTATTTATTCTTCTTAATACCATACACAATAATGCATAATTTTTACATAATATTAATAAAATAGGCCTAATAATCAAACCGCAGTGAAGCGTGCCCGGTTCAGCTGGTATATTTATAATAAATCTTAAAACATTATTTAAATTCTAAAGTTATTAAATAACAATAATTTAATGCAAGAGTTCTCCTCTGAATCTTTATACTCCAGTGCGGCTAAAACTCGTGTGGTGGGAACCGATCATAGGAACGTCCACTTGCCGAGCAGGCACTACATCGTTTCACCAACTGCTTCATCGATATCATATAATATTTGTCCCTAGGGCGCTCCGTTACGTTAAACGCCTGTTTTTCGTGATGTAGGCATAACCTGGTTAGTTTAGCTATTACTTATTTATATTCTACTTACGAAGTTATCAAGCGTCCAAATTCAATTTAAGTGAATAAGTTATAGACAAGATCATGCTAAAAGATAAAACCGAATTTAAAATGTAGAAAAAATTCAAATATTGATTAAAATTACAGAGCGTCGTTGATAGCATGATACATGATAGGACCAGGCCTGCCAAAATGGCTTGCTAGCTATCAACCTGGACTGAATGAAAAAAATTCCGGTTTGCGAGTTAACAGTGAAATTGTTATGAGCTGCACATTATCAGTAAACCTGTTCTATAATCCAAGGTCGCAGATAATCTAATCGCAGCTAATTCGTTCTGGTACATATAAATAGATTTCCCTTGAATGTTTTAAGACAGATTTGGAAGATCTTCTAATAAGGGGGAAATGTATATCCATTACAATAGAAAATAATAAAGATAACAAATGTGCATATACATCTCACGTACAAGGACGACTTTAACATCTTCTCTGCTGGTATATAATACTGAATGACACCAACTACTTTTACTGTGATGGTGCGTCATTATTCCCGCAATTAACGCACGTGCAAATCACACAGAAAATACTTACGGCATGTCCACCTTTTAAAGTAGTATTTAAATAAAATAATACAAACTTAACAATCTTGAAGATATTTATAGTTGCAATCCTCTAATAACATAAAACATTAATTTTGGATCAAGCTAAATATGAATAAAACATGTATTTTATAAGCAAATTTCACATAGGAAATTTTTGTGATGTGACATAATAAAATATTTTACCTCAAAATTCAAACTTTGACAACAAACGTTCATTCCCAATTCAGGACAATTTCAAAGAACTAAGTTTTTCCATAATTTTAGCTTTCTGCACCACTGTGTAACGCAACGTGATACACTCCGATTATTGTCTACCCCTCGAATGCCACTGACTCGTCCTGGTTATCGCTGTACCCCGAACGGAACTTGTACTGTACTGCACGTGTTTATTGGCTGTCTATCGCTTTACCACGAACGGAACTTGTACTATACAGCACGTGTTTATTGGCTGTCTATCGCTTTACCACGAACGGAACTTGTACTGTACAGCACGTGTTTATTAGATGTCTATCGCTTTACCACGAACGGAACTAGTATTGTACTGCACGTGTTTATTGGCTGTCTATCGCTTTACCACGAACGGAACTTGTACTGTACAGCACGTGTTTATTGGCTGTCTATCGCTTTACCTTGAACGGAACTTGTACTTATTGCACGTGTTTCTACCTGGTGACCAAGGAGAAACCGTGTCAGGACTATACTTATCAGGTCTTGTGGAGAAGTCTGGTCAATCTGCGTGCCCACCTGCAATACTTAGATGTGAGGAAGTTAGGTGTTCCTAAATTAATTAAGTTGTGGCTACGATGTTCTAGACTGGAAAATTGTCGGATCAATGTTTGAGTAGGTCTTCGAAGACTCGGGAATCGACATCACCATTTGTATTTTCACTCCTTGGAAAAACGTAAAAACGATTCAGAGATCGCGACGTAACCCAGAGGAAGATAACGTGCCATTCCCCTTGAACTATGATGATACTGTTCTGGGACAGAACACGACTTAAGGAGTGGTTAGTTTTATAAGACTGTGAGAGAATGTTTAAGATAAACAGGCCATACAAAGGGAATTTGACCGAACACTCGAAATCCCTGGCAGTAACAAAAGGGATAACAGGGATAATAGCACCGTTGGAGAGAGAGCGCTCAGTAAGTTGGGTCAGTTTCTTTGACCCGGCCGTGCATCACTCCAAACATGAGCGGTGGGTGGGCACTGTGATCCTTCTCCACTTGTCTAGTAAGTTCTGTTGAATTTTCTAGAAACACTAATAACCTTATAAGGAGTTGTCGTGACGCAGCGAGTAGTTGAGCTCTAGTAGTGAACTTGTGAAGTGACAGAATTAGTACTAGGTAATACTCGTGATCGTGACAGATGAAATGGTGTTAATAATTATTGACCGTGTTAGTGTTGAATATACTCGTATGTTACTAGATATACAATATAGTTAATAGTGGTGTTGTGGCAATATAGATTAGTGACATTTTTATAAACAATTTTGTGTTATTCAAGGCCAGCCTAGTCTTAAGTTTGTAAATATTAATATTATACATATTTAGTAGATTCACATAACTTAGACCAATATAAGTTCCCATGATTCCGCTCATTGTTTGAAGTACAAAAGTACGTTCTTTGTTTAAATTTTGTTATCGACGATTACAAATTTAAAAGGATAATAAGATTTGGAACGTTTGCCATCGTTATAATGTACCAAAAGGTATACACGACGTTTTGTGGATTGAATTCCATCCTTGTCATCATGTTAAAAATAGTTAGTTCCATTATAAAATAAAGAAAAGCAAGGTAAAAGAAGAGAAAGAAAATGGGTCAAACATATCCGAAACCTACTTGGAGTCCAGGCAGGTGAAAATGAACCCAGGCGTTGTAACTGCACAGGATGTAAGTCACGAGCATTTGAATTTAAGAGGACTATTACACGTCATACCAAAGCAAGAAAAAGTGGTATACTAATAAGAAAATTACTGTCGGATCTTTCTGCGGCTCCTGGTGTGACAACTGAAATAATAAACAGGAACAATAGTCGGGAAGGGAAGGGGAATGGTAAATGCAGCCGCCTCCGGATCTATGTTTAGGTCCTGTACCTTAATGTGATGGACTTTGCTGGTGGAGGTTTGTTTGATTGATAAAATCTTTTTAGGTTTTCTAGTTAGTTCATTTTGTAATATTGGTACCTAAAGTGGCCAAACCTCAACCGACGCGACGTTGACTTAGCGGTTGGTCTGCTAATTTTACTCATGAAGCCTCAATACGTTCGAGTTTAAAGAAATTCTCCTCCCATTTCATGAGATAATTTCTAGACCAGCAATGTTGAGCATTTTACACTTTTCTACTTGCCCCCTTTCCGTATTTCCTTCATGTTGTTTAATTCTCACATTTAGTTGCCTTTTTATCGTCTATGCATTTTCTATTACAGCAACGTGCTATACTGTAAACATAATCTTTGAGCCCTGTGTGCCATGCTTTGGTTTGGATTGTCGCATACGTATTTCTTTATTTCTATTTTCTGACTCATGGTTTTGTCTGTTATTCTTTTGTGGTTATTTATGACAGACCTTTTGTAACATATAACGGCGGCAAACGTCCGAAATCCTATTATCCTTTTAAATACAGGTTATTGTAATTAAAAAACAAACTAAACAAGAAAACAACTTCAATGAAAAACGCAATCGTAGAGTCACAATATACGCAGAAATTGTGCATTAATTTTTACAATGAATTAAAATATTTTTTTAAAATCTTCTGTTCCAGATTTTGGATGTGGATTCAATGCGAGTGAGGAATTTTGTGCCTTCGTTTTCACTGCAGCCTGGTACACGCCCAGGCATGTGTGTTGTTTGGTATGTACATGCTCTCCAGGAAGGAAACCATCTCGCTCTGTCATGTCATGTGAGACAACTGAAGAGGACATTATTTGTGTTAATTGCCGGCGAGGTGGAAGGCGTAAGCCCCCTCTCCTCTGATGTAGACGTTAGTGCGCTGTCATATTCAATCTTCTCAGTGATTACCGTACATCAACACTCGTCTTAGATGCAGACCAAATTGAGATATACCTCGAGTTGGCCCTAGTCTGAGGTTTAGTCGTTTTTAAACTTCATCTATATTTCTAAATGTTTTATAAAAAATAAACAAGGGCATAACTAAAGAATGTAACTTTGACTTAATTGAGAACTTACATTTGCAACAATTACATAATAAATTGATTAATAATGTATTTTAGCGGATTTCGTTTTTTTTTTAAATAAAAGGAGTTCTGATTCTAAAAGCATAAAGAACATAATCTTAGGTATATAAGTAATTTACTTATTTTAAACTTTAATATTTTTTGGAGCTACGCTTTAGTGAATTAAATCTACCACACAATTCAAAATCAAATACATTACGTTGTTAAATTGATAAGGTTTTAAATACGTAATAAATTGTGGGCGCTCATGGTGGTGTTATTGTTTCTGTGATATGACAAAGTATTTAGCAACTTTTTTCGTTCTTTTGCTTTAAATTCTTTAAATCTAAAATAAATTTGTAACTCAATTTATTTAAGAATTTAATGTAAAGGGAATTTGATCTAATCAAACTTTTTTGCAAAAGGCAGACAGAATTAAGTAATACATTTAATGATTTTATTTACATTGGCTTATCCAACTTTAATTTGCACTATGACGTACAATGATTCCAATTAGCTGTTAATGATTAAATGTTAACCATAGTAATTTTAATTTTAATTTTTGGCTAATACAAAATTTATTGATATTGTGAACTTGAAATGTTTAGATAGATTTATAATCCACCTATTGCAATTTGTAAATGTAAAATATTCTCTATGTATCATCACGATTACGGCCGCAATTGTTAACACATCTTTACGAAGCTTGGTATAAAAGTTCAACAAGTGAATGGAAAGGTCAAGTTGGTTGTTGGGGCCAATCGGACCAAAGGGGGCGGAGACCCAAGGTCCTGCACAACTACTATAAAATTTGTGTCTGTGGATGGATTGAACCAAAATTGGAATGCACGTTCTATGTGATTACGGCGTTCGGCGCAGTTTTGAAACAAAGGGTGGGCTATTTTGTAATCAATTATGTTAGGCACGTTGTAGTTGGATGGACATCAGCCAAAATTTACATAAATGTTCCACAGAACAAAACAGAGACGGATCCCTCTCCCTTCGGCCATTACAATGTTCTATATAACTACTATAGTCCCCTTATATTTTGGATGGACTTGAACAAAATTTTGCATGAAGGTTCTGAAGGTTAACACTATGGCCATTTCGTTGGTTACCCCTACCAAACCAAAAAGAGAGGCGCTCCAGCGCGAAAACCGCTTTCTGCTGGTTACCTAGGTGGTTCAGTGCTCGTAAGTTCCACGCTCTAGTCTTATGTAGTACATGGAAATCTACATGAATCTTGAGGACGTTGAGTTAAAGGTCTTGTTTATTATAAATGTAGATGATTTTCAGAAAGGTTTGTATTAATTTAATATCTTTTCATATATTTTCAGCATAGTCTACAGTGTTAAATGATTATATTACAATTACATATTTGTGTACACAGTACTTTATACAAAACTAGTTAGAATCTGTTTATATGATCTTTTTTAGAATAATTTGAATATTAATTGTAGACATTTTAGCTGAACATACAATCATATGAAATGACGATTTACAAGACGCATTAATTTCTTAGACAATTAATTCTTTATTCAAGTTAATTTGTTGTACAAACACTTATTTGTATTATAAGAAAAAGTATACTTAGTTTTTTCTGTAACTCTTCTTATTTATCATTTAACACTAAATATAAAACATGATTACACCAATTTTAAGATATCACTTGACTCTTTTATTAGTCCTATAAAATTTAACAACATTTTACACGCTCCCATTCAACAATGATAATTTAGTATTATAATATACAATAACTGAGCTATGATAATAATTATTTATTTATATTACAGAATAATCAAGGAAATAACTGATATAGATTACTCAATCACACGATGTAATAATATGTTAGTTCTGTGTTAATTTATTACGTAAATTGTGCTTGAAAGATTGGATTTAAAGATTTATATTTATAAGTTGAATTTTGGTAATAATAGGCTATAATATATTTTGTTTCTCCTTAAAGTCAAGAATAAACTATATAGTGTGTAATTTTATACTGAAATATACCAATCAAACTTGACTCTAGATTTTCGTTATCCAAGATAAGTAATCATTCTACTGTTTTAGCTAAGAACTGGAATTAAGTATCTGCAAACTGAACTAATTGTTGTAAATTTTGAGGGATAATCAATTTAGTGCCACACAAAAAGATTTAAGAACTCAGTTATTATTTATAACATTTTAAAATATTAGTAAGATTTAGTTAGCGTGTTTAACGATTGAACGGGAATCCAGGAGGGAACATTTTATCCATATGATTAACAAAATTCTTAGTCCACTCATTCCAGTACTTCCTGTTCTTCTCTTGCTCATCTTCTATCTTCTGGAACACTTCCTTACACTCCTCATCTGTCAAGGGTTCAGACGTGCTGGAGGTCTGGTCGTTCGTGGTGGTGTAGGTTCTCCTGGTGCACTTCCCGTCCTTGATCACAATTAGCGTGGAGGGGGTGTTGCTGAACAGACAAAACTTGTTGGGGTCTCCAAACACTATCATGTCACTCGTGGTCAGCGTGATCATGTTCTGTACATCTGCACAGGACACTTTAAAGGAATCATTCACCCCTCTCCCAGCGACAGTGATTGCCTGCACACAACTACCGTCCTCGGAGTAAGCGAAGGAGTTGATGACGTAGTTAGGGTTGGATACGGTATTGTAACCTAGAAAAGAAAATACCTAATAATAACACTTATAACAAAACACATTACTTATTTCTGAACAGCGAAAAGAAACACTGGAAAGTAATTCCAGTGTTTGTTACTGGAGCATATCCTGGAACATATCCAGGATCTCATTTCGTAAAGGGAGTGGTCAACAGTATACACATATAAAATTACTAATGGTTATACAGTACTATAAAAAATAATTATGGCTTATTAATATAGTTAATGGTAACTATGGTCTTTATTGTCAAAATACATGTGAATCCTCTGTTACAAACTCCAAATTATTTTACAATCCAGCAACATTTCAAAAGTTTGAGCGTGGGATAACCTCAATAACCTCCCTGAATACGTGCCTGGCCGAAAGTACTCAACCACTAATGAACTGTTATTGTATTTGGAGTATTATGGAATGGAGTATAACTAATATACACGTAAAACCTCTGGACCTGAATTCAATAGTTTATAATCGTCCAGGAATCAAGGGCCAATTTAGATTGTATAAGTTCACAACCTGCTTTTTCAAGAAATCGTTCGAGAAATGTTGTCTAAGAAAGAAATCGATAGTCAGCTATACTAATTTTGGTGGAGGCTGAGATTGAATATATCAAAAGGGCTAAAAATATGAAACGATACTTTTTCTCATGTCATATTTTTCTTAGCGTTACAAGCTTAAAACCAACCGCCAGACGTGCAAATACAGTAGTTGCCTTCTCGATCAGCTGATTCAATTGTCGATTGTTGCCACGGCTACGTATTCATTACTTCTTTCTTATTTGAGGTTAGGTTTTGCTAACGTGGTGCTAACAACGGTAGAGAAAGTATTCTCCTACCTCACAGGGGAGCTTCGGTGTAGTAAGGACAGACGAGGAAAACTAAAGTCTCGAATAGAATTGGTTGTTTTTATTTGTTATCTCTGCTCATTTGTTTGTGATTTGAGAGTATTAACAGAATAGTTTATTTACAACTGGAATATAGCTGTAATAATGCCCAACTAAAAAGATGGGTTCTGGGCATTTTTTAATTTTAGATTAATTTCTGTTGATGTCGTACAGAGAATTATAAAAGAGCCTAACTACATTCCTCCACATCAACAGGAGATCGTGAGACGTGGTTATACTGCCACAAACATACCCTTTTTTTAGTGACTGGTTCTTGCGGTTAAGCGACGAGGCCAGATCAATGCTATTTATACCTTAATATTGTATTCTTGATGCCATTAGATTTCTTGAAGATTTTATAAATACAGATTTTCTGATTCTGATTTTAATTTCTAAAATATGTTTGGCAAAATCTTTTAAACCTCTTTCTTGAGAGAGTTTTGGTTTTTTACACTTGTTCATGGTTTCCTTTGAAAATGCTATATATTCTTTTTTGTGAAACGGATTACTCTGCTTATCGAAAGTTAACTCTAGGATATGGCTTTTCTGTTATACAACAATGAAAAACCATCGTAAAGTCTCTAACGCTGGATTCTTTCATTACACAAACCCATCCTTTTCACAAAACGAGGAGAAATTTATCGAGGGTTAGAAGTGCTAACAGGGAATCGAAAGATTCTTTACCACTAATTATGCTTCTTTTAAAATGTATTATTGGCGTTGGTGATTTGAAAAAATAGCAGGATCTTAGACATTGATAATTGTTACATGTTTTAAGAATAGAAAGAACACTATGAAGTACAGAGGTTATTATTTCGCTAATTCTGATTTACTGAGAATATTTTCAACAAGATATTTCATAACTTACTTAAAAATACAATGCCAGTTCATTACACTTATATACATAGATCTGTTTGTTTTGCAAATAATAATTACCATCTCCGGAAAGAATAAAAAGCAGTGTTGACCAGTTGCCGCATGAGACTATGAATATTTCCTTGATTTGACATGTTCCTTTTTAAATTTTCTGTTTTATAAGACTACAATTTTAATTTTATCACTTAAAAGGTTAATCATGTTTCAATAATACAAGTTGACATTTTAAATAATTATAAATGGAATATTGTGAAAATCAATACTCTACGAACCATTGAACAATGAACACATTTGAAACTACGTTTCAGCTTTCTACCGACTGTTATACCAAAATTTCAGCAATTCCTTTAAACGAAGTTTTGTATTATTGATTCTATCAATATAAAACAACCCAGATGTGCGATGTAAATTATTTTATAATTAACTAATACATTTTATTCACTAAATTTCACGTTTTCATGAATATGTAAATCTTAATTTCCTCAATGACATTTCAGCTAACAAACTAACTTTATTAAAAACTTTTATAAATATGTGGTAAAGAAACTGAAACAGAGATTTTGTATATATCTCCAAAAAAAAAAAAAAAAAAAACTGTAATTAAGGAATAGTAGTGTTTTGTTTTACATTTCGCCTATTAGTTTACTTTTTTCCCATTGCCCTGCTTGAATAAATTATACAGGCAAAGATTTGAAGAATTACTGACTCATAAAAATTCTAAACACTTGTATTCTCAACTCACAAGTTAAAATGTTTTCGGGAACACCAAAATAGTTTCAAACAAGTCAGTTCTTTTTTTAAAGGAAATCTTAAAAAGTCTGATGAAACCAAAATTATTCTGTAAGTTCTCAATGATTAGGAACAGCATGCAATGTCAAGGACAGTTTATTAAAAAAAAAAAACGATTGTATCCATCTGAGTCTTGTTAATATATTGTTACCGGTACATTTTAATTCATTTGCATATCGAGCTGAAATTGTGCTTTCTATATCTATAATTATAACAAAATATAAAACGGCTGTTGGTAAAATATTGTAGATATCGCAAGATATTGTAGAGGACTGGAAACGGATATCTTCACTTCAAAAAATATCGAATAATGAGTATTGAAATGAATTAAGAGAACTTTTAGATCCGAATTATAGACTTCATGAAAAATATCAACACTTTTAAGTAAATGATCAAACATGAACTTTTGCAATTGAATTTTGGCCTTAAATTAAATTTTCTACACTATTTAGGAATTATGATATAAAATCAGTTCAGAACTGGAGTGAATGTGTTAGCTACACATAATGTATGTAGACACTAGACAGGTATTGTACATGAGTTTAACTACATTTTATTGCATTTATTACAGGAAGAATGGAAAAGGTAGATCCGACATAAATAACATTGCTCCAAACATAAACAACACAATTCAGTCTGCAATTAAAACAGTTTGGTTTTGTGGGTTTCTAATTTTAACAGCCAACATAGGAAAACTAAACGCACAACACATAACAAGTAATTGTGTATGAGTAAAAATAACAGTAATAATTGGTAATCATCTTAGACATTTTAAAATTATATGTGTTATAAATCATTGTAATCAGCAGAAATCCTACATTTATATTCAATCAAAATCTAAAAAACTCAAAACATAACAGTTTTTAAACCAGTGCGCCATGCACTATTACGAGAGGTCAAGATAAGAAGTATACATATAGAACAACAATAAAGATGCTAACTGAAATTTTCTTTAAGATTGATCCTTCAAATCTAGGACAGAAAAGTCTTTCCTTGAATAACGTGGAAGTTATATAATACAGATAAATAACCAGATTAAAACTGAATAAGAATAAAAATTAGAACACTCAAGTAACCTCACAAGTTAGTGATTTGAATATTAAATAACAAAAAAGTTAAAACATCGAAAACATGATTGTCAACTTAAAACATCTGGATCTCCTATACAAAGTAGCTCTCTCCTTGCAGTTATATCGTTCAATTCTTTGTTTAAAGGTTATTTTTGACGATGGAAGGATTGTGAAGGAAACAGGATTTTTCCGGACATTTGCCATCGTTCAGTGAAACAAGAAAACAGTAACACTACGTTTCGAGATCTGCAATCTGATCTCTTCTTCAGGTAAAGAACTAACCTAATACATAATTACAAACTAAGTTAAAATAAACAAATCTTACTAAAGCGTTGTGGCACGCCTAAGTCAGGAATCACAACCTACATGTTGTTGTCAACTTCACTAACACTAAAGACATGCACTTAATACAAAAACTATACAAAAACACTAATCATTAAAAGTAAACTACGGAATACAGGTCACAATGCGTCTTCACTCGTCTACTGACCCCGGGTGAAGTGAAGGAAACAGGATTTTTCCGGGGTCAGTCGTAGGTGGTCAGTAGACGAGTGAAGACGCATTGTGACCTGTATTCCGTAGTTTACTTTTAATGATTAGTGTTTTGTATAGTTTTTGTATTAAGTGCATGTCTTTAGTGTTAGTGAAGTTGACAACAACATGTAGGTTGTGATTCCTGACTTAGGCGTGCCACAACGCTTTAGTAAGATTTGTTTATTTTAACTTAGTTTGTAATTATGTATTAGGTTAGTTCTTTACCTGAAGAAGAGATCAGATTGCAGATCTCGAAACGTAGTGTTACTGTTTTCTTGTTTCACTGAACGATGGCAAATGTCCGGAAAAAATCCTGTTTCCTTCATATCGTTCAAGTTTGATAACCTGACGGGATTCTGTAAGTTCTAGTAAATGTTCTGAGCTGGCCCTGTAGTTGTCAGTCCAACACCTGATCTCTAGTATTTGGCTTTCACATGTCACATGTATTAGTTGCCATAGGTTTCTTCTTACTTCATCCCCATTCCTCAGAATGGGAACGTGGATGATGGGATTCTGTAAGTTCTAGTATATTATCTCCTGAGCTGGCCTTGTAGTTGTCCGTTTAACCCTTGATCTGTGGTCTTTGGCTTTCACATGTGACAGGAATTAGTTGCCATCGGTTTCTTCTTACTTCAGCTCCATTCCTCAAAATGACCAAATACGAGTGGGGATGATCTGTTTTAGCTTGGGCAGAACCATTTGTGCGTACATCTATGACCGCATTTCCCCTATACAGGTGGCTCCAAAAATTCTTTAGGAAATGCCAGCATCATTTTTCGGCTTCTCAGTCGCACTAAGGAAAAAGTGGCCTGGTGGTTGTTGTTTCAAATCCATAATCTTGGGCAAATTTCTGCAATTGTTCGGATGTAAATTTCGTGTCTCCATCTGCCTGAGTTTCTAATGGGACTTCATGCCTTCCGAAAAGGTTCTGCGTTCTTCCAATCACACATGTCAATTTTAGTGAACTTAGTTTGACGAGTCCCTAGAACCTTGACAAATATTCTTGTATTACTAGGAACTATTTTTGATCGCACTTTAGTAGAAAATCAGCTCCTAAGTAAATCAATGGTTCTTGAAGCAATTTTGCCTTGATAAGAGGCGCCTTACGTCGATATCCAGTTCACACCACGCAGTTTTCAATCATAGACCAAAGTCAGTTGGCAGCTAGGACACCAGACAGTGTCCCTACAGTAGGGGCCACGAAAGAATGAAGTTGGCCACGTCAACTGCCGCCTGTCACGGCGCACTGCGTCCGACACAGACCGTAAGTTGTCACAGTGTTGTATTGTACAAAACTCCAACTAACGTAGTTACTTGGTCAGCTCAGTCCTCATTGGCTGCACCAAGGCCACGCGCCAAATAGGCTCCGCCCTCAACTGCACTCTCTCGTGGTGCCTACTGTAGCGCGCTGTTTACATTTGACGACATTCAACTGACATTAGTGAAGTTTAGCCAATATTTCTTTTCTCAGAGACCTTGGAATGAACACGCGTCTACCTTTGACAAACATGCCATCTTCATGACAAGTTCGTTGCGGTATATGCAAAAACATCAGTTTTCCTTCACTCGTGTTATATTGGCTAATTCTCACTCTTCTAGATCTTCCATTTGGCTATCATACAGGGTGTCTATTAAGTCTGGAACCTCTTTTTTAATTTTTAAACCACAATATAAAAAAATACAAAGTTCACACGTGCTTACTGGTGATAGTAAAGCATACATCTGCCCAATTACCGACCGGATAATCCCTTTGGGGGACGGTCCACAAGGAGTCAGACAAAATTCTTAAATAGCAGCATAGGTCAAGTTTGGTATCAAATTAAAGGTCTTACTTAGCAGAGTACAATGCCGCGAACCGGACTTCAAAAGGTGGATTAATTCAGTAGTTATAGCTATTTGAATTTTAAAACAATTGAACAATGTAAATTGTTAAGTATTACAAGTAAACACCAATTTTTAAGTACCTGTGATCAAAGTAAGTGTTTAAAATGTTCCCCTCCCATCGTCTGGCAATGTCCTAGGCGGTTGTAAAAGCCATCCACTGCATTTTGAAGGTAGTCACGAGGAATATCTTGAGCTTCTTGGACCATGAGATTTCTTAGGTGCGCCAAATCTCGAGGCTTAGTACGATAAACTTTATCTTTGAGGTATCCCCAAAGAAAAAAATCCAGCGGAGATAAATCAGGGGAACGAGCAGGCCACTCTACTGCACCATGTCTTCCAATCCATCTGTGAAGGAATATTGTATCCAAGTATTCTCTAACAAGGAGAGCAAAGTGTGGTGGCGCGCCATCTTGTTGGAAATAAATTCTTTGAAATTGTCGACCAAGAGCAGCTTGTAGTGCAGGAATTATCTCATTTTGGAGCATTGCTAAATACGAGTCACCATTTAAATTACCATTGATAAATAATGGGCCCATAATTTGATTTCCTGTAATACCTGCCCAAACGTTAAGTTTCTGTGGATGCTGTGTATGAGTCTATCTGCCACTTTCACATTCTAACAGTAGTTGTGTTATTGGTAATAATTATTGATTCCTGGCTTCGATTACTACATTGTCAGATGATGGGATGGGAACATTTTAAACACTTACTTTGATCACAGGTACTTAAAAATTGGTGTTTACTTGTAATACTTAACAATTTACATTGTTCAATTGTTTTAAAATTCAAATAGCTATAACTACTGAATGAATCCACCTTTTGAAGTCCGGTTCGCGGCATTGTACTCTGCTAAGTAAGAACTTTAATTTGATACCAAACTTGACCTATGCTGCTATTTAAGAATTTTGTCTGACTCCTTGTGGACCGTCCCCCAAAGGGATTATCCGATCTGTAATTGGGCAGATGTGTGCATTAATATCACCAGTAAAACACGTGTGAACTTTGGTGTTTCTTTCTATTGTGGTTCAATAATTAAAAAAGAGGTTCCAGACTTAATTGACACACTGTATATCAGAAAGCCGCTTCAGCCGCGTAATTCTTCAACAATGTTTTTTATGAAATATTCATTCTAGGAATACCGAGGTACTGATAATAATCATAATATGATTATAATATTGATAATAATCATTTTATAATGTGCCAGTCCATCAATAGCCGAAACTTCTGGATTTCTACACAAACAGTCCTTTGGCACACACGCAATTGTCCTTTGAGATGTGAATTACTTCATAATCGAAATTTTGCGTTAGCAATTCGAATCTTTGGAGCCTCAAGTTAGAGATTGACTTGGATCCGATAACTTCAACCAATATATTATAATCGTTGTATAACAGATTTCCTTTTCCGAAAACATAACGAGAATTTCTCACACGGGCAGACCCAAAGTGTATAAAACTGATCCTTTTCTATAAGTGTATACTGATATTCAATCTCAATTACTAGAAGCAAGGTCTAACGGTCACTAATTTTATCACTTCCACAATATTGCTCGATCACAGGGTCTTAGACCCTAAGACGACGAGTAACCAGACCCGTGTCTCTGGCTCACGATTATAGTTTGTTATAACACAGTTTTCTTAACAATGATCTCTTTCACACACATACACACTCGGTAAATTCATGGTACTTTTGTTATCGAGTTTATTATTTAATTTAACTTTGTACAAGCCTTATAACAATATATCACCTACACAAGTATTTAATATTTTACTTCCTAAAATCAAATATTTTAAACCTTAAAGCATAGTGAATATTTTTAAGTTTTTTAGTATTAATTTTTCTTAGTATATCAAAACCTGTATAAATTGTATACAGCTTGATCTATTCTTATATGTAGTATTTCCGTAGATTCCTCAACCCTCAAATGTTGTTCCCCGAAGCGTATGAATGTTATCACTAATGGTATAAACGCTTGTGTGTCCGCCACTAAATTGGGGTGTAAATGTTCATTTTTATCACTCTGTACGAGTAACAACATTAAGTACGGTGGGTAAGATATAATCGAAATATATATAAAAAAGTTTATTTCCATAATAAAAATATACGAATCGGTTTGAGGTTTATTTAAACATATTCATTATTTTTCTTACGTTAGTATAGTTTTAAAAATGTATGAACAAGTTAATAGAATAATCTGCACTGTTTCTCACAGTATTATAATATTGTAAAGAGTTACATTTAATTCTGATTTAATATTACAATGTTTTTATCAAATTAGTTTCGTACGATGAAATCTGTAAATTTGATACTAGCTGTACATTAACTTACATCTGCCTTCAATCTTGCGTTCATAATAACTAATGACAGGGCGACTAAACTGGCGACCATCTTGAATGTAGCTCCATAAGAACAATGTTAATCCTCATGCATTTTTACTTTATTTTTAGTCGTAGATTAATGGGAGTTGTCTCATATTAATTATATAATCAATACGAATCCAAATTTTTTTAGCTTATGTGATGTATTTAAATTCTAAAATTTGTACTTTGTCTCTTAAAAAATTAAATAGTATATAGTTTACAAAAACAAAAAATAAACTAAAAACATGTACTTAGGGTGTAGAATACCCCATTCCATTAAAGAAGCAAATTTTGCGAAATCGTTGTTAATCTGTAAATGTACGTTGTTAAGTGTTGATGTTAAAATGAGTTACAATGATTTATGTCGTTATCATAACTAATACGTTTCTCGATTAAGTATTGCATCATTAAAAAGAGAGACATTTGACATTAAATACTAGTAATTATTATATTGGATACCGAAGGAAAAAAACCTGCTGTATTTGACTTTACGTTCCATAATCAATCCAATTGGTCCTGGTTCCCTCTTAAAGTAAAAAACCTATCGGAGTGAGGAATTCAAAAGCGATAGTCGATCATTTTATTTGTACCATAAATAAAAACCGTAAAGACAGGCCTTTGATTCTATAATCCTTAATGTTCGAAGTCAACAAATATTTTTGTTTTGCCTCTGTTTAGTTTTTTTTACTCACCCATTACTTTATATTACCAGGAGAAAATACTTTTCTCAAAATTTAAGACACGGATTCAACTTTTATCTTTAAAACTACTTAGTTTAGAGTAAGCAAAAGCCTATTCAACTCCATAATCTTTTGTTTATTTATTTTAATTTTAGAACTCCATCTTTATTTTATTGATAATGGTTGGTTTCACATTATTTTCTTGATATAACATTTTTGAATATCAATACAAAGTATATAATTAATGTACACGTGTAATGTGAATTAATTTCTACCATATTTGACATCACCAGACTACCAAACCACATTTTCGCTAAAAAAAAACTCGCTCATTTACACAGAAAAAGTAAAAAAAACTTGTTGTTTTTACATGTATCCTATAAAATTCAGCATAACTACTGGTAATCAAAACTATTTTTAGTTGAGTAAAACCCTTTAAAATCTCCATTTTATATGAGATTATTGCAGCTAATTGTACAAATGATTAATGATGATGAATGGCTGATAAAATATCGGTCTTTGAAATTGAACTTAACAACTCCTGGGTCTTTCAATATTTACCTTCCATATCCTCCGAAAAGCCTGAAAACAGTGACTAGCTTAACTTAAGTTTTTCAGGAATCTTTTAATCAGTTCCTTTTGTAAGCCGTAACCGTTACCACTAATCAGACATTATAAGTTTTGTTTTCAATTAAAAATAACATAAATATTCTCACTTAATCGAAACAACTGTCGCACATTATACCAAATAGAGGCCAAATAGAACGGGATGGTTGAGTTTTACAAACTGACTGATGACGTTATGTCACCGACAGTGGCTCCGCCAACATGAACATGAGCACACCCTTGTCTATCCTTACATCATGCCCGGAGCCAACTGTCACTGATAATATAAGATAAGGGAAAGTAAATGTGTTTCTTAGTTTGCAGTAGGTTCTCGCTAAGTAGTGTTATCGATGGACATTACTTCATGTGATGATGGTTAATAACATCATCAATCAAGACTGAAGAAACGGTTTTGTTTTTGTACAGTTTCTGGGTAAAAATCAGTTTACCCATTCGTACAAGTTTTGTTCCACATATTCAGAATATTGTACATAATAGACTAAAAAACAATTAAATAATCTACCCCTTTCTCATTTAAATATGAGTAAGAGGGTTTGGCCTCAACTCAAATCCTGCTGTGTATGATTGCATATTGTATCAACTTCTTCTCCACTTTCTATTCTTGCATTAAAACTATATGTAGTTGTTTGGAAGTGTGTGTGTGTGTGCCCGTAACGGAAAGGATGTTTATTACAAAATTAAAAATATATTCGAAAAATAACTGTTACGGAGGATCATAAAAATGGAAGGGAGAATGGAGGAGTCATAGTTTGGGGGGGGGGGTACCAAAATAAGGGTTTTGCACAGATTACATTTCTATTACAGGCCACCTCTAAGTGATCAAAATTCGTGCTAATTGAGAACTGTAAATTTGCAGACTGTTACTTAATTAAAGGTTGTGTCTATTGTTTAAAAAGACTTGGTATTACTGACGAAAACGCAAATCAACATTTAGTACAATAGTGTACACCATTGTTGTGTTATGAAGTATTTAACGCAAGTTCAAATGTAGATTAATGTTTTAAAAATTGTTTAGAAAATATTACTGCCAGTTTAAGGTTAGAAGCCATAAAAAGTAGTGATAACGGTCCGAAGTTCGGTGTGATAAGAGCGATAACATTCAGTTCGGTTTCCTTAAAATGTTGAGTAATGAAACGAAAACAAAATAATAATTTACACCAATCAGAAATGTAAATCCCCTCAACTTATCTGAATTATTGAATGTATCAGTAAGCACAATACAATAATATCTTAGTAGAATTGCCTCATCCAACTATTTTAAGCTTTAACGGTAATATATGGCATAAACAAGTGTTAAATAAAATACTTTGGTATAAGACATTGAATTAATTTATTGCACAATTGAAACTATACATATTTTGCATTCATATTACGCATTCAATACATATATAGAATACTTTTTATATGTTTAATTGCTTAAACATACATTAAAATACAAATAAATTAAATTAAAGTGCAAAAAATACAAACAAAATTGAAATATACCGATAAAAATCAAAAGAGGTCGCTCTTAGTACCTCTTGAAAAGGGCAAAAATCCCTCTCTGCCCAGTGGCATTTTTATTTCGATTTGAAGGATTTTATCTTTTGAATTTTTCCAGGTTCGCAGAATGGGAATTGAACAGTTCGGGTCCGTAGAAAAAAAATAATAATAGTCTATACCTTACGCTGACTAAATGTTTTTATGTCTGGTACCATACTAGTGATATAAAGTGTGAAACATGTGTTAATTTTTAAATACTCTACATAGATTATAGTGTGATAGACCAGAAGACTGGCAAGTGCAAGGACGCCTCTTGACTGAAAGAGCTCCCTGCAACTATCCTGTCTACCAGCCCCACGGGCAGGCAAAATCAATCCTTAAGGACTAATCTTCTACAAAATGAAAAGTTTTTGAAAAGAGGCTTCACAATACAGAGACCCTAGAAAGCAATGCCAAAACTCAGTCTGGATTAAATTAGATCATAGTTATTCAAGGCGTGAGCTTCCCTTGAGGCAAATTGTGAAATGCACCTTAAATCGAAGGCAGCTGAATTTCATTAATTGCTTTACGCATGTCAATGTGGTTAGACCATCTGACATCAAAATCAAAGTGTATACCAAGGAACTTTGTTAATAAGTTATTAACGATGATGTTATTTATGAAAAAATAAATGGTAAATCTTTTGGGTGCTTGGAAGCGAATATGAATCGTTCATGTTATGGAAATTTCCAAGAAAACTTATTTATAGAAAACTAATTACATAAGTCGTCAGATAGTTAGTCCAAAGACTGTACTAACTCTTAGAAGTTATTGTGACCAAGTACCACATTAGGTGTAGTGAGCAAAAAAGAGTTAAGTCAATTTAATCATTACAATAACGAGATATTATAAAACTGGGCAAGTCATTAATACACATTTAAAACAAGAGGGGTCTCAGAATTGAACCCTGAGGCAATTCTGGAATTTTAAGGAATAGAAAATCAGATACATGTGTTTTTACATTACTTTGGATTTTAACTTACTGTAATAACCCTCTTGAATAAGATTCAATAAACCTCAACAAGTGACCACGTAAATAATAAACGTCAATAAACGTCTCTCTAGTTTATTTAAGAGATTGAATAGTCAACAACGTCGAAAGCTTTGTTGAGATCTAAAAAAACTGTGTGATTCCCAGCATCAAGAGAAGTAAGGTTTTTCCTCAATGCAAACGTAATAGCATCCGATGTATTTAAAATTTCAGATAATTCATTAAATTTGATTGAAAGTATCGTTTCTTTAAGTATGACGACCTTCGGATCCCTCTATCACTACTCCTTCCCGAATAGTAATCTAGGTACTCCAAGACTTTAAATCCACGACAAAGAAATGGAATTATTCTGTACAAGCAGTCACTAAACTAAGAAGATCCAAAACTTACCTGTATAAATTCCACCGACAAAATTTACGATATTGTTTTGAGGAATGGCATGAACTAGTAGACGTGGTTCATTTAGAATCTGAAATCAAAAACAGGCTTTTATTTGTACCATTGCACTACACGATGAACAACACGTCTTACTATGTCTCTTATATTCAGTAATATAAAATGAAAACAAATGTTGTATAGCTAGTACATTACATCAGGGGTCTCAAAACTTTTTCGTTCAAGGACAAAACTTAAAGAGTTTAGTGGTCAGGCGGGCCAAGCATTCGCATGTGCTTTGTTGGACAATAGGGTTGGAGTGGACTAAAGTTATTAATAATAAAAAAGTTTTACATTAACTGAGCAAATATAATAGTTTTGAAAAGAAAACTATCAAACATTTTCATACAAAACACATTTGTTTATTAATTAAAATTAATATTATTTAAAGTTGTAGACCGAACATATTTTTGTTGTTGTTCTCTTAGGACAAGAAGCTTATAAATTGCACTTAGTCCTGTAAGAACCTTTGCGCTGCTTCCGGAATGACAGGATATTCAGGATAGGCAAGGTTAGGGAGTAGGGGCCGCCTCCTATCGAGATCCATGAGGAAGAATTAGGGCACTACATCTCAAAGTCATGTCTTCCCGGAAGAAGGGGAGGCCAGCTCTGAACCAGCCACTCCAGTCAAAGTAGGCAGAGAGTGGCACACCCTAGTTAAGGTTAACAAGACCCTCTGAGGTTAGGGAACAAACCCCACCAACTCCAACAGTCATCTCCCACAGTAGACTAGACCTATCGAATTGCCCATGAACCCCAGAATCTCAACATTTGCGGTTAGTGATGTGCCGCTACTGGACATCATAAGGTTGCCCAGATTGAAGTGGCACATCGGTTTTTGCTGTGCCCAGTGGTGGGTTCAACTGGTATGTATAAACCAGCCAGAAGTGATCCCTGCTGGGTATAGACCGAACATTAGTCACGTGTTTTATTGTGCATGCCTCTTCCAGTTCTAATTTGCAGGTAGTACCAATTCAATTTGAAGTTAACTTAAACTTTTAACAGGTTCACTTTTAATAATAATTTAAGATAAATTTTGAGATTTAGAAACACTTGATCTTTTCTGGTATTAATGCATGAACTAATCAACAAAATGAGTTAGAATGTTCTCCCTTACTTTCAACTGCATAATGCGACGGGAAAGGCACAAGAGTTTCTTTGGCAATCTTCTTGCAAGTTTCAAAAATTGGTTGCAAATTCCTTCCCATGATTGATGTGAGACTCACGGCTTCGTCGTTGATTTTTTTTATTTCTTCATACAAACATGACTCAGAGTCAAGGAGTCAAGTCTGTGATAGCGTGAGATTTCAGATACTGAACTAAGAGGAAGATGAACTAGAGTTAAACTCAACATTCACATTGAATCAACCCTTCCCACCATAGCTACGTTTTGTGTAGAAAACTCGGTTGTTCCACCATGCATGAGATCTTGTGAGAAACATCGTATTGCACTCAATTATGCATCTGATCTGAAAATGAGAATACCATTCACCTAGATTACACTATATTCTTTTAGTCTAGGTGTCTCTGATATCGAAATGAAGTAGAGTTCGTTTTGAAGTAGACTTTTTCAATCGGTTTAGACGAACATGACTCTAGATTCCAGGAGTGAAGTCTGTGACAGCGTCAGATTCCAGACTCTGCACTGAGAGGAAGGTGACCTGGAGTTAAACTAAAAATTTGCTACGCCTTTAATGGTGCTGGCTATTTGTGAAAATGCTAATTGTCTTGCTCCTATACCGCAGACGAATATTCTCACGAGCACATTCCATAATAGCTATAACTTCTGTTTGAAAAGCTTTGGGATAAAGGCCCATAGGGACCTCCAGCTCCCTGCATAGTCTCCACACACTCCCAGCATCTGTACCACTTTTTGTTTTAGAACCATCCGTAAACCATTCAAGCTCCGCTGGTGGAAGGGGGTTTTCCTTCCGACCAAGCCTACCCAGAAGGTATCACAATCCTAAAGAGTTTGTCGAAGGCAAATGTTTGAGGCATCTGATCAGAGATCATGTGCAAAGCATCCCCCTGCTAATTTTGTTGTGACCCCTGTTACAGCCCGAGGCATGTTTGCTCTTGGGATTGCATGGATTCCTTTGGAGATTTCACTTTTTATGCTCGGTACTGACTTATAATATGAGCATACCTTATTATAAAATTAAACAAAAAAAATTATGGTTGCCTGTAAAGTCGGTTTTACGGGCGAAGATTTTACGTGACAACGTCTTTTTCTCGGTAGAATATTTATTGATATGAATATTATTAAATTGCACAATAGGAACAAGGAATTGAATGAAAATAAGAATTGCACAAATTTTAACTATAGAAATATATTTTGTTTACTAAAACATTGTACATAATTTGAAAATAATTAAAATTTGTTATTGTAAATGGTAAAGTTGAATAAAACATTTACTAAAATTGGAATTTGAAATTCTTGCTAAACACAGTTAAATTCTAACTCCGCGCGTGGTGATTGGTCGGTTTAGTTCGTTTGTTTGGTCGCACTGTTATGACAGGTTAGAGGTTATAATTTGTTATTTTAAATGTTTGACTAGCAATACGCGCTGTTTCTTCTCAATCGACTGAATTGATTGCAGAGTGATTTAAACTAATAATTTACTTAACACTATCAACATTTGTCAATAGTATGACATAACCTATAAACTCAGTTTCTCAACTTTTGTGTCAATCTAACAATTAATCAATCAATCATAGTTTACGATAATGAAATATCAGTGTACAATTATTTACCTTTATTGTTGTAGTTGTTGTAAATGACGAATCTAAGCACTCCACATTTTCACGAATAAACATAGTTATCTGCTTTATCCCGTGCGGCGGACCCACAGTTATCTGCTTTATCCCGTGCGGATCCCGTGCGGCGGACCCACTGGACGGGCATCGTAACGTTACCGGGCGTTACACTTTTTCATGAGTGACTCCGAGCCGCAACCTAATTTAAGACGTTGTCACGTCAAAATAACGTCTACAAATATTATACTTATTACAACTTTCAACACAGTGTGTCTAAAAGTATTATAAATAAATAAACAAATATATATATATATATATATATATTATAAAATATATATAACATTTCTATATTATATTATAATATTAATATTATAAAATATTATACTGTTAATCAACCTGTCCTCGAGTGAACCACGAAAGATATCACCCGTTCATCTACAGGGTTCCTGCCTTGTTCGGTTCGTACAAGGAACATTTGGGCACGTGCGGGAGCAGGAATGTGTTTCTTAAGCTAGCACTCTGATAGGCTTTAATATATGATCGGTTTACTACGTTCTTTGTTTTCCATGGGTGCGTAACCAATTTTTCACCATATCGCGGTGAACCATGCGTTTGTTAGTATGAGAGATTAGTCTAAATCCTAAGAAAACTTACTCGTATGTTTGTAAAGTTTGAGTATTTAGCCGTGGTCAATATTTCAATAAAATATAATAATATTTGGATCATATAATAACGTATTTAAGATATAATATTATAAATATTATAGTAATAGATAAGTTTTAAATATTAGTCCTCAGCCTACCTGTTGTGAATCTCTCACTCACAATACTAATATCTATTGTCGCTTTACTATTAAAATTATTTTTTTCTGATTGGCCTGCAGTCCGTAGTTTGGAGACCATTGCACTACACAATTACATACACGAGTTAAACAATACCGTATAACCAGAAACGTAAATTGAAAACAACTTAGACTCTCGTTAGTCATACTACTTAACTACATGATGAACCACACGAGTTAAACTGTCCTTTATAACCAGTAGTAACGTAAACTGAATGCAACGATTGTCTAGTTATAACACTGCACTACGTGATGTAAAACACGAACTAACTGTATCATATTTTTGGTTACTTGTCAGTCTATGAGAATAAGTTGCATGCAACGCTACAATATGTTCCCACTGAACACGTTGCGGTTGTGATCCACGCTTTAAACTACTACACAATAACTGTCTAGCTGTAATACGTGTAGTTAAAGAAGAGACCTGGTTTACCGAATTAATTTTTGTCTCACAATCCCAATATGATTGCAAGGTATATTCACTGGAAAATCATAGCCTACAGGTGGCACATGTGCTCACGAGGTAGGCTACTTTTATTATCAACCGATCAATGTCAACGATAACGAGGAGTGTCTACAGTATTTTATAACCTAACACTTGTATGAGGTAAAAAGTACTGATGAGATAACTAAGTACTGTATCACGCATCAACGAACTTAAGTTTCTTTGTTGTAGTTTTATTACATATTTTCTTTTACCTTATTAGTTTCTGGAATATTCTGGAAATAGAGTTCGCTAAAGTATTGCACCTAACGCGTATTATAACATCTCAATGGATAATGAAAGAAACAGGATTTTTCCGGACATTTTCCATCGTCCAGTGAAACAAAAAAAAATCAGTAATCACTACGTTTAGAGATCTGCAATCTGATCTCTTCTTCAGATAAATAACTAACCTAATACATAATTACAAACTAGTTAAATTTTTTTTTAAATCATACCAAAGCGTTGTAGCACGTCTAAGTCAGGAATCACAACCACCAGAGTGTCAACTTCACTAACTCTAAAACATGCACTTAATAAAAAAAACTATACCAACACTAAGCATTAAAAATTAACTACAGAATACAGGTCACAATACGTCTGCATTCGTCTACCAACCACCTACGGCTGGTTTAATTTATCATGGAAATCGTTTAATTTATCAATGGATAAATAAAACAATTACTACTTCTTGGCTTCACTTCGTTGTGTATTTTTTTTTCTCGTGTTACGCAATTTGTATGACTAATATACAACTTTGAGATTATAACATTTAACTCCTTAATTGGTGATGGTATAAATCAAATCAATGTTTTGCACCTCTCTTTACAAATGGCCTCAACTGAAAAACTTCATAGATGTTTAAATATTAATGTAAGATCAATGCACGAGTAGGAGGCAATTTAAATTAAGTTATGATTTAATATGGCATTTTAAAATGTCTAACTGTATGCTTGCAAAGTTATAAGTACTTACAGCGACAACAGCGAGAACTGTGTACGCAGACAACATCATGCAGCGGAGAGAGGCACAGACTTGATTGCTATTGGTAAACAACTTGCTAACTGACGCGCTCAATTTTATACCAGGAACTTGTTTGCAAACATTAGTCACGGCTGTTGCTAGCTCTTGTCAAAATGTCCATAACATTTGATTGCCATCTCTTCAGAACTGCAGTTTCAGCTCCCCACCAGCGAGAAGTTGCGAGAAATATAACGCTTCCACTTCAAATAATGTACTCAGATATTTACCAGTAGAATGAGACTCGCCGATAAGAAAACATTTAAATATACTTGTACACTGCTATCTTCTACTGCACATGTCTTCCCATTGTGTCATTTTACAGTGCATAAACTAGCGAATTGCTCAAGCGGTTTTGTGGGGTATTGTTAGAGTTAGTCCATAAACTTAGATCTGAAACACAGATACTCCATTAACATTACGTGTGATTGATTTGGCATTTTCGTTGAGCGGTTATTAAAAATGTTCAGTAGAGACGTACGCAGTAATTATATAAATTAATTATTTATTGACAGTAATCAATTAATTTGGTTTGTGTGTAATACAAATGTATAAATTATATATATATATATATGTATAAATGTAATATATATATATATATATATATATATATATATATATATATTTAAATATATATAAAATAAGTTTTATTACGATAAAATTTAAAGATTCTCTGAAGGTATATGTACGGCTCTTTTGGAAAGGTTGTAATGGCTTTTAGTACATTTTTACAATTTTTAGCCAATGAAATTGTACCCGTTTCTCTCTGCCACATTCTCACGTGTGCCGAGATACAATCACTGTGTCTGTTCTCGTACTTTTAAAATTTTGAATCATCTTGTATTCAAAAACAATTGCTGTTGGCTTATGATGGACGTACACCAAGGATTGGAAATGAGTAAGGTGTAAATTGTTAGTTTATGTAATGTTAGTTTGTTTTATAAAAATAAACATTATTTATTTATATTATTAGTTTGAAGTTTTTTTGGACGATGGTAGGATTGTGAAGGAAACAGAATTTTTCCTTAGGTGTATTAGGTTAGTTATTTACCTGAAGAAGAGATCAGATTGCAGATCTCGAAATGTAGTGTTACTGATTTTTTTGCTTCACTGATCGATGTCAAATGTCCGGGAAAATCCTGGTTCCTTCACAATTATCTTTATGTATAAAAGCCAAACACCATTCAAAGAATGATTGAAAAGTACAAGGCTTTTGACCAAAAAACTTAGACATAAATATTCTTTATATGCCCTAGATACCTAAATATTACAACTAATATGATGTTGTAATGTTGCTTACCTGAATTTGTCGAAGGAGTTGATCTAACATTCCTTACAATATCTTTTGATCCACGCAGTACCTAGGAAGCTGAATTACCCACAAATAGTAATGTGAGCAGCAAATGCAATTTTAAACACTTCCTTCCCACACTGAAAAGTTCTCTTTACATTTAAATATGTAAAAATATAGCTTTTGTATTTTGCGAGATGTGTGGAAATTAATTAACCTTGGCAACCTAAGAAAATGTATTTACTGCTCGCAAGCCTAAGGGAAGAAAAGTCTAACAATCGTGGTCGCATCATTTTGGAATGGCAGCTACTTTGTTGGATGGGGGAAACTCCGTATTCGGCATTAAAGTTACCTCTTAACTTGAACATTACTGACATTCTAATGTGCAACAATTCAAAGCAGTTAAACTCGGCCCAAATTCTTCCACAATGTAAACTGATTGTCCGGAATGAGTATACTATGTATGACCTATAAGGGAGAATTTGAAGTTTTGGACAGGGCAAGTTAATTATGGGGGATGACTGTGGTGCCTGCTAGATTTATACAAGCACTGGCTGTAGCACCTCGAGGAAGTTGCGCTGATATGTTACAGTATGTATTAAGTTATCCTGTTTCCAGCCCAATGTTACAGTTTTATCTTTGCACATAAACATGAGAATATACCTTAACAGTGTTCTAACAGCTGTTTTCTCACACTTACTTTTAGACATAGGAGACGGGGGGGGGGATACAGTGTTTGAGGATGGTACTATGAGTCTTTGTGAGGTCATTCAAGACCAAAAGCCGTAACAGAAAAAATTTACACGGACGTACACGACTTGATACATCTCGGCTCAGGGAACGATCGATCTCAACTCCTCCCAAAATCGACTCTGCAAGGTACACTAACGATCTTCCATTGGGTAGGTTCCCCAGTGAGATTGTGAAAGTACCAATCTAATGATTCAGTATTAGACCATAATACGCGTTTCACTATCCTATTACATTTCTAAAAGATCTTAACCCGCCATTAGTTTTCCTTCAGAATCTTTTGTTTGAAAGCTGGATCTCTAATAATGCCGCTACGACACCGCATCCTCCTAAAATCTATAGTGTCACAAGACTGAAAGATAACATTGCACCGAAATATCACTGTCATACCCCGTATTCCACGATTCCTTCTTATTATCAATTTAAATTTCAAAGTCTACAGTTTTATATATGGACTCAAATAAGCTCTCCTGACAGTCTGGCGATTCTGCTACGCGAGGGTCTCACAGGATGTCATGTAGGGAGGTTTTAAGTTGATGAACTTACAAATATTTATGACAGAGACTAATTTATTACTGTATCCAACACACAGAAACGATCGGCATATATCAAACTAAGCTAAATGAGTTTATGTTTTCGTTCCGTAGCTAAACACGGCTATCCAGTTATTATTTAATAAAGTAATAACTAAAGTTTGACATCTTCCCTTCTCATGTAGGACAATTTATTTGGATGCAGATTTGATAGGTCTACAAAATTTCCTAGCTTCCATAGTCAAGAATCCAAGACGTTAACCACCCTCATTGTGAAACCCGGACATACAACTATCAAATTTTGAAGTAGAAGTTACTTACCATTGCACTACTGAACAAATTGAATTTTGTTTTTATAGTTCATTGGTTATTAGACAGGGTGCCCTTCTCATTAGATGGTTCAAGGAAGACGAAAACATCTATGGTTCGTTTACGTGCGGATTACAAAATACCTCCATGTTCCACATGTCACATATGGGAGTTTATAACTACCTCTATTACACGTACATGTAATAGTTTAGGTTTTAAATTACAAAACATTGTAACTCTGGTTAAATAGAAACAAAATTTTCGACAAGTTAATGGCAGTGCAAATATTAAATTCAGTGATGAGCGGTAAAAAATCGTCAATAGTGGAAAACATAAATCTACAAAAATATCACATTTGAACAAGGTGTATCCTAGATTTTCGTACGATATTAAATTGAAATCATAAGGAACTACGTAACTATTCAACCAAAGCTTTCTGTCTCTGATATGGAAACGGCGACATAGAATGGGAAGGTTTCCCGCACATAGTTGACGGAATTTGCTCTGTAACATGAACAGAATTTAAACAAAAAAATAACATAAGTTTTAAATTTTAAGGACCACAAACTGTGTTGGAGTTTTGGGGTGCATATATACATAAACATTCTAAAATGCGTTTATAAGGCATTTTTAAATCAAAATCCATTTTGATGTAATTTGATTTTAAGGTATTTGCTTTAGATCTAATAAAGAATTCGTATTGCTTTCTGATTAAAGTTTGTCTACACTTATAAATGCCAACAAATTATCAAAGCAGACGCTAGGAACCTGTCACATTAGTCTCATTATCAGTCAGCGAAGCCAATCATTCAGAAATTGGAAATATGTATCTGTTGCTTTTTGAATAGAGGATATCTAGAAAATTGATCTTTATACTTGAAATTCTGCATGAAACTTCATCAGAGCCAGCTATGTTACACGTGAATGTGTATTTTATATCTTGATACTATTTTCTTCTTCTCTAATCGTTAGCTGTAGGCTAATAGGCTTCGGGAAATCCCATGTGGCCTCAATGTACTATTTGATTCTTGACGTAGGAGTCTTGTAAAGATTTAAGATAACTTCTCACCAAGTCATATCACGCTTCCTAATCCGAAATAGAGGACTTTGGATGAAGCACTTTATCCAGGTTACATTTATGTTACAAGTCTGCAATATGTTATTTTGTTTTAAATAAATTTCTTAATTGAACTCAAAAATTTAAGTAATTCTTTAAATATATTTATTCACCACTTATCACGGTACCGTCCCGTGACGGCCGATGCGGTACCAAAAACACCGACCACGAGACGGTACCGTGATGACGACACACGTTATTAAATATTTGTTTAAGCAATAGTATGGGTTCAAATAATAAGGTTTTATTAGATTAAAATTAAACCAAAGAACATATACTATATATATTATATATATATATATATATATATATATATATATATATATATATATATATATATGTATTAACCCCAGAAAAAGAATGTGAATCAAGGTATAATACAATACCCTTGCGCTTTTTTTCGTGTTTGCTAGTATTTGTGTAAGGAGAACTCAAATGTCGCATTTTTACAAAAATCTACGTAAAAATTGGAAAAACACTACTCAATGAAATAACATTTTCCACTCAAAGAATAAAATTTCCTATAAAATTACACCAAAACATCACACATTATAACTGTGTTTTGTACTAAAAATAATGTCTTGCTTTCAAATTTTTCCAAAAAATAACATTTTTTTAAAATTATTCTCGAAATTTAAAAAAATTGATATTCTTCAGTGCACATAAATTACAGTATATTATTATAACCTGTTTCATTAGCTAAAAAATAATGGTTTAGTCAACCAAATAGCAATAAAATTGAATGTTTTGTGAGAGTTATACTAAATCTTTTAATTTTTTGTATATTTAAGTGGATTTATACAAGGAGGTTGGGGGCAAGAATATTGAGTGGCTAATGGAATCATTTGACTGGAGAATTTTAGCTAAGTTTTGAAATTGCATCCCATACTTACTCTAATTTTAAACCTTGACTTCTATCATAGTTTTGATACTAGGTTACAAACGTCATGTGTGACCAGATGAGCCGATTGAACAGCTGATGTGAGTGGAACAGCTGATGTACCTGTGTGGATGCGTGAAGTCACTGTGGTCAGCTGCCCCCACTTCCTCATCACAGACAAGGTCAGCCAACAAAGCGTCTGCTTCAAGTGGCCTATATAGCACACACTCCACACGCCCTTCAGTTGGCCAAGCCATCTGTCTGCATTCAGCACATTCAGGTGTCGATGTTGTTGACACGTTCTGGACAACTGTTTATAGTATTCAGTTTACACTTTGGTACATTATAGCAGCTGTAAAATGTATTGGCTCAAGGAGCTTGAACAAGCGATACAGGTCCGAAGTGTATACGAGTTTGGGAATTTGAAGAGGCCTGATTACTTTAAAGGCTTAATATATTTTTGTAACCAACTTCCATTAGACTTGTCTCTTTAATCATTGGGGGTATATAGATATCAATGGGGGTGGGGGGGGGGGTTATATTACGAACTCATATTAATTTATGGCGAATATTTTATGATCGAACATGTCTTTTTTAATAATATGTATTAAAATAAAGATGCAGAAAAGCTTTCTACAGATAATATATCTATGGCGGGAAGAGTTGATTCAATACGATGTTGAGTTCAGCTCCATTTTCTAAGCGGAAGGTAAAATGAGCTGTACTAAAAGTAAAAGTAAAGTAAATACGTTTTATTTTACCAGGCGAAGTAAGGCCTAAGAAGCCCTCTCTAACACTTAACCTGCGACCAACGGCTTAAAGGTGACCCGAACCACCACCAATGGCCGGGCAGGCGGGCTGCTTGCAAGGACAGGATCGCAGGTTCGGATTGATGAACTAATCATTCGTATTGAATAAACCCTTCCCACATAGCTACATTATCTGTTGAAAGCTCGTTTGCCCATCGTGATTTAGGATTGTTGTCCAAAAACATCGTAGTGCACCAAATTTTGCACCCGATTAGACAATGAAAACACATCTCTTTGTCTAGATTACAGTTGTTTGTAGTCTAGGTGTCCCTTATGTCGAAACGATTCAAAGAGTTCGTTTCAACTTTTTCGTTGTCGACTCTTTTGGATCTCTTCGGACGTTTGTTGGCTCCAGATTACAGGAGTCGTGTCTGTGACAGAATCCTTTATTACATTCTTAAACATTCTTATAGTAAAACATGAAGAGCACTCTAGCAGAAGGACTAAACACAAGAATCCGAATTATGAATACATTGATATGGAAACACGATATGAGCCACAAGCCAAAACTGATTTTTGTCTGTGTAGGGTTGAGTGGAATTAAAGTATGGTCCGACTCTTCAGATGTCCTCCTCCTCCGTAGACTAATGGTTATAGTCTCGGCTCTGTAACTGAGAGATCACGGGTTCAAATCCCGGGGAGGGCCAATCATGTATAGACACGAGATAAACCAGTGAACATCGAAGCCTACATAGCTGTGTAGCTGAGGCTTAAAAAAAAAAAAAAATAAATAAAAAAAAAAATAAAAAAAAAAAAAAAAAAACTTCTGACGGATGTAGACTCGATTCTGATTTCATACACTGCTCTAAGGGGATGGTACAATGGAGCTAAACTCAACATACTCATTGTATCAAATCTTCCCACTGAAACAGTTTTTTTTCGTTTTTGTTACTTTCATTTGTATCTTCTTAACTGATCGCTATTCCGATTACCAATGTTTTAGTGTCCTAGCAGTAATGGGTTTACAACATCGCAATAGTACTTTCCAAGCAGCAAGGATCAGAGATCGTATTCATAGGTTCAATTAAGAACTTTTATTCTCTATAAAAGCAATAAATTGTCATCGCTAACGTAACATTGGAACCTGCGGGACCGAACTACCAACATCGCGGCTAGCTCAGCGGTAGATCTGGTCTCTGGTTAGTGGTCCAGTCTCAGTTCTTCTTGCGGTAGGACGGTCAGGTTTCATCGCAGTCGCGGTTATTTCCCAGAGCATTGAAAACTCAATTCTCACTAAGTGCATATGTAATACTGAATGTTAATTACTTGCGAAATATTAATTGCAACCACAAGACTTTTGTAGCAGTGGATATTGAGAGGTCCTTTTTGTGTCGCGTCGCCTGTCAGGAGGACATAAATAAGTTACGTAAACACATCGAAGATTTTACATTATTTTCGCCATTTTTACATATGTGAATACCAGGGGGAAAATGGGATATGTCACGAAACTATATTTTGAGGAGTTGGCGAAACTGTACTTACACAGCTTTGTTATTAGAATATGTTACAGCAATGTGATACAAAATTACACACTACTTTTCTACATTAATAAGTCATACAAAAAAGACGATAAAAACAATACACGAAATATTTGATTAAATCATCTAACCAGGGTCCGTCTTTACGAAAAAAAGGGGAAACGTACATAAAAGGCTAGACTGTACTCACAATACTTTTTATATTTTATATGTATTGAACAAATTAATTAAAGTAAGTAAACAAAGAATAACACGATAAACATAAATAGGCCTTCAATGAACTTTGACTAATAAGAACAAACCTGTTGTGTTTTAGGTCAACATTAACTAAAGTTAGATTTAACCTAAAACCATTTTAAAACCTAGTAGTAGTATAATAATAGTAGTAATAATAATATAACACCACTTTCATGGACGCCTTACGTAAAAAAATCATCAGTATAAAAGTAGAATGTACAAATAAGTGCACCTGTGATCACTATTTTACTTTTTAATGAACAGCTCGTTTTCCCCTGTGCGCTTATTTAGGCCCACACAAACCAATGTTAGGTCAAAAACATAAATTATCTTAATTCCCCTTCTTCCCTGGTGTCTTCACATGCTACCGAATACCTACTATTTTAAAATACAATATTTTTGTAATACAAAACTACGAGAATATTCTTAGTGCGTAGTAACAAAGTAAACAATATGTTAATGCAAATATAATTTTTGTGCTCTTTGAAATTCGTAACATATAACAACTAGTAAGCAATTATAATGTGTTTTAATTTTATAGTTTGCAGCCTCTATACCCTTGCGGCCCGCAGACCAGAGATGAGGAGTCTATTGGTAAATCCACCAATGATAATAATCATAAAACAACCTTAAAAAAGCGTATTCAAAATGATAAAAACCAGTATTTGTATAAAACACGGATAAAACATACAAATTGCACAAAAAACATAATTTAGCCTGTCTGAAAATTTTACTTTTAGTGAAATAAAAATTTATAAATTTTTATTTACTTGATACACATTCTGCAAATAAAATATATACTATAACCTATGGTTTAGGCAAAAACATTTTTGTTGGGTATTAATTGTAAATCCCGAATACTCAGAAGTATGGGTAAGGTATCTAAAATGTGTGTTTAAGTATAAAACACAATTTTGTCCAAATTAAAAACTAACATGCGTGGACAACTTGTCGGCTTTCGTTTTAGTGTAGTGGTAATCATGATAATTAAATGATACGTGGAAACATATCCTCATATATCTCCGTAATGATATGCCCCTGAGTATAAAAATCAGGATCTTTCATGAAAATACCGAGTAAAACAAATAAATTTCCAATTATAATTTGTTTAATGTTCTGTACATTACACTATCAAATAAACATTATGCTACTTTTTATGTTCAAAACGTCCGCCATCTGCTATATTCTTTAAATTATAATATAATTAGAATATAAAAAGGGAATATTTTAAAGTTAACGGGAAATACTTTACTTTTTGGAGCACTCCAAATCTGGAGCGAGCTTCTTCCGAAGGGGGAGAGGGCGTCCCTACCTAATTCTTGTGATACGTCACTGAAATAACTGGCTTATATCTGGATGCTTTACCGTTTTCTAAATATTCATTAGGTATAAATTTATTTTGAAGGACTAAAAATAAATTATATTTAAGCGTTGGGAAAAAGAAAAGCTATGAGTGATGCTTTTAAAACGTTTGAGACAAAAATATGGGTTAATCCAACCTCCAATTTCTAACCACCACAAGAGACAAGGATACTTAGTTTTCACATCTCTGTCAGTGGTTGGATTTAACCCTTAAAATTACAACGTTCAGTAATTTTCACCTATCGTATTTTATATTCTCCGATCGCAAATCACACATGTACATTTTTTGGTTTGTAAAACTTAAAATTTGATCTGAACTATTGAAAGAGCAAAGATAAAAGAGCTCCGGTTTGTATCTACATTTCGATTTTTGTAATCTTTCACTATGGATTATAAAATGTATGAACTTCACCGTAGCGTAGGGATAAGGCTGTGGCTTCTAATCGAGAGATCACGGGTTCGATTCCTAGGAGGTCAATAAATATTTGTAAGGGGTTTTGGACCATTTTTCGGTAAAAAAGATTAGTACGATCAACTAAAAAATACCATTGGCGTAAAAAGAACCCCCTCTCACCCCAAAAGAGGAAATGGAGGAGGATCCAAAGCCGTTTGAAAAGTTTCAGTTGAGGGACGTCCTTTTTGTAACATATGCTCTAAAAATGTTTAACAAGACTTAACGCATTTCCTGTTAGCTTACAATTTTGCTTTTTGCTGAGATTCTTTGTAATCTCTCCAACATTAGCAAAGGTGTAGATCTGTTTATCGCTTTCTTTGGCTATCCTATTTTCGTACGAGGTTGAAATATACTTGAATAAACACCCAATTAACACATCAAAATGCATTATACAAGTAGATATTGATTATAAATTTCGCATTAGATCTCAATGATGAACATGAAATACAGTGTCTCACCCAACATTTAGCCTTCACTTACATCATAGTTTGTATTTTTTGTAGTTTCAGTGTTTCAATTATAAAATTTCCGATATATTTAACCAGAGAATTGTCCGTTTCGTCCATAAAGCGACTCACCAATGCCTGTACCAAACGAGGGGTTCCTATGTAAGCCATTGTGACAACGGTACAATACCAGCAAGCATTTACAACTAATTATTGAATCAGTTTTAATTTGAGTCACAAAAGACTTGTAAGGACGAAAAGCAGGCTATTTCTGCAAGAGACGGGCACATTGAGTGACGAAACTGAGCGATGTTATTGGTTAATAGGCGTTGTTACTGAATTTTAGGGCGGGGGGAGGGCAATGGTGCAGTGTAGTGTGGTGCGAGCAGAGCGATGGAGGCGGCTGCTACTCTCTCCCTCTTCTTCTTCTTCGCGACCGGTGAGTCCTATCAGCTGATTTATTGATATATCACTATTAATGAAATAAGTAGTAGCTCGCTTAACAATAATTTTCATCACTATGAGCAAAAGTTGTTCGGTTCGCAATCGTTCAAACACACCAAGCTCAGTTTGGAGATACGATAAAGAGCTAAAACACTAATGCTTCGTGTGACGATCAGAGTTTTTATCGTACGGAAAACGAAAATAAAATACACATGTTTTATTTAATTTAATTACAAAATAACTCAACATTAATCACTATTATTTACTTCTGCAGAAATGATAACAAAGTTTGAGTTTAGCACATTTAAAAACTGTACGCCAACTCATTTTTCAAATTCAATATTATAAAGTAAATATCATTTCGTGGACCAACTTAAGCAAAAAAAGCTGTTACTTGAACAGTATGAGAAAAATATTTCAGCTTTACTTAAATTTTGCAACGCGCAGTCACATTAGAATACATTTAAATATATATTGTAATACAACTTTTTTACCTACTGTGTACCATGTCGTTTTTAACTATAGCTTTAAATATTGAATTAATAAGGAAACACGCAGCGTTACAATATAATTCCAAATGAATACGATAACAATATATTTAATGTCATATTGCCCAAATGGGGTAACAAATGTCTTCTGCAAATAATCCAAACAATATCAAATTTTAATTTTTAAAAATTTCGAAAATTAAAACCGCACATAGACGTAATTACTTAACAGCACTTTACTTTAATTATGAAATATCAAAAATCTGAGAATTCCACGTAATCAAATTCATTGCCACAAATTAATGTATTAAGATATAATTATAATCTTGTTACAATATTGTTTCTTACTAAGACGTTATTGATATCTGACATATGGTCGAAGTAACATTACATTTGTTTAATTGTGTAACATAACACTCGGGACATGTGTACCTTCTTTTGCGGGGAACCTTATAAATCTAGGTTCATTTGCAAAATATTGTTGTTATTTTACAAAATATAGTGTTTAAAAATGCTATTTTTATGGAACTTACATCATGGGTTTCATGATACTGCATTTTGGAATTCTAAAAGTAGGAAACTATTCTTCTGGAATGTGGAATTCTATTCTTCTCTAGTTGATAGTCCAAAAGCCGAGGAACAGTTTGTATTGTATTCCTTTAAGCACACTACATGGTTATGGGATACATATACATAGACAAACTTCTGCTAGAATAGAAATTGATTGTTAGCCGAGATAGTTTTAGTGGGAGTCAAAATTGGAGGTTTCAAAAGGGTTAAGGATATCAAACCATTTGTTCACAATTAAATGTTTCCTGAATCTAATTTCAATTTAAATTTTCGGGCCGATCGTTGGTTCTAAGTATATCGAACTATGAAAAACATTTTTTAAGAAATATAAAGACCTTTTTTAATCCAAGTCGTGACTTTTAGTCTATCTGCCTTTTTGTTCTGAAGCTGGTTTAACTCTAATTTTCGTGGTTTTAAGAGTGCGAAACTAAGAAAAAGGCGATCTCAATATGACATGGAGATCACAATTTTTTATATGACAACATGTTATGTGACATTAAAATATATAGCCTACGTCTTTTATTTTTGGTTGTGTCTTTTATCAATATAAGTCAATGAGAAGATATTGCATCCAATGCCAAAATCTGTTGCCATTTGAATCGTTGTGGCTGTGCGCTTTCTAGAGGCAAACGAAGGAAACAGCGATTATATATTACAGAAAACTATTAAACACGTGTTATATTGAGTAAACTCTTACAATAGTAAAAATACTCAAGATTTAAATTTAATTCATAGCAATAAGGCAATTACTACAAAATTGAAATGGATTACAATTCCGAACAAAAGATTTAGTATACTAGGGCTATCTATGCTTTAACGAACTAAATTTCTGGTAAACAATACCTACCTCTATTGACCATCGTCTATTCTCTGGAAGCAAAGCCAGACATATTTTAGGATGTAAACAATGAGGTCTAAATGAGCTGGGCATGAGTATCAGCCTCAGAGCCTTACATAACTAACATGCATTTATTACAATATTGTTAGTCTCCATTGACAAGTTAGAGATTATTACTTATATTTATAATACTGTTTTTAGTGTTTTAGAATTGGTGTACATTTCTAATAATAAAAAGAAGAAACCATAATACTAAGGTATGGAGATTGTAGATTTACGTCTGCGTACGAGCAATTCCAGGAGGGTCATTGTGTCAACGATCAGTGGAGTAATCGAACCGTCCCCTATTAGCCAGAAGAGGGAGTAAAGGAATAATGCTACGAGTTTTTTATATTTGTATATAATACAAATATTTTTCTGTAGTAAGAAGCTTCACGTTCGTCACTAGATTATAATTTTCTTTTCTCGCACTTACTGAATTATTCTTACTTCGCAATTATTACTTGTTTCAAAGGTATTATAGATTTTCTGTTTAGACAGCCTTAGTGTACAGTTTGTCGTTGAGCATCAAGATGGAATCATCAAGCTACTCTATGACATCAAGTCAATCTCCTCACCTTTTTTGGCTGTGTTTCCACACTTCAACAATAAATAATTTTGTTATCAGATACATCAGTGCAAGTCTTCAACTAACAACTTGAAACATTCGTTAGTCATTGTTTGGGCATAGAATAAAAATGCTTGACTTTTCTGATAACTTGTAGAAAAGACATAGTTTATCCTCATCCATCGATATCTCTTTTGAAGTTTTGTTCTATATATGATTTGATTAATCTATTCTCTAACATCATGGATTCTGTGTTTTGGCTGCTCTGTTAAGACAATAAAATCAAGGAACGAGAATGTTAGATTTAAGGTAACTACGATTTTATTAGTTAATAATTTTGTTCCAATACAACATTGACCTACGATGATTTATTGTGTTCTCTGCAGGTGTCTGGAGCCAGATGGAAGAAGAAAAGAAGCCGACCTATCTGACGGCCGCAGTGGGAGACTCAGTGGTTTTCAACTGCCCTTTGGACTTCCCTCACGACGTCGCCATCCCATATGTTTTGCGGTGGAACAAGGAGGTCTGTATCAGCAGGCTGTTTATATTTTTACGCGACTACTTCTTTAGGCGGACTATGGATGTGTGTTTTGCACGGGGCAAAAACTTTCGTTTTGCGTCACGCGTAACGGTCACGCGTCACGTTCGCTCTGTAGCCGCTAAATGGGGGAACTATCGCGGCCATTTTGATGTCAGGGCGCCAATTGAATTTTTAAAAAATAAATTAAATTTAACAATATTGCAAACGATACAAACATAAGTACAACGAGATTTGGAACAATAATAGAAGCTGTGTTTACAAGATATTTGGCAAGATTTTTCCAGAATTTTAAATTTTTTCAGTTTTTATAAACCCATAATTTCATTTTTAGAATATAATGACAATGCAAAAGAAGTAATTATTTAGAAAATACATGATTGTATTGAAAATGATGCAAACCAAATTATAGAAACTAATACAAACGACAATAAATAAAATGTATAAATATTTATAAGTCAGTGAACATTCTAATATGAGAAATGTAAAAATATTTTAAAATATGTATAAAATTAATAAAAAAATATAACACTTTTTAATGTTAAGGACTTGAGTGTCTCATATTATTTTAAAATATAACAAATAACCATTTAATAATTAGCAAGTAAACGTACATTTTTCAAGATATATATTCACAGACCGTTATAAGAAGTCGTCACTTCTGTCGGTCAATTCCGCGACTGCCTTTCCATTTTTTTTTTTTTAAATTTTTTCATGCCAACACAAAACATATTAATGAACTGTCCGATTCGTTGAATTAGTAGCTATAAATCATGACTGGTGACTTTACTGATCATAAAGACTAGATTATTATTATATATAATTACATTTAGCAAACAGTGAAATTTTCCAGGTTTCTGTATTAGATGTTTTATTCCTGGAACTCAGATGCGGGTCAGACTTAATTTTTTAAAGATGTGCTTATGTGCACCTCCTTCTGTAAGATTAAAAACTATGCAACCTTGATTGGTCTCAAAGATTTACCTACAATAGTCTTATTTTTTAATATTGAGGTTACAAATTAAACCTCTTCCATGTCGTGTCACGCGCCTTACCGCATAATATAACAGGTGTAATCCTTAAGCCTAGTCCACACTGGCAGATTTGTATGCGGATACATTGTATGCAGACTGTATCTTTTTGTATCCGTTGATGTTTGGAGACAATCTCCAGACAATCCGCAGACAAACCTCATACAATCAACAGACAGTCTTCATACAATCTGGAAGCAGTCTGCATACAGTCTGCAGATAGTTTACATACAGTCTGCATACAATTAGGAATACAAAACCTGTGTTTTGGGAGATAAAATACAATGTTTCTTGTTTTCCAACTAAATGGAAAACACGCATACAAATCTGCGGTATCTCGTCTCAAGTCTGCAAGTGTAGACAAGTCGAGATACAAGAGATCCGGGTCCGGGTCAGTCTGCACTTAGCCTTCCTCTGAGTAACATCTACTGTGCTTTGCCTTTGGTGTTGTGTTTTTTTTAGTTGTGATTGCGTGCAATAATGACGTCGTGTACACAGGAAAAAACAATCAAACTGATAGAGAAGTTTCATTCACGTCCAGCTTTATGGGATGTATCGGTCCCAGAATATAAAAACCGGAACATAAAGCGGGACGAGTTAATACAAGTTGCCAAGGTGTTAGCTTTTGATATTAGTGAAGTTAACAAAAAAATTAAAGTTTGAAAGTGCTGTTTTGTCGTGAGCACAAACCTTTGTGTCCCAGAAAAAAGTGGAAGTTCACCAAAGAAAGTACGGTGGTTTGGATATGAAATGCTTCTGTTTTTTGTTGCCGCAAACAGAAACTCGTGGAAGCAAAGGCACCATACCTGGGGAGAACGAAGATGGAGAGGTAATAATTAATTACCAAATTTAATGTTTAAGATTTGTTTATTATAAAACGACACAAATTCCAAAGTATGTCAGTTTAGATAAAAACAACTACTAATATGATTTTCAACCCTTAAAAATGTTAGTATTATTTCACTTCAAAACCAAAATCCATACAGTCTGCAAACAGTCTACATACAGTATGCAGATTGTCTGCATACAGTCTGCGAACATTGTATCTCAGTGTGGACTAGACTTTGAACACCCTGAGAAGAATGTTTGTCACTGGAAAACATTTCCGTCTACAGCACTACATCCATAACTGAATTACAGAATTTCAAGGTATTGTGTTTGAGCCCTTAAGTTGCAGATATTTTCTTGAATCTCACTAGGTTAATCCTTAAATCGGAGTACCAACCGTTAGTAAGTGAGAAATATAATGTAAAATATACTATTTTAACCGTCCATTTTAAAATATCTTAAAATATCTATCTTCGTGTCCATTTAATAATATTTGGAGATTATAGAAGTTTCTTTTGAAAATGTACAGATAATTTGTGAATGACACATTTTCTTAAACAGCAAGATAAGGTAACAACAACGACTATGGAAAATATCGAGTTATTTGGTTTATTGGTTTCTGATGTTTGTGTTGAGTTGATGATTTCAAGGTTAGAGGAACAGAGCCTTGAGTCAGAGAGCAAACATTTCTTTGAGTAACATAGTATTAGCCTTGATTACTTCGTAATCAAGGATATTAGATTCAGTAGCACCAATACGTCCAAAAATATGCAGTTCTGGCAATCATAAAAAGAACCTAAATTTTGAATTTAATTTCTAAATATAACTAAAATAAAATAAAATAGAAAATTAAGATAAGTCACAACCCTAAACAAAAGATTTAATATGATAATACTATTAATACTCTCCATATCTGTGCGTAACTCTACCGAACAAATATTCTGCCACACAATTAACATTTCTTAATATAAGGTAAATTCTCTTTTAAAGTCAAAGATGTAATATAACTCGTGAGATGTAATATAACTCCGGCACGTTAGCACGTTTGGTCACAAACGTAGGTATAAATCTTATCGGTAATACTATGGCACTTGTCTACTAACCACAACATTAACAGCTAAACTGCGTCTGTATTAACACTGTTTCTTATTGAACATTTATGACGCAAAGATTCCACTTTTAAGATTCGGCACATAATGTTTGTAAAAGATTCTTGAAAAATAAATATGTGCAATATCACGGTTTTCCGCGAAATTTTGAAATTGGTTATGGAGAAATGCAAAAAACGTAGTCATGAGAGTGTTTCGTAATAATGTGGAACCCTAATGCTAAATCTATATGTTTTAAGACTTCTCAATATGTCGGAAATTGTAATTAAGAGAATTAGTGAGTTTAGATATTGAAAACCAAAAGGACTTTAAGAGTTTATCTCGACTCAGTAGAATGGAATGCTTTGTATTTCGTCAATAACTATTGTTACATGAAATTTGTTACTACATCGCTTAGTTAAACATTGAACTTGTGGACATTCCTTAAATAAAAATAACAACAAGAATTATAAATACTTAAAAGAAACTTAATTATGCGGGCCAGTAATCAGGAACTCATATAGAATAATAACACATCTCTACTAAAAACACCTATCAGTTGTTTTGAGAAAATCTTTCCTGTGAATAGTTTTTATGTCCAAAGGCAACGCGTTGTGCAGCCTTACAGTACAATAGTGAACGCCCTTATCTCCAAGAGAAAGCCTATGAATAGGAGAAACCAGTCTTGAAACAACTGAAGATTAGTTTTAGTGAATAACAACACCTTACAGATGTAAATACTTGGAAGTATTGAGATATTGAGATGTACGAATACGAAGAGAGGGGCCTGTTGTGATCACAATATCTCGCTCCACATACAATAAATTTCCTTTTGAATTTTAAAAAACTCTTTGGGATCCAGAGGAAGGCCCTCAAAAGCGTACATTATATTTTATTTTACTGGATACAAATACATAGTAAACATTCAGGACATTTTTTGTTGACTATGTGAACTAAGGTTCTGAAGGCATAAACAACATTCCTGGAATCCAAGTCTGTGACAGCGTCCTATTCCAGACGCTGCACTAAGAGGAATGTTGAGCTAAACACATCATGGTTTTCATGTGCTCGCGAACTCCTAAATTAAACCACTCATTCGTAAGTATTTTATAACAATACTATCAGTTTCCCGCGGCTTCACACAATTCTCTGCTCCCACCTTTATGTTTGCTCGTCTAAATCAATCGGGGTTCCGTTAGAAAATATAGGATGAAGAAATGTAGGATAAAAATAATATAAAATTACACTCCAAGAACAAATCTACTATTTACATATTAGATGAGGTAGATATGAATTACTCACGTGCTAGTTTCATCATTTATATTTTAGATATTCGAATAATATAATGGACTTATATTATATATTACTCAGAATGATGGCGTGTCCTTCGTTTCATCATTCTAACGTGCAGGGTGCTGACAAGGTCGGTGAAGGTAGTCATGAACATGTACACTGCAGGTCTGGCGGGAAGGCAGTACCCAAGGATCTCCAGCAGGCTGGGGTTCTCCCACACGGACTTCCGATAGTCCTCATACGAGAGCCTCCCATCTCTATCGTGGTCCATCTTCTTCAAGATGATATCGATCATATCCTTCACCTGCTCTTCTGGATCCTCGTCATGTGGATTGCCCCGCAAGCTGTTCTTCAGAGCCTGAAACATATGTTCTCTCTTGATGTAACCGTCTCCCATCATGTCGTAGACTGTGAAGCAGAACTTGATGCGCTCATTGAGGTCGCCGCGAAGGAATATCGACATCCCGAGAATCCAGGAATCCATGGTCACTACGAGCTTGTTGTTTCTGTCGATCGCCGAAAAGATCCGGTCGATCAGAGCGTCGTTCTGGAAGTTCAGTATGGTAAACATAACTCTTCGAAAGTACTTGCGATCCATGGGTTGGTTTTTGGTCAGTTTGTGGTAGATTATCAACAGCCCTTCCAGCTCCTTGTGAGTGAATTTCGTTCGACTGCCAAATTCCTTGATAATTGGTCGAAACCTTTTTCTGCATCTAACTTCTTCTTGAGGATCGAGAGTCAGGTCTATTCGACCAAAGTCCATAATGATAGTGTTAATTTATTTCGATAAGTGTGCAATCAATAACGAAGTATCCGCCTTTTAAAATATTAAATCAAATATAGCGTGAAATCACCGAATTTCAACACTGCGCTTTTTAATTTACAACCGTAATGCCTATTAGAATCCTCACTAAATAAAGAAAATTAAATTTAATAAAGCCTATATTCGTTCGGTGACAATTTTATTAACTCATTCATGTTTTAATTTTGGTTATTTACTTCTACATATGACTGAAGCAAAACATGTGAAAGAAAAGGCATACAGAGGAACGTCAATAATTACAACTGATTGTACACCACGAATAAATTAGAATGTTAGTTCCACAGATTTAGAGACAACATTAATGTTTGATTATACAAAAAAATAACCCAATCCGTGAAACATGCCTCATGTGTCAGGTTACTGTATAAAGCGTCTCGCATTTTCTAAAGGATGGACTACGGATTCCAATAGCTTCAATGGAGTCGAGGACTAGAGTAATTGAGTTGGCAGAGAATGACTGTCCACGAACGGATTGCTAAGGGGTTATAAGAGAGCAGAAGGCTCTAAATCAAAAGTGGCATGCGACAGGACAGTTTGATTGATCAACAGTTAGGTCACGCCCGCAATGTGCTGCGGCTAGCAGAGCCGAGCTGGAAGCGGCTGATTGGGTTAGATTGGCCAGCCCGGTGTGGGAGGAGAAGCGGCAAGAATAAGCAAAGAGGTAAATAATGCGTTCAGAGTTCTTTGCCCACTCCACGCGTATTGCATATGTCTTTGGTCTGCTTGAACAATGTGAGGTTATGTTCCACAATGATATCACTAGTAATTTATCTTTTCGTTGAAACGTTCGTAACACGTTAGATCGGAAGTTGCCTTATGAGATATTTTTCATGAATTGAGATATTGATGAAGGTAATGAGATAAATTATTTTGTTCCAAAATCACAAGTTCGTGTTCAAAACGGTTTTATTTCTTCTAGCGCCAAAGGGTCTAAAAATACTACACCTTTTTATCCTTTCTAATGTCGGAGGATTTCGTCGTTACGGTCAATTGCTATACTGTGGTATTGTGCCAGAGTTTCTCAACTCTATGAGAAACTATCCGTAAGTATCAAGCTGACTGAGATCTTGATACACAATGGTCAATACATGAACAGACAACTAGATATACTACGTCTTGTTAACTCTTCTAGTGTCAGAGTTTCTGATGGGGAATGACACCTGGATAGTATCGAGTTGGCTGGGATCTTATACACAATGGTCAATACATGAACAGTGAATTATATATACTACATCTTGTTAACTCTTCTAGTGCCAGATTTTCTTACTGGGTGTGAGAAACACCTGGATAGTGTCATACTGAGTTAGATCTTGGTATTGAAGGGTCTATAAATGAACAATCAACTAGATTTACTACGTCTTGTTAACTCATTCAGTGTTAGAGTTAGTGTCAGAGTTTCTTTCCGGATGTGTCTACTCAGGAATGACAAAACCTCTGATATAATATTTGAGGCGGTAATTATTTTTACAAATAATATATACTATTAAAACTTGAAGTGAGACGTTAAACATTTTTTGTATTTATTTTTGACGTGACAACGTCTTAAATTAGATTGCGGCTCGGAGTCACTCATGAAAAAGTGTAACGCCCGGTAAACGTTACGATGCCCGTCCAGTGGGTCCGCCGCACGGGATAAAGCAGATAACTATGTTTATTCGTGAAAATGTGGAGTGCTTAGATTCGTCATTTACAACAACTACAACAATAAAGGTAAATAATTGTACACTGATATTTCATTATCGTAAACTATGATTGATTGATTAATTGTTAGATTGACACAAAAGTTGAGAAACTGAGTTTATAGGTTATGTCATACTATTGACAAATGTTGATAGTGTTAAGTAAATTATTAGTTTAAATCACTCTGCAATCAATCGTAATTCAGTCGATTGAGAAGAGACAGCGCGTATTGCTAGTCAAACATTTAAAATAACAAATTATAACCTCTAACCTGTCATAACAGTGCGACCAAACAAACGAACTAAACCGACCAATCACCACGCGCGGAGTTAGAATTTAACTGTGTTTAGCAAGAATTTCAAATTCCAATTTTAGTAAATGTTTTATTCAACTTTACCATTTACAATAACAAATTTTAATTAATTTCAAATTATGTACAATGTTTTAGTAAACAAAAATATATTTCTATAGTTAAAATTTGTGCAATTCTTATTTTCATTCAATTCCTTGTTCCTATTGTGCAATTTAATAATATTCATATCAATATATATTCTACCGAGAAAAAGACGTTGTCACGTAAAATCTTCGCCCGTAAAACCGACTTTACAGGCAACCATAATTTTTTTATTAAAAAAATCCAGCAATTTCTCTAAGTTAATTTCCTTCTCTATCTGTAAATATTAATCTCAAACAGCTGTTAGTATTTTTGTTTTTAAAGGTTAACTTGTTGTGTCCCGTTTCTATATTTTAATTTATGGACTAAACTTTGAATTGCTGAATTACTAATCATGTTCGCTAAATAAGCCAACCGATTTCACCCTTACTAATACAGACTAATCAATGAACAATGAATTACGAGCGTCTGGATTTAACGATGAATCCGCAAGAGGAAGTTCGCTGTAGGCATAAATTTCGTAGTGTCATCAAAGAGACTCGAAGTCAGACTCACTTCTCCAAGCACGAGTGCGAGGCGCTGCTCCTCATCCACTACAAGCTGACCAGGAACAGACCTCTGGACCGCAAATACTTTCGTAGGGTTATGTACACTCTGCTGAACTTCAACAACGAGATTCTGATTGAGAACATATTCTCGGTTTTCGACAGGCACAACAAACTGGTCATAACGATGGAGTCCTGGCTCGTGGGTATGTCCGTACTCCTGCGCGGAAATCTGGAAGAAAAGATCAGTTTCTGTTTTAAGGTCTACGACTTGATGGGAGAAGGGTCCATCAAAAAAGAGTACATGTTCCGGTTACTGAAGCACACATTTCGTGGCAACCTGCTCGGCGAGGATCCCGAGGAGTTAGTCAAGGACATGATCGACATGGTTATGAACAAGATGGACCTCGACAGAGACGGCGTCCTGTCGTTCGAGGACTATAAGCAATCGGTCAAGAAGAACAACGACCTACTAGAGATCCTAGGATACTGTCTTCCCTCCCGCCCGGCCGTGTATGCCTTCATGTCCACCTTTACGCCAAACGTGTCTACTATGCATGGTAAACTACTCCCATCCAGATCAAGATTAAAGATAAAAGATTTTTAAATTAACAGATAATATTGTTTTAAGCCTAAATCTAATTTACGATTTACGAATAAACGTTATTTTACATAATTTACAATAGGCTATTGTTTTTATAAAATTTACTATTCTCGGTTATAGGTTAGTTTTTAATTACAATGGGAGACGTAGTGCGTATATTTACTAATTATAATGTTCTAGTTGTCGACATCATTCACCGCAAAACGTTGATTGGGCGATGAGTGATAACAAAATTATTTAAACTCATTATTATAGTTTAATTTAATATGAATATAATGAAGACAATAATTGTCCTCACTAGAAAAAAAAACCATTGTTCCTCATTAAAGTACAAGAGTTTAAAAATCGGATTTAAGTACTCTGTGGTGTTAGAGAGATTACTGGTTAGGCAAAGTGAATTTGGTACAGTACCAAACGAGTGGCGTATAGATTTTAATACTACAGATAAAAATTTATAGATACGCTATTTTTCTTTCTAATAACATTGGACCTAAGTGTTAACTTCATAATCTAACATAATTGATCGAGTTATGTGCTTTGTTTTTTCGCTATTAAAACATTGCAATTACTCAATGTAAGTTCTTCACGACATGAAAGAATTATGAGTTTACAATTCAGGCTTAAGGTGTTTTTATTTTGAATTGTGGTGTATTTGTTAGCTAAAACTCATTGCTATGAGCCTGACCTAATTTTGGATTAACTTAGCAACTAGCCTAATTAGATATTCTTAATCCCGTCAAATGAAAAAACAACCGATGAGGTGTTGTCACCAGTTAAAATACCTGTATGTTAGGAGGTAACATTCCATAATTAATTAGACTAAAGTATATGAATGCGCCGAATGGTTTCATTTTTGTAGTTAAAGTAATAATTAGAAAAATCAGCCTCGCGGAATCAGGATAAGGAATAGAATATTTTGCAATATTTAGATTATCTAGGATGTATTAAAAGTACCACCATCCTACTATTTTTGTATGAATGGAAATCATGAAATTTACTTCGAGGAATGTACATATGACCAACCGAGGAGTTTTCTTACTTATGAAAAATGATGACCCCTCTCCTCTCCAAAAATGGGGTAGTTTGGGGGCGAGTAAAAATCTTCCAACGGGAATCCCTACCAAGTGATACTTTTATGGTGTTACAAACAAGACGGACGGTATGAACTAATGGTGTCAAATGCTACCCTATCGAGTGTGGTGTCTAATTATATTCATAATTTATAAAACCCCTACGTGATCTAGTCATACTTGACAACAGAGCAAGCTGTATATCATCGGAACATACACAATTGTTACTTTTTGGGAATGCTTAACTTTTGCCTTAATGCTGTTTGGCACCTGAAGAAGACGATAGATTCATATCCTCGAAACGGAGTGTTCTATTTTAGTAACATACAACAATGACATATTTAACGTTTAAAAAAATGAAAACGTTGTTTCAGAAAAAATGCATGTATATCTTGTTTATTATTTCTTACTACCACTTAGTAGTTAAATAGACGAAAGCTCCGTTAATATAATTTTAACATAAATCATGTGATTTACTTTTATTTATATGAATAAAAAATATATTATTGAATTAAATACAAGCCATTTTATTCGTGTCATGTGTTCGCCATGGACAAACCAAATACAACAGTTTGGATACAGTTACTATATACCAAGTTCTAGAGCGCCAGAAATTTATATAAATACAGCAGATTTTAACCGTCAAATTGCTTTCCAAGAAGAGTAACTGTTATGTTATGTATTTAATTCAACTTAATGATTGTTATGTGGTTTTGGCCCAGTTTCATGGATTGACAATATTTTGGAAGTCCTTAAATTGAGATTACAAGTCATGTAATCCCCTACTCCCTCATTTTTGGCCACGCTTCAGGGATATACTGTTCATTTTGATAAATACCATATCTGTGCATCTCGCAGAGAAAATTGTAACTTATTATACCCTTATTATGGACACAGATTTCGGCACTGCTTATAGGTCACTGTCATAAAATCCTAGGGCAAGACAATTTACTTCCCACTCTTATCGTATAAACACAATTATGTTGTAATTATATTACATAGAAATACATGTGACTATTTCAAGCAATACATAAACTAAATGTAAAACAAAATATAGCCTTGCTAAGAAATGACATTTTAGGATTTAAGTAGAATAATGGAATTTGTAAGTCGAAACATTTTCTCTATAGATCAAATTTATATTGTTAAATTATTTAGTGCCCGTTAGCTAGTTGGTTAGCTTTCCACCCAGGATATCCAGGTTCGAATTACGATTGAGCATGTTCTAAAACAAATAAACAATAAAAGCCCAACTTGGAATCAGTGGCGTAGTCAGACTAAACATTGGGGCTGGGAATTGAATATCCGGGAGGGTTAAGAAAGTTTACTTCCCAGTAAAGTTTAGAAAGTTTTGTATTCAGAAGTGCATTTTTAGTCAAATTTCAAGAAAAATTTGCCTAAATAAAACTTGTAACATTTGTTAAGATTTGTGCTTTTAACTTACTATGCATATTAAAAAAAGTTCTTATCAGGAACAATAAAATAAATACAAAAAAGAAAATCTTTTACATTTTTAAATATTAAGCAAAAAAGTCTCAATTTAACTTTATATGGAGATCATAGTATTTACCCATAGTCTTGATCAAATAACTGTGACTTACAACCGTAACTTACTAATGTAATCTTAGTTAAACTTTTGTTGAACATTGTTAAAAATAATATCTCAGTCAACGTTTTTTTACCATAAGTTTTCAGTTAAAAAATTAAATAGGCAGAGAGTAAAACTATGCCCAGTTATGATAACGAAAGAATTAAGTTTCTAATTATTTAAAATAATAATAAATTAAGAGCCAAATGTATAGGATAAGTTACAAGTTATGAATGAACAATTATTTTAAAATGTTAATCCACACAAGCGATTAAAAAATATAACGAATTTATTTACATGTTCCTAGATGTAATTGTGTGTAGTTATATTTTGACTTGCAAACTTTAACTTAAAGTTATATCCCAAAAAGTAATTACACAATATAATAAGATCGAAATATCTACATATATATATATATATGTATATTCATTTATATATATTCATTTATATATATATATATATATATATATATATATATATATATATATATATAAATGAATGTTTGTGTGTTTGTCCTTTATGGAATCGTAAAATATTTGACCGATCATTATGAAAATTTGTATGTATATGTATTTTTCCACGGAGAAGGTTTATATGCCATGCCTATTGATGGAATTCGCCACCAAGCGGAGCTGCAAAAGATAAAAGTTTTCAAAGCGTCTGCACACTATAAACTGCAATTTACGACAGTTACGTATATTAAATAGCCAAACAGTGTTTGAAGGCGCTAAGTTGTGATGTATATTTGTATTTTAAAATACATTTTTCGTTGAACATAAAGCTTGAGTGTTAGACCACTTTAGAATAAAGTACATGTAATTGTATAATGGCTATAAACGTACACTTCTTAAGAACTTTTAAATTTTCTTGATCGTGGCATCAAGACAAACTCTAAATCGGCGTTGGAAATATAATTTACTGAACCAGAAGTGCTCATGCACGGGCAAAGCTTACGAAAAGCGTGTGAAACCGCGGGAAACAGCTAGTCTGTTATATAAAAGTCTAATGTTGTGTGTGTGTGTGTGTGTGTGTGTGTGTGTGTGTGTGTGTGTGTGTGTGTGTGTGTGTGTGTGTGTGTGTCCGCGCGCGCGCGTGTTGACTCAATAACTTAAAAACTACTGGACCGATTGTACTGAAATTGTACATTATTAGTGTCCCTGGTTAGCATATAGGCCTATTCTTGTTTCGAAAAATTCCTCCACGACTCCTTCGGAAATCCTTCGACTACACGTCATTGGGCTCTAAAGTTGCGAAACTCCCATATTGGCCTCTAAAGATGCATTGCATTGCAGCAAATAATATTATTAATTAAAAGAGCCTGTTAAATGTAATCAACTGTTTTATGATAGCACAACCATATGTTTCATTATTTTTAAACCATTTTATTTTTTTACATTTTATATTACTAAAAGCATATAGTAAGCTTGTTAGTAATAACACTTGTTATTTCAACCTTTTGTGCAACCGCTATTGAGCATAGATTAAGAAAATATCTAGATAAAAAATTAAAATATTATAAATATATTATTCATAATATTCTTGATCGGGGAAATAAAGTAATATCAAGTAAAAATACTAAGATCGGAGTAAATTATAATGGCCACAAACAAACACTTTTCACATTTTGTATTATTATAGCAACAAGACTGAGCCATTAATATATTTATAAACTTGGCTAAATCAGCAGGTAATGTCTAAATGTGTTTTAATCACCTGTCAAAGTCAAGAATAGTAATTAATGTACAATTGTGTACACATTTATAAAGGTGATAGTAAATATGTGTTGTTTTTCATCGGTTCTTGTGTCAAAGTAAATTACACTTTGCGAAGGTCGTCTTACGCGCAGAAGGTTTTCTTTGCCTCGATTTGTTTTTATTGGGATTTTAATCAGCTACTGGAAAATCCCATCGTTTATTACATCATACGTGTGCTAACGGAAAAGCTAAGGACTTTCCTTTAGGATTTCTTCACACTGGCCTAAAATAGTTCGATTGTTACTGTAGCTATTCAATAAAATATTATGAAATACTGAAGAAGTCCTAACAAAAAACAGTTTCACTCTCCGACTTCAGGGCCCCATTTTTGTACTAAAATCTAAAATGGATCAAGAGATTGGAATATATTTCAGAGACTATCTCATAAATTTTAGGAATGTAATTCAAAAAGAGTATGCTCATGGTGTCCCTGTTTTTCAAAATGGAAGCGCTGCGAGGCGGTGGGAAACTGTCAGTATTACATAAATTGAAAGTGTTCTTTTGAAGATGTCGAAGTGTGATGGGCAAAGAATTGCAATAAATTCAGTACTTTGTACTACAGCACACTGCAACTTTCAGTGCTAGTGTCCAATCTTGGCAAAATAAAGATTAACGCTGCATACGACATATCAGCTGATCAACAGAATTTTGTTTCACCATAATAATTGCTTTTATTTGTGCAGTCATATAATATGGTAGAAAATTAAAGCGAATGATTTAGAGCAAAGTATTATGCAATATAAAATTAATGTAATAATGAAATACATAGACAACATCTTAACAATAATTAATTAATTATTAAATTATCAACTAAACTCCACTGAGACAATAAATATTCTTTTACTACATGAAAGTATTAAGCGACACGTGTTTTTTTTCGGTAAACGTGCATTTTCATTGGTTTTTCATAATATAGTAAAAATGGTCGTCCAAATACGGCCAGAATGACTCAATGTTTACCTTTTAAATAACAAATTTCTATGCCTCAATGATTCATGATCTTGCTCTCTAGAGTACTGGAGTTGTGATAATTATATATATATATATATATATATATATATATATATATATATATATATATATATATTGGTACTGTAGGAATTTGTTTCAGTCGTCGACGGCAGTGCAGGGCTGATATGCAATTGTCTCTAACAAAATCAAATAGTTAATATAGAGTATTAAACTTTATGAGCATTTAATTTTCATTAAAAGGCTAATTCTTCCTAAATTGGACGGTTCTATTCCCTTAATTGGACGATAATTATTACAGTTCGTCCTGGTGTTTTGCTTAGGATGCTTGCAGAACGTTACCGCTTTTAGTAAATAAAAATAAAAAACTATAAATGATAACACATTGCTTTTTAATCTATGAAATGAGTTTATGATGAACTGAACAAATACAATTACATGGTTATAATGAAAGTCAGTTGTTGATTTAAATTATGGTTACTAATATCGATTAATGATTATTATACGTGACAAGATTTAAATGTTAAATGATTAAATTAAGGGTCGCGATACAACTCACTGAGTGTGGGTATCTAGCGTAAGGGATACACAACTGGTGGGTCTGGACTAAGGATCATTAGTCAAATCCCCACCAGCAGTGGGCCACAACAATTACCATATATTTAGGCTACGAAGAAACAGAAAAAAACAACATAAAATAAAAATAAGAATGTATAAAATGCATTTATACAAAAATCATTACAAAAAAAGAATATTTGAATACATAAGAAAACTTTAAATAGAATTAAAATGTTTAATCCTGGAGGTTAAGTAATGGTCAAACTATGAATTTAAAAGATCAATACTTTATAAACAGACATCAATTTTGAATAAAAAAAAATTATGGTTGCCTGTAAAGTCGGTTTTACGGGCGAAGATTTTACGTGACAACGTCTTTTTCTCGGTAGAATATTTATTGATATGAATATTATTAAATTGCACAATAGGAACAAGGAATTGAATGAAAATAAGAATTGCACAAATTTTAACTATAGAAATATATTTTGTTTACTAAAACATTGTACATAATTTGAAATTAATTAAAATTTGTTATTGTAAATGGTAAAGTTGAATAAAACATTTACTAAAATTGGAATTTGAAATTCTTGCTAAACACAGTTAAATTCTAACTCCGCGCGTGGTGATTGGTAGGTTTAGTTCGTTTGTTTGGTCGCACTGTTATGACAGGTTAGAGGTTATAATTTGTTATTTTAAATGTTTGACTAGCAATACGCGCTGTTTCTTCTCAATCGACTGAATTACGATTGATTGCAGAGTGATTTAAACTAATAATTTACTTAACACTATCAACATTTGTCAATAGTATGGACATAACCTATAAACTCAGTTTCTCAACTTTTGTGTCAATCTAACAATTAATCAATCAATCATAGTTTACGATAATGAAATATCAGTGTACAATTATTTACCTTTATTGTTGTAGTTGTTGTAAATGACGAATCTAAGCACTCCACATTTTCACGAATAAACATAGTTATCTGCTTTATCCCGTGCGGCGGACCCACAGTTATCTGCTTTATCCCGTGCGGATCCCGTGCGGCGGACCCACTGGACGGGCATCGTAAAGTTACCGGGCGTTACACTTTTTCATGAGTGACTCCGAGCCGCAACCTAATTTAAGACGTTGTCACGTCAAAATACACAGTTTTTCCCGGATATTATACTGATTTTTCTTTAGTCATAGTGTTTTGTTGTTTCTATTCGAAATAGTTGATTTAATGCGATGGAAGAGGCATTCGTCTGGTTCATTCAAGACTATTTGGGTACTTGTACAGTAACAGGAAACGTATTTATTTATCAAGATGTGGACGGCTTTGTTCGGGGTGTGTGGGCTTCGTTTCTGTGCACGCAGTGTTTAAATCTGTGAAATGAATCTTATTAAATGCTTTATAAAGCGGAATTTCATATAGTATATTAATTCTAGTTTTCCACAAGTGTCCTGCTAAATTAAAAATACAATGGCTTCAGTTATTCATACTTGTAATTTTCTTCCAGAAGGTCCATTAGTTTGTATTTTTAAATTTATGGTTATATGTTATATATAGTTATATATGTTATAGTTTAATGATTAAATTGTTGTGTTTGGGAGTTATACGATTCTAAAAGTACAACTTTGAATGTTTTAGTATCTTTTCTCCAATTAGCAAATGTAACAAAATATATATTCTGACTGTAATGAATCAGAATTTTAATTTTGTGGACCTAGTTTATAAAACTAATTCGACTCCGTCTAAGTCCAAAACAGGACTGGCATGGTACAATCTAGTCACAAATCAGTACGTTGCAGCCAGAACGATCAGCTGACTAGACTCGACGAGCGGACAGTGCTCACTTGATTAGATCGGTACACAATAACGTTATTGTGGGGCGTCACCGTTCACATTGTTATTGTTGCTCCACAATACGCCCTCGTCATTACTGCATCTTTCCGTTTCCGATTAGATTTGTTAATGTATATAGGGCTTTAATGGGCGTCTATTAGAGTAAACCTCTTTAATTTTATTTAGTGGTTTTGTTAAGATGGTGCTGCAGAAGACTTCCACAAATTAATATTGTTTACATAAACGTTGTGGTTGTGTGCTGTCTAGCGGCAAAAGAATGAACGACGATTATAAACTTAGTACATTAAGCTATTTAACATATGCTACATTGAGTAAACTCTGACAAAAAACACAACTCTTAAATTTAAGTCATACAAATAAGGCAATTATTATGAGATTAAAATGGATTATACAATACTGAGCAAAGAATTTAGATAGTAACTCTATCTGTGCTTTAAAGGACAGAACAATATCTAGTATTACTGAACAAAACTTCTGCCACAGAACCCCCATATGCAAGGCCAATTCTCTGTAAAGTAACATTAGCCTATATGAAAAGATATTGCATCCAATACTAAAATCTGTTTCCACTTGAAACGATGTGGTGGCGCGTTATCTAGCGGCAAACGAAAGAAACAGAAATTATAAAGATATTACAGAAAAGTATTATACACATGTCATAATCTTTTAATGATAAATATATACCCAACATTTCAAATGTAAGCCAAACAAAGTATAGGGAGTTATCACAGTAAGATTTAAATCGACTAAAAGTCTAAATATAACATTTAGTATAGTAACACTATCTACAACTTTACAACGTATATATTTTGTTCAAGTTTAAATTAAAAAAAATCTTTATTTATTTAAGAATTTACATATATTATTACATTTCATATGCCAATATGGCACGTGCGAATTGAAAAAAAAAAAACAATTTTATACACTTTTATATTTATATCAGAGTCCTTCAGCTGGCTGCGATTTTACTTTCTGTCTTTTGTATGTAACGTATGACATGTGTACAAGACAAACATACACTTTCACCTACACATTCATATGTTTACAGGACGGTAAATAAAGGACTATATAAACATGACGACTTCCAACATGGCAATAAATAACTATAAAGATATTAACGTGACAATAAATAAATACATTTGTAAAATAAAGTTAGTAATAGTCAATAAAATAAATAATTAAATAAATATCCAACAAATATAAATATCCAATAACCAGCACATATCCAACAACAATACATACCAACAAAATCCAATAAATTAGTATTAACAAATATGCGTTATATACACTATCAACTATTAATATATGAAAAGAAAATCAACAGAAATTCGTGTATTGTTAATTTAAAGGTCAAGACAACTCATAACTCAGCAGCAACTGGCACGAAGAAAGCATGGTAGTGCCGGTTGCCACTTGCTGAAGCAATTTAGCAATGTCGCAGCAGTAATAGACAAATCGCTCGGCAATCAGAAGGCTCGGTCAGTGGCACATCTTCTATTGCGATTTCAAGTGGTGAACAACCCTCTCACGTTAGATTTCTACAGCACAATCGTAATGTTTATACATCTATGGTTAAACTGGGCGATTTTAGTTCAAGCAGGATGGGGTAAATACCCCTCCGCCGCTGTGATACCGCAATCTCCCAGTATCCCCTCCAATGCGCAAACTTTTCCAGAATGTTCATCCTTAAAAAAAAGCAGTTCGAACAAAATAGTGCAAAACTGCAATGGAGAGAGTCGTGCAGGCCAGCTTTCAAAAATCTGAAACTGTTGACATTACCTTGCCTCTACATCTTGGAAACGTGTCTTTTTTAAATCCAAATGCGAATACATAAGAGGTAGTGATTTACACTCTTATGCAAGTAGAAGCAGGGACGACTACCGAACTGGGAGACACAGGACGGTAGCTCACTCGCGTTTGGCTTCTCAGGCAGGAGTTCGAATTGTCAACAACTTGCCGAACTCGATCAAAAGTGTCCCCATGCTGAAGGCATTCAAAACTTGTCTAAAAACAACAGTGACTACATACACATTCTACAGTATAGACGAGCTTATGGCACATGACTTATGACTGACCGGGGAAGTGGTGGATAAATTCGAATGAATGAGAGAGAGTGAACGCAAAAATTGTACGTTTGAAAGGGACTTCGGTACTAGAATGAATGGAAATTTTGGCTAAACAACTTGGCGATTGCTATAACATTGTTTTCATGAGTTACACAATAAATAATTTATTATTATTATTAATGCTCGGCACTCGCCCGCTTGCTCTATCCCCTGACCTGGCCACTGCCACTTAGCGGCTAAGCTCACACCGAAACGCTTGCAACTTTGAGGTACGGTAGTTACATACAGGGTGTATCAGACCGCCACTGCCTGAATTGGCCAAGCGAAGCGGAATAGACTATTTGTGGCAGTTGTAATCTCACAATGTCGATCCCAAAGAATTCAGAGAAATTATTTTCAAACAAAGATTCTTCAAGAAATCAAGAAATTTATTTATAATAAAAATTTAGAATCTTGGGTCCCAACAAATTACAGATAATTTATCGTTGGGTTCCCATCTTTACTATACACAAAATCCTAATATAAATGTGTTCTAATAACAAAAAGAAAACCGATTGAAACGCGCTTTTGGCGTCGGTGCTTTCAGCCATTACCAATGGAATCCCCAACCTTACATGCTCCATTGTGACATTTTTGGGAGTGTGAGGATCGGGTTTGGAAAATTTCAAATATAAATGTAGGTCTAAACATTTTTTTAAAATTTGAACACTTAATTTTAAAGGTCTACTAAAGTACTTTTAAATACTGTGTTTATAATTTTGTGTAAAAAAGGTGTAAAACCAGTATTCAAACGTTTTGGTACAGTACACTCTGTGAATATCATATAATTAAAAAAACGTATTTTCTAGATTAGTCAGGATTCTGAAGTATTTCAAATGAGATTTAACCACGATCTATATTTATTTGAAGTTTTTGACGATGGAACGATTGTGAAGGAAACAGGATGTTTTCCAAACATTTACCATTGTTCAGTGATAAAAAAATCAATAACCCTAAGTTTCGAGATATGTAATGTGATCTCCTCCTCATGTGAATAACTAACCTAGCATATATTCAAACAAACTCTAAACCATGCACTTTAAACAAAACACATCACTAATTATTAAAACTTAACTACAGAGCCTACAGGTCACAATAAACCTGCACTCCGCGACCAACCACATATTAAATTGACCAGAGGCCAATAGTAAATGGCGATCGTCACGGCAGAAACAAGATGGCGGCAAAAAGGGAGGAAACGAGAGGGTTTTTTTATGATTGGTTCATTCTAGATGATTCTTCTTAAAACCAAACTGTGTCTCCACATTGGTTTATTACGAACCTCTAATCTCTTTGATACTTAGATCTCCTTGTTAGTTAATTTTTCAGAATTGGCAACAAAACGACCAAAGTGTCCTAATTTCGATTGATGGTTAACTAATCGATTGGTCTGACTAATTTTGATGAATGAAGCCTTGAATAATTTGCTTTAAAAGAAATAAGGTTCCCTATGTATTATGTTGACTTCATCCCAATTCATACGATGGTCTTCGGATCAACAACGATGTGCAACTTTTGACTTTTATGTTAGCCCCTTTCTCGTGTTTTCAAGCCCCGATTTCAGGTTGCAGGCGCTCTGGGAAAACCATATTTTCCCGCCTTCTCACTTACCCCATTCAACATCCCTCCCCACCTCGTTGACCCGATTCTGCTCTAATTACTGTATCTTGGTTTTACAAATGCAAGATTAATTATTAGTCGGTCCAAATCAAACCCTATTTATATACGTTCTTCTTTAGAGTTTGACTGGGGTATCTTGTACCACCATTAATCAAACTTTGCTTAAAAGTTAATCTGGTAGGTATTTTGTATATTTAAATAGGCTTTATTTATGTAATTTGTATTGTGGTTACAATTTTTTTTTGTTTCTTATAATCAATTAAAAATCAACTATATGTCTAATTGTTTAAAAATATCTAGGTTTTGGTATGAAAAAGGTTTTAAAAAACAATCTGTACCTGCAATGTATTATATTTTTATTTTAATGCGACACTTTGAATACAAGTAAACGTACATGTATTTTTTTACTAGAGATTAGACTATAATAAAACATTTACTTAACACGGCAGTTTTGTTTGAGGGTTGAAATTTCGAAATTAATGATAATTGTTTAATACAAATTGGATTTCAATGTATACTACACAACATCTATTCCTTAACTTAGAGTTAAATAAAACTAAGAAACGTAAACTTATAATTTTTGGGGAAAAAATCAGAAAATGACAACAAATAAACATATCGCAACCGTAAATCTAAAAAAGATTTCGAAATTTTAACAGTTGAAATCGAAACCTTATATGAAAGAATTCTTTCGTGACTTTATCTAGGCATTGTACGATTGCAGAAACGTCTGTTTTGAAAGTCAAATACTTTTCTCTGCACTTTTTCATTCTGTAGAGTTGCCCTTTTAGCATTTTTTTTTTACCAGGTTCAGTACTAAAACGTCTCTTTCCGCAGAGTGGAAAACACTTTTAATCACAATTTCGACATTTGGAAAAGTACTTGATAGATGGTTTTCTTTTATGTAAGAATACACTGATGGTAAGTTTCCAAATTCGACATACATCTGAAAGTGAAAACATCCGTTTAAGTCATCTACACTGATATCTTCAGAATAGATGGTAAACAGTTTTGAACCCGCTCTTTTCACTTCTGTTGACTCCTGTGGGTAGGTGATTACAAGAGCCAACACTTGGAATCTGGAATGTCATATTATGCTTCCTTCCTTCAAGCTAGATTTGCTATTAGTGAGTTAATTTTGAAATTTGTTCTTTCATTAAGTTCTCCTTCGATTCCATGCATTCCGTCTTCAACTATTTTTTGTTTTCTTGCTCTTGAGTAGCTAGGAACATCACATCCAGCTAGTTTTAGTGTGGTTTTCCCGTATTCGTCAAAGTCATTCCTTTTGGAGTTGAAGGTTCCTTCTATAGTTTGTAACTACGAGTATTTTACTTATGACTCAAGATTAAAACTTTCACTCTGTAGGTTATTGGAACATTAGTCTACTCTCTTTCAAAACGTCACTCCATACAACTAGAAGAATGGTTTCAACATTCTGCAGCTTAGCCCCAAGGTTTAGTGCCGTCCAGTCTACAGGCAGGTTTTACACTGGGTTCCATAGATAGCATTCTCAACGATCTTTTATTTCCTTATAATCTTTTACCAAAGCCAAGATAGCGTCTCCTCTTGCTGGCTATCTAGTTTCTGACCGTGACTTTAGCACTGGCGTTTGAGTTTTTGTAAAATACTTCACTTGTAAGTTGACACAGTAAAGTCAACTGTACAAAACTAAATAGTACTATGGTAGCTTTGCAGCGCTTGCGGCAACAGAACGAACAAGATTTAATGCATGTGCAACATCTGATACGTATTCGGCTAGTGGACTGTACTGCGTTATTCTCTGGCCTGAAGCGTTGTCATAGCTTTGACTCCTACATTTCTTGACATCTATATCAAAGCTTTCAAGACACCCAAATACCTGCCTGTATGTGATATTCCAGGTAGAAGTTTAATAAGCCGCTCTACATGCTTGCGTTCTGTCTCGGAAACACATTGTAAAGCAATAAATAACTGGTAGAGTGAGAACAATCAGGAGTCGAATCCACAATTATTAGAGAAAAGTATCTCGCTTATTTACTTCTTTAACTATGGCTTTTAGCACACAGTTCCTTATATCTCCAATAAACTCATTACAAGTTGAAGAAGATAGGTATGAAGTGTGCCCTTGACCTTCGTTACTATACTTTCCTGTGTGCTGGGCAAGGAAAGGATCCTAATAAATTCTAGTTCTCTAGATTCAACCAATTTGAGATTCAAACATTTTGTTATTTCCTTGAAATGGCAACCCTCTAACAGCAAAAAATCTAACTACAGGAACTATTCTTGACAGTACACTTCCCCAATGATTAACTTTTCCTCAAACTGTGTAGACAAAATTTTGTCCATTTACATTAGTTCTTTTTGCCTAGCGATCTACGTAAGAATATTACGTTTGTGGTCATGAAAATGTTCGTGACGTTTCAGTAGTTCATAGCTGTGCTTTCAGTCATTAAAACCTGTGGGAAAACTAGTTCGTGTATTAGCTGGTTGAAACAAACAGCAAGGAGTACAAAATATTTTCTCCAGTTGTTTTGGAGTATAACATCAAATTTCTTAATATTATGTTTCCATAAGGTAGGGTACTTTTAAACATTGTTTTGGATAGTGTTCTAATTGCATCGTTGTATGTTCGTTGTGATTTCGAAAATTCCGTCATTACGTTTTGTTTGGGGCTTTGTTTAAGAAAGTTTTCGACTACTAAGGTTGATTTGACATTCCAAATAGAATAGAATAGAATAGAATAGAATATATTTATTTCCATCTTTTTCATTTATGTTACATAATAAGATGACAACTTGGAAAAGGCAAATAACCACCATTTGCCAGTATTCGGTGGTTATTTTGGTAATTTAATTATAACATAATTACAACTTAAATTAGTAGTCTTCCGTAATAAATTAACATTTTATTTTTTCGGCTTCTGTAGCGCATACCAACTAATAATAATAAAAATAAGTATGTAAGAGAACGAAAAAAAACCATATTTAATAATTGCACCTATTTTACAGTTATATCACCGTTAAAGAGAAAATAATTGAAGAGCATCACATTAAAGATATACAAAATTTATAACAATATAGATTAATACTAAATTAGATCGTAAGCTAGACAGTCAAAGTTAGGAAACAATATACAGTAAAATGCCTAAATCGTCAATATTATTGAGCCAAATTTTAACCTTTTTGGAAAACAATTTAAAACTAGTAATTTGTTTTATATTATCAGGTAAAAGATTGAAGCATTTTGGACCTAAGTATACAAATGTTTTTACAAAGAATGATCTGTTTACCTTTGGTCTAACAAAAAAACGGCGGACTGTGCTTCGAGTTGAATAAAACAAATTTTCAGTTCCACTGTTGCCGCTCTTTTTGAAAAATGCTTGAAGAACTTTAAACACAAAAAGGTTTTTTATAGGTAAAATTTGCAGATGTTTGAAAAGATAGTCAGTGTGTTCACGCTGTTTTTTAAAAAGCATAATTCTAACAAAGTGTTTTTGGGTCACAAAAAGTTTATTAATTAAGTTATCATAAGCGCCACCCCAAAACTGCAGCCCATATTGAAGGCGGGAGTTTATCAACGCGTAATACAGTGATCTTAAGCAAGTTATGTCACAGATATTTCTTAAGAAATAGAATGTTCGAATTGATTTCCTGATTTCGGCGTGTAATTTATTTATATGACTTTTCCACGTTATTTTGTTGTCAATTAAAATTCCAAGGTATTTAATTTCGGGTGTTTGTTGAATAACTTCGCAGGTACAATTTTGTACACCTAAACAATTGTTGTGGTACTTAAACTCATAGTCAAATTCAAAACCAGTCAAATCAAAGTTTAAAATTTTTGTTTTTGATGCATTTATTACCATTGCATTCCTGTTACACCAATTGTTCAGTAAAGCTAAGTCATGAATTATCGACTCTTTAATTGTAGCCCAGTTTTCAGACGAATACAAGAATGCAATATCATCGGCAAATGCTATGATTTCTCCACGAAACTTTTCTAATAAGAGATCATTAATAAAGAAGGAAAAGAGATCTGCCGATAGAACTGAGCCTTGAGGAACGCCGATATTTACTAAATTTATGTCACTCAAAACGTTGCGTATTCGAACTTGTTGTTCTCTATTTTGAAGAAAAGTTAGAAACCAATTTAGTGTAGGGCCTCTAATGCCGGTTACTTCTAGTTTTGTTAAAAGATAATCATGACGGACTAAGTCAAACGCTTTTCTGAAATCAATAAATAAGCCTGTTACTTTTTTGCCAGAATTTAAATTTGTATAAACCATAGTATGCATAAGTTTTTCAATCGCGTCCTCTGTACTTTTACCTTTTTTAAAACCGAATTGATTGTTAGAAATAGCTGGATCATTGACAGAAAACGAATTTAGTAGGCCTAAAGTTACGTATGACTCTGCTTGTGAAGTTCCTTCCCTCTGCTGAACAATTTCCACTTCAAGCTCATCATTAACGGTAGCATTGACAGTGGTTGGAAGTATTTGTTGGTATGTACCAAACAATTCATTTTTTGTAAGCTCCAACGGATTCGAGATTGGTGGGATTGCGAAGTCACCAACATTCTCAGCAAAGGGAGTTAAACGAGTCGTAGTCACATTGAAAAAATAGCCAATTTTTGGCTCTTTCTCAACAACTTAAGTGCATATCACTTTGCTTTTTAGCAGCACATTTCCTGTACTCCGCGCCACTCAACTTTTTACTCATGATTACACACCACTAAACCACAAAAACATTCACATGCTAAAACTACTGTAATAGAATATTATGACACGAGAAAGTATCAATGACGAGCAGCAGGCTGGCAGGCAGTGCTGCAATTTAAACTCTCAACCACAAGAATTTCCCTCATCAAAAGTTAAATTTCCCGTTGCACCTCTTATACACCAAATCCAATTTCGCCTGGTTTGTTTATATTTCTCCATCGCCCCTAGAAATTTACCGCCCTTGATATAAGCCCAGAGAGAGCGTTTGTATATCTGGGCCAGAGCCTGGATGATTTTGGTACGTCCTGTCATCTGTTGAAGCAGTTAATTGTTTTTGCTTCGATTGCCACTGTCAATATATGCCTTAGTTTTGGGTTCTTTCCCGGTGTACTAAAGTTAGCCAGAACAGTATCAGAAGAAGTGCAAAAACTTCAGAGAATAAGTTTTTTACGATTTCACAATTATTTAACACGAATTAAAATTACTTTAAGTGTCAAAACTTGGAATGAGGTGTGTTGGAATCAATTTTTCTTGTTCCTTTATGCCATGTGCATATATAATATACATTTAAAGGAAATGGAATACAACATATATTAGTATAAGAATCCTTGCAGTTGCCCGTGGCTCCGCCCGAAATTACGTAGGCCTACTATCACTTCTGGTTCGAGTGAATTATATTTACGACGCCAATGAGTTTGCTTTGTTGCGAAGATCAAGTAAATCTGTCAACAAGTGTATAGTTATGGCCATTGCAATTTACTCCGGTTTTAGTATTTGTTGTCCCATAATTGGTTCTGCCATGTTTCCCGATCAAGAAAATATATAGGTACCTACACAAGCCTGAGAAACCTCATTCTCTCTAAAAAAAACGACTAAGATGGACTTTATAACAGTATTTAAATATGTAGTATGAGTTAGATAGTGACTGTCTTTTACATCTGTTTTACAGTACTGACCAAGCACTGGGTATTTAATTTTTGCTAAAATGTACAGTTGAAAGTATATTTTTACTTAGATTTTTAATTGTCTTACTCTATGCTCAACAGCGGTTGCAGAAAAGGTTAAAATAATAATATTGACCTGTTGTAACATGTGATTTGACTAATGTTTCAGCACCAGACAGTCTTCTCCAGTAATGACGGCGTGTTGTCGGCGACGGACGGCTACGAACAGCGAGTCAGCCTGGTTCCTGCGGGTCTACCCATGGGCAAGGGTTCCATCAACCTGACGGCTATCCGCGAGACGGACGCGGGCTGGTACGAGTGTCGTATCTACTTCCCCAACCGCACCCCCAGCACACGGCCCAATGGCACCTGGTTCCACCTGGCAGTCGATGGTACGAGGTCTCATGTTAGTACAGTCCACTACCACCACTCACGATCTTTCGTTCTTTAGTGGTTTAAGGACGTAATTGCTCTAGTGAGATATTGTATTACCCAACTTAATTATCATACTTTCCCAGTAGGATAACTGAAGGGTCGCTAGATCGGTCTTGCCCTTTGGGTCGTTGCTCGTGAACTTTCCTTCGCCTAGCGTACCCTTAGGCCTTAATTTGCTTTCTCTGTTGGAACGGGAGTGGCCACTTAAAATATTACAGACAACATTTTAAGAAGAACTATTTGTTTTATTTCCTTAATAACATGAGTAAACTTCAGAATTGGAACAATAAGGGTTCACAAAAAAGAATTTGTTCACAAAATATCTGTGTTCGTTAGGTTATGTTTTACAACTACGACATTAATTTATTAATTACAATGCTAAAGGTTGGCAATACTGTTCTGCAAATATTATGGGTTGTATCGTTGTATGGGAATTTTATTATTTAAATAAGTATTTGACAATATACATTTCCATGGCTGTACGATCTTGCAAGAGAGACGTAATCTTGCCCGTCGATGTTTTGTTTTGGACTGTTATTAATTCAATGAGTAGTATATGTGCCTAACGTCAATCTAACCTACAGCCTAAAGGTAAATAAATATCTTGACAGCAACTTGCACTGCGGCTGGTGCCCTGTGTACCAATTATACCGCAGTTGTCTACCCTGTACCACGCGCTACATACAAATTGCCCCTTCGATTTTGTCCCTGTCAATTTAGCGCTGCATCTTCGATGAATACGAGCACCACATCGCTTTTCTTGTTTTTAGAGAAAGAATATTCAAAATCATAAACTTTCTTGTTCTGTATTTTTTTATTTGTTGGCTTGTTTTTATATTTTTACATATTTTATCTTGATTAAACTACTATGTTAATAACTGCTATATTTAATAATTGATCTGATTGTAGTGAACTAAGTATGTTTTATTTTGTGCAAGGTGTTTTATTATGTAGGTCTAATAACTAACATGTATTATTTTAGTAATAATAAGTTTTGATAACGCAAGCTTCATGTCTCTTGAACATATCCATCGACGTAAATTCACAAGAAATAGCTTGGATGCCAACTGGAAGAGTAAGAACATGGTGTCGGAGCGTATTATCGGTGCTGTCATGCCTCAAGATTCGATAAAGAAAGAATATTATTTGATCTCCCCTCCACTAGAGCAATGAGTTGACAGGAATATTCTGTGATAGAGTTATTTATAATTCCACCTACAACAATGTATCGAATACTTAGAACACAGGCTTTCACCGCACTACTTTGACTCGTCTCTTAAAAACCCGAACTGGCCCTAAACTGACTATTGCCGCTTCGAACGTTGGTGATTCGGAAGTAAGGAGACCACAATAAAATTCTCACTCAAGGACCGATTTGTTAGAGAGACTCATGCCTCTAGCACTGATTGCGTAGGAGATCATATTTCAACTATTACAATTCTCCACCAAAATATTTGTGGTGTAAGAACTACGAGTCGTAATAAAGATCTGCTAGTCGTGCACCTCAAGAGTGAGGTTATGTATCAGTTTATGAGACGATATTACAGCCAACGCTAAAATCTGTTCCCACTTAAATTATTGTGGTTGTGTAATATCTAGGTGAAAACGAAGGAAATAGATATTATAATTGTATTGTAGAAAACTATTGAGTAAACTGACAACACTAAAAATACTCAAAATTTTAAATGTAATCCATAAAATATAGATAATTAAATAAGATTAAAAATGGAACAATACTCTGAACAAAAAAGATAGTATAGTAGCGCTACTTGAACGATCAGAACTAGCTTTACTGAACAAATGTCTGCCACCCAATCCCTATGTGGATGCAAGGTCTGTCTATAGAAAGTCGACGCCAGAGGTAGATCTATATATATAAAAATGAAACTGTTCGTGTGTAACAGCATCACTCACAAACGGCTGGACGGATTCGCCTAATTTTTTTTTTAATTTGTTCGTCTTGATCTGTAGAAGGTTAGAGGATACTTTTTATCCCTTTCCCGATTCAGGATTCCGCCCCACTGGTTACAGAAATACCCGTAAGAAATGCATTGCAGCAAACATATGTTATTAAGTGAAAGAGTCTTTTCAAATTTTTAATCAGCTGTTCTTTGTAAACATATATAATGCGACAAAAAATATATTTATATATAAATTTCTTTACACTTATAGTTTTAAAGCATAGAGTAAGCTTAAGAGAAACGACAAATTTTGTTTAAACTGTTTCTGCAATCATAATATATAAAAATGAATGTTTGTGTGTTTGTCCTTTATAGACTCAGAAACTATTGGACCGATCACTATGAAAATTTGTATTTTTCTATGTAGAAGGTTTATACGCAATGCCCATTGATGTAACTAACCACCAGGCTGTACTGCAAGATATAAAAGTTATCAAAGCGCCTGCACATTATAAACTGCAATTACAACACAGTAGTTACGTATATTAAAATATCCAAACACTATTTGAAGGCAAAGAAATATACGGGCAAAGCTTAAGAGACGCGTGCGAAGCCGCGGGAAACAGCTAGTAATACCTATTCTTGCTTCTGACCAACGTACGGTGTTATTATTCTGATCAGCTGTTCTGACTGGGTGGCTATTTTTTCCGCTGTAGATTACAGTGTACATTATTTGATTTGAATTGTAATTTCTCGTCACTTAATCGCTGCATCGATTTCATACTCTTCCAGTGTTGATAATAAAGTGCTCTTATTACAATGATATATTATATTACTTCTAAACAGACCTTCTCCTATTTCACTCATATGTTGATTTTCATCCGGCAGATTTGGCCGAGAGTAGATTTTTCTTTGTTTAATAGGTACGGTATTCTTTGTATCTTTCAATGAACGACCGGTGTGTCACATTTAATTTTTGGCACAGTCATTGCATACTATTTTTTATGTACTCCAGTCTTATCTAAAAATCAGCTTGCCAATGGCGCAGTGTAGCGGGAACAACGGTTAGCGCAAGATAACCAGATCAAGCAACGTCGAGCGTGGCTGCTGCTTGGATGGGTGACCGCTGAGCGATCCCGTCCTTGCAAGAATCCCGCCTACCCGGCTATTGGTGGTGGTTCGGAAGCCGTTGGTCCCGAGGTTAAGTGTTATAGAGGGCTTCTTAACCCTAAGTTCTCCTTGTAAAATAAGACTTCTTTACTTTACTTTTTACATTACTTATCCAGTACAAACCTGCTTATTTAGTTTTCAATATGTTTTTTAATTTATTTGTTGAGTTAAAAGCTATATTTATGTCGTGTTTCTTTAATTCTCAAGCAATAGTATTGAGCACAGAATTATTAAATTCAATAAATGCATATTTCCCCACATTAGCTATGTCTATTTAATTTTTTAACCATTTTGACCTTGTGCTTTCTACTAATTTATTGATTTTACTATTAAACGTTGCCATATATTTTATTTCATTGGTATAGTTTTCAGGGTTTAACAAATCTGTGTATTATTGATGTGTAGGGGCATAATTTTGAGAATTGGATCCTATGAATGGATGTTTGGCTAGTGGTTGTCGGTTTTCAATATATATGCTTTAATCAAATATATAATTCTTCTCCTCTAATGTTAGATCTAAAAAATCAGCTTGTTTCTTCTAGCAATTTCTACAGTGAATTTTGTTCTGATAATTATGTAACAATTTTAACTGTCAATCTCTAATGGGCATACCGTATCTATTCTTTGCACCTTTGGCAATCCATGGAAAAATGTTGTTGCTTGATTCGTTACACAGTACGAAGATGCTGAATTTTTGCTAAGGAAGTCATATCGGTGCCCTGTAATGTCGGTTTGTTATGAAGTTAGGTGCAATCTACAAAGAAACTCTTCAGATGTGTTATGTCGTTAAAGATACAAGCATTATAGGATATTTGTAGTTTTGTACTATTACAATTCTTTATTGCCATCCTGAGTCTGTTTTACTTTTGGTTTTTACTACCATTGATGATTTAGTAACTGCATTCAAGAAATAACATTGAAGTCATGGATGATATTAGGTGGGAACCTGCTGACAGTGCCGCCCACGAACCAGACCATCATGGAGGGCAAGGCTGTGGAGCTGACTTGTGTTACCAAGGAGGCAGACTCTGTCATCAGTTGGTACAAGGTAAGGACTTTATGTTCTATGGTTTGTATACTCAATAAACCCATTCAAACAAGAACGTAGCCAGGAAAAAATTTCGTGGGAACCAGACAACTGATATTTTCCCGTAGTGGACAGAGAGTAAGGCCCCATTTTGTTCCTTAAAAAGTTCTTGACTCGTTTCTTTGTTGAGAACGATCTTTCAGCAGTACATGTCAGTAGTACTGAATTATTTAAATAATCAAATTTGTTTTACAAAAAATTAAAAATTTGAGGGAGATCCGGGCCCCTTGGACCCCCCTCACTGGCTACGTCCCTGCATTCAAATAAATCTGTTTTTGAAAGGAGTCCAAGTAAGTTAGTAATACTGTAATATAAGATCTTCATATATTTAGTTGTCTATTAGACATTAATTTTAATTCTACACAAAAATGTATTGGAGTATCTATTTCAAAGTTCAGTTTGACAGGACATTTATTTAGAAGTAGGAGTATAATTCCAGATTGTAAGAGCTAGAGTATTTTGTATAATATACTGTTAATTATTTTATATTGTTTATTTGATTTATAAATGAATGAAACACATTTCACTTCCTGAAACTGTAACTTACTTGCATACTGTAACAATTTCAAAGTTTTATCTTAAGCTGTTTTTATTTGGGCCTACACTACTTGCCTTCCTGATTTACCTAACATGCTTGTAATTCCTTATGAAGTGATAAAAAATAGTCTTCTACTTTTCTTGAAAGTTATTATAGAACTATGAATGACTATGAATTTAAAATAAAAAAAAAATATTTTCCCACTAAACAATTGGTTGCATCACCTTAATATTCACAACTCAAATAATTTGAATGCTTCTACTTCCTCCAGAACCATTCATATTATGTTGTATCACGATATTTTTTTCTCAGTAACTTTTATAATAAAAGTTTATTTATGCTTAGAATTAAGATGCTCCAATAACTTTATATATTATTTTCCCTTTAGGAGTCTAAGATGATAATCAAGTAGTTCAGCTTTTAGGTTCAATTAGCAGAATATACAGTGTTACACTTCGGTTGATGTAAAAACATCATAAATGTGTTGGTTGTATATACTTATCCGATATGTCAGTTAGGACCCAGTACACTTTGCACCAAGTTGCTATTTGAAAATGGTAAAAATAATTACTGCACTATACTTAAAAAATATGATGAGCTCTTTTCGTGTAAAATGTTGCCTGTTTATTAAAAACAATGTGCTACATGCCCCAACAAATATAACGTGCTGGTATAAATCTCCTCAAACTTCTATATTACCAGGATGGTGTGATTCTCTCCGAGTTGCCGGACCTGCTGTCCCGATCATGGATAGCGCCTGAAGGCTCTCTCACCATCAGACAGGCCAGCATGGACGACCTGGGCTCATTTACCTGTGAGGTTGTCAACCAGAAGGGAGAGAAACAAGCTGCTAGCTCATTTCTCAACGTTACGTGTTCGTATTGTTTTTTATTTTAGACTATTTACTTCAGTAAAGTAATAAACAAGAACTGAACTCTGCATTCCAATTTAACAGATCATAAAACAGTGTTTAATTCATTCTAAACCAATTAAATTTGGCTAAGCAATTTCTTGTTTACGTTCTAACCATTTTTTTAAATGTGAGATTTCTTTATTTTAATTGATAATCCCATAACAAATTGTTCTCCACTAGAAGACTTTACACCTCTTACATTTTGTGTACACTTATCTTCCTTTACAACAATAATTTGTTTGCATATCCCTACTACAGATATGTTCCTATCAGTGGCATGTATAAATTGGGGAATGGAATTACAAGTCCTTACCAAAATTTAAAAATCCTTGTTTTTTTAGAAACTTAAAAAAATTAGAGATGAGTTGTGTATTTGGTACCAGTTTGAATTTAGGTTATGAAGCTGGTACCAACAATGTTGAGATCTGCTGTAATATGGGATTAAAAACTGAGAAAAGAGACTTGGAGAGAAAAGAGATTTATGGAGACGCCCATAAATGCATACCTCCTTTGGATTAGCATAATGAGACATACAGTACAGTGTCTTTATTGACACATGGTACTATAGTAGGGGCTTAGTAATTACAGATAATTTATTTTTTTATTTTTGTGGTGCATTTATCCCCAGAATCTATTTTGGATTAAATAGCTTATCCTCAACAGCTTAGCGTTGTTTCCTTCATAATTAAACATCTGGTAAGGTCCAAACAATAATAATAATAGTTTTCCTAGTAGTTTAAACAGTTTCATTAACATGTGTTATGGGGTTTTATAAAACAATTATAAAAATTAACTCAGGCGAATTTCAACTAATTATACAGTGCATTTATTGCAATAACTTTTGTACTTTAACCAGAAAGTACCCTACAAATAGATTTTAGTTTCTGATTCTGTTAGAGCCATTCTATATATTTGCTGCTCTATTATAATTAATAGTTTCCAAAACGTGATTCAATTTTCAGAGGTGACCAGAACTTTAATACAAAAAAAGCCTACTTTTAAGAACATAATTTTAAAAAGATTTCTAGGAAGTGTTGTCCAGGTTCCTCAATGGTAAAGGTCAAATTCATAATTCTTAACACCTTCACTGTGGCACTATACTGATTGATTTTAAGTAATCTAACACACACTATTGTGTCTGCCGCGGTGAACGTGTTAAGCTCCCTAGAAGGCTGGGGGCCTTACAGTTCAGTAAGCCCTCATTAAAGATCAATCTTATATCCTTATACATGAAACCCAGTTAAGGAAACATTTACACTGATTACAAAACTTGTGTATTATATATGTGTTAGTTCAAATTGCAATTATAATTACTATAGTGACAAGCAGCGTCAACGATAAGTATGTATAAGAATTTTTCACAAAATATTTATATATATATATATATATATACTATATATATAATAATTCGTTTAATAAATGTATAAAAATCATTAATATGGGTAAAGTGAAGAAAAAGAATCATTAGTGAATTTAGAATTATATCTTAGGACTGGAACCTTCTGCATTAAGCTTTTTATAATTTTCGCCTCTCTCTATTGATCTATGTTGTTTATAAATAATTCCAAAAAACTGTGTAATGGAGCTAAATGTATGCACTGCCGATATTAATATTAATCATGTTAATGATTTTCTGTATTCAGTCTAAAATGGAAAATGCAGTATAATTTTGGCAAAGCAATGTCAGAACTCTAAAATAGTGTATAGCAACAATTATATTCCATTCTATTTTAATTTACAGTCCTGAAATAAACCAGTTTGCAAAATCGAACATGAGAGATTAGAATTATTCTAAAGTACAATATTTTTTGGATTTAGCCTGTATTATTTAATATCTGTAAGTTAGTAATTTCAAAATCATACGTGAATGGTGATGATGAATTAATATAAACTCTTGTGATGGTGGCAGATCCAGCCAAGATAGTCTACTCTCCTCGAGAGATATTCCTCCCCTACGGTAGACCGACACTTCTGGATTGTCACTTCAGAGCAAATCCCCCACTCATCACTCTCCGCTGGGAGAAAGATGGCTTCCTCTTCGACCCACTTAATGTTCAAGGGGTCTTCTACAGGAAGAATGGATCACTGTTTTTTGAAAGGGTGTGTTAGTATTTTAAATTTGACTTGTTTTTATTGTTTCCATACTGGTTATAGAATCATACATTAGAAAAATTAATGCCTTTATTTATTAGATTTACTATTATTCAGTGGTATGAACACTTTAATACAAATATGATGAAATCTACTACTTAACATTTTAACTAATGTTGGCATATACAGATAACTGCTGCTATAACCTTTTCGAGTGAACTTTTGATATTCTTTTGTAAAATTCTGAATTTTCAGCTAGCAACAAAAATATTACATTATATCAACAATACTCCATACGTAGAGAAGTTATTTTTTCACCTTTTTATGGGAGCAGGATAATTTTTTGTAACTGTTTTAGTGTAGCTAAAAATTAAATAACTATAAGAATACTTCACACTGTTCATCTTAGCAAAACATTTTCTTTCTTGTAGTTAATTTTTGTAGTTAAATATACTTATAAGATGTATAAATTGTAACACAGTGCCGCTTTAATAGGAAATCACTCATTATTTCAGTGAGTAAAATTTATTGAGAAAATGATTAGCTGAAAAATATTTTGCAACAATCATCCATACTGAGATATGATAAACTTGCTATATACATCACAAGGCCACCCAGATTCATTCTATACATTTTAATCTCATACTTGCTCATAACTTGATACTCACAGTCCTACCAATCTAAAAAAAAACTCAAGGACGAACAGTGTTTTATTTCCTAATAGCCAACAGAAAAAAAGGAAGACCTATAATCTTACACCAAATTAAAACAGTAGTTTTAGTCACAGCTTTATATTAATAAACCTTATATTAATGCTATTATTCTCTCAGCACTCATTCTGTGTTATTAGGTTTTGAATTGAGTTTCAATTTTGGAATACTATGACAAACTCCTGTAGTAATTATTCTATTATTGTAAAAAATATAAATCAATATACTCACTAATATAATCAGACTACGGAGTTTTGGTACCAATGGACTTGCTAGACAAACTGTTAGATATGATTAAGTAAGTTTTTGTGATAAACAAGTTCAAACATGTAGTCAGAGAATTGCTATTATCTGTGCATAGTCAAGTAGGTTATCTGTGCAAAATATACATTAAGTCAGGATACCCAAGATTTTATCCTTACATTTGGATTTTTGTAAGTCTGTGAATAGGTAAAGTAGATTTGTTAGAAATAATCTCACTTGGGAATTCTTGCTCCAATTCCTCTTGACATAAAGCAAATGGTTTAGTTTAGAAATATTCCTCCATTCCATAATAAACACTTTCTGAGCTTTGCTAAAAACAATGTTTATGTCATAACTGTAATAAATTCTTAGTAAACAAAATAAAATGATCAACCAATGCAAAATTAAAATTTAGCTGTTAGGTAATAAAGTAAAGGAAGTAGGTTTGCCAAATTATGTATTTGAATTTTTCTTAAACATTGGTTTTTTCGTACTTGTAAATTGTGTTGCAATTAAAAAGAAACTAAATATAAAAACATTTACATTGACACGAGATTTTTATTAAATATTTGTGTGAATGATACTCTATAATTATCAAAAAAATCAATATTAATTCTTTAACAGTCATGCTTGAGATATATCATGCAATACAGGTTTTGTGCGCAACTGAAATTCTCGAATTAACTTATTTACAAATTATCACACGTTTGCTTTTGTGATAACAGCTGGTATTTTTCATTTTGTGACTTTGGGCCCTATTTAAGTTGAAAATTAATATGAGATCCTTATTCAAGCAGTGCTGTGGGCTTGTGGATATTAATCAAGCTAATTTGATGTCACATTTGTCAAAAAGTGTGTGAGTTTGGGAGGATTTATCTTATTTCTGTTTGTTGATATATGATATATTGTGACTTAACAAATTATTGTGTTGTGATAAATGATACAATGGTGTTAACCACAATCAAGTTGAAGTGGCCTGTCCAGGTAGATGAGTCACACTCCGGGGAGTACACATGTACACCATTCAACTCTCTGGGCACAGAAGGTCCATCACCCCCCATCCACGTGGTGGTCCAGCGACCCCCTGTGTTCACAGTCACCCCCCAGAACCTCTACCTGCGTAAGGTTGGAGACAGCATAGAGATCCCCTGCGATGCTCTCGATGGTGACGGAACCCACAGACCCACCATTGTCTGGTTTAAGGTCACTCTTCAAATATTTTTATAAAATTATTATAGTCAACACCAAATGCGTTTTTTAAGTGATAAATCAATGTTTATCTGGCTGGTTTGCACTTGCCAGTAGAACGTACACTGGATACACCAAAAGCCGTTGTGTCACTTAAATCTGGGCAACCCAATGGATGTCCAGGAACGGCACATCACTAATGTTGTGATAATGGGATAAAAAGGGCTGGTCTAGTTTATAATGTAGGAGACTGTTAGAATGGATGGGACTCTCTTAATGTTAAAGCCTAAACAAGAGAAAGTATGGCTTCCTTCGCCCGCTGTGACTGGAAGAGTCTGGTGCAGACGTAGCCTCTCCCTCTTCCAAGGAGACATGACTTAGATAATTCCTGTTAACCCTTATCATGGTATATTAACAGCCCTTACCCATCCTGAATATCCTGTCACACTGGAAGCAGCACAAAAGTCCTCTTAGGACTGAGTGCAATGAGGGTTTTCTCATTTCCTTGTTCTGAGTGATAAAAACTTAATGTTAAATCTTCCAAAAGGTTTTCAATAACTTTCACAAATTATTAGGGTAACAAGAATTTCTACCATTGTATGCCTCTACTGTTGTATGTCTGTTACATCTTATTTCTTCTCTTATAATATAAATTAACCACTTCCTTAATTTCGTTTCGATTTTATTTTCAATTTTTTGATCCACACTATGGGAGTAGTCCACCTTTAATATTTCAATGATTGAACAAAAATATATACATTTTCTTATTGTCTTTTTTCTATATTTGTTTTGAGTGTGGACTACACTCTTTTCTCCCTTATAGAAACTTTTATTTTCTCGTTTATTCTTTTCTTTCCTGTTCTCATCAGTTTTAAACTCTGTGCTTCCTTACCAAATCTGTTCAATAATTATCACATGCAATATCTATACTTACATAATTAATTAACTGTTGTGCTTCAAAACTCCAGAAGGACGGCACGCCGCTGCCTGCTGGTCGAGCTGTAGTGACTGGGGGTAACCTGACTCTCAGCAACATACACGAGAATGACGGAGGACTGTACCAGTGTGTGGCCAGCAACGAGGCCGCCACTATCACATCAGAGACTGAGCTGATGGTGGAGAACTCTGTGCCTCGGGCTCCTCACAACCTCACTGCTGAGAGCACACTGACCAGCATCACAGTGCGTTGGCTACCAGGAGGCTCCCGGGCCAGCGGAGACTTTAGTATCTGGTGAGAACATGTCACTTCTTACAATGTGTTCAGAACAATTCACTTGGTTCTCAATCAGGACCTTTGGAAGTTATATCGATTCATGAAGGAGTTCAGTACAGTTTAAATAGACTGTAGTCGTTAATAACACTGAGAATCCAGAGGAGGATTAATTTCTGGTTGGTTTATATGCGCCAATATGATCTATACTGGGTACAGAAAAAACTATTTGTCTCTGATATCTTGACAATAACGGCACTTAATAATCTGATGTTGAGGTATTGGGGTAAGGGGTCTAGTTTACTGTACTGTATGAATTGAAACTGCAGAGGATGAAAATTCGAGTGGGTACGGCTTTCTTAACATTAAAAGTTTCAGAATCTTGAACAAGAGGAAGAACCCTCCTGCTTGGAACCAGGTCCTGCTCCTTTTATTGCCAGATGCTGGAGCAGGTCTAGCCTACTACCATACTTTCAAGTTGGTATGACAGACATTTCCCACTATCCCCCCTTATGGTGCTAGTACAATGAGATGTCACCAGAAGGTGGCTTCAATCCCTTAGTCTTATGTATCTTGAATATTCTGTCACTTTTCAATTAAATTCAAATATTATTTATTCATAGATTATTTCATATTATTTCATTCATGATTGCAAACGATAGCGAGGACAGAACTCACAATATGTACTAAAAATTATTGGATATTAAAATAGTTAAAATTCAAAATATTCATGAAGGCTGTATAGTGTGGTCTTTCAGTTTAAATATTCATTATAAATATTTTTTTATTTAGTTTTTCTTTTTATTTCTTTCATGTACACAGTAATTTGTTATAAAATTCACTACCTTGATAAGACAGTTTGTTTTTTTTAAGTTCTAAACTATGCTGATCAGAAGCAATTATTCTTAAATACTAAACTTTGGAAGCCGATCAGAAGACCTTTTAGATTGAAGGTAGCTAGTTGCAGTTGAAGTTGTCTAGAGAAAAAGTGCACTCTGAAAACCACTGATAATGTCAACAGCTTTGGAACAGTTTGTCAACTAACAATGTTAAGGGGTCTGAAAGGGTTAAATAGTAATTTCTGAGTAAATTTATTAGTCACATTGTATTAAGCAGTACTCTAGCTTCAGTGTTAAACTTAATAACAAAAATCAACCAATGAAAATTAGATAACTATAACCGCTATGCATAAACTATAATTTAAGTTTTGACTAATCCAAGCAATGAAAAAATAAAAGAACATAGTTAAATTATTTTTTATCTTAAAATGAGATCAGTTATTTTTTTAAATACATTTCTAATGAAGTGTTTTACTTACTTATATTTGTACGTACAATCACGTCTGCTAATTTCTTTAGTTTTCTACATTGTAAGTTTTCTATATAAAATCAATATATTATTTACATTTTCACATATATTCAGTTCCGATTGTCTGACCCCTGTTACAAGACAGTGAAATTGAGTAGAATTTAATAGCCTCATAAAATATCTCACTTACAAGTCATGAAAGATTGCCATGAAATTTTATTTAGTCTCTGTAAAGCCTTCTTCAAAGTGCTTCTTGAAAGAAGTATTTTCTGTAACCATTAGAAGAACCAATGTACTCATCAGAAGTAAATGTACAATGACGACCATATTACCTAAAAAGTTGCTTGAGATAATGAAATTTAATATACTCAAAGTTTATATTAATTAAAAATGTATAATAATAAGGCGTTACTATTCTGTTGTCACAAGGACATAGCCAGCAAGGGAGTCCAAGGCGTCCAGACCAACTCCCCCAAAATTTTAAATTTTTTCAATAATTTTTTTAGCAGACTGTTACAATTTAAATTATTCAGTATTAATGACATGTACTGCTAAAAAGATTGTTCTCATCATTGAAACAGATAAACTTTTCAAGGAACAAAATGAGGAATGAGAGGTCCCCCCCCAAATGTTTTCCTGATTACGCTCTAGTGTTGTCATATACAAAATGAGGATTTTATTTATGCCAGTTCAAAATTAATAGCCTTACAGCAAGATGAATTATTTCCACCTTCTCACAACACAGGTATCGACCCACGGATATGTCTGAATGGCGCACCATGAGAATCCAGTCCCGCGGCAGCTCCGAGGCTACGGTGGGCAACCTACTCCCAGGCCGAGAGTACGAGCTGATGGTGCTCAGCCAGGACTCACAGGGTGACGGCATGTTCAGCAAGGCTTTGCGAGCCAGAACAAAGAGTAAGTCATGTTTACTCTTCTACGAGCTTTTCCGAGCTGCTTTTAGTGGAAACTGGAGGCATTCATTCTTTCATTTTGACTACGATAATGTAGCTTTTAAACGTAAAACTAATGAAGTTTCATATTTATTAGCCCCTGGATTGTTTAAATAATCTATGAAAATGTAACTTACGTTAGCAATTTTTGTTTTTCTGCTTTTTATCAATGAAGTATAGAGTTTTAAATTTTCATGTATTTTATATTTGTGTCTGTGTGTATCTAATTTTAACTCAGTTTTAACATCATTGACATTCCTGCAGAGGAGATAAATAATTTATATCATTCTTACACCTAACTGGTGATGATGTTTACATCAAAACCGGTCTTAGGGATAAAAAGCAGGATTGTTAAGGTAAGTTACCTTTTAATCAGATAATAAAGTTTATTATGTGAAAATGAATATTGGAAAAATTCCTATTTGACTAGACATTAATAAAAAATGAAATGCATTGCATTTAAAAATGAGTAGTTCCTAATATTATTTGATTTAGCGGAAGTTCTATAGGGAAGTTTGAGTATTTAGGAAATACTTAATTGGTATGTCAGAGAGTGTTTTTTCAGAATGTCACCTGGTTTGTTATTATCAAAATTGAAATTTTACACACTCTAATATTAATAAAGTTGTAAATAGTAAAATGTACATTCATATTGCTCTCACATTGCAGCACCCCCACCTGGGTATACCCAAGAGAACCCTGCGAGTCCTCAGCCCTGGCATACTCCAACTGGAGCTTCCATAGGTTAGTTTGTATAATTAAAGCTTTCTAAAAAATTATTGGTGTATTAATAGCATTTTGAAACAATTTCAATCTGAAGAACGTACTAAATTTGTTTATGCAGCACAATGTCTTAATTCTTGGTTACAGATCCATTTCAGCAGATATCTCGACCATTGAATGTGCGAGTAGAGCTGTCTGCAGAGGGTTACCTGGTGGAATGGGACCCACCCACATTAGGAGTGGACATCTTGGACCATTATGTCGTAAGGTGGTTCCGGCACGGCCATGAGCAGCTGGCAGAGACCATGGAAACCAATGCCAACTCTGTCTCTAGTAAGTTGTTAAAGCAGTAAATTTGTCTCAAAACTTTAACAAACTGTAAATACAATAAGGAATTTATGAAAAATAATTTTTTTACAGTTCCCAATTTGGAGGAGCAGTCGACATATATCTTCACGGTTACCGCAGTGACGAACAACAAGTACATGTCGGAGAGTGACCGGCTGACGCTACAGGTGCCAGCTAACGGACGCACACGTGTCGCTACCCTCGCCACCGCCATGGGCGTGGGACTGCTGCTGGCAGCACTGGCAACCGTGTGGTACGTGCGGCGGTGGTATCGAAACAATCAGCTCAAGGGCACCCACATCAGTTCCTCATGAACATCTACTGGACATGTATATATCGTGTATTTATTGTTTCATACTGTGAAGACTGAAAGGTCTCTCTGGAAATAAAGACCACATTACCCAAGTGGCATCATGTGAATCCGCATATTACAATTTTAATTAACATGAATGAAGGCTGTTGTCTCATGGAAAGTGAATTGAACGGTCCAGTCAGAGACCAGTTTCAAGCCTAATCAGGTTTTTGCACAAACTGTCAACATTTGGAAACAAAAACGCCACCAATCATTTTAATAAATATTTTACTTCTACAGATAACCGAATGAAATTAAACTCAATTTTTCAGTTTTTTCAACTAAATATACAATTTTTTAAATAAAAAACATGATTATTTCCTGACATAATTTCTCATAAAGCATGTAATCTAAAGTTTATGTATAATTAATATACTTTGTATTAATATAAAGTCAGAGATTTTTAAATCAATTTGACATTTAACTAAAATACAGTACGGTTAAAAAAATTAAAGAACAGAAAAGAAATGAACGGAATTGAATTTCAGTTCTCAAGTAGCTAGTAAAAGTGATCTAGTACAAAGAGTGTGATCCTATGTTTAAAATACAGTCCAATCTTGATAATCCGACAGATATGGGACCAGCACACTGTCGGATTACCAATGTTGCCATTTACACAATTCATAAATAACCTATAATCAGTAAGAAACGTAAAATAAGCAAACACAATACTGTAAGAACAAACTGTTTTATTGTACATACATAATAATTATGTATGTACAATAATTATTATAGTATAATGAACAAACTGTGCATACATAATATATTAGTGAAAACTCTTAAAATACCATCTTTACACTTTAAAAAATCAAACACAGATTTTTGCTTCTTTTTACTTAAAGATTCTGCTCGTACACTTGTACAGTACTACAGTGGCCTGAGCGGCCAGCGCCGATTGCCGATAGCCTTTTTCGAGCGTGTCGGACTGGCAAATGTCGGATTATCAAGATTGGACTGTAGTTGCCTGTAGAATGCTCTGAGGTGTCTCTTCACTAAACCATACGCTGGCAACACAAGCATTTATAATTAAATTCTTCCTCATTCCACGACTAAAATCAGAATTTTGTTCTCACTAATCAAGAAAGAACATAAACATTTTCATTAACAAAATATGGCAATTTTATATTTTAATATTAATTTAACATCAAATTGATATTGTGTGCTCTATGGGTTTACCTACTTAACCATATGAGCTGTAATAGTAGATGTAACTTATTTCAAGTAATTTATTATCCTACAGTTGATTGATTTATTATGTTGTAATTACCTCAAGTTGTACACTTGTATTTCTCCTTGTGCTATAAACAAAGCACCTGTAATATGTATATTTGACCAGTAATAGAAATGAATTACCACTGTGAAATCATGTTATTCACAAACCCTGTAACTCTGTAATTATACTTTAACAGGTACATTCAACTAAATGAATATTCAGTTTAATAAGTCTAATTAACCCGTTGACAAGTGCAAACTGCTTTAAATAAAACCAACAATATGCTTAGGTCTAAGACGTTGGACTTTGGGTCTCAGTTGAGATAGCGCAGGTTCAAATCCTGTCTGTGACTGAAGCACTTTCTATCAGTACCGTGGATCTTGTACTGTATCCGACACTCCCCTTTGTTTTGTTTCATAAGATCCTCACAGAGGCCCGTGGCTCATGAGGACAGATGGAATAAGACTAAGAAAAGTGATCGGCCTCTCCTTTAAAAAAAACTTTTAAATTGTGTAATAGGTCTATTTGACCAGAAGGAAATCAAACCTTAATGCTTAAAATAGATCTAAACATTACAATATTTCCCACTACCATAAAATAAAGATCTAGAATATGCAAACTGACACAATTGAGATAACCAAATAATTTCCATAACACTCTGTTAGATATCTGTACATGTGAGTAAGAACATTAATTAAAAGCACTAGCACAAGGAAAATGTAAGCTACCTCATATGAGGCCAAAGAGCTAATTCTTTTCACATTTTGCTATCCTTTGGCACATTTGTCTCCGGGTTAAAATCTGAAATGTAAATTTGCACTTTGTGATTTTTTGACAACTCTGTTTGTTAACTATAGTCCCCATGCAAATGTGAAGCTTTTGGAAAAAAGAGAGTAAAGCTATAGGGAAGTAACGATTATTATTTATAAAAAATAAAGGTGTTTAACATTGTTAAAATATACTTTTCAAATATAGATGCCACGTTTTTACTACTTATTTTTATTATTTTGTATATACACATACAATATTATATTTCCTTTAATAAAACTTAGTAATATAAACAACTTGCACCAGTTTTTCGAGGTCATTAAGTTTCTATTCTCTCAATAAAGAATTTTATAATAAATAACCATGTAAAATGAAGATGAGCTAAACACGGCACACAGCAATGGTGGATGTTAGCACATCGCAGAAGGTCAATCGTGTATGTACGTATTTCTAGGATATCAAAAGAGGTTTGATCAAAAGTTCTTTAGGTTTTCAAATCAATCGGTTTTCAGGGTTCTAGAAATGTATTGTTTACCATCTTTCTTGTATTCAGCGTTAAGATAATTTAGGTACCGTAGTTTTAATTTATTTAAAATATTTTTAACATTTAATTTTACATGAAATAGTTTAATTTCACTTAGTTTTTAAGTAATCATCTGTTTAATGTAATTTATACAATTTTAATAAAGTGTGGTATTTTTGTTTTGGTCTTGATTTAAATACCTAACTGTGAACTGAACACTTTAGAAACTTGTATTAAAAACTTATGTATATCCAGTCCGTTATTTCTTCAGGCGTGAGCAACTCGAGTCTGCGCACAGGCATCATAGCCCATGCAGGCTCATTTCCCGAGGACAATGTTTTATACATGATGTTATTTTTATGATGCTTATTTTATGATGATTATTTCTTATGATATTTATTCTTTGTTCTCATTTCAAACTCCGTTCGGTAATGTAATAAAAATTTTTTAGAAGTTAATTGTACAGTTTGGATTGTAATATTGTACATATATTTGGGAAATAAAATCAATTCATTCATTCATTCACCTCAGCATGAGTTTGAGGAAATGATTAAAATCAAATCCAATTCTATACAGTTTATCCATACATTTTCAATGGTGTTAAATTTGTTAATATTAAATAGATGTGTTGCGCTTTTGAATTTGCCTTTTTATTCTTATCATGACTGTGGTCTTGTGTTTGGTAGAAGTAGGATACTACAGCGTCTGACAAAAACACTCTTGTTTACTCGGTTTAGGCTCAATGAAACACCAGTATGTCAATCTGAGTATTTCTTGAGATTAAAAAGAAGTTAACTACATAAATCATAGATTCAACATGAGTGTTCATGTTAAATTGTTTTGGAATGAAAAAAGACTCCAAGGAAATTGGGTAAAGATATAAATGGAAAAATTTAAACAATTTATACAAATTACAATAATTATCGCTTGAATAGAAAACCATTGAAATCATCTTGGAAACATAAACTTGTTCTGTTGAAAAAAAGAGTCGAACATAAAATTATATTCAACTTCTGAGGAAGTATTAGAAGTCCACTATTTGAGACAGGAATTAGAATGGTGCAGATGGCATCTGAAAAAGCAGAAGAGAAAAGAAGATAGAAGTCAGTCTTAGTTTTCCTGTTTGACTTACGTGGACATACTATATCCATCAACAGTGTGGAAAAGTCCATGTTGTTTAGTAGTAAACAGTTTAATACTTTTTATATTATAAATAAAGTAATAAACCATTGTTGTTAATACTATTCATAAATATAAAAGTTTTAAGCAACAATAAGTCTTTTATTACTCAGGAGAGCAGTTCACAAACAGTAAGAAGAAAATCTTAAATTATAGCATAGGTTGAATTGTAGATAAAATTAAATAGATTTAATTAGTATAAAAGATGCCACAAACTACACCCCACAATATTCACCCTACTAAAATAACAAAAGTTTAAAGTTTCTTCTGTTTTCACAGAGAGATGCAACTGTACTCATATTCACATTTAAAAGTTCTTGTATAGAATTCAACAATTCATAAGATCCTTAAACAGTTTTCTTTGAAATGTCTACTTACTTGCTACAATAATTTGGCATTCATCTGAAATAAAGTTAATTTAATATATAAACATGATTATAAGTCATAGAAATGATGAATAGATTTGTAAACACAATGATTACTACGCATTAAACTGCCAGTAAAGAAATGGAGATAGCCTAGTTAGATGTTAACAGTGTGTAGCATTTGACAATGATATTCAGTAGTTTATATACAGGGTGACAACTAAGTCTTAGGACGACTTTATAATTTTGAAATGATAAGAGGTATCACAAACAAATGTGGCAAACCGTTATGGTAATAATAAGCTACTTTTTTGTGTACATGATGATCAGGTGTTATCTTTGGGGAACGGCCCGTCAGGGGTAAGAAGAAAATCTTTAATAACAGCCCAATGTTGAGTTGTACGAGGGGGTACCCAAAAAAAACCGGAATTATTTTATAAAAATTATATATTATCAAATTTTTTACAATACGACCTTATCTCCTTCAAAATAATCTCCATTACAACTAATACACTTGTCCCAACGGTATTTCCATTGATCAAAACATTTTTTGTAGTCGTCTTTAGAAATGGCTGCAAGCTCGAGCTTCGTTTTTTTCTTAACCTCTTCAACGCTGTCAAATCGTTGACCTTTCAAGCCTCTTTTCATGTGTGGAAATAAAAAAAAGTCGCATGGAGCGAGGTCAGGCGAGTAAGGTGCGTGGGGCAGCGGAACCATGCCGTTTTTTGCTAAAAACTGCCTAACTGAGATGGCTGTGTGTGCCGGTGCGTTGTCGTGGTGGAAGAACAAATTTGGCAGCAACCCTTTTCAGTCCTAAATCTCCTGTTAAAATTCGCTGAACCGAGCTCCAAGTTAACCCACTACTCTCTGATAGTTCCTCAATTGTCTGTCGACGGTCGGTGAGCACAAGTTCACGAATTTTCTCAACATTTTCGTCCGTTCGAGAGGTTGATGGACGTCCAGAACGAGGTTTGTCTTCAATCGACATGTCGCCATTTTTAAATCGAGCGAACCACTCGTAGACCTGAGTTTTCCCCATAGCATCATCTTTGTAAGCTGTATTCAACATTAAAATAGTTTCTGCAGCATTTTTACATTAAGTAAAAAACAAAATTTCACAGCTGCACGTTGTTCACTTAAACTTGCCATGACAAAAAACGAAACAAGAACAAAACAGGGTTAGCGAAAACAGTCACTACGAACGAACAGAATGCACTAGTACAACGGAACTGGGGTCACTGAGCTCGCAATGGGTTGCGCGACACACGCCTAGCGGCAGGAATGCGTACTACACGCTGCCGGCTGTCAGCAATACAATTCCGGTTACTTTTGGGTACCCCCTCGTACATCATTTTAAATGTCTTCTTGAACTGAAAACAATGCCGCAAACCAGATCTCAAAAGCTTGATCCAGTTGGGGGATACAAGTTGAAGTGAATACTTATTTTAGTGAACTAATTTAAATTAGATGTTTAAATTCTTTGGCTGTCTGCCGACATGCAATGTTTTATCACATTTTAAACAAACCCTTTCCTGGAGGAAAAAGAATACATCAAATAAATCTGTGTAGGTAACATCCATCCTTTGGACGTGGATATTTACTTCAATCACAGGATGGTTTTCTGAAGTGTTTGTTATAGCCATGCAGTCAAAATTCGTAATTTTCATTAAAATTTTGGGATTAAAACTTGTTTAAGGTTTTTAAAAATGTTGAGCTCTATGGTTTTAAATAATTTTGAACCTGTATGATATGTACAAGTTTTTAGCTGTTACAACGATAAAACAATTAAAACATTGTGGTTTTTGATAGTGGAAGAATAGTCAACTAGTCACAATTCAAGGTAATAATGAAGATTCTATAGTTCAGCTAATATGGGTATACCATTAGATGGACATCACAAGACATACTTGATTGAAATCTAAATATACCATATTATGTAATGATGTAAATTATAGATACTTTCAGTAAAACATACTAGCAATACCCAGGAAATTTGTTCATTTAGATGGTTGTATAAGTAACTAATGCAATGTAATCTAGTTATAGTTAAATAGTAACAAAAGGATTTTAGCAAATTGGAAAGCATCTTATGAAGTAAACTTAGTTTTGGAGGACATTACAAATATTAAAATATTGTAATTTGGTTTTTGAAACTCAACTGAAGGCCTAAATGTGATATTTTTGCTCCATATGACATACAGATCAGCTGATAATAGACCTTAAATGGTTTTCACCACTTGTAACCTTATTGGTAGAATTGGAAAACAAAGTTCATAAATTAAATGTGAAAACCATGTTACCATAAATTACATTCCATTCTAATGAGTTGTAGATTATTAAATATTCTGAGTGATTTCACTCTGTTTTCCTTTGTCAAGAAACCATACACTCCCTCCATACCAAGCAATATTTTTATCAATCAAACTACTGCAAATCAACTTCAACTATGAGTTAATCTGAAAACGGGACTCCTTTATGGAATTAAAACTTAATATTATTTAGAAACGTTGAAAAAGTTAAACAATTCCAAAAAAAAAACTTAAATATAACAGACATTAGGAATTTTTACTGTATGGCTACGAAAGATACACTAAACCCATACCCTGGCTCTGTGTGATTGGGGGCTAACATCTACAATACATACGCACATACTCTTATAAGAATTAATTGTAGACAAATAATACTTCCAATTGTGTTGCAATATATTGCTAAAATTTAATATTTAGCAAATATGATAAAACACTTTCCATCTATGGAAAATTAAAATTCTTGGATAAAGCATCCACTTGATATTTGATTGATGTTTTTATAATTAAACTTTTTTCCACATTTAAATTTACTTATTTAATGTTAATAAATCTTCCATAAAATACTAAAAATAAATAAAAGAAATTATTTATCTTTTCTGCTTGTTATAATAAACTATGAACAATCTTACGGAATTGCTTGCTTATGCAACTTCACATGGAGATTGATTCAGGAAATTCAACACTACAAAACGCTTCGTTCCAGAGTAGAACTGCAATTGTCAAAACCGGATTTTTATGCTTCCTCCATCTTATAGTTCCCAATGATGCCATCTCTCGTGAGTTTGATTTATTCCCCAGTTCCATCAATCATAACTCAAATAGACTTTGTAAACTCCTTAAGCCTTTGTATAAGTGTAAGACTTGCCAACTCTCCCCTTCCTACTACTAATGTTACTAATTTAAACCAACTCAAATCAACTGTCTTATACCACACACTTTCGTCAGGAGTCACATTAAATATTTTAAACCAATCTGGTCAAAATACTACTTATAAACTACATTATAAATATTGTTATAAATGAATTTGAGCGGTCTAAGTCATTGGACTTTGGGTCTGAGTTAGAGATAGCGCAGGTTCAAATCCTGTCTGTGACCGTTGCACTTTTTATCAGTACCATCAATCTTGTACTGTATCGACTCTCCCCCTTATTCTGTTTGATAAGATCCTCGCACAGGCCATTGGCCCATGAGGACAGACAGAATAAGACTTAAAAGGGGATCAGTTTGGGAGCTACACAATTGTTATATGTTACAAAAATTGATCATTACATTTCGAGGATTGAAACATGGTGTTCTATTTCCATAACATAACAATAGCAAATGTCCATCACATTATACAAGTTAAGAGTAGGCTTTACTGTCTATTAGCCTACTTGAGTATGACACAGGCTTCAAAACAATTGTCATGATATAGATGTGGATGTGTTACAATTCAAAAGTTAAAAAGTGCAATGTCATCACGGCTTGGTTCCATAATTGTATGAATATACCACTAGATATTGCACGGAGACCTTCCATGATGGTACATCAATGGGTTAACAAAAATATTTTAACCCTTTTAGCCCCAGCATTGAACAGAGGTAAATGCCTAATGTACGATATATATAGGACATCTCAAGAATTTAATGTTGGCCGTCAGACAACATCAGCTGGATCTCAGCTATCATTGTATGCTCTCAGTTATAACCTTGATTAATTTGCATGATCGGAAGTGGTTGTTTATTGTTTCATTAGTAAAAAATGAGTATGGATCATAGAGAAAAATACCAGCAGGTGAAAACACTATGATAACCAAAGTTATTAGTGCTGAAGGAGCTAATTTTGGCGTCCATGATGTTTTTTTTAGACAACACAAATGTTAGGTCACACAAAAAGTTTATTAAAAAAATATTATATCTTTACCTTTTTGAAAAAAGAAACAAGTTTCAGTGTTATTTTATTTTACAGTTCTTATAAATTAAAAAGAGCATGAACAAGTATACATATCTGTACACTGTTACTGACATGTATTTGTGAAAATATGCTTATGCAGCAATAAAATGAATTGGATATATCTCCGCATTTGTCAAGTTCTTCCAATGTTGTGTGTGTAAAAAAATGTGTACAACAAAATTGTTTATTTTTCAGGGGCTTCAAATTATTTTCTACCCTTGTCCAAACTAAAAAAAAAACAATCAAATTTTTAAAGTATATATACATAAAAAAATTAACTTCATGAAAAGTGCTGTTTTAAATATTACATCTGAACAATTTAAAATAAAAATGATCTTAAAAAATAGATCTAATTTTCCTCAATTCTGCACTATGGTCGATTAACACCCTGGGCTTTTTGGCAAGTCCAAGGGAAAATTATGAGATTAAAAGGTTAATGTGAGATCATTTTAAAAAGTATCATGTTTGGTAAGGTATTTCTGGTTATAAGCATTGCAGAACAATGAAACTTGGCAACATTGAACTTTCTACTCTACCTCTTTCTTATCCTTTTTTTATCTTATTCTGTTGCAGTGGAAATGGCAAAGTGTGTGGTATCAGGAGGAAGCTACTTTTAATGATTATAAGCCTTAAGTTAAACCCTTCTTTTTTATTATCTCCAATATGGATAGTTGTCGAATATCACATACACACATATTATTACAGTATCAATGGGAATGTTTTTATAAGGAAAACAACAGAAAAACTTAAACAAATTTTAATTTAAATTATTTACATACAAAGTAGATAAAGATAGATGCTACTGAAAGAAATGAGAGCTCAACGAACTGGGACCCAGGGCTTCAACATGTCTCCAACCAATATTCTCTCTGGAAAAGAATTCAAATGTTATGAAATAAATTTTATACTGTAATGCTAATACTAATTTTGAATAAACAAAGACATATACAATCACTTAGTTTGAAATGTTACTATCGGATAAACAAACCAAATCATTTCCTTTCCCACTTCAAGTATTATAACTTTCATCAATACTGTCCCAGAGATTTCCAAACTGAGATGTCTTATTTTTAAGCAATCATGATACTTGAAGATAATATGTTAGAATAACAAATATGAACTATGTGTGAGCACTAACTCTGGTACAAATGAATAATGGTAACATTAAAAACACATTTTATTTGGAACCATGTTTTAATGGCATTCCATTAAGCAGTGTTGAGCTGTCATATCTGAGCCCTAATATCTAAAACTTCCCGCATTCTGGTGCACTTCTGGAAACACTCATATGTAAGTTTGGTAATACATTAAATTTTAGTTAGATAGTGCAGAAAAATGCGTTTAGCATTAGTAGTATGCAATATTGAGTCAAATATAAATATTCTGCAGTAGCAGGCCATGGAGGAGTGCGAAAAGTAGAGGGCCGACTGACTAAGAACATCTGTGTCTGTCAAGCTAGTGCACAATTGGTGACTAAAGTTTTTCCCTCTAACTTGCTCCCCCTACTGTTATCTGTGTTAATATATTTAGTAATAATTTACCACTGACTGTGACTGTGAGAGAAAGTAATTTGTGTTCTGTTTAGATTTTCTTATTGTTTTTTAGAGTTAATTTTTGTTTAAATATGGCTAAAAACAATGGAGAAAGAAAGTGGTTACAATGGAGGAAAAGTACCTCTTCTAACTTTATGAGAAGTAGCTCATTTTAGATATTAAATTCCCTATTCTATTATTTTTCGTATAGAATGAATTAATTTTAAATTACTCTTAACACGTTCGCTGCAGTCGGTAACTCTGGTTACCACTGCTACGCTGCGCTAGGAGTGGGCGGTAACTATGGTTACCACAGAGCCTTTGTTCTGAAATGAGGTCAGTGTGCGGCCAACAATCAAGCTATCACAACACTGTATTTCTTGCTCCTCAGGAGGTACTTTTCTCATATTTTTATGCACTTCGTTTTCACATTAGACTTTTTCATTATTTTGAAGAATTTTTTAAAAGTTTTTATAGTAGTAAGTGATTGTATAATACAATGGATCTTCCCCCGGGGCCAAGTGGTGTACAACAACCAAGTTCTAAGCGTACAACAGAGCAGTTGAGACGATGAGGATGACAACATGGACGATGTGGAGTACCAGACATACTCAGAAATTGAGGATCCTGATTACGAGACCAACCCACCACCCAAATGGAGCGCTCACAACCAGATTGGAATACATTTTTATAAACTTATGTATTACAATATTCTTTGTATCATTTCAAGTAAACACTTAAAATATATTTTTTTTATAATTACTCACCACATATTGTAAATAATAACTGAATTTAAGTGAGTTCAAGGAGATTTATATACACTTTTACATTCATTTTGGTTTTCACATTTATGTATAAATTTAATATTGTTTATGTTTGTCTAAAACGAATAAAATACAGTTCACTTAGGTACGATGTATTCGTTTGGAATATTCCCACTGCTATAAAAGGGCATTCCCTAGTGCGAGCAGTAACTAGAGTTACCAGCTGGCAAGGAAGACTTCCCCAAGAGCTAGCGGTAACCATAGTTACCTCATTCCCAAAATGGTACAGTGATAATTTTTGTGACTTATGAGTAATTTTCATACATTTCTATCATATTCCATCCAAAAGTAAGTAAAAAATATATTTTAAAAATTTCAGCATATAGGGTACCTCTATATAGGAATTTTTAGCAGCGAATATGTTATGCAAATAGTTTACATTATACAGGGTGATTCGGTTAGTGTTACCGGCACTTTCTGAGCTGATTGTACTATAAAAAATAAAGAAAAAAGTTCATATAAACATGGGTCCGGAAATGCTTCCTTACTGGGTTATGGCCAATTGAAGATTTCACCAAAAATTGTGTGCAGGAGGTCAAATGATGATTTGCCGCGTGTTTATGAAGAGATATTTATAGGCGAATGCAACTTTTTCTAACGGATTTTTAAATGAGAAATTGAATAAAGTTCATCTCATAGCTGTATCTCATTTAGTTTTTTTGTTATACTACAAAAAACAGAAATAAAATAATTTTGAAAACACTTTTTTAAGGTTTAACGGACAATTATTTTGTTAAATAGGCATTGAAGACCCACATTTTTACAAAGAAACTTGCAGAAAATTTAATTCTGAATAAAATTATGTGCCACACGGCTATTAACAGCGAAGTATTAGTTTCTGAAATTTAATTTTACAACAAACATTCTACCAAGCAAGAAATACGTATTTAGTAAATAAACACCGTAATGTAATGATATAAGGTACACAAATAATTGATTAGCATACAATTGTAAATACGATTTTAATAGATTAATGCTCAACTAAAAAACAATAATACTATTACTTTTTAGGACTATCCAAATGGTTACATCATGTACCTACATATCTTTGTCACGTTAGCTTTACAGAAGGTAAATTATGTTTTTATAAGTTGGTATCACAAATCAGCTGTTCAACAATACACTGCAATTTATTGAGGAATCCAAATTATTTGTTACCAATTCTGTACTAGTTTAATGAGTGCAATTTAATACAATTAATTTACTACTCGTTTGTTAGTGAAGTGTATTTTAAAGTAACTTACTATCACAATTGCAATGCCTTTGTTATTTACAACGGAAGAATATGCCGACATGGTATTTGTCTTAGGCGTTTGTGACGGAAATGCAACCGCTGCTACTGCAGAATACCGAAGACGATTTCCTAATCGCAGAGTTCCAAACCCAAAAACGATCAGTGGATCATTTCGTACCCTAAGAGTAACAGGTAAACTTCCTAGTATTAATAATTATCGGGATCGCCCTGCCCAGAATAATGTAGATATGGAAGAGGCTATAATCATGGCTACTGAACGCAGTCCTGGTGTCAGTACACGGCGTCTTTCTAGGCGATTCGCAGTGTCTCAGTCTGAAGTATGGAGAACTTTGCGCAAAAATAGCATGTTCCCTTACCATAAACAACAAGTTCAAAGTATTCAACCAACAGATCCTCCTCTTCGATTGGAATTTTGCAACTGGTTAATTAGAAACCGTCAACATCATAGAACCATTTTATTCACTGATGAAGCTCAATTTACCCGAGATGGCGTCAACAACCTTCACAATGAACACACTTGGGCAGAGGGAAATCCACATAGTACAATCGTGCGCAACTTTCAACACAGATTTAGTGTAAATGTATGGTGTGGACTCATTCATGATCGATTAACCCTCCAGGTGCTGACATCGCGTAGCGCGATGTTAGCGTACCTGTTTCCAGTGCTGACCTCGCGGAGCGCGATGTCAGAAACGCGATCTCTTTAAAACCACGCTAGTGGCTATATATTACGGAATATCACGAACTATTTTATATAGTATTAAACTAGAAGAAATGCGGAACTCGTTATACTCTATGGAGCACGTCTTTGCTCAAAGACCGGCGCTATACGACAGCTGTTTCTAAGCGTATGTTTATTTCCAAGTCATACGGTTCGGTCGTTCTGTTTATTGCTGTTCCGTCGTTGTTTGCATCATACCTTTGGTGTTGTAGTTGACTATTACTGTTTTATATTGTGTTTTATTGTAAAAATGAGTGAATTAAGTAGGTCTAGTGCAATAAGGAATGTGAAAGGTGTTACAATGTAGTACACAATGTTTCAAATATCACTGATTTTTTACGTGTTACAATTTATCGTTTTTTGCTCTGAGTGAATTCTGTCAATATGTAAACCCATAAGATGTATATACTTTTGGGTTCATTATTAAATTACCTACAACTTGTATATCTTGGATTTTTATTTTCATAACTTTGGTGAAATGATATCTAAGCTCAAAGTGAAAAAATAAAAACTTTTTTTTTTTTTTTGTCAAGATTTACATTCAGCAATATTTTACCATGTAAAGGTAAGTCATATAAGTATTATTATCATATTCTGTGATCTTTCCTGAAAATAATGATATATAATATGTAGTATTTACATTAAGGTAACAGTATATAAAAAAAAACTTTCTAAACGCTTGCAAACATACTGAAAAATGCCCAGCACTTAAGGCAGTTCTAACCAGCACTTGGAGGGTTAATAGGACCATTCATTCTCCGAGGACATCTAAATTCCCGCATGTACCTAGAATTCCTTACAGAACAACTACCACTATTATTAGAAGATGTTCCATTAGCAGCAAGGTGCAATATTATTTATCAACATGATGGTGCCCCTGCCCACTTTTCCCATAATGTAACAATGCACTTAAACGAGCAGTTTCCCGGGCGATGGATTGGTCGCGGTGGACCACACACTTGGCCACCAAGATCACCAGATCTAACTCCATTAGATTTCTGTATATGGGGTTGGATGAAGAACCTGGTGTACCAGGAAAAAGTAAATACACGTGAAGAGTTAATAAATCGAATTGAAGATGCCGCCGCACAAATCAAAAACAATCGTGCAGCGTTGCGGAGGATAACTCGATCAATCAGAAAGCGAGCTGCTAAGTGTATTGAAGTACAAGGACTGATTTTTGAACACCTGTTATGAAAGTGGTACGTAGTATTATAAGCTTTAGATGAAAAACAATAATTTATTTAAAACTTAATTTAAATTGCATCCTAATAAATCTTATGTGTAGCCTACTCTATGTCATTAAAATGCGGTTTTCCTTTGCTTTGGAATTTCTTGCTTGGTAGAATGTTTGTTGTAAAATTAAATTCCAGAAACTAATACTTCGCTGTTAATAGCCGTGTGGCACATAATTTTATTCAGAATTAAATTTTCTGCAATTTTCTTTGTAAAAATGTGGGTCTTCAATGCCTATTTAACAAAATAATTGTCCGTTAAACCTTAAAAAAGTTTTTTCAAAATTATTTTATTTCTGTTTTTTGTAGTATAACAAAAAAACTAAATGAGATACAGCTATGAGATGAACTTTATTCAATTTCTCATTTAAAAATCCGTTAGAAAAAGTTGCATTCGCCTATAAATATCTCTTCATAAACACGCGGCAAATCATCATTTGACCTCCTGCACACAATTTTTGGTGAAATCTTCAATTGGCCATAACCCAGTAAGGAAGCATTTCCGGACCCATGTTTATATGAACTTTTTTCTTTATTTTTTATAGTACAATCAGCTCAGAAAGTGCCGGTAACACTAACCGAATCACCCTGTATATGTTATAGGAATAATCAGAAAAACTAAAACGTAAAATACCAATTGAAAACAAAAATGTTTATTCAAAATCGAATAACTGTTTTAACCTTTTTAGTGCCAACGTCCAGATAACTGGATGTTTTAAAACATTCATAAATTGCCAACATCTGGTTTACTGGACGATTTCAAGAAAATATATTTAAAATATAATATATTATATTTTTACACGTATTTCATATCAATACATTGCATTGCATTATAAATAAACATACTTTCTCTTAAGCATGTTGTATGATGTTCAAACACAGTTGATCAATCAGTAACAATAACAAAAGTTTACGATCAAGTTGGCTCGTTGTCAATGACATCGTAGCTGAGACGCTTTGTTTTCATTGTTGTCAGTCTAATGTTTCGGTGTTAGAATGTTGTGGTAATGTTTACGTTTGTTTACAGTTATAATATAGTCAAATAATGTGTGTGTAATTTAGGCGTGTAGTAAAGTAATAGTAGAGAATTTTATAGCATGACCGGTGACTTCGAGATGCGCCGTAGGCAAAGACGGAACTAAAGTGGTGGGGGGTGGAGTGGCTCAGTCTCTTGCCGTATTTAGCCTTGTGAACTTCGGTCTCCAGTCTTCTATACGTGCCGCCCATAAAACATTCGCTTGTGCCAATTTCACGAGTTGTAATACAATTTGTGAATTAATTGCGTTGTGCTCATAACGTTTTAACCCTAGAAGTGTGGAACCAGCATTATTTTATGTCGGGTTGTAATTTATGTGTGTTGTGCGGAACCAGCATATTGTATGTCGGTTTCAGTTTTTTTCATTAAAAATAATTATTTATCTTTAAACAATCACCATGTTTTTGGTATAATTGAAATTGTGAGATTCCACTCTACAATTTTCATATAAACGTTTTTTTTTTTCTAACATCAATATTACGGTCGTGGTGAAATGTTTTCTGAAAACGTCATGTTTGAGTGGAATTTTCGCGGGTGGCCGGGTCAAAGAAAATACGTCATTTTCAACCAATCACAGCAAGTTACGTATTGCCTGCAAACAGTGCTGTCATATGTCAATAGACGCGGAATGAAATATTCTTTCTTCCAGTGCAGACAGAAAGTCATTAGATGAATAGTTTGATTTACTATGAATATTCTAAAAAAAGGACAATTTTAAAGTTGTAAACCAGCATATTTTATGCTGGTTAGTATAATAACATTCACACAGTTATTTATTGTCAATAAAGAAAATTTAAAAAAAACAGTGTAAAGTGAAAGAAAACGATCTACCGGTACAATCTTTCAGCGGTAAAATTTAGTTCAGTAGGTTTCCGGCAGTGCGAAACGATAGAGATGAATCACGGCGTCGCATCAAGACCAACCCAACCCATCCCTGTCGGCCATTGTTGACCATTTTGTTTCACCACGAGCTTATTTTTTACCGATTTTCATAATTTAGGTCTCTATTTTTTCAGGTTAAAATACTCTACTGCATAAATGCATATGAAATGACAAAAACATTATAAAACAATGTTATTTTGAACTATACTATCTATTGTTTATATAGGCTATTCTCAAAAATTTTACAATGCAAGGTTTTACAATATTTGACGTACAACATTTATTTTTAACTCAATTTCAAAAAATTATTGAGTGTATTTCTTTCAAACATTATGTGCTAACATACTATAACAAGTAAAAAAAAAGTTTTCATATTTTTTTTACATTGCAAACCAGATTATTTTTTATGAGTAAATTCTTCAACGTGCGACTTGTTAACAAAAAAATGTCATAACTCAGTTCCTTCTAAAAGTATTTGAACATATCTTATATTTTTATTTTAGCCCAAACAAACATACTTACTAAGGGTATATTCAAAAATTACATAAACATAAAGTATAAGTGAAAATCTGTAGCTTGTTTCTGAATTTTGTTACAAAATTATTTTCATTTTTCAAAAGATTTTTTTTTGTAAGCTTATAATAAAATAACAGTTTATTTTGTTGTTGTTTACGTTTAGTGTTTTAAAATAGCATGTATAATTTACAATAGAAAACTGTTTTTCATATAAATATATAGTCACATTTGCAGGTAAAAAAATGAAAAGCCCAAACCCTTGTACATTTTTGTACATTTTTCGCTTTTGTAAAAATAAAAATGGCAAAATTACAATTTTTTGTTTAATAGAAATTTTTAATATATTTTTTAATTTGGCATAAAATTCTCTACATTTTATACATTTACATTTTGACCTTACTGTAATATTTCAATACCTTACAGAGGTCCAAACTTGAAATTTTCATATAAAACTTTTTTGCAATTTCTCATTATTTTCATAAAAATATATACTAAACCAAAGAATATCAAAACATTTATTCCTATTTCAAATAGTACAACTTCTGAGAAGAAAAACGATATATAACAATATATGGTTTCTTGATATTAAGTATTTTTTACAAATTTTTTAAAAAAAACCTTGCAACACGTCAAAAATGGACTGAGGTTTTATCTTTGGTAACAAGGACACACTTCTAGGGTTAAGTAAAGAGTTTGAGATGGATCATAATGTAAAAAGTAAAATTGGAGGTAGAAAGGTTTATACATGGCCAAGCAATAGAACGTGCTTCCATTTTATGAAACGGGGAAGCAGAAACCAACACACTTCTAAATTTGAAGAAAGTTCAACAGCGTGTCGTAGAGGCAACTGGAATTTCTAAAAGTACGCTGAGACGAATTTTGAAGGAGGAAAAAAATAAGTCCAATTGGCAATTCTTTTAGTACGCCCAACAAAGTAAGAAAACGCAAACATACTAAAAGTAATCTGGACAATCTTGATTTGGTGTTAGTTCGAAGAACAATAAATAATTTTCATCGACAACGGGGGTTTTGTTATGTTAACTATTGCGTGTGGATCGTTGGCGTTATTGTTATTTTAAGTATACATCATTAAATTAACTTGATACAAGTTAGTAGATAAAACGGAGTTTTTTTCTTATTCTACTGTGTATATTGACAAATTAGTTTAACAAGTTTTATATTAATTTTTAATTTAGCAGCTAGGCTATGTCAGTTGAAAATTTTGTAGTGTATAATTGTATCTACTATCGTAAATCCTGAAGCTTACACGGTTTAGTATATGATAAATTGAATTTTTAATGGCTAACAAAGCGTAACAATTACAATTCTGAACTGTTGTCATCGTTGGAGATCAAGAATAATATAAATTCCTACCTTTTCCCAATTTATGAGAACCCTTTCTTACCACCAGGTACCTCTACTGCGAACTCATTAAGAAGGGTGAGCTATGAACACAATTTCGGCAGAACATAGTCATTGTTAAGATCACGTACATCCGGTCCCAATATTTCCAAGATTTCCTGTATTGAATTCCCCATCATAAAAGTCCGTCGCCGTAACTTCAAAAGAGTCTAGAAATGTTCAAATATTCTCAAAGGTCTCCTATATTAAATTGCTCATCATAAAAGACCACCGTGGTAAGAACATAAGGGTCTAGAAATATTGGCAAAACACTACAACATTCGGCTCCCGCCACCACTATGAGCCGGGAGCCGAAAACTCTCAGTAGGGTTAGTAGCTCCCCTACTTTAGATTGTGCCCCCACGCGCTCAACTCCTCCACTCCTCACGCGCATCCCACCGGTCATGCTATAACTTCCCTAGAGTATTATGAATGTTTCAAGGTCCCCACTGAATGAAAAATACTCTTAGATGAGTACTGGAGGACTACCTAAATGACGATTTTGTAGGTGATCCTTCTTTTGTCATGTAAATATTTGTAAATAGGCAAAATTATGTTATGCCTATTATTTTTTGTTCTATCCTACAGTGTTATACAATTATTATTATGGCTTTCATTCATAAGAAAAGTAGTAAAATCAGTTAAGGAAATGGACATTTACTAATCAAAATATGCATTTTAGTTCCTCATAAAAAAGTGAGCGTCGTTAAAACAATGTTGCATAAATCATATTGCGTTTACATAGTGGTAGTAGATGATGAGAAATGTACATGAATTGCTGGTGCCTTCAAAGCATTCACTCAATAATTCACATACCTTTTGCTGGAAAATCTTCAGGGTGAAGTTCAATATAGTGGCGATAAATCGCATCTCTCTCAGCCCAATACCGTTCACTCCTATCCTGCCACCATACTCCACCGGCTAGTCCCAATGCTGTGGCTCCAATTACAACAGGCAAACCTACACAACCAATCATTTTTAGTTATACTTCAATATACGTAATTAATTACAACAATAGGTGGCACATAAATGTAAAATAGTTGGATTTTTGTTGAGAATTCGTTGAACAATTAGATAAACATTTTACCATTGACTCTATATCACTGTGGTGTGCCTAGACTGTAACCTCATTCATGATTAAAAACTCGCCCCTACCGGCTCAATACTTGTGTGACAAACTGTGTAGCGCAAACACTGGAACTCTTGCAGTGTTGGCATTATATCACTAGTGCGGGAAATCCTGCTGACCATGCTTCTCGTAACATCCTCCAGTCTCATCTGGTGGACTGAGTAGCTACTGCTGCTGTCATCCGAGTGGCCTCACTTCTGATTCACCCCTTTTGACATCTCGCCCTCTGATAAACTCAGACTCCTGCACTCTGTTCCTTCCCTGAACAGGACCTCTGTCACTCAAGTGTTCATTTTGGACCAAACTCCAGTGTGTTATGGTGGATGCCAACTCTCATTTCTCAGTGCTACTGCAGCAAGCCACTCCTCTCTTTTGGCCTTCTGCTCAAGTCACCAAGGTCATCCCTGGCAGTGACAGTGTGATGTACATGGCAACTCCAGGAGGAATTCTTATCTAACCTGCGGTCAAGTATCTACCCACTACTTGTTATTACAAGATTTAAGTAGGTTTGGATTAGTTATCATAAATATGTTACAAGAAGTAGTACTAAAGTTAAAGATAACCTTTATGAGCGCCCACATGATCTGAGCTTGAATTTAGGTACTATCTCGAGAGATGTTTTTCTTTTGGCATTAACTTAATATATATTTATATGGTAAATGATAAGCAATAGGTTGCTAACATATTTAACATTTTACTTCAAACCTGTTGTGCAGGGTTTAAACATTGATCAGTTAATACCAAACAACTTTAATAATTTACCAGCTTCACGGATTTTTAAGCAAAAAAGTGAAAAATCATCTATTTTTATTGAAATTACTTCGTTATCTAATCTTTTTTTAATTAGTAATTTTAGTGGTAGGGATTGTATATTTTCTAAAATAATTGAAATTTAAATTGTGTATCTTTTTTACTTAAATTGGTAAATCTCGTATGAAATTAACAGCTGGAGTGGCAAAAGACAGGTTTTATGTTATTAACCTATTGCTTTCATCCACCGTAACAAAACAATATAAAGTTTCAAGGGGTGAAGATGACAAATAACGCAGTTATGGAACATTAATAAAACTCTTTTTGTACAATTTCAAATTCCCACAATAGTAAATCTTTATATTTTTCAAGTTTTATTGTATACAAAATCTAATTTGAATCTTTTTCATACAAGACAGGAGATCCATCAATACAACACTAGGGGAAGGAATAAGATTGATATATTGCCTCACAGACTAGCTAAAACTAAAAGCTCGTTTAAATTAAATTTTATAAATAAGCTGCCTGATGATGCGAGACTTGTTTCCTTTAAAATATTAAAAAAAAAGTTATATGATTGGCTAGTGAAAAATCCTTTTTACAGCATTGAGGAATTCATGAATTGCCATATTAATGTTAGGTTTTTAGTTTATAACTAACTATAATTACTTTTATTTATTGCTACTTTACTTAAATTTCATGTGAACTTTTTACAACACTTTTGTGTTAATGTAATTTTTAGCTCTAACAATGTATGTAATTTTAAAATGACTTGTCCTATTTCTGTAAACAGATCAATGGAATAAATGATTCTTATTCTTATTCTTATTAAAAGTGAAACTACTTTTCTCATGCAGAATAATATTCCCTTGTTCTACGTCTATGCTGGGCATCACATGGTCTTGTTATGGCTGTGAGTCTATCTCATATTGGTTGCTGCTGATTCAGCCATTGTGCCATCTTTGATATGTAAAATAATAATGCTGAAATCAGGGAAATTTCACAAAAATATTATACGTTTTAGTTAATTAAGGCCTTCTAAGAATAAAAGGTCATATCAACCTGACACACCTGCCTCCGGCCATCAGCATTGGATACGAGGCGACATACAAAAAGACATTCCTCGAGGTAGTAGCTAAAACTAAAAGACCAAATTGCATATTATCACGAATGCCTCCGGCCATTATTGGTAGCTAGGAAATACTAGACAAAACAAACAAATATTGTAAATTGACCTAACCATAACTTCCTACTATAGTATATCAGTCAATATACATTGATGATGATGGTCTTGCAATATATTGCAAGAAAAACGGTTCCAATTTGAATGTTCTAAAATTCATTATTTGTCATTTTCTTCCCCTAAAAAGGTTGCATTGTTTTTTTTTTAGAAGTTTCAATTGATTAATAATTCAAATCTCATTACTGGTATGGATAAAATTAAATTTGAAAAAATAATAACAAATTTAACCAAACATTCTACAAACTTGGGGCTGAAGGGTCCCACACAGATGGAAGTTTAGATGAAAGAAACGGTAGGAGTCCTTGTGACACTATGAAAGCAACGGAAACAATGGAGTTAGAGACAGTTATAATAGAAGCAGCATTTGATAATACATATTTTGGTTCCACAGAGAGAGCAGTGAGAAAGAGAGGTCCTTCACAAGCCACAATCACTTGGTTGATGAGTCTATTACAAAATAATCTTAACTTTACATGAAAAATTAATCACGGCTGTGGCACGGAGAGGATTCCTGCAGGGGGATGTTTTATCGCCACTGCAGTGGGTCCTGGCGGTGGACAATTTAACTGAAGCTGAGCAGGAGGGTCTAATTTTGCAGGCTTTTGCAGAAGAGCTGATACTTAACATAAGATCAAAGAATAAATTATCGTTTAAAAAATGAAATAACTTAGAAACAACTGGTATACCTCAAAACCCTGATAAAACTATATAGTAGTTTCATTTACCAGTATGGAAGCTACATTTGGAAGAGCATGGAGTGGTTGGAAGAGCAGACTGCTACCAGGAAATTACAGAGACTGGTGTGACTGGGAATACTGTAAGTGGGACAATGAACTCGTGTCCTGAATTGGAGCTAGAGACCACGTTTGGTCTTCTACCTTTAGGGACGGAAATCATTTAACCCTCCGACTGATGACCGACGGCATAGCCGTCTATTTATACCGCTTGTGAACTGATAAAGACGGCACAGCCGTCGGTCAACTTTCCGTTGTTATTGCGCGAAAACCACAAAGGTTATACAAAAGTAATTTACACCAGTTGATTTCTATGCTCATATTTAACAATTCATTTTATATCGTTTACGTTCGTATTATTACTCGTTGTCAGCTGTTTTCAAACCAAAGGCCGCTCGGCACGCGGCTGACCGGCAACGCAACTGGTGACTCATCGCGGGCGTGACGCATTGTTCGGCATTTCGGTATTTCATTCATATATATTATACCACAGAAATACTGATTCTCCTATGTCTAGAGAAGACTTTGTAGACAGCATAATATCAAATTTAGCTAGCCAGGAAGATGCAACACTCAATCCAAATGAAATGGGGGGTGGAAGCCATTTACCGCATTTACCTGGTAAAAATGAAAGAATGTGTGTTGTTTGCGCTGATGATCCCGGTGTAAAAAGGAAGAAAAGTGTTTTCTGGAGTCCCAGTTGTAACTGTGGTATTCACCCTACGTGTTACCATAAGTTGGAGCACTTCACTAGGCCTACACATTCAGGGAGGAGGAAGAGGACCTACTCTAGTAAAGATGACTAAAAAAAGCAGTTGTGCATTTTTTCCGTTTTTGAAAGAAAACATGTTTTGTGTTGTAAATATGTGTATATATGTCATAAAGATTTTTGTTCATTATAATATGGTGTATAATTCTTAGATTTGGAGTGTCTTGATATCTTTATAAGTAACAAAGCTACAAAGCTTGAAACTTTGAAAAAATATTTCTTTTAATTAACATTTTCAGTTTTATGTGTAAATAAAAAAAAAATATGCTAAAGTAAGTGAATACTTTTATTACTGTAGATTATTCTATGGTTAATAACAAAAAAAAGATATATAACACTTATACCTTTTAATTTATTAAATATTTTTAGTAAATTTGTTAAAAATATGCTACACACAGGCAAATTCTAGCTTATCATCCTGGGAGTTTCTTATTATCAGCCGGAGGGTTAAAAGGCCAGTTAAACTTGTGCTATTAAACTGGATAAATAAAAAGGAAATAGAAATAATTTCTAAAAGAAATAAAAGGACTAGACATCATTTATACAGTCCCAGATATTATATATTAATTCTCAGATACATTATTTAAAAAACCATACAATGTTACTGTAGGAAATAAAACAAAGTGGCTGGGGAAAGTTGGAGATAGGACAGAGGTCAGTCCTAGACAGATGGCTCGCGAATGGTGACCGGTTTGGGACTGGGAGTCTTTGAACCAGTCAAAAGACACTAAGGCCCTAGACCCAATAGCCACTGTATTTCAAGCAGAAGTAAGTTAGGAGCCATAGAAGTATGTGCACAAGTAATGATAACAAAGAAATGTAAGTACTTCAGTATCATCCGGAGACCACTATTTTTGGAACAGTCTCAGTTTCAGAATCAGTTCTTGTTTTCTGCCTATCAAAATGAAGTGATGGAGGCCACTCTGTCCCTATTTAATTCTTACTACGCAATATAAATAGGTTTAGATTAGTTTATCATAAATATGTTACTACTAATACCAAAGTTGAAGATAACCTTTATGAGTGATCTGAACTTAATTTGGGTGCTATATCAAAGGATTGTCAAACGTGATCTGGAGCCGGAAAATTTTGGTAAAATGTGGGACGTGATCTGAGGTTGGAAAAGTACTGATCAGAAATGCTCCTGGCCATCAGTGCGAGTTTCAGTGGTGGCTTCATTGTCCACACCTCAGACAAAAAAAGAAAAACATCCCCCAATATAGTACTTAAATACAAGCTCAGATTATGTTTGCACTCGTAAATGTTGACTTTAATAACTTTTCATATTTCATCAAAAGCACATAATATGTATAGTTTACTAACAGAGTTGTTTCTTTCTTGCCGACATCGCTTCTTTTCAGGAAGCAGAAAACAAGGGCCGATCGTCACAGACGTAATTTTCACAGTAAGTAAAATAAATTCTGTTCTTTCTAAAACTAATACATAGGCTATTTTTTATTTTCACTACCTAAAACCATATATAGTTTTGTTCAGGATAACGAGCAGAATACATTAATGTTGAAATAGCAACTGTTTGATTAGCAACTCAGGTCTTTACCTTCACCGATACCTCATTTTCCTTGTGAAGGTAAAACAAATGGGCTATTGTGAATTGGCTAAAGTAAACATTTATTATAAATATTATCCCAGTTTTGACTAACATAATCTAGCCTACCTTGATAGACCTATACAAATGTACTTTATTTTTATTAGCCTAGTCTGTGACCTTCAACAGATCTTGGATGAATTCATATTTTTGAAGTTGGATTCAGATGGCAACCTTTATACATTGGTTTAAGGGTACTGTAAAATCAAATAATTTAACACATTACTAATATTAATAATATTGACTATTCTTTATATTGAGGTTTCCTACCTGCAAACAAGGGCCTTCTTTGGGAAAAATTATGACCGATTGCCATTAGAAATCCTCCCAGTCCTCCAAAGATTTGTGGCACCTTATTGCCAAGAAATGAAGGTTCTGCATAATTATCTTCTGCAAAGAGGTATGCAGGATCTGATGGGGCAGACTGAACGACTGCAGGTAACTTTGACATTCTTTTAACCTCACAAATAATAAAACCTTTCTTATGTTTCCCCTGTCCCCACCACCGCAGACAATCCTCACTCGCTGTAGTAAGTTAGCAGAAGTACCGTAACCTGTTTTTGAAACACAGCTGGACCACTGACCCACTCTTGCTTTTATCGTAAAATCCAATACATTGCAGTATTGCACAGCTTTTTTAGCTAGCGACATTCAAAGTTTTATTACTTAAAGCAAATTACTGGCAGTCTGTGGACTATGTTCATGGCATAGAGTAATACAGGATTTGACAGTCCTTTTCACTCTCATATCATGAAAACGTATGCTTACCAGAAAAATATATTCTATATAGATGAACGGGATAACGATAATGTGTGAGTATGGTTGTCTTATATTATTAGTATATTAATAAATCTTAAAATTACTAATTTCTTAGAATATAGCGTTGCATAATGACTTAAAACCATCAATTAAACGAGTAAATAAATAATGAATTTACCGACTACCACCACTGTTTCAAAGTATTTAGACAACTTTGGTCTATTTAATGTTCTGCGGAAAAAAATATATTTTGTACTGTATATACATCTTATATGTCTATGGAAGGAACGATAGTCTAAACTAGGAAAGAATGATCATTATAATACGGGAAGAATGGCTCTTTTATATTTTATTATATTAAAGAGGGGGGGGGGTTAATAAAGGACTCTTCATTCCTAACGCCTCAACCTAAGCTTATTGCGCACTCGAAGATCTGCTAATAGGGCCTACCTATCCCTGCACCTACAACAAGGTCCAAGAATTTCGCCCAATGCTGACGTCGACTTCATCACCTGGCTGTTAGATTCTAAACTGGGGTTTTCTCCTAACCTCAAGCCTGTCACAATCTAAAATAAAGTGTTTAGTACTCTTCTCGAGCTGATTACATACTCTACACGTAGAATCTTCAATATTGAGCCCTGAGGTGTGTATGTGTTTCCTGAATTGAGCCTGAATGTTTATAGTTTACCACTATATTTCTCTAATTTTGTTGTGGACTTACAGTTTTGGTTATCATTTGATTAAATTTTGTTACAAAATTAAATTAAACGGGTTATTCTATAACAATATATACGACATTCACCACCAAGGTTTAAAGTTCATTATTTTGTTTTATGTGTGGGTCAACTATAAAACACGTTCTGATAAGCATGTAATTTTGTAAACATCTTACACTATTTTGGTTGAATCAATTCCGGAGAAATGTAACATTAACAACAACTAGTAAAGTTGATCAATTTTAAGAAATACAATTTTTATAAGTGGTTAAATCAGCAATCTAGAGGTTTTGTTTTTTGTTTCTTTACTATTGCCACTATCGGTATTCATTAATAACACAAGTCACTTATACACTACTAGGCGCCAACAACAAAAGCATTTAGACTATATTAAGAATATTTCAAATTAGCCGTTCAAAGGGATGATCGGTAGTGGCCTTAACCCTTGATTATGAATCGTTCTGAGCCAGAATGATATATAATTAAGGCCACTACCCACTCTGTCTCTCTCACCCGAAGCACGGAAGGTGTAGAAGCGACAGTGTTCATTTTACTTTTGCGGTGACAGTTGTCAATTAAACATTTAAAGGATAACTTTTCAATAGAGTTAACCTAATTTATTGTTCGATAGTTAACAGTCATTTCTTTATGTTTCTAGGCTTGTAATAGTAGTCAAGCACAGAATACTTTTTAATTTTTAAATTCTAATTTAGGTTAGGGCAGTTAACGAATGTCCGAAACACAAACATAAAAGTAAAAATAACTCTTTTATTAAATTTTAATTGTTACGAATGGTAATCTGTTGTTTGAAATTCCACTCTCAATGTCTGGTGGCCCCATCTTGCATATACGAGTATACAAAGTCTTGACCTGCTCGTTCTGCTCTCGGACAATTATAGACGTCCATAACCTTATCCACATAACGTTGTGCTGTTAAACTACCGTTTCGGATCATTAAAAACTATGTTCGATCATCAGTTGTTATTACGCCCCACTCTAATATTGAGCCTCCACCAAACGGAACCTTAGGAGTTACACGACAGTTAACAAACCTCTCATTTTCTTCTTCTTCATACTCTAACACAGCCGTAATTATAAAAAATTGTAACTTTTGACTCATCTATGTATATTACCTTACGCCACTGTCTCAACTGCCAACGCCTATGGTCTCTTGCGAACTACAATCTTGCTGTCTTATGATATGCGTTCAATCGCGGCACTTTGTCCTAGACCTCATTCCAGCTTTCCGGAGTAGATTTCTTACAGTTGATCTGATATACGAGTTCAGGTCCGTTTGAAATTCTCTGACAGTTAAAAACCGATTACGAAGTGCATTAACTCGTAAAAATCTATCTTCTATGTGCATGGTGGACTTTGAGCGACCTTGTCCTGTTCTTCTGCGAAGAGTATCTTGCTCCTGGTACCGGTTCTACAACCTTGAAATCACTGCCTGACTCACAAGTAAGCATATCCCGTTGTGAAACAATTCTTCTATTAAATTAACCGCTCTACTAAATTCTGTACTAGACAAAACCTGTATAAAACCCGCAATCACAATTAAAACCAAACAAAATAAAATAAATACATCAACCATAAAGCATCAACTGATCAACATCTAAACTGATAAAAGTTCAGCTAGTTACAGAACTACACTTGACATTTTTTTAATTTCATTTTTGTTTGGATTTGATAAGCACATCAGCAGTATTTATCTTAGAACTATTTGGAAATGAAACAAAATGACTTACTTGGGGTATCCCCTTACCTGCTTTATCAAGACGCATGCTTTAGCTGTGGGAAAAGTATAACTCTGTGATGTTAATTATATTTATTCTAGATAAAGCAATGAAATCATCACTTAATTGTTGTGAGTTATGTATAATTATCATTGGGACCATCTTAAAAAAATTATCTACACTTAACCACACCGCCATACATTGGCTGCACTGACTTTGTTCTATTTTGCTGAAGACGATTTCTCCTGTCAGCTGACAGCTATTACACTTACACATGTGACATGTTTTGATTAGAGGCTAGCAAGCAAGAGGCGTTCACGTTTAGGGTTTTGTTTTGCTTAGTTTTGTGTGTTAGAAAATATATTTTGTGAGTACTTGCTCAATAATTGTATAGCCTATTTTTATGGTGCTAAATACTTTTAATTTCAATATTACTACTCAATTTTATACATTAAAACATCTTGAATATTATCCCTTTTCTTACCTAACATTTTTTTTTTGAATTCCAGAGGGAGAAGTGGTTAAGATACTCTTTTTTACAAACGATATCCAAAAATGACATGACATTTTGAATAGTCCATAAAGTGATTACAAAATGTTATAACTATAAGGTCATTATTTACTCTAGCCACTTCACACTATTTGTCAAAATTTCAACTTCAAATAAAAAAAAAGGTATATGGAAGTAGCACAATAGATATTAAAAGGAGGAAAGCATAAATAATAACTGTTGGAAATGCTCCTGGCCATCAGTATGGTAGTGCTCACGCTCACCCCATACTTCTGGAAAATAAATACCCAACATCCTCGATATAATACCTAAATTCAAGTACAATCGTTATTCAGTCATCATTATCGAACAATTCGGTATATTACCTAACTTTGATATTATATAATAATCATACAAGAGTTATTATACATTAACAACTTGAATAACACATATAACAATAGCATTAAAAATAACAAAACCAACTATAACCTAGACCACATTTTAGAGATACAGCTTGCCCAGATGACTGTAAGCAACTGCTTTTGTGAAATGGAGGAAAGGATTCTTAACAGGCGCACTTCTCTGCGGTACAAACACTTACAAAGATAGTCTGCCGATATTCCACTCCTCAACTTGTAAGACTGCTCGCCAACAACTTTCTATCTCATATTCAACGCCATTTTCAAATGATCGGATTTTGAAAAAATAGCATACTAGGAGGCCAACTGGCCTATATAAGAAACATTAAAATAAATTAAATTATAAATATCAAATATAACCGAAGGAAAGAAAGGAAAACTTGTATAAATTGAAACTTATATAAATTAAAAGAATAAAGAAATAAAAATAATGGTCAACTTACAGATTTAATGAAGGATATAGACAACGATGGATGCAACTTTTGTAACACAGATAAAGATGAAAAAAAATTAAAAGCTTGTGAATTATTCTCATATTCAGTTGGAAGCCCTGCTCTCACCTCTAAAATACCTTTAAGTTTTTTGATGAATGCTGGTATCATGGTTATCCCCACCCACCGGTTTCCCCCCAACCAAAAACGCTGATTCCCCTCGGTCCCCTAGGTTGATGAAATATTTGAGTTATAACCTAAATTTCAAACATCAGTTATTGGGCAATTATGGATCACAACCGCCTAAAAATTCTTTCTGATATGAAAACAGTATTTTAAGAAATTTATGAAAGTGGTTTGAGATCATTATAGCTAACATGGCTAATGTAAATTAGAACGTAACTTTATTTAGTAGCAAATTTTTATCATAATTTTTTCTTTTGTGCAAAAATTTATACATATTTTATATATTCAAAACCCTTTTAAAAATATAAATAAATAAAAAGAAACAATACTTAAAATTTAACCTTTATTTTGTGTTTGGAAATAATCGGAGGTTACTTAAAGAAGTATTTAAAACAGTATTCCACACTCAATGAAACCAACCACACTATAAAAACACTTACTTTTTTTAACATAGGCTGTATACCAAGTTTTATAAAATTATCCTCATTATAATACAGCGATTTTTAAAATTTAAAACTGATGTGGGCAGCCATATTGATTATCGACTATCATCACTGTTACACAGGTAATTATGAACTTAACAGCTGGAGTGGCAAAAGACGAGTTTTGTGTTATTAACCAATTGTAATTGTTCTCCTGAACAAAACAGTTTTAAGGAGTGATAATTACAAATACCAAAGTTATAGAACAAACAATTTTTCTCATTCAGAGAAAATTTTAATGTTCTAATGGCATCACATGGTCTAGTTATGATCATGAGTCAACCTCTTATTGGTTGCTTGTTGATGTTAGTTGTTACGCCATCTTTGGATACGTAAAATAACAATAATGCTGAAATCAGGAAAATTCTATTCAAATAAAAGATGTATTTTTCATTCAGACCTCTCAAAAGTAAAAGTTCACATCAACCAAACACAAGTGCCTCCAGCCATCAGTGCGTGGCAGCACCGAAGGCAACATATGAAAAACATCGCTCGAGGTAGTACCTAAAACTAAAAAGATCAAATTTCTAGATAGTCTGATCACAAATGCCTCTGGCCATTACTACTAGCTAGGAAACGTAATTTGACAAAACAAACAAATATTGTAAATTCACCTAACAATAACTTCCTACTATGTTGCAAGAAAAGTTATTCCACTTTTAATGTTCTAAAATTCATAATTTGTCATTTTCATCTCCTAAAACTTTATATTGTCTTGTTCAGGAAAACAATTATTGCAATAGGTTAATAACGTGAAACTCGTTACTAGTGTGGATAAAATTAAATTTGAAAATAATGCAAACAAAGAAATAGTATTAAAAACAAACATAAGTTTAATAAATAAACGGAACTACGTAACAGACTAATTTTGTTTTTATGTACTATATACTTACATACACGTGGTAACTTCCGATCACATAAAAAAAGCTTTTCTCGATTCAAAAATAACATACGATGAGCTCATACTTTTACTCAAAAAAAACTATAACCAACTAAAAAGTAATAAATTAATTTCCTGATATTTTAAGTACTTACGTAATCCACAATCAAACAAAAATAACTTTCAAAACTAATTGACGGTAATAAAGTGAAGTAAGGCTAATGCACAAGACATTTATTCATGCTGTATTAAGCTGTTCTTACCACAGAACACTCAGATAAGCTTTTGGGAGCAGATAATGCTGAAAATCATAGATAACAAGAAGCACAGTACAGAAATAAAACCACAAATTGGCATTTGCATTTCAATTATTAAAAAATGTAGTTATTTATGTTTTGTATCCCATAAAAACAATTTTGTTCAAGAGGACAAGCAGAGTACGTTAATAACATTGAAATTTTGTTTAGCTACTCTAGCCGTTAACCTGATACCCTTTAAATACAGTAACAACTTTTCTTTATAAGATTCAAAACAAGTTCCTAAGTATTGAAATATTTTGATTTACTTACTTAAAATTCGGCTTTATAATTCAGGTATTAAGCAAAGTTAATATTTTCTTAATGATTGAAATTACCAATCACTACTCTGATTCTAAAAAATCCACTTTAAACTAATTATATGTTTTAAGGGACACATTTTGTTTTGTTTCCAACAGCAATTTATTTTTTATTGCTTTCTCATTATTTAATTTCCCCGGCTGACATACTGGAGAGTTTAGAAAATATAAAATATCCCCAAAAACAGAAGTGGGGTAAGGGACTCTTCCTCATGAAATATAGTTGACTTAAGTCCTAACACATATGTTCTGGAGAAGTGTTTGGATGAAGAGGTGTGAACATTATCATGTGGTATCCAGACTGAGTAGCATGGTTGCTGGAGCCTCTTTCACTCACCACCATGAATATTAACTCAATAATAAAAACTAATAATGTTTGTTCTTACGCATGTCATTGCTAAACATAATTATATACATATATTTACAAATTGAAATCGGGTCCATCTGTGATTCAAATTTCATGGCAGAACTGCAAGCTAGACCAGTTACAAAGACTCACTACGATATCAGTAATCTTATGGCAAGAATCAACTATATAGCATGAATGGCTTGGCCACACTGATTTATTGTGTTACGCACTGCAGACTAGCCCACCAGTGAGCTAGCTGTCGTGTGCTTACAAGCAGGTGGCCCCACTGATAGACCTGCCACACTAAGTGTGTTAAGAGGACTAATAAGCTGAAACTATTCGAAATTCTTAAAATTAACCTTTTGCATGTATTTAACTAACAATAAGTATTAACACTAACTACGAGTACATTGTGGAATTCGTGTGAGAATAAGAATGCAGCAGACCAGCAAACAATTACAAAATGGATTGAAAACCTCCCTGGAGAGGTTAAATTAGAAAAAAGCTCTATGATTTTATAGACAGTGTATAATTCTGTAATATATTTTGAAGCCACTTTACCAAAATTTTACTTGACATTTAGCGACAGGACTGAGGGATACAACAGAGATTGCCAACTCATCCTTGTTTCTGAAACTACCAGTGATACTTACATGTTACATGTTTCTCATATTTGGCACACTAGTGCTTCTGCAGACCACACTGCTGTCAGGAATATTTGCCACACTGGTGCTGGCATCATGAGATATTAATAGACAAGAATGTAAGCAGACTATTTTTTTTAACCCAGCAGGGATCACTTCTGGCTGGTTTATACCTTCCAGTTGAACCCACCACTGGGAACAGCAAAAACCGATATGTCACTTAAATCTGGGCAACCTTATGGATGTCCATCACTAACCGCAAATGTTGAGATTCTGGTGTTCATGGGCAATTCGATACGTCTAGTCTACTGTGGGAGATGACTGTTGGAGTTGGTGGAGTTTGTTCCCTAACCTCAGAGGCCAGAGGCTCTTGCTAGCCTCAACAAGGGTGTGCCACCCCCTGCCTACTTTGACTGGAGAGGGTGGTTCAGAGCTGGCCTCCCCTTCTTCCGGGGAGACATGACTTTGAGATGTAGTGCCCTAATTTTTCCTCATGGATCTCGATAGGAGATGGCCCCTACTCCCTAACCTTACCCATTCTAAATATCTCGTCACTCCGGAAGCAGCGCAAAGGTTCTTACAGGACTAATTGCAATTTATAAGCTTCTTGTCCTAAGAGAAAAAAAGTGGACTATTTCCTCATGAATTCCTCACGAAAGATTAAAATTATATCTGTTTAAATCAAAATAATACTCCACCAAATCATGTAAGTGTTGAATATCCACTTTTCAAGCTATGTTAGTTAACCAACATTTCAACACACTATATGAAGTATAGGGTGTATATAGGGGAAGTATATAGAGGTGTTTATTCTCATAGTAGATATTTTTAACTATCATCAAAATGTTTGTGCTAATAACATAGTGTTGTAGGGTTATATTCTATACACAGAGTAGAAATGCTTTGGTTTTTTCAGCTACTACCGTTCATATCATATCTAGTATTCTCCTATAAAAGTGAAAACCATGTAATTTAACTTTTAATGAAGAAACTAAATAATGGTTCTATTTTAGGCAAAAATGGCAGCATTGGATGTACCTGATTGGTTGACAGCTGACTTCCTCAAGTCTTGTCTGGAATCTGATGAAGAAATCTGTAAAAGTGTAGAAATAGTAAGTCACTCGGTTGAGCGTGCTGTTTCTCCTGGTAATAATTACGGAAGTAATATGTATCGAGTAAAAGTAAGATATAAGACATCGAGTAGTGAATATTCATTGCCCTTAATCATAAAATCACCTTTAAGTCAGAGTGGGTCTTTTGATGCGAATGGAGAACTGTCAAGAGAGGTATGCACTATTGAGCAAAGATATTACAGCGAATTCATCAACAAGACTTACAGTTTAATGAAACACAGTATTGTCCCAAAACATTACACATCCCCAAACCCAGCTTGTGTAGTGCTAGAGGACTTGAAGGTGTTGGGATATGTGATGACAAATCGTCACAAAATGTTGGATTTTGACCATTGCCAACTTTACATCAAGGCTTCAGCAAAGTTGCATGCTCTATCGATGGTTTTATATGAAAAGGAGCCCGAAATATTTGAAACTTCTCTGAAACGAAGCCAAAAAGCGGCAGAATGTAGTAAACAATTAACGAAATCAATGCTGTTGGGCAGTTTTCGCTGCATGGCTGCCTATGTGGAGGACAAACCAGGTTGTGAAAAGTATTTCAATATTCTTAAAGAAGTAAATGAGAATGAGCTTTTATATAAGATTTTTGATGAAGTAAATCGATCACACCAACCTCTACAAGCTTTGACACAGAACGATCCTTGGTGCGGCAACATGATGTTCAAGTATGATAGCAACGGAAAAGTAACTCACATAAAAATATTTGACTTTCAATGTGTGGAACTCACTTCTCCAGTAAAGGAATTGATTACATTTTTATGGGTCTGTGCTAATCAAGAAGTCCGAGAAACCAAGGTTAAAGATCTCTACAATCTGTACTACGAGTCATTAAATGCCAATTTAGCAGAGTTAAAGTACTCGAAAAGAATGGCTTTGGAAGATTTCAATTCTGAAATAGTTGCTTGGAGCCCTCTTGTGCTTTATTGTGTTTGTATGAATGTCCCAGTATGTATAGCTGACCATGTGGCAGACATTAATGACTACCTCACTGGAGATATTTTGAAAAAGCCTGTCAAAGAAAGTCCAGTCTATAAGTTATTTCAGGGGACCACATTTAATGAGTTTTATCCGTTGTTTCTTCACCAAGTTGACAAAATAGGAGTCTTTGATTATCTCTCGGAAAGATTGGAACAAGAAAAATTTAAAATGAACAATACATAAACCAATGAAACACCTCCTCAATGCCTTACTATATATTTAAGATGACCAGAATATATAATTTTTCTATATAAAGTAGCAAAGTTGGCCAAACACTTGCAGTTAAGATTTTCACTAAAATCTTATTTACATTTTTTATTTATGGCAGTACTTTTGTTTTTTTTTTTTGTTAGGTTCTAAACTAGTGCCTCGGAATTTAGAAGTCTTTTATAATGTATTGTTGATGGACTCATTAAGTTAGTGGGTCTCAACACATACGAGTTACATGTGCCCCATAACTCGTTGATAGGGTCTTTCTATAAGGTCATCTGCATATTCTTTACTTGGGGTTTTTATGGCATGTACTTTAAATGTACGGAACATCCAGAACAACTATGTATACGAGTATACGAGAAGAATCTAGTATTAATATCATCTTGTTAGTATTTCTATCTCAGGTATATTTTTATATAAACATATGTGGCAAGGTTAGTATTATGAGTTAAAGATTAATTTATATATTTTATATATAAATAATAATTAATTTATATTTTCTGTATTTCATTTTATCTTAATAATATAAACTATTCAATAGTATATTAATGTTTACCGTTTAGCTTCTAATTAGCACCAGAATAATTTAAATGTAAGAGTTTGTGGGAAGGGTGCAATATAATTTTTATATTCTTTGCTTCACTTGGCAATGTAATTGTAACCTGTTATGTTATTAATAAATATATTCTATATTTTTATAGTCATATACAGTCAATCCCCTTGAGCTCACTATGCTTGCAAAATGATGTTGGTTACATTAAAAACGTAAATTTTTGGGCAGTTATAAATTAAATCAAATACTATAAAACTCATGCAAAATTTGAAACATTTTGTCTTTTACAAACACTTTGTTAGGTCAGGTAAATTTGTAATTGTCATCATCTGAACATATTAATTATCTATAGTCACAATAAGCCATAAGCCATTTTATTGCACATTAAAATAAATTCATACAGAACAGGTGCAATATAATTATATATTAAAATATAAATATGAATTTAATTTAATAATAAAATATACTGGCTGTGTTAACATTGTACATGACAATAAATTAAAATACTGTACAAAAATACATAGAGAATAAATAAATTATATATAAAATAAATATTCTGCTTATAAACTAGTTTAAAACTTAAAACATTTCAACACTTAGTAAAGGATAGATTTATACATGTGCTCTTAAAGTAAAAGCTAAAAATTCTTGAACACTATAAGCAGTGACTGGATAGAAAAGCCAGTCTCTCTCTTGAACTTTGTAAAAGATGTCTCCTTTTTTTATGAATACCACTATATTTTGAAATCAGCAGCACTATATTTTTACTTTTGAAAATTGGTGGGATGTACCAACATTTGTTACTATCGATACGATTATTTTCAAACATTAACAAAAGAAATATAATTTTACATTATATATTTCCAAAATATACAGAAATTTAGCACAGTATAGCCTAAAACAAAGCTATAAACCAACGTAATAAACAATACCCATTACTAATTACATATTACTAATTTTCAAATTGGCTAGATGAAAATGATCTTTCAGGCAAGTTTTATGACGTCACTGTTACACCACGTTGGCCAAAAAAGCAAAACAATTTCACCATTGAAATCAGCAATTCTTTCTGTTTGAAATGGTATATAAATGGTGGTAGTAGTGATAATTTATGTAATATATGAACTGTCAAAACGTGTGTGTCAGATCGACATTATAATGTTGATTGCCTCCTTTAAATCGATTCAGATTGACATTATAATGTTGATTGCCAGTTCTTGGATTAAACAGGTGAGGCGATGAGTTTCTTTTTGCTGACTTGGAAGCAATTTCAAGACCAACTTTGCAGGAACATGTTTCAAATCCAAATCATCAATCAACATTTTTAAACAACCAATGCTGATTCCTAAATGTTCACGGATTTCTCATACCATTGTCAGTTGTCTTCTGTCACTAATTCTTGCACATTTTCAATATTTTCAAGATTCTCAAAACCTTTAAAACATTCAAACCACTTGTAAAGTTGTTTACGACTCGTACAATCATCACTAAAAGCACATAATAACTTTTCTAAATTTCTTTACAAGTATCTACATATAATCATTTGACAAAACTGAAAATAAATTGAGTTTTCCGATGTATCAAAATGCGATGAAGACATAATTACGCATGGACACTGACTGATGATGTGACAGAGTTATTCAGTGCAGAATCACCAGACCTTATGAACAAGTCAGATAGAGTACACAGTTAATTGCTCATTCAAGTTTCATTGTCCTGCAATGCTTCTCAATGGAGATATGAAAACAATCTGGATACTTTTTGAACAAACCTCAAATAGTATTATTAATTTATTTCCATTAATTTAATTTATTTCCTGCTTAAAGTTGTAACAAAACTGTAATGCTGGTTTAGGAATGATAGATTTGAATTGCTTACTTCTACCAAATCCTGAAACTGGGACGAAAATTTGCAGTTAGTTCAACGGTAGTCCGGTGAGAAGAACTGTGCCTTATGTTGTTAATGATTTGTATGAAGTAGATGTAATTTAGACTCTAACCAACCATATAATAATAAATCTATTCTATACAACTAAATTTCTTGTTGATTCGTTTGTTTTATAAATGTGTTAATGGACCAGATTACATAATACACAGAAATCAAAATTATGTTACTTTAAATTTGGCTATTATCTAAGTGTGATGGTTTACATTATGTTGCTACATTGCTAGCACAATTAAATCTTTTTCACACTGCGGAGAGTCATCTTAAGCCAACATATTTAAATGGTCAGCAAAATATTGGCAGATGCAGTAATGCAAACCCGCTTATAAAAGTGAGTGGATGGACTATGCTATGATTGTAATTGGACCGTAGTCAATAGTCAGACCACTTTATTCCATAATATGTACAAGGTACAAAGAATAGTTTCACTACAACATAACTACATACTAATAATAATATAAACATATAAATAAACAATAAGACATAAGATATTTATTGCCGTTGATCATATATACAATGAAATAAGCGTTGTCAATACACTTTTAGTATAAAACATACTAATATAGAAACAAACCATCATTGAAAACCACAAAACAGATTTAAGAGACTCAAAAACATTTACCTTACAGTTGTAAAATAAACATATATTTCAAAATTAAAACCCAATGATTTAAAACTGAATATTGACATTGATATTTAAGAACTTGTCAGTTGAATAAAATGGATTATTTAAAAGCCACAAATAAAATTTTCTTTTAAAATTAGTTATGGGAGTAATATGAGCAATTTCTGGAAGCTTGTTAAAAAATCTTACACAATTTACCATATGGGTGTTCCAAATTTGGTCAGTCGATGTTGAGGAATGTCAAGCTTATTTTTATTTCTGGTATTGTGTGTATGAAATTGATTTCTAATGAAAAAGTTTCTGAGGTTAGCTTTAGTGTATAATATAATATAGTAAATGTAGAGATTAATTATGGTAGGTATTTGTAATTGTATGGTAATTGTATAAATAGGCATTTGCAATGATCTAATGGTGCAGCATGACAAATAGTTCTAATAACCCTTTTTTGGATTACTAACAGATCTGAGACTGTTACAGAATGGCCCCATAATATCAAGCCATAAGCAATATGTGATTGGAATAATCCAAAATACGCTGTCCTAAGGTACTCAGTAGATATTATAGATCTTAATTTCCAAAACAGAAAAGCGACTCTCGAAAGTTTTTTGCTTAATCCGTTAAAATGATCGTTCCAACTCAATTTCGTGTCATTACAAATTCCCAGTAATTTGACAGATTGGTGATCGTTTTGAGAAAGGCTAAGCAATATGTTCTGTGTTTTACTTTCATTGCAGAGATGTTCATTTGTTGTGAACCATTTCTGAGCATTACTATGAGCTGCAGCCATTGTAGCCTTTAAACTTTCCAGATTATTATAACAGGAGAACAGAGTTGAATCGTCAGCATAGATGACAGAATTCACACCACAACATTTTTTGATAAATCGTTAATTACCACAAGGAAAAAGAAGGGTCCAAGGACAGAAAATTGAGGAACGCCTAAGGAAACATGTATTAATGATGATTGTGTCACTCTTAAACTTCCATACTGTCTATCATTTATTAAATACGACTCTATAATTTTCATAGACTTTGAAGATATTCCATAAAAGTCTAATTTAGTTAAAATACTATTTAATGGAACACAATCAAATGCTTTACTCAGATCTAATAGAGAAGGAGAAACTGACTGCTTATTTTCAAATGCCTGCAATGCCTCACGAACTATTTTGGTTACTGCAGCAAGTGTTGAACGGCCTGTCTTAAATCCGAATTAAGATTCAGAAAGGAGGTTATTTGTTTCAAAATAATTACTAAATTTATTATAAATTATGGTTATATTATGAACTCCACATTATAGGGTTATCTTTTATGTTAGAATAATAAATCATAAACTAAAACCCTTTTAAATTCTTTTATTTCAGACACGTTGTTTCGGTATAAACCATCTTCAGTGTGAACATTAACCTCTAATTAAATTATAAACAAAACAAATAAATATACACCTGTCGACTATTTAAACAGATGTTAAACTTATATGACACAGTTGTAATTTTGATTAAGATTCTGTGTTTTGATATTTTTTCAAAGATAGGATTTGTTTTATTTTTTAAATTGCTATTAATATGTTGTGAGGATCTTTTTTATAATTTAGATAAATGTGTAATTCTTCTTTAGTGTTTAATTTTTTCTCCTTTCCTTTCGATATCCAAAATTTCCATGTTCTTTTCAATATTTTTGTAGTTATGTCCAGTGTTTCTAATAAATGTTCAGCGAAATTTGATTTCATTGTAGACATGTTGTTTGTTTTCAAAGCTTGTATATGTTCTTTAAACCTTTTATTAAAATTTCTGCCAGTTTGTCCAATATAGTAGCTTTCACAGTCACTACAGTTAATTTTGTATACTCCACATTGTTTGTATAAATCTTGTTTGTCATCTTTTTGGCTTATTTTGTTTTCAATTTAGTTTAAACGGAGTATTTTTTCTTGTTTGGTAACTGATGGAAAATTTTGAATTTTGAAAGGTTTTTCGAACAGCTTTGTTTATTTTAGTATTATTATTCCAAATTATGTTCAATTAAAAAAACTAAATCTACATCAAGAGCTGCGCTAAAAGCATTAAAAAAGAGGGAAAATAATATGGATAAAAAGAAGAAATTAACAGTTTATATGCAAAAATGAATCTAATAGTCAGATCAATTGAAGATATTAAAACAGAAATCAAATTAACGTTTCACCAAGAGAGCATTGAAGAAATTGATATTAATACACAGCAATGGATCAAACCTATTATTTTAAAGAAAAACAGGTTCAATCTTAATAAGATTAATAAATTGATTAACTTACAGGAAGACAATAATTCAAAACACTATACATTGGATGATAATCAGATTTCTGCCCCAAGAATTAAAAAACTTATCATCTATTCAATTTAATGATGATGAGATGGCACTATTAGATAAATCCCTCAAATATAATATAAATCTGGATCATAAAAATACCAATAATCAAAGATGACCTAATTAATTTTAGAAACAGCCATAAAGAAAACAGACTCAGAACTCCAAGAACCTTTCCGATATAATCGTGTCCATGAACTAAACAAAAGTAATTTAAAAGTACAAATTCCCAAAATTAATTAAAACGTCAAATAATGATATGAAATTAGTATCGTCCATCTCAAGAAAACTAAAAGATAATAACTGTATAATATCAAAAGCCGACAAAGGGAATACAGTAGTAATTATCGACAGCCAAACATATCAAGAAAAGATAGAAACATTCATTGACAGCAACAATCTTAAAAAATTAATTAAAAAAGGACCCAACCCAAGAATACACAAAACTTAATAAATTCCACAATAACTAAATGCAAAAGTTTAACAAAAGCAGAGCAATATCAACTCAAAAATGACAAATCCAAAGCTCCTACACTAAAAGGTCAACCAAAGACTCATAAACCAGGATATTCCAATTAGACCAGTAGTCAACTTTCGTAACGCTTCCTACTTACAAGGTAAGTTATGTAAATTTTTAAATAAACAAAATAAAAAAACCAACATGCAATTTGAAGACAATTACAGTATATTAAATTCAAGTAATCTGGCAAATCAAAATTAAAGACATTCAAATTCCATTAAACTCGTTCTTCATTTCCTTTGATGTTAACAACATGTACTCGAACATTCCAAAACAAGAAACAATGCACATTCTAAAAGATAATCTAATAAAATACAGTTCAACTTGAAAATGAATGAAATTGACGATATTTTATCATTGACAAAGTCTACTGTTAATCAAAATTATTTTCAATACAAAAAGGACTTTTACAAACCAAGAAGATGGGTTGGCAATGGGATCTCCTCTTTCAGGCCTTCTTGCAAATATATATATGCAACATTTAGAAAACAACAAAAATAATGAGTGTTACTAATCCATTTAAAGATAAAATAATTTACTGGTTTAGATATGTTGATGATATCTTATGTCTTTTCAAAGGAGATGAGAAGCAAGCAGACCAGTTTTTAACATTCCTCAATTCTATATCCCCAAACAATTAAGTTTTCAAAAGAAATCCAAAAAGTCAAAATTAACTTTCTTGATATAAGCATTTCTAATCTTAATGGAAAACCACTCATTTGAAATTTATAGAAAAACAACCCAAACAGACCTTCTAATACCATCAACCTCTAACCATCCATGGAAACACAAATTAGCAGCATTTCACTCAATGATAAACAGAATGTTAAATATACCAATGAGTGATGAAAATAAAACTAAGGAAATGGAAATCATAAAATATCTAGCTGTCAAAAATGGATATCAACCCCATATTGTAGACAAAATGATTCAGAAAAAAACAAGAAAAATCAATAAAACCAATACAATACGACCTAATCCTAATAATAAATGAAATTCAGAAATATATATGTGTACCTTTCAATACTAAAATAAACAAAGCTGTTCGAAAAACCTTTCAAAAATTCAAAATTTTTCCATCAGTTACCAAACAAGAAATAATACGTTTAAACTAATTGAAAACAAAATAAGCCAAAAAGATGACAAACAAGATTTATACAAACAATGTGGAGTATACAAAATTAACTGTAGTGACTGTGAAAGCTACTATATTGGACAAACTGGCAGAAATTTTAATAAAAGGTTTAAAGAACATATACAAGCTTTGAAAACAAACAACATGTCTACAATAAATCAAATTTCGCTGAACATTTATTAGAAACTGGACATAACTACAAAAATATTGAAAAGAACATGGAAATTTTGGATATCGAAAGGAAAGGAGAAAAATTAAACACTAAGAAGAATTACACATTTTATCTAAATTATAAAAAAGATCCTCACAACATATTAAATAGCAATTTAAAAATAAAACAAATCCTATCTTTGAAAAAATATCAAACACAGAATCTTAATCAAAATTACAACTGTGTCATATAAGTTTTAACATCTGTTTAAAATAGTCGACAGGTGTATATTTATTTGTTTTGTTTATAATTTAATTAGAGGTTAATGTTCACACTGAAGATGGTTTATACCGAAACACGTGTCTGAAATAAAAGAATTTAAAAGGGTTTTAGTTTATGATTTATTATTCTAATATAAATTATGGATTCAATGACTTTGGAAAAAATAGGGACAACTGAGACTGGGCGATAATTTTGAGGAAGACTTTTATCCCTTTTTTTGTAAATTGGTGTGATCTTAGATATCTTTAACATATTTGAAAAGTAACCCCATTCTAAACATTTGTTTATTATGAAAGAAAGCGGCTCCTTATTAAACCAATTGTTTTTTTCAATAAATGATTAGAAATCCAATAAACATCAGAACTTTTAGAATTTGAGAATTTAGAAACTATTTTTTGTACATGTTCTGAATTAATATTTCTCCAATTAAAGGAATTTGGATTGATCAGTCTACTTCCTAGTAAATCATAAATGTTAGTGTCTGGAATTTGACTTGCCAATTCATCAACAGAATGTTTAAAGTGATAATTTAATTGTTCAGGGTCAAGTGTGATGTCTCTAGTAGAATTTGGAGAGTGTTCTTGAGATATAACCTCCCTAGCTGCTTTGCACTTATTTTGTGCTTGGTCTATGTACTTTTTACAGGCTATTTTTTTGTCAGAGGTTAGATGTGCCCTATAGCTTCTTTTACAAAAGAGATATGCATTGTAAGCTAACTCAGTCTGCTCTGATCCATCCCTCAACATTTTGTTATACATGAAGGAAACAGGATTTTTTCCGGACATTTGCCATCGTTCAGTGAAACAAGAAAACAGTAACACTACGTTTCGAGATCTGCAATCTGATCTCTTCTTCAGGTAAAGAACTAACCTAATACATAATTACAAACTAAGTTAAAATAAACAAATCTTACTAAAGCGTTGTGGCACGCCTAAGTCAGGAATCACAACCTACATGTTGTTGTCAACTTCACTAACACTAAAGACATGCACTTAATACAAAACTATACAAAACACTAATCATTAAAAGTAAACTACGGAAACAGGTCACAATGCGCACTCGTCTACTGACCACCTACGACCTACGTAGTTTACTTTTAATGATTAGTGTTTTGTATAGTTTTGTATTAAGTGCATGTCTTTAGTGTTAGTGAAGTTGACAACAACATGTAGGTTGTGATTCCTGACTTAGGCGTGCCACAACGCTTTAGTAAGATTTGTTTATTTTAACTTAGTTTGTAATTATGTATTAGGTTAGTTCTTTACCTGAAGAAGAGATCAGATTGCAGATCTCGAAACGTAGTGTTACTGTTTTCTTGTTTCACTGAACGATGGCAAATGTCCGGAAAAATCCTGTTTCCTTCACAATCCTTCCATCGTCAAAAATAACCTTTGTTATACATATTATATAAACTTAACATATAATCTCTTTCCTGAGCAAGTTCACAATTGTACCATTTTATTTGATTTTTTCTACAGTGTAGTTTACTATTAACTTGGTTTTTACTAATTAATGGTAAGCAAAAATGCCATAGATTGATATAGTGCCTAAAAAAACTATCAAACATTGTTGAAACATTTATCTTTCCTAACTCAAAATCAGTGATCATATTCCACTTTTCTTTCTTCAATTCCTCAATAAAAAATTCAATATTTTCTACACTTTGAGAACGAAAGAATGTTTAGAAATTTGGTTTTTTGATGTATTTAAGTCTAGGTTATCTATATTTTAAACTGATTACAAGTGGAATATGATCTGCAAAGTGGCCATCTACAGAGTTTACAGTATACAAATCATTAGAGAAATTTACCAATATATTATCTATGCAAGAGTTAGCTCTTGTTGGTGCCAAATAAGTACAGTAAATGTTGAGTGATCTTAATAAGTTTAGAAATCGAATTTTGGTTACTATTTTGCAACATCTCTATATTAAAATCTCCACAGACAATAACTTTTGTTTCTTTAGATATAATTTTCTTTATGGCCAATTCAAATAAAAAAAAATAATGTATTAATGTTACCTTGAGGTGTAAAGAGAAATAACAAACAAATTTTGTGAAATTAATTTTACACAACTTAACTCAATATCCATTTCCAAACAATACTCATTCATTTCAATCACTCCAACTTCAGTACCCAGCTTTACTAAAATTCCTGACCCTCCATTTGTGAAAAAATTTCTACAAAAAAAAAACTAACTGGAACATAACCTTGAGGTGTAAATATATCCACCTGTTCTGAAGTGAGCCAGTGTTCAGACAGACTGATCACCTCAATGTCATGTTCCTTACAGAAGCTTTCTGATTCTAGTAGTTTGTTTCTCACACACTCTATATTTACCTGAAGAATTTTTAATTTATTTGACGTTTTAATGTTACTAGTATAACATTTTGTCATTCCCAATGGTAACATAAGTTCATTTAAATATTAATAACTTACAACTTAACAATTCTTCTTTAAATTAATTAATTGATTTTTATGCTGTATTTAAAGAATTGTCAAAAGAAGATAGAGACAACTTAGTTAAATAATCTTTTACTTCTTTTTTACATTTTAACAGATATGCTTCCATTATAAATTTTGTTGGTAAATTACGTATATACGTCACATTTCTGTAATATGTTTTCTTTATAGAAAATTTGAGATTGTGTTGATCTATGTTTATTAAAATGATTATTATGTTTATTAGTATAGGATTAAAAAAATGTTTTACCTAAATTTTTGATTAAAATATATGTAAACCATATAATGCCAGAATTCCAAGTTCAGAAAAAATATATGACAGATACAGATCACTTATTCATGAGCCTTAAGCACAGAATGGTGTCAAACAATTGATGATTACAATTCATTTGTATGCAACTTAATATGGAGTGGCGTTGTCGAGATGAGGTCTTGCACAAGTAGTGAATTCATCCAGACTGTACAATGGAGTGTCTGCAAGCCACTGCCGCAGCTTCTTCTTCAATGCGGAGAGTGGACTTTCCTTTATTGACTGTGGAAGCATATTTAATAGCTTTGCTCCAGCATATGAGGGCTTTTTTGAGAAGATGGAAGTTCTGTGGGTAGGAAGATTAAAGTTGATGTTGTGCCTTGTGTTGTAGCTATGGATACTGTTGTGTCTTGAAAAGGAAGAACTTGGAGCGAAATCAATTGTCTCCAAGATGTATAATGAAACTGCAGTTAGAATTCCAAGGCTTTGAAAAGTGTCCCTGCAGCTGACAGAAGTGTAAAGTATAAGAAGTGTTAAGTGTATGTAACAGAATCTGTTATCTTAAATGTTTTATGACTTGAAAGTTCTTTTTATAGGAACTAAAACCTATCTAAATGGTTTATCGTTGTTGCTCCATAAATGATTATTCCCTAAGCTAAATGTGAGTGGATCAATGAGAAATATATTAATTTACCTGTAAGTGTATTTAAATTGCTAATTTTTTCCACTTGTCATAATGCATATAGACCAGTAGATATTTTGTTAGGAACATTATCTACATGTTTATAACAAGCTAGATTCTTGTCTATTGTAAGTCTTTGAAACTTTGTGTGGTCTACTTGTTTAAGTTTGTCGTCTAAAAAAGTTTCACGGTTAAAATTTGATCTGAATTGTTTTGCAGAAAAAGAAATATAATTAGATTTATCTAAATTTAATGAAAAATTTCTTTTTTCAAAAAAATCCTTAATCTACAAGGGTCATTTGGAAAGTATGGTCTGATTTCTTAATAAAAAATAAATAACACAATTTTCAAATAAACTTGGATCTATTTAATCTCTGACATCTTTCATTATTTTTCAACATATTCTCCATTTTTGTTTTACATTTGTCATAACGTTCTACAAGCTTTTAAATGCTGAGGTCGTAGAAGTCTGCCACCTGTTACAATAACCAATGTTTAACTGCTTCTTTCACCTTGTCATCAGTGTTGAAGTCCTTACCACCAAGAAACTTCTTTAGGTAGCTAAACAAGAATCAAACTCCTTTAGGTAGCTAAACAAGAATCAAACTCCTTTAGGTAGCTAAACAAGAATCAAACTCCTTTAGGTAGCTAAACAAGAATCAAACTCCTTTAGGTAGCTAAACAAGAATAAAACTCCTTTAGGTAGCTAAACAAGAATAAAACTCCTTTAGGTAGCTAAACAGGAATCAAACTCCTTTAGGTAGCTAAACAAGAATAAAACTCCTTTAGGTAGCTAAACAAGAATAAAACTCCTTTAGGTAGCTAAACAAGAATCATATCACAGAGCGCACTTGACAGCTGACGGGATCAACGATTGTCACAGACATCGTTGTTTGTATGCACATACGCAGACAACATCTGAAACAAAGCAAATGCTGCTACAGCTTCTTAATAAATCAGTAGATGGTGCTGCAAGGAGTAAAATTGTGATCTAAAGCGCTAATATTTAAATATAAGCAAACGGCTTTACATTACGAATATGCCTCATAATAATCGAATGCGCCATTTTTTGTTTAAGTTATTATCTGTCTTGATTATTTCTAATGTTTCAATTACTTTAATTTTCAAAAATTGTATATGGAATACTGTGTGAGGGGTGTAGTAGAATTGTGTTCATTACTAGACCCCGAAAGTAAAGTTCTTTATTCTTTAAACTGGCTTGAATACCTTTTTGATATTATGTTTTTTTTTATTAATCTGTCTGTTTTGTCAATCTCTCTTTAAATGTAAAAAAGGTAGGCCAGTTTTAGACGTTACTAATTTTTATTTGCATTTATTATGTAAGTACGTGTCACTTTATGACACATTACTTTCCTAATTTGTTTTCAAATTTATTAACTGTATTGAGTGTATCCATTTTCCTACAATGCCTTTTGTAATGTCTTATTCTTTATACTCCCTATAACGTTTTTATATGTAAATAGTATGATTAATTAATGTACTCAATATCCTGAACTTCTGGACTGGATGATGTTGAGATTGAGCATTTAAATGTCTATTGGTGTGTGTAAGCTACCTAAAAATTGAATGTCTCATCCTTGTTTTTATGTCCAAAAGTGATAAACACATGATGTTTTCAACTTCTATGGTAAATTTAATATTTAAATTATTTTGCTGCTACAGGTGACTCCATGAATGTTTTTTGTGCATAAAAGTTACTATCAAAAACCAAATTGTCGTTTGAAGGAATATTTAAAGTAATTCCGCTCTCTTGGGATTTTATTTCCTTAATTATTCAATCTTTGGAATTAGTATTTTGGTGCAGAGCAGATCAAGTTCACAACTGCCAAGTAAATAATTTTCATCCTGTATTGAAATTCGAATTAATATATATTCAAAAAGTGACACCCTATGTATGTTTTTTTAACTATTTAAAAAGAGCTTTTTTGTCAACTTATAGATTTTCACCATAACTACTGTTTTCTTGCATTTATCCACTTGCCAGAATTATTTAAGACTTGTCTTCTTTTAAAGCACGCAATAAATTTGTTTTCTCTGTCGATAAATTCACTTTAGGCAGCTTTGATTTCCTCAGCAAGTTGTGATATTCTGTCAGTTCACTCAGATCTCTTCTGTTTCTACAGGACAGCTGTAAAATTCTCAAGTGTTGTTTCTACTGAGTAGACAATTTCATCTGTAGAAGGGACCATGAGAAATGCAAAAGTGACACATAAAACAGTCCTGGTATGTGTAACTGCAACTTCGCAGTAGTTGAATCTAAAAAACTCATCGACTATGAAGGTCAAAATTCATATTATTCTAGTAGAAAATTCAACATACGCATAATTATAACGAGTGAAGGCTCATCCATAAGGGCTCTGAGGCAGAGCTTTTTCTCCAGTAAAAACAAGAAAAATAAAACTATAAATAATAATATTATTTAATAAACTAACAATGAAAAAGTTTATAAAAGAATCTAAGAATTGTAATATCACAATACTAAAACAATTAGACTCGGCGCTCCCATCACAGTCTTGTGGGTGTTCTTACAGTGGCCCCGATGCTCCAATGTGAATTAAATGGTTAAAGCTCTCGATGAATGAGGATAAATCCGGTTAGTTCACATATGGTGACTGGACCATTTTTTTTCTTCTTCGGCTATGGGTACCGTACTAGTTGGGTACTGTACCAAAAAGACCACTAGTTAGGATACCTCATTTTTATTAATAGGCTGATGTTGTTTTACTCTGAATGTCAACAGCTGAGATCTATAATATTAACCATCGTTTGCAGTTTTCATTGTTAAAATAAATTATTCACATTTCCGTAATTATTTTAATATTTATTTAATGTATTGTAAACCACAGGTTTATGTTGAATGAGACTATATTGCATGGCAGTGATTAATGCAAAGTCGAAAACAATAGACAAATTTGACAGAACTTCTCTAGGAGGTAAAACCTTGATTATTGTATCAGTCTATACAAGAAAATAGCCAGGAAAAAAATTTGGGGGGGGGTCCAACAACTGATATATTCTTGCAGTGAACAGAGTAAGGCCCCATTTTGTCCCTTAAAAAGTTCTTGACCCGTTTCTTTGTTTGGAACGATTTTTCAACAGTACATGTCAGTTATACTGAATTATTTAAATAATAATAATAATCGTTTACTAAAAAAGTAATTGAGGTAATTGAAAATTTGGGGGGTCTAGACCCCTTGGATCTCCTCGCTGCCTACATCCGTGAGTCTATATACCATCCAATGCTACAATCTGTGTCACCTGAAATGTGGTTGTGCTCTGTCTAGTATTAAAGGAAGGAAACTTTGATTATAAATATAGTATTACAGGAAACTATTAGACACAGGTTATATTGAGTAAAAGCTGACAATTATAAAAAAATGTTCAAATTTTAAATTTAATGGTGAAAATGAGGTAATGAGTACTTCGAGGTTATAACAGATTAAAACTCTTGAAGAAAGGTTTAGTATAATAGTAATATGCTTTAAATAACAAAACTAGTTTTACCGAATAACATTAGTATAATAGTAATATGCTTTAAATAACAAAACTAGTTTTACTGAATAACATTTCATTGAATACCTGTATGGGTGTAAAGTCTGTTCTTTGGAAAGTCAAAGACCAAAGTCAGCAAAATGTACAAGTTTTTTTTTAACATAATAATATAATATTGTGGATGAATTTGAATTTAGCGCCTTGTGTTAGATGGCGGAGAGTAGGGTAGCTAGTTTCCGGTGAGCAGAGAGGATACTACAACGCGGGAATGCGTATAGTGATTTGAGAAAGACGATCTGCAGAGCTGCTATCTATGCGCGGTTAACTGAACTATGTAATAAAGCAGCACGCATTGTTGACTGGTAGCGCGATGGCGGCGATATTTGGTACTATTTCTATAGAGTCAGCGTAAGTACTAAGCTAGTGAATGAACGTGGTCGAGATACTTATGAGATCAATTTCTGTACCAAGTTTAAAGTTGCTTTAGCATATCTTTCTCGATCAGTTCTTGGTGATCGAAACATTCTTATGGAATTTACATGTAATCGGTATAATGTAATAGAAAATGTGATTAATTTATTAAGCCACTGTAAACATCACTGAGCCAAAATATGATAATGTTCACACTTTGAAGTTATTTGATGAAATTAGAAGTTTGGGGTTCAAACACCCCTCCCATCTGAAGTGCACCATATTAATGTTGATATAAAACTGGAGTTTTATAAGACCAAGTTTTTTATTGCTCTCCAACCACTCCCGCCCAAACTTTATTTTGGTTACGTACTTGTAATTACTTTTAAGCACTAGTTAAACAAATTCTTCGCTATTTTGGCAGATAACTTACTGTCATAACCCCAGATGAGGAGTCCTTCCAAAGTTTACACATGTGAGTACCACCCCACCGTTTGACGTAGCTTTTGTCATAGAACTTTGTCAGATGGTTTATAATTTTACTAAATTTAACAAGCAAAAAATAAAGATATCCATGAATATGGGGATCAAGATTCGTGTTGTATACAGTACACACATATTCATACAAGCGTGTCATATAAGATAACTCAAATCCATTGTGATAGAGCAGATTGACGCAGAATTATCAACTAAACGGCTTCCCCACAAAATAAAACCCTTGCGAACAGTTAAAATGACATGTTTTATGCAGGGCCTACAACTTGATCCAAAATCTGTCGGTCTGGACTTCGATTCAAATGTAAACACATGCAATGTGTAATCACTGCATTGAAAAATCACAATAACCAATATCGATAACTTTTTATTTTGTAAGGCCTTTCGATAGCAAGGCTATCTTCTTCAGATACATCACAATATTGTGTGTATTTTGTGATAGCATTGCTATCGAAAGGCCTCACAAAATAAAAAGTTATCAATATTGGTTGTTGTGGTTTTTAATGTAAGTGGACAAGGTAAGAAAAACCCATGCAAGCTCCATTTTCAACATTACATGTAATATTATAAATACGAGTAGCCTAATTTAACAAGTCCGTAAACAAAACACTTTGTTAAAACGCAACTTAATTAGGCTACCGTTTTTTTATTTTAAATGGCGGACGAATAACTTTACTACGTATTTATTCACTAATACACGAGTTAGTTAGTGTAGAGTTGTGAAAATAACAATCTTTATCACACACACACACACACGCGCGCGCGCGCGCACACACACACACACACACGCACACGCACGCACACGCACAAACACACACACACACACAGATATATATATATATATATATATATATATATATATACTTTATTATCTCTATAGAATCAGAGTTATGTTGGTTTGTAACGTGATAATCTTAAAAAAGATGCATAAAAGTGTATTTTTTTAATTTCTTCATTTTAAAAATGTACATCAAAACAAATATTTACATCGTTTTGACATCAGAGACACCTATAAATAGTTGGAGTGGTAGTCTCATTAGGTACATAATTGACTATAAGACGATGAAACAATGAGACTACCACTTCACCTATTTATAGGTGTCTCTGATGTCGAAATGATGTAAATGTTTCATTTTGAGCTACTTCGTCGTCGGCTTTCTTTGGATCTCTTCAGACGAACATGACTCCAGATTCTAGGAGTCAAGTCTGAGACAGCGTCAGATACCAGACAGTGAAATAAAAGGAAGGTAAACTGGAGTATTCATATGATCTGAGCTTGAATTCGAGTACTATCTCGAAGAAGTGTGGGCCCCCAAATAAAAGATATACATATACATATATGTATACTATGTTTAGAGTATAAGAGCTTCGATTGATACCAAATACCTTATGTGTATAAAATAATAATTTGTAATATTAATAACTTAATTTAAAATAATAATAATGTGTATGCAATAACAATTTTACATAGGTGCCTAAAATCACCTTTAAAAAAATCAAAAAATTTTTGAATATAGAATTACTATTGCTTTTTTTACTTTGGTGGACAACACTAGCACATACAATCAAACCGTTGTGAAAATGTTAGTCCTCTAGTTTTGATTGCCGAATCTACTTCGTGTACTAAATCAAGTGAATTATTCTAGGTTAGGTATTATTTCTAAAAGTAACAATATAACCCTTGCCCTCGCTACCAGCACGACAGGAAGCCCGAGCTACTTGGAGGCTGTTTTATAAGACATGATTACAAGCTTGTTATCATCGCCAAGGTCACCGTGGCGGTCTCGAGTTTCCCGACGTGAGTTGCAACCTGCGTGGTTCTCTGAAGTTGGGTTATGCAACACGCGGTCGAGTCGGTGAGACAACTACAGCTAACTTTTAATTCAACAGAAATGATAACAAATTATTACCTATTGTGGTCACCTTGGTAACGAGAAACAGCTATGAGTTTTACAGCACAATAGTTGTACGTCGTACTGTTCTGAACTGATGTATTGTTTGTTACTTTATCGATTGCTGAATTACATTGGTTTCTAGTGCAGGGGCGCACCGTCGCGCGTCGGGGGGGGGGGGACGAACGGGACCGCCCCCCATGAGAATTTTATTTAAACATAATCAATTGCCTAGCAGTATTTTTCGACTAAAAAACAATTATTTCGGAAATCAGTCATAATACAATATAATAAATTTAAACTTTATATGTATATATATATATATATAATTTGCGAAATACACGGCACTACACATATAATTCAGTTTTGTTTAAAACACAAAATATTTGAATTTTACCATTATGCAGCAACTACGAAAGTGAAGTTAGTTCTTTCTATTTCTTGTGGTTTCTACTTCTACCTGGTACTTTCAGTAACCGAGCACAAAATGTATTAGTATTAGTATTAGAATCATACATATCAGTGTACTCCTAAAATGGTACAGTTACATGTTCCAGTACTGTTACTGCTAAATCCAAGAACGACGGTAACCATGCAATGTAGTCGTACTTGTTTAGAATCATATGTTACAGAGTACTCCTAAAATGGTACAGTCCAGCTACTTTCACTGTTAAATCCAAGTAACCATGCAATGTAGTCGTACTTGTTTAGAATCATATGTTACAGAGTACTTCTAAAATGGTACAGTTACATGTTACAGTACTGTTACTGCTAAATCTAGGAACGACGGTAACCATGCAATGTAGTCGTACTTGCTTAGAATCATATGTTACAGAGTACTTCAAAATGGTACAGTTACATGTTACGGTACTGTTACTGCTAAATCCAGTAACCATGCAATGTAGTCGTACTTGCTTAGAATCATATGTTACAGAGTACTTCCTAAAATGGTACAGTTATATATGTTCCAGCTACTTTCACTGTTAAATCCAGGAACGACGGTAACCATGCAATGTAGTCGTACTTGTTTAGAATCATATGTTACAGAGTACTCCTAAAATGGTACAGTTATATATGTTCCAGCTACTGTTCACTGTTAAATCCAAGAACGACGGTAACCATGCAATGTAGTCGTACTTCCTTAGAATCATATGTTACAGAGTAGGTACAGTTATATGTTCCAGCTACTGTTACTTCCAAACGAGTCCAATTACTTTCTACCTGGATCGGCAGTTAACGTGTCAGTTTAAAAATGAAGAACAAACGAATAGATAATTTTAATTGATTGATTCCTTGATAATTTGCAAGGATGAGCACAAATATTAAAGCATAATCAATTGTACTCCTCCAGTTGAAAGTATGTTAAATAAATTAATGGATAACACAGCAATTAGTGGTTTATGCTGTAATAATCTATAAACTACGTAAAACTACTATGCATGGTAACAATTTAATTTTCGAATAAATTAGCGGTAGGTAAAGTACCTTTCGATTTTTTCAAAAAATACGTATCGGCTCTTATGGATCCAAATTGAGGAGCTCTCGAAATTACACTTAGGACCATGGAGGTGAAACGTGTACTAATAAATTGTGAACTCCGCGTCGGATTGTGTTTCTTTTTCAAACAATAAACGCGCACAGAAATTATGAATAAACCTTTCTTGCAGGGTTATTAAGTTAAACAAGTTCGATAACTGGCGAAAATAAAGAAGGTTCCGGGATTTTCAATACACCAAAACTGCAGTTGTAGTGATTTTTGTTTGAGCAATCGAATTCCCGGAAGAGGCATTTATAGTTCAACGTATTTATAATTTGAATGTTTTTTTTTCAACAAAACTGTCATTAAGTTTTAAATTAATGAAAACAACATTAAAAAAGCTGTTGTAAAATAAATTTTGAACAGTTGATTTTGTTCACGTTCAAATAAATAACATCACATTTGACTAATTGTTATTACCTTTCAATTTCCAGAAAATAGACCTTGCATCCATATTGGGATTGTCTGGCAGAAATTCTTTTAATTTTTAATCCATTTTAATTTTATAGTAATTACCTCATTCCTGTGACTTGAATTAAAAATTATCAGAGTTTACTCAACATGTGAAGAAAACAGGATATTTTCCCGACATTGTCATAGTTGAGTGATACAATAATTCAGTAACACTACTTTTCTAGATATGTAACCTGATCTCTTCTTCAAGTAAATAACTAACCTAACACATGATTACAACCTAAGTTAAAATACATACCAGAGTATTGTGACACGCGTAAGTCAGGAATCACAACCACCATGTTGTGTGTCAACTTCAAAAACTTTAAAACACCCACTTCATAAAAACAAAATACAGCACTAATTATAAAACAGGTCACAATAGGCCTGCATTCGGCGACCAACCACATCACAATTCTTCCATCATCAAAAACAAACTTAAAACAAAGAATTACTGAATATAACACAATTATGTTGGATAGTTTTCTGTAACGTATTTAGATTGCTTCTTCCTTCATTTGTCGCTGGATATCGCACAACCACAACTATTCAAGTGGCAACCGATTTTAACATTAGATGCGATCACGCATAAAAATATAAGAAGAAATTGTATGGATGACTGTTATTGGAAGGTAATTGGGGTTTTCTTTTTACAAATATTTAAGAAGAACCATCCAAGAACGTAGCCAGGAAAAACTTGGGGGGGGGGAGTCCATTCAAATGATATCTTCCCGCAGTGGAGAGAGAGTGTAAGGCCCCATTTTGTTCCTTAAAAAGTTTGTGAGTTGTTTCTTTGTTGGGATAACTCTTTCAGCAGTACATGTCAGTAATACTGAATTATTTAAATAATAATAATCGTTTACTAAAAAAGTAATTTAAAACATTTAAAATTTAGGGGGTCCAGACTCCATAGGCCTCCACGATGGTTAAGTTCCTGGAACAATCAGTATTATTTTAAGCTACTACATATTTCTTTTAATTGTTACCAAATGTTACCCCTTTTTAAGTTCTTTATTAGCAATGATAATTATAATACAACAGGACTACTACAAATTTGAGTCTGTTATGTTACACAAAGGTGGTGTACTCCAGACCACGTGCCACACGCAATGTGACAACTATATCATAATTATTGTAGCTCTATTTGTATTAGGTTGTTCGGTATATTCTGTAAAAACTTGATATAAAAGAAATGTATCATAACAAATACCTATACTTTGTACAATAATAAGTTTAAAAGCCTAAAAGGGAATAAATATTGTCTATAATGTTAATTACTAGTATATGAAACTTATTTATAGTACAATGATTAATTACATAACCACTAGAAACATTTAAAATTAGCTCACAGTTATATTATATTTCTTATTATTGATTAATAGTCCAGTATCAATCAGTAGTATTAAGAATCAACTAATAAGGTTTAAATAATAATTAGAATAAATAAAATATTAGTTTCAATTAATAAGCTTAACAAGTAATAATATATAAAACACATAAACATTTCAACACTTCATTCCTACAATTTAAACTCATAAATGAAAATAATTATTTTTGATAATAATATCTGATACCTAGTTACGCGACTTTATAACTTACTAGCAGTTACCCGCGGCTTCGCACGCAATTTTCTGTTGAAAAACTGGACAATATATCTATGTATTCTTTTTCTATGACGTAATAAACAGTCTAGAGATAATCGATGGTCACTCAAAGCTATTCCAATCTCCTGATCCAATTTAGATTTAAGTTTAAAGAACAGAGGTTTGGGATCCTGAAGTCGTAAAGTGAAACAGTTTTTATAAGATTAGTATTTCCCACTCACATTCCATGATAATTTATTGAAGTTCTTCGATGGCTTCAGTAACAATAAGAGTTAGCCTTTTTATCCCAACGACGAAAGTGTATCGTACAACTAAAAAGTTGCTGCGGTCAATATGGTTCTGTTCTGGTCGTTTAAATTCACCCCCGGTGTTTGGCATAATAAGTCGCCCGCCATTATCTTTTTATTTTCATTAGCAATGTAAACAGATGTTTCCGAAAGTTTGTCGAATTATAGCTGTCAACAGCTGTTTAGTGCCAGATTAATTTGAATTATGAAACGTTATTACGTTTTGTTCTTTTCATAACATTCGAATGTAAACAAACTAATTTTTCAATTTGAATTCGACTTTATTTGGTGAAATGAATGTGTTATGGGTGGTAAAAAGCACTCTAAATGGTAATTCAGACCAAAAACTATACCTGTTCCAAATTTCAGCACAATCCGTATAGCAGTTTCAGCGTGATTCGAGGACAAACCTCCAAATATCCAAACATTCAAACTTTTATAATATTAGTGGGATTTCTAAATACCAGATGATTGTGGTCATACCAGCTGATACTGTCACATTCAGCTGCTTACAAAATCAACTTTATCCAAACATCAAAACAATCTTGTTTACTCTATCTTAATCTAATCATTGTTATTCTTTTAGCCAAAGCTTAATACAAGTTGTGTCAATGTTTCTACTACATAATCTACTACATATTTTGTGTTTACCTTTTACTTCTATCATATTCAGTTTTGAGAATAAGGTAGGCAACCTTTTGGTGTCCAAATTATACAATACAAAATAAGAAATTACAATACACTCCTTTTGTAATACGTACTGGCCTTGGATTTGATAGCAGTAGTTATGTTTTTATTGACTCGTATATTTCTCATCACTATAGAATTGAAGGGCTTGGCTTTGTTATTGAACAAATTCTCTTGCAGATTCCGGGTATTTTCCACCACACAACGCATAGCTTCATTTTATTATAGAGAGGTCTGACTGTTTTAAGCCGGAAGGAGATACATTCATCAGGATTTAACAATTGTTGTGCTTTTTGTATAACGAAAGTACAATCCATTTGGGGTAGGGTACGATAAGCGGACCCGGTTTTTTGATATTGAAGAACGTAATCATCGATACCTAATATTTGCATCTCAAATTCTAGACTATCAATCGATATAAAAGTATCTATAGTCCTCAATAACAATCATATAGACGACCATATTTGTTCCTCTCACAGTTAAAGTTTTTTCCCACAATGTCACATACCTAATGGGTTTTTCGGTACGAGTCCTATCATCTTTCAAAGCAATGTAGTTATCTAAAATTGACTGTCATTTTTAATAATCAAATGCTACTTATGTAAAATTGAAATATTACCTTACGTGTATTATTTGAAAGTGTTTACAGCATGCTGTTGATATAGATTATTTAGGTTAATATTGTTCAAAATCGTTAATCAGTATCGATTGATTATATCGATGGTTATGATTAAGCAATATCGTTTGCCAATTTCGATATAAAAACCGGGTCCGATTATCGTACTCTGCCCTTGATTTGAAATGAATGTTCAGCAGAGCAGTGAGCAGTAAATAGTTGGAATGTTTAAAATGTACCAAAAACGAAAACGAGCAATTCGATATACAGTTTCTTTTAGCCTTTGTTATATCACATTTGTTTCATTATTTCTTGTCTATTCAACCGTATACATTAAAATACACGTAAATATTTTAGTCGGAAACAATAACAAATTTTAGGATGGCGGTCATTTGCATTTGTATAAGCATTGTAACTTGACTATTATAGAAACGTTAAATAAGGGATTACAAATAATTTTTATTGTTTAACTTTTTATATTTTCTTACCCTCCGAGTGGCAAGATTGGAAACAGCCTACATAAAATTTCAATTACCTTACTTACTTACTTTATTTGCAAATGCAATTGAATGTAGTACAACTGTCTAAAAACTTAAAATTGCCTACCAAAATGTCGGTAATCGTCGAAAATACAGAATTTATAATTCGTGTATTCTTAAATACGCTGTATATACAAACACATCAGTCGTTCAAAGTAAGTAAACATTTTACAAAAAAGCTGCATCATCGCGGCAACCACACAACTTCAATGGAAATAGCGTTTGTTCACCAAGTACATATTAGTTATTCGGCAAGTATCGTTCGTAAGCAAGTTCGGTGGGTATTATTGGAAAGAGCAATACAACATTTTCATAACCTGTAAATTAAAATTTGGTCCGATAATATATTTTTGTAACCAGTTTTAGTAACATTATTATTTGACAAGTCTGATATATTGGACCTATGGAAAACAAATGATTGATTGTATATTCGTTATGAACATCTGGATGTTTTCGTATTTGCGTGAAACAGTAACAGAAGAACGTTAGCTCTCAGTACGACTATTTTGTTTTGGGTTCGAGGACAGCGTTTTGTAAACCCTGATCCTCGGCCGTTCTCTTCGTTTGCTGCCGCCATTCTGTACTGGCCGTTACCGGAATGTGTAACCATTGTTTTATAATGGCGTTTGTGTTGTGGTAGTATAAATATTTAGTGTTGTCTTCATTGTAATTGACTTTGCTGAATATTTTGATAAGTGAAATATCTAACGACTAAACTAAAATTCGATTTAGTTATAAATTGCATGATAAATAAATGCAGCGTTTTTGTTTAACCTTATCAGTTCATGCCATCGTATCGTTTAGTTTATTGACTTTATTGCTTCATTAACAATTTTTACAGTGAATTCCAAGTATACTACTCTGAAATTGTTTAAACATTTTGTATCCTTATTTTTGTTTACGTTTTATTTATTTGATGAAAAATGCATTAGAATGTCTCAATAAATGTTTTGGAATATAGTAGAGTTGTTATACGAATCTAAAATAAACACATTCTAGAGGAAATAACGTACATTTGTCGTATATTTTAATTTTCAGCAATATAATCGTCATATTTTACTTTTAATCTCAAATTGTTCTAACAAATTAAGGTATACAAAATATATACTAACCGTTAAACTATTAAAAAGGAATGGATATATCTCAGTTATTACGCATCGTGCAACAAAAAATAAGGAATTCTCAGGCCCTAAATATAAACTGTTTGGACTCCCCTAATTGTATGTATGACCAAAAGTAAAGAAGTTAAAAGTGTCTACGTTTAACATATAAGTAATAGTTTTCAAGCGCAGTCAGTCTGCCAGTCAGAGGCACACTGGCTGATCAGTTTTAGTTCTCAACAAACTGCCATACAGTATTATCTGCATAAGTTTCTCTGACTAACAAATCTGTTCTATTTGTTATTAGCTTACCGCAGGCTACATGTTGTCATACCTTGCTTGAGTTCAGTGCCAACATCACGACATAAACATTCCCATCAACTCCTGTTAGCTTGGTCTCGTCACGCCACTCCCCGCGTTATTTATGTTCCTTGCACCTAGATATACGTGAGCTTCCGGTTACGTTTGGCACGCTCCCACGTTTGCTAGCCGCTACAGCAGGTGGGCAGGCATACACTGGTAAGATTAAACATCACAAGACTGAAATATTGGTTTATACAGATTTCTTTGATGAGGAGGTGTGGAAAAAAATTGTTACTGTACCAACGCTTGGCTTTGCCGTAACCAAGCAAAAACATTTGGGGTCTCGGACAAGTTTTTCGTGAAGGCATACCCACAAAAGAACACTCCTTCCTCTTCTTGGGCCAGGCTGGAAATTGTGTTCCCAATACTTCGTGCTAGGCCGTTTGTTTGAGCCTTGTTCAATCTCCCATATGGTTTCCTTTTTTTCTAGATTAGCTGTTGTTCACGATCTAGAGGGACCTTTTCACCCTTAGGACTTTCTCCACGTATTTGGCCACCATATTCCAGCATTACTGTCCTCGAAGCATAACTCCAATGATAGTCTGCGGTTGAAGATCTTCTTCCTGCAACTGTGTCATCAGCCCCGTCCTTTCTTCTGACCATCGTCTTCAACTAAAGAAGGTATGTCCCGCTTCATCCCAAAGTGAATTTCCAAAAACGCAAGCAGACAACTTCCGTTTCCCCATCCTGTACAGGTACGATCCAAAGTAACCGTGGTCCAACATGAACTGAGTAAGGAAGCAGCCCACTTCACCATGCTATTGAACGTTTTCGTTAAACTTCTGCTAGGGTTTATAAAAATAGATGCCTTTGTAGATTAAACATTGAACAGTAAAAAAGTCATGGTTCGCTCGCTACAAGATTAAAGTATTTATCTATCTAATAAATGGCATAATCTTGACCTTTCAAAAATCCTAGAACTGAATCTTCAGACTTCTCAGTGTACATCATCTGCGGGGCAACTTAAACTGTATTAAAACTCAATCTTTCTGTAGTCTTTCTAGTAGTTTTGGTTCTAGAGTCTAGACTTCTCCCACCTCTAGGGTTATTACGATGTATTAGTGGATCAGTCTCAAGTCATTGATCACTAAAGGTTCTCTGTTTCTGGGGGCCTGCCCTGGAGTACTTGATCTGGCTTCACCATGATATTCTAGGAGTATCAAATATTTAGAACGATCTGGTCTTTTTGAGTTTCCATTTTCTGGATAAACCATGTCTCCACCCTTTAACATTATCCTTTCCTTGGAACTCCGGTCGTTGGATGGACAGAATCCCCAGGAATTTCCAGCCTCGAAAACGCTCTGGCCTATGGAAGTAATTTCACCCTTTATAAACATCTAGCCTCGAGTAGCCTTTGTCTAGTATCAACCAGACTACTGAAACTGCAAACCATTGGCATTCCCATGCTCACGGAAACAGTTTTGAACCTGGAGGTTTATCTCTATAAAATCTCAGATTGCACTTAACAACTTTCCTTGGATTTCATAAGTGATTTCATGCATAAGTTGAAATGCATAGTTGCGGAAGTAAGTATCGACAAGAATCAATTATTTTTGTCTTATACGTGTCATGTTCTAACAGAAAACTGTTGAACTATGAAGATTATTGCACCTTATATCATATGATAGCTTAATCGCGAATAAAAACACTCAATGTACTTTCTTTTCAATGACTTGAAATGAATGCTAAAGTTTAGTAACAATCGTTAGTTGCATATATATAAAATCACTCCTAAGCAGAGTTATAAATCTTATCCAAGAGAGATTATAGGTCCTCAGCATATGTACCCATCGCACATGATCTCTTTTTTGAACTACAGTCGTGACAAAATCGTGTTCGTAAAATTTAAACTTTCCAAATTTCTTTGATAAATGTACTAATGTTTCTAACTCCTGTTCATAAACTTTCAATTTCTAATAAGAGTGAGTAGCATATGAATCAGTGTTGTTAAGTGGCAAGTATTGGGAGATGTAAAAGCCTGCTCTATGTTCCTAGGCAAATCGTCAATGAGTGAACCTAAAGTTGAGTCCAAACGAAAAGTCCATTTCATGACGATTGCCTAGCCCCTACCATTGCTCAATTCCCTAACACGTAATTTAGTTCACTTCACCCAGTTTTTCATTGGCTAACTTCCTCTTGTCGCAGACGATCCCAAATAAAACTAATACAGGATATCATAATCAGGTCAGATAATCAGTCCGCTGATCACTAGTATTGATTTATCCGCAAGAACATCGAAGCTACATTTGTACACGGATCGTCGCCTTCCTTAGTAAAACTTCACACCTCAATTACTTTCTGGATCAGTTTTAATACACTATATAGCAACAAATACTAATACCTAGTGATCTATATAATTCAACGTGAGGCCTCACCTTATCGTTCATCACTCGTTACCGAGCCCCAGCCAAATTGAAGGGGTTAAATTTGATACAATAATAATAATCATAGTAAAAGTAAGAAATGAAACGATCGTTAAGAATATTAAATCTCAGTGGCGTAGCCAAAGGGGGCTATGGGGGTCATCACCCGCATGAGAGACAATGAAGTTTCACACATGTACCTTAAAGTATAACGAGTGAAAAGGTATTGAAAATACTAAACCACGTTATACCATCAAACAGTTACCAACTACCCAATTTATATTTTGTACTACGACTAGCTGTTTCCCGCGTTTTCACACGCTTTTCGTAAGCTTTGCCCGTGGATAAGCACTTCTGGTTCAAGTGAATTATATTTCCAACGCCGATGTAGAGTGTACCTACCTGTTGCCACGATCAAAAAAATCTGCCAAAATGTATGTTTATAGTCATTGTACACGTGATTGTACTTTATTATAAAGTGGTCTAACACTCAAGCTTTTAAGTTCCAACAGAGACTTATTTTAAAGACAAATATACATTAAATCTTAGCGCCTTCAAGTAGTGTTTGGCTATTTAATATATATAACTGTCTTGTAATTGCAGTTTATAATGCACAGGCGCTGCATAGCATATAAACCTTCTAAGTGGAAAAATAAACACACACACACACACACACACACACACACACACACACACACACACACACACACACACACACACAAACATAATATATATATATATATATATATATATATATATATATATATATATATATATAACAACAAGAAGTGTAAGCAACGACTATTCAAAAAGGTGTTTAAGGTAATAAATATTAATTATAAATATTAACAAATTGTAATATAAATATTTATTCGTTACGATAATTCTGATACATCATCTATATATATATGTATTTTGAGGAATCGTCCTTGAATAAAAAATGCAGTGAATTACGATTATATTTTTCCTACTTCTGTTTCAAATGTGATTTATTTAAGAAAAATAACTTTTTAACAGTATAACCTATGTAATACAGACAACGTACGTTCAAAACAGTGATTGATATTTAAGCGCTATACCTATGTAGTACTATAAAACAGAGTTCTCAAACTTTCAAGATTTGTGCCTCACTTGGTACACTGAAGATTGGTAACGCCTCCCTTCTACCGTCATCTACCGTCAGTTGTAAGATTTAAATCTTTAGAGTAGATTTTAGATTTGCACGTTTAAAAATTAAATATTTGATATATCTTTTTTACAAAACATTTAATATTTATTACCTTAAACACCTTTTTGAATAGTCTTGCTTACACTTCTTGTTCTTGTTAATTAACAGTGAAAAACATATTAATACAAATTCTTTTTACAGAATCTACAAGAGGTGGTTAATAAGACTAATATATCAATCACTTAGTAAGTTGGTGAGAAGGTTACCACCGTTTGTCTTTTACAAGTTTTTGAGTATCTGGTTTTAGCAACGAGAAAGCACATCTAGGTCACTTTTGGCATCCACTTATGCTCAATATTTTGAATTTAGATAAGTTAATGTAGAAAATCCAGACTAATAAAGGTGTGTGGCTGAGAATTGTACTAACAACGTTGCAGCTTCCAAAGCAACTGAAAGATAACTCAACCAAATGTATTCAATACTCTTGTTTCGGAATTCCGCCTTTGCTTGAGAATCACATTTTATGCCAATTGCCTGTTCCTAAATGTGGTCAGGAAGTACATCCAAATCGGTTTAAAATGGGTCTCTCGTCAACGTAAATTGCCGGATACAAGGTCTTTAAATTCGTTGATAAATTGCAGTGACAAATGTATCTTCAACAACTTTCTCGTTTCCCATTCGAAAACTGCCAGTGAAATTGAGTTTGAAAAGTCTAGGCTGCCTGGCATAATTACTCAAACAGCATTGAGGTAAATAATAACAGTTTTTGTGGAAATAAATCCATATTTAATATAATTATCACTATACAGTCTTTCTTTTGCAGTGATTTGGCCATTTTCAGGGCTACTACTACAACACAGAACTTGTCTGTCCCACTTTTTATGTTTACTGATCCAACAAACTGCAGTATACTACACTAATAAACCATGCAAGCGTAAAAAATCTCACAATACACAAACTTCCATGCGAGCATGACGAGAATCGCTTGCAAACCATTTATCCCCATTACTTTCCTATAATTCTAATACAGGGTGGGTGTCCCGTATTTGCCAAACGTTTCTGGTCTATTTCGCTCGATTTTCGTCTATCCGTCTGTTTGTATTTTTTACAAAAACTTAATATTTCAAAAGTTATTTAAGAAGTTGGTCTTTATAGTTAAGATATTCATTCCTTAAAAACCTTTTTTCGCCATTCCTTTTAAAAATGGCGGTCATTTTAACATTTTAAAGCTGAATATCTCAAAATCTTAAATTTTAGTATAAACCTGTAAGGGGGAAAATGCTGAAGAATATAGTCCTACAAGTAATGATTTAAAATTTTTTTGAATACACAAATATAAACTGAGAAAATCAAATATGGCTTTTCTGAATAAAAAATTAAGAAACTAAAAAAAAATATTTTTACCATGACATACCGCGCGGTAGAAAACTTGAACTATCCATCTCTGATCCAACCCAGGACATATTTCAAAACTTTACGGTTACCGCCCGACCTTTCGCAAGGTAGGCTATTTTTTATCGCCACATGACTGTACTGTGTCACAACAGAACGTCGGCAGTGGAAGACCGGTCTGTGACTCTCAGTGTACTTCCCCCACACTGGACACGCAACTATACAGTATATTCCACCATACCTGGGGTGTGCACTTCACCGTGAATGGCGGCTAACAGCTGATTCATATGTTGCACAAAGTGCAGTGTCGCGGCTATATCGGTGTCACTGACTCCTTACCAGGTCACATACTGGAAATAGACTACACTCTTTGGAGTATTTTTAGTATGTACACGGGAGTAAGCTAGTATACAGTAGCGACAAGAAAGACAACACAATTTGTTGGATAAGTAACACAATTGGATAAATATTTGTGTGTTTAATGTACTGTGCCTAGTTAAATAATGTCGAATACCATTTCAAGTGTTTGGAGGTTAGTGTGACATGGTGTTATGTACCAGGTCGTTGTTGGCACAGTAAGATTCAGATAATCTACTGTTATATATGTATGTACACGTGTGTGTAAAGAGGTTTCCTGACTGACTCACTAACTGATTCATCAACGTCCAGCAAAATCCATGAATGAAAGGCATGAAATTTAATACATAGGTCTATCTTATGCCGTAGACGCTCACTAAGGAAGGGTTTTTCTCTCCAGCCTCAGGGCTCCGCCCCACTAGCTTTTAAAGTTGCGAAAATTCCTATAAGAAATGTGTGCAATCACATTCTATTAATTGATTGAAGGAGCCTGCTAAATGTAATCAACTGTTCTATGCAAACATTGTATTATGAAAAAACTATTAAATGTTTAATTAATTTACTTCGAATTTTAATCGAAAAAATTGTCTTACGTTTGGTTCTTGTAATCTTCTTCTTATCTTAGTTATTCCCGATGCTCCAGTAACGATTGCATTGTTGTTCAGGGGTAGGTCTGAAAAGTCTACTTCAATAAAACAGCATCTATTTTAATCTGCTACTGGCCTTTTCTGGTGTTGTAGTAGCGTTTGCACTTTAGTCCCAGTCAAAATAGTAATACATACATTGGTATGAAAAGTCTAGTTCAGTCAACAAACGTCTACTTCCATTCATAATAATATACTTCCTTTCTAAAGTATTTCCGACGCCATAGTACCTTTGCATTGTTGTTCTGATAAAGGATGTATCTGTATGTACGTTAGTCTGAAAAGTCTACTCAAAAAAGGACTACTTCCGCACATTGTAATTTACTTCTGGTCTACGGTATTTCCGGTGCTTTAGTATCGTTTGCATTGTTACCCTGATCAAGAGACTATATATGAACACACAGGTCTGGAAACTATCCTTCGATAAAGAAGCTCTACTTCCGCCCATTGTTATGATCTTACGTCGTAAGGTACTGATGACGCCGTAATAGCGTTTGACTCGTTTTCCCAATTAAGAAAATGTATACCTACATCGGTCTAAAAAGCGTAGTCCGGTGAAAAAGACATTACCTCCGAACATTGTAATCTACTACCTAGAAGTCTGTTGATTTCACAATACACATGTGTGTTGTCAAATTTCATTTTCTAGGACACCGGGAAGTCGAAAACAAAATATAGTTCTTCTAGGGGTTGCTAAACTATTTCAGCCTGTATGGGTAGGTGGTTTTCATGGACAATATTTAATTTGTCTGTTAAGAGCTAAAGCCATGTTTATTTCAAATTTCAACGTTCTAGGCCACCGGGAAGTTGAAAAACAGAGATAGTTCTTCTAGGGTAGCAACTCCATTTCAGCCACTATGGGTGGATGATCTTCACCTTTCAGTATTCTACGCAAGTCGTGAGGCACGTGTGTGCCAAATGTCATCTTTCTAGGACATCGGGAAGTTGGAAAACGAAATATAGTTATTCTAGGGGTTGTAACCCCATTTCAACACCTATTGGTGGTTTATCGTAGTAAACAAATTTGTATTTCTCTGTGGAGGATATTAAACACGTGTATGTCATATTTAATTTTTGTACGATATTGAGAAGTTGAAAAACAAAAATGAGAGGTTTCTAGGAGTTGCAATCCTTTTAAAATTGCTATGGGTGGTTGATCTTCATGGAAATGTTTTTGGGTTTCTTTGTAAATCGTGAGGCTCTTGTGTGCCAAATTTCATCTTTGTAGGACATTAGGATGTTAGAAAACAAAATAAAGGTTTTTCAAGGGGTACCTTAACAAAACACAAGTGTAAAGAAGACTTGTATGACTGTCAGGAAAGAAACGGGCTTGGCGTGTCTGTATACATTCTTGTAGACAATAAATTGCATTGTCCAGTGAAGACAGTTATCTGTTCCTGTCTACAGCACAATCTACTAGTATAGCTACTAGTCACCCTGGTCTGCCGGAAGTTTGCGCAAACCGCGCAGGCCGCAGACTTCTCGGTACACCGATAACACAATCGCCCACCGCCGCTAGCTGTCAGCCGCCAGCGCGATGGGACCGCGTGCCAGCGAGTTCCTTTGCCCTACTATGGGCGGTTTATTTATGTGCGAACAGCTAACCATGACCTTGCTCTTGGTTGTTTAGTCACCAAGTTCGGAGCTGTAGATGTTTCTCTGAAACAGCTGACCAAGACGTGTTTAGGTGTTCGCCCCACGCTTCGCATGAGGTGATCCGTGACGTAAGAAGTGACGATATACGTCACTGCTAGTAGCGCAAAGTTCAATGCCAGAGTCACAAAGAATGCGTGTTTTGCAACGCATTTCCTTTTGCCATTTTACTGTAAACGGATGACTGGACTTGTCAAATATGCTGTTGTAAAATGTGTATGAACATAAAATAGGCCTTTACATATAAATCGAGTTAAATTCCTCTTAAGTTTTACCAGTACATATTCTTCACTGCTTCTTCTTACGTTTGCCTTACATTCTAGAATAATGGACTGCTAAACCAAGTTGAAGAAAATCAACGAGAACAACATATGCATATAGTCAATGGTACTATTGTATAGAGTTGCCTAAAGCTGAACGGATTAATAATATTGTCCAGTTGAAAAGTGAAAACCTAACTTGAATAACAACTAATAAACTAGTTTCGTATCATAATACTTTGTAGGAGGACTTAGTGAAAATTTGTGTGATCACAGTGTCATTGTCTTTTCAAAGAACTTTTTATGAACGAGTAAAAACAATTAAATGAAGTAACTATTTGGTTATTTAGAAATGCTTTTAATGTTGGATACGTAGCAGCAAAAATGACTACTATTATGGTCTAGTTACATACATATCATCAAACAATTTGGATGGATAAAATGATGCTAATTTGTTTTGACGCGATTGCCATGAAGTGGATGAATACAATTGTAGGAATAACATTATTTACAATTCCTTTTTTGGCTCTATTTAATTTTTGGACTGATTTTCTTTAACCATTTACTAAAAAACGTGAGTATTTGGCCAGTATTACAAAATTTAAATTTTCTGCAATTTTCACTATAGTCTAAATTCATAATTATAATAAATATTATTGTTACCGTCTGATCAAAGGCTTTAAAATGTTATGGAACTTTCTGAAAATATTTATATATAATATTTTTTACTTGAGTCATTCGTTAAGAATTGATAGACTGATAAAGCTAAAACTGATGCCACCGTAGTATGGTATTTAGGCCTATTATTACTATGGTATTAGTGTACCAATTTAAATTATGACCAATTTATTAATTTTATCCATATTTAATGTTTACATTGTACTACGATCGTCTTTGGAGTTACATATGGAAATAGTGTTTATATGTACAATATAGTTAGTTTATTATTACAATGTCCGAAATTTACTTTAATACTATTAAAGTAAATAAGTAAATGTCTTACCGTACTTTGTGACATAATATTCATAAATTATATTATTAAATATCAGTTCTAGGTTATTATTAGTAAACACAATATTGATATTCCGGAATGAATAACGAAGCAGGTATTGCTTAGTCAGTAAGATTGCTCTAGAACAATTACTCGTATTATGGCTGCAAACACGATACAGCGATAAATACGTGTGTTACTCATACAGGCCAACACTGATAACAGATTTCCGCACAGTAACAGTGATTCAGCAATGTCTAGATGTCACGCGCACCGCCTCGTCATGTTGGCTTGTTCTACACCCAGACCGTATCTCAGTTGTCTGCTTTATGTAGGTTTTTTGTAAAATGCATGATATTAATTTTACCAATAAAACACTGAAATATTCCTTATTGGCTGAGCGTTAGCGAAGCGTAGCGTCGTATTTACCCTCGATATTTCAAGAACGAACTGACGCTATAAAAGTTTATTTTACTCATTGTACACTATTTACACAGTTTTGTGCAGAATACAATTTTATACAAGTTTTATTAAAAATTTTTTCTGTTTCTTGATGAAAAAAGTTATCGTTGTTCAAAGATGAAAGAAATTTGTCTTTCACTCTATTTTTTAAAAATTTGACACTGGTTTTATAAAGAACTACCTAACTTACAGTTCTGGGACATGATTTATTTAATTTATCAGGTCAAAAACCGTAAGAAATGAATTAATTCGCACCTTAATCTAACTTACCAGAATTATAGGAGGAGTTTGATTTACTTGGTGAGCTGAAATCCGGACGAAATCTTTCGCTAGCCGTAACTCGCTAACGAAGAATTTGCGTACTCATGTTTATATACACTTTTTTCGTTGTTTTTCATGTAGAATGAGCTCCCACAGTTTCTGCACATTTTCGTAAATTACCTTGTATAAGCAACATTGAGTTTGATAATTATTGTGCATGACACAACATGAGATTAGGCTGAACGTAAGCTATCATTTTTACATTGGGCTTACATAGTACCAGGAGTAGCCATAGACTTGAACCTCAGCGAAGCCTCTTATTCGACACGCGGTGTCGCGTACTTATGCCTTGCACTAGATCTATCGTACACATTATTCTAGCTTTGTGTCTTAAATTAGTATGTCTTAATGGTTACAATGTCTGTTCTTAATTTTTGTGCAGTTTTATTATAAATTACGACTAGTTACCTAAATATTAACATGTTTATTATCTGATTTGTAAATAGTTGCACTGTGTTTGAGTGAATTAATGTTATTGTTCAAGAAGGAATGATTCTGAGTATAAGTGATGGAATTGAAACGGTTAGCAAGAAATGTTTAGGAAATTAGGTTTTAAAAAGGAATTTATCAATTTTAATCAGTAGACGTTGTTAGAAGTGTAGACGAACATTGATTAAGGGCAATCATGTCAGAATGTAATGCACAGTTTTTATTTATATAAAAGAAAAGGAGAGACCTATCTACTTTTCAGACGTCTACTTTTCTCTACGTCATCAGGGATCAATGGCCTGTGCGAGAATATCAAACAGAGGGAAGAGACGATACGGTACAAGTTCCAGAGTTACCGCTATATATTTTTCCAGTTGGGGAAGTGCAAAATTGCCGCCGTTTCCCTCTAAACAACTTGGCCAATTTAGAAATGTGCTTTTATGTTGCTCTATACTAGCTTGTAAATAATCCAAAAGTTATTAATATTATTATTATTATTATCGTGGTATTTTGTACCAATTATATATCTTCAGTTTTGTTTATTAGAAAGATTAGGACAAACTAAAACAATTTGGTATCTGTAGTTAAATTACGTACATTTAAAAAATGTCAAAAGAAAATGTTGTCATGATTATACTGTACGTTGGGACATTGATATTGCTTACTATTTCCAAAGTTTTCACAATTGTACAACCAAAAGAACTAATATTTGACATTCTTTCAAGTTAAGATAATCCACTAGATGTTTTTATAAATGAAACAAAGGCATGAGGATTTATAAAAAACCACGCCAAGCTCAGCATGGAAACTGGAAACGTAATAAAAAAGAATGAGTATTGTTTTGAACATAATGGAATTTAATTTTTTAAGATTCCTAGCTGTAAATATATCGATTATGTTAAATTAAATGTTTATGCTCTTTGATGTTCAATTCATGCGTAATAAATTGTACTCAAACTGATTATTTTTGTTTCATAGTACTTTTCAAATGTTTTAAATTAATTTCAGCTTGCTCTCCACTGAAGGGACATGGGCGTCTAGTGTTGTGATGTTCGGGTAACCTTCGTCTAAGTGTTGCTTCTAACTAACAAATCTAAAAGTCGGTTGAGGTGTAACTTTCCTTAAATTGTTATCCATTTTAAGGTCATGCCATTTAAAACCTTCCATTTCTTTGACCAGTTCCTCTTTGTTTAAGTCTCCTAGATAACTGTCATCAAATCTTTGCTCTGATTTTTAAGCGCTTTAAATCGATTTTGTTTATTTGAGCTCAGTGCCTTAGCCAAATAAAACGCAGAGCGGGGGCGCTGTGGACAAAAGTGGGGTTTCCTTAGACTGGACGCCCTCTGGCGGAGCTAACAGTCGGAAGCAAGAATCGCAAGTCATTTTGTCAAAATTATTTGGACAGTTTGCTCCCCTTCTGTGGTATAACTTGCGACAAAGACGCATTTTAAACCCTCAGCGTAAATTAACAAGAATAGATAAATGTTGCAGAGTAATTAAGGAAGTTTGTCCAATTAATGTTGTTTCTAGTTATAGCTTTTTCTCTACCATTAAAAAAATTGTCTACATGTACAAATTTCTCAATAACTTCTTCAGAAATGTTGACAGGTACACGAGACACAAAACAACACAAACAGCACAGGCGGCCTCTATCCCAACCGTACCCATCCTGAATATCCCGTCACGTCGGAAGCAAGGACAAAGGTACTTTGTAGACTACATGGAATGAATATTTTAAGAAACTTAAAGAATTAAATTTAAACTATTTTGAAACTTTACTCTTTTATTATAAATGTGTATAAAATATTTTAAATTTGTTGAAACTTCAATTTGATATTTTACTTATAATAAAATTACTAGCAGCAACAGTTTGAGGCTATGAATTTGACGACGGGTATAACATTTGAAAATCGTGCCATAATGACAAATGAAGAAACGATGTTGAACTTTAACTCGTACTTTTGTTGTCTTATTTTTACTGCCCTGTGTTGTTTTAGTAGTCTGGCGGTTTGTGCTTTAAACAAGCAGGCACTGCCCGTGGTAATATAACAAAATTTTATTAAATTAAATTTGTGTAAAAAATGAATAGTTTTAAATAGCAGCTTAAAAAAATTACACGCCTAAGATAATGATTTTAAGAAATCTATTTAACGTGATCGATACCGACTTTTATTAACCGCTCGGTCAAGAACAAAAGTTAGGATGTTAGTTTAATAACAACTTTCTTCATATGCAATAATTCTAAGATTACATACTCAACTATATTTGTGTTTATATTGTACAAAATTTGGTCTTAATCAAACCTCAAATTGTTATGAATGTTGAGTTATGAATGTTCAAATTGCAGTTTGGCTTAAATTTAAAATTTATTTTAGCTTGGATCTTGAATAAACAAGCCAAGTTTTAATACGACTCCCGTTATTGTAGCTGTACTATTTAGTCTGTAGTAAACGTTCAAACTCAGATATTTATACTTTTTTATCCTTGGGTAAAGCGAATGACGTGAAGGCTGAAAAAAACTACGCGTACACTTTTGTGACGCAACGACTGAACCCTACAATTTTGACACCCGGGTCTAACGACCCCCCCCCCCCGGCAAACTCTTGCTGCGGCTCTGACAAAGTACTGATAAAAGTGCTGCAGTCACAGACAGGATTTGAAACTGCGCTAATTTTAACTCAGATCCAAAGCTGCTCTCAGTGGCGCAACGTGGGAAGGGGTTTTTGGGGTCAAATCCCCCCCCCCCCCCGCCACACTCTAGCTGAGGCTCTGACAAAGTACTGATAAAAGTGCTGCAGTCTGTAATGTATGCGGGTCGACACTGTAATCTCTATGGGTCGGGAAGAATAATTAAACTACACATTTAGAGTAATTGCTCTAGGACTCGTAAAGGAACGGACGGGACGCGGAGGTTACATGACTGCTCTCAGTGGCTGGCCAGCTTGGACCGTTGGTTGTAGGGTAGTGGCGTGATGTGACGTCACAGGAGAGCAGCCTATGAGCATTCTTTATTCTTTTAGACCACATCGTATGTTACATCGCCTGACAATACATACTGCCAACATCACTGGTGCAGACATTAAATATCACTATGGATACCTACCAACTTAGTACTTCTCACACTAAATACACTACACAGTCACAGACAGGATTTGAAACTGCGCTAATACTAACTCAGATCCAAAGCTGCTCTCAGTGGCGCAACGTGGGAAGGGGTTTTTGGGGTCAAATCCCCCCCGCCACACTCTAGCTGAGACTCTGACAAAGTACTGATAAAAGTGCTGCAGTCACAGACAGGATTTGAAACTGCGCTAATACTAACTCAGATCCAAAGCTGCTCTCAGTGGCGCAACGTGGGTAGGGGTTTTTGGGGTCAAATCCCCCCCGCCACACTCTAGCTGAGGCTCTGACAAAGTACTGATAAAAGTGCTGCAGTCACAGACAGGATTTGAAACTGCGCTAATACTAACTCAGATCCAAAGCTGCTCTCAGTGGCGCAACGTGGGAAGGGGTTTTTGGGGTCAAACCCCACCCCCCTCCATAGCTCTGAAGTAATATATATTTTATGGGATGAAAATACTATAATGAGGCAAATGTTTTTGACTAATACAAGGTTCCCACGGATCGTGAAAACCATGACTGAGCCATAAATTCAGTTTACCACAAAACCCTTTAATAAGCCGTGAATTTGGTTTTAAAACCGTGAAATCCTCCTCAACTTGTGAATAAATAAACCAACATTTGATATTGCCACCACGTCACGTCAGTGGACAGTGATAGATCACTAATCCACGGTAAGACGTATTACGTAACCAAGGGAATAAACTGCAAAGTTTGACTGGTGCTGTTATACAGGGTGTCGGACAATATGAAACATTGCCCAGATATTACTGTTGAGTGTAAAAAGGTTATGTTATTATTGTGTTTCTGCTGGATCTTGCAATTTAACTTACCAGTGTAAACGCAGCTTACAACACATACACAAGTAAAATAGTTACCCAAGTATTTTAAGAAGAAAATAAAAAGCGATACTATTAAAAACATTGCTAATATTTCCTAAAAATAAAAGTATAATATTATAAATACAGACTATAATACAATGTTCCACACAAACACAAGTCAAGGAAAATGGGGTTTACTGACAATAACAAACAATATTTAACTAAATTTATAATGGTATATTAATTATTCTTCACAGTGTAATTAATCATTTGCGTCTAACTTACGTACTGCGCTTTAACAAATAACTGCACTGAAATTAATATTCGAATTGTACGCTTCTACATTCTCTGGTAAACAAAGTGAAGTGCTGAAGGGTGTGTATTGTGGAATGTTAATATCACTGTTCAGGTACTTTCAGGTGCACATTAGATCACTCCTACTGACTGTCGGACTTTGTGGAGTCCGCCGGGTCTTGCCACCGGCCAGGGAACTCCAGTTCAGTCACCGCCGCCAGAATCTTGAATTTGGCCTCGGCCCTGACTCTCGGAGGGAACTTCTTCACGGTGAGCGCGATACTCCTCATGAAAGAATCAACGTCGTCTTCCTCCGCGGCCGGGTTGTCCGAGCCTCCTGGCAGCTCCGCGCCCGACGGGAGTTCCGGTGAGTAGAAACTCGTGGCCGGCGGCGGGGGTGGGATTCCGACATATTCCATCTGACACGGCGACTCGGTCCCTTGGACACTCTCGCTCCCACTGTCCGCTTCCACTTTGAACATGGTCTCCGGTCCGTAGATCTCGATAGAAGTTTCCTCCAGGTCCGCGTGGCTCAAGTGGCTCCAGTTGGCCCTGAAACCGGACAGTTGCAAGTCAATAATATATCGTGCGGTTGTCTTTGTTTGTTCACGTCTTGTAGATGAAACTATATTTAAATGTACTGCCTTCTATGTTTAATTACGCTGATAGCAGACGTATTTTAGTTTTGAAATAATAATTACTATGAAAATGTTAAATACAAATTCTAGAGAGAATAATAAAAGTTACTGAAATTATCATCTACCATAATCTTTTTTCTGTCTCAACAAAGATTTTTCGGTCAGTATATTTATGTTTAAAATATTCTTATAGATTAACGACCTTTAACTTATTTTAATGTCCGTATTAAACTAAGATTGCAGTTAATGTTAGGAAGGAACTCTCCCCCACTAACAGGTATGAAGTCTTTGTGGGAAAGATATTCTATAGTTATGAATTGTTACGAACATTTGGGAGAATGGTCCAGACAAACGGGCCAACCTCCGATAAAAAGGGATAATAGGTAAATAACGCCGTTTGAAAAAGAGCGGTCAGAGGGTTGGTTTCTTCGATGCGGCCACTGCGCCCCTCCTTATCGGAGCGATAGTGTTGAATGTTCTGGAAGCACCAATAACCTTGACAGCTGGATTTGTGACAATAATTATTGACTGTGTCAGTTTGAAAAAAAAAACTCGTGTGTAATTAGGTAGTTAATTTAGTTATAGTGGATTGTGACACTATATATAAGGGCTTACACACACACACACACACACACACACACACACACACACACACACACACACACACACACACACACACACACACACACACACACACACACACGCAGTTTTTTTAGGGAGCCCACTTTACAGCAAAGGACTAAATTGACAGACCAAAATCGGCAAAATCAGACAAATCAAAAATTACATGTTCAAGGTTCCCTAAGACTACTCCACCAAAACGCTCAGTACGCAACCAACAAATTGGATGAAATTCAGCTGATGTGTGAGGAGCTGAAATCAGACATTCTCGTTGTAACCGAGAACGGTTTTAACAACGAAAACCTTGAACTATGCAAAATTCCAAATTACAAATTGGCAGAAGCGTACTGTCGCCAGAACTCCAAAGGAGGTGGTGTGTGTAGCAATTTTTCTGAGACAAAATTTAGTTTTCACAAAATTTCCAATCAAAGTAACGACCGCGAAAGATTTCGAAGTAGTTGGGATCAAAGTACAAACTAACAGGTCAACATTAATTGTGATAGGGATTTACAGGTCTCCCAGTGGAAATGAAGATCAGTTTTTTTCAAAATTCGAAGCGTTACTCACTGACCTGACTAACCATCAATACGATTACGTCTTGATGGGTGATCTCAACGTGGATGCGATGGACAGCAACCATCCATCCACCAAGCGACTAGTCGATCTGCTGAGGTCATTTGGCCTTGAACTGTTGGTCAAAACTCCAACGAGAGTGACGGCCACAACACAGTCGGCTATTGATAATATCATTACGAACATTGAAAATGTCACAGTGTCGGTGGTCAACACAGCTATCGACCACTATGGCCAAGAGGCTGTCATTAGTGGAAAACAAATCGCGAGAGAGCCAAAAACTATCAAAACAATAAGAGACACAAGGCCAGAAAATATCGCTCTCCTCAACGCTTCCCTTTCAAAAGAAAAGTGGAATTTTCTAAATTTGTCACATCCCGTAGAGCAGCAGTTCCAAACTTTCAATGAATGTTTGAGTTTCTACCTCAACACCTGTTGCCCTACAAAAACGGTTAAAGTTCGTCCAAAGAAGATAAAAAATACTTGGATCACACAAAGGTATTCTGGTTTCGAGAGAAAAACTCAAGTTTTTCTCCGAAATAAACAAAAAGTCAGCCAATGAACAGTTCAAAATCTTTTTTCGAAAGTATAAAAAAAATTTACAGAAAGGTGATCCAAGCTGCAAAAGCGTATGATGTCTCAAAATCAATTATTTCTTCAAAAAACGTTTCCAAAACTGTATGGGGCATCATTAACAATAAACATCAAGAATTCAAGCAAATCACAGTCAAAATTGGGGACACACTTGTGAGTGATGCTTCTAGGGTTGCCGACGAGTTTAACGGCTTCTTTGCGTCTGTTGCTTGTTGACGGGGCCCTCTTCCATCAATGCCACAGGGGAACCCCACGCGTAGACAGAGTCCAATAGCCTCAATGGCTCTGACTCCCGTAGTTGAGGAAGAGCTTGATAGAATTATTCAAGAACTCCCTGCCAAAAAATCAAATGATCTAGAATTGAGATCCATGTGGTTAATTAAAAAATGCTCAAGGCATATTGTAAAACCACTGACTCAATTAGTCAATTTGTCTTTTAACTCAGGAGTTTTTCCCTCACTCCTAAAAATTGCAAAAGTGCATCCGATTTTCAAGAAAGAAAACCCCTGTTCAATAAATAACTATCGGCCCGTCTCAATTTTGCCTATTTTAAGCAAAATATTTGAAAAACTTTTTCTAGCGAGAATGCTTTATTTCTTAAATAAAAACAACCAGCTTTCTCAACACCAATTTGGATTCAGGAAAAATAAATCGACAATAGACGCAGTGGTGAGTCTGGTTGATATGGTTGTAGAGGGGCTAGAACGTCAGGATCACACATTAAGTGTGTTCCTTGACCTATCTAAAGCGTTCGACTGCGTTGACCATGAAATACTGCTTGACAAACTACAATCTCATGGCATCAGAGGCGTGCCGCTCTTATGGCTTAAATCATTTTTAAGTCAGAGAGCTCAAGTGGTTCAGATCTCAAACCAATTTTCCAAACCAATGCAACTGAGCTATGGAGTTCCCCAGGGATCTATACTCAGCCCAATCCTGTTCTTGTTGTATGTCAACGACGTACATTCATCGCTGCTGCATGGCAAAATCGTGCAGTATGCTGATGACACGACTCTCTGTTTCAGAGATAACTCACAAGAAGGTTTGGAACTACAAACCTTTGTCGATATCAACAACTGTGTTCAATATTTTAACAGCCTCAACCTTCAAACAAATTCTTCTAAATCCAACGTGCTAAATTTCGCGCTGCGCCCAGTGGACTCCCAATGTGGGTCAGCTGTCATGTTGGCAGATTCCATATTGGAAGAAGTCTACTCCGCTAAATTCCTTGGAATACTCCTCGATCGAGGGTTGACATGGAACAACCACATTGACCATGTGTGTACCAAACTGTCCTCAGGAATATATGTTTTGAGGTCCTTGGCCCGGTATTGCCCCAGTCAGGTATTGATTGCGGCATATTATGGGCTAATTCACTCCCACCTTTCCTATGGGGTGGTGTTGTGGGGGGCCTGTGCAGGCAACAATTTCCTGAGGGTGTTCAAATTACAAAAAAAAGCTATTCGTATTATCGCAAAGTTGAATTTCAGAGAGTCGTGCAGGACAGCATTCAAAAATTTGAAACTGTTGACTTTGCCCTGTCTCTACATTTTAGAAACATCTTTGTTCTGTTTGTCTAAATGTGCCCTTACCAGGGGACGTGATATACACGGGTATGAGACTAGAGGCAGAGATAACTACCGAACTGGAAGACACAGAACGGTAGTTTATGAGCACTTGCCTTCGCAGGCAGGTGTTCAATTCATCAACAGATTGCCAAATTCTATGAAAAACGCCCAAACGCCCAAGGCGTCAAAAACTCGTCTTAAGCGTTTTCTGGTGTCAAAGGCATTCTACAGCGTTGACGAATTTCTGGCGTTTAACTGGGAGACCGCCCAATTCGATAACTGACTCCAGCGCTGTAAGTGGGTTGAAATTGGCGAAGGATGAAAGAGACTGGAATGTATGAAAGTTATGTAAGTTTGAATGTGGTAGTTGTGTGGTATGAGAGTTTAAAAGTTAGAAATAATTATGACGTTTGCCATACAATGTGAAGAAATTGTTGCGAGCAATAAAAGATTTGATTTGATTTGATTTGACGCACACACGCGCACACGCGCACGCACACGCGCACGCGCGCACACGCGCATACGCGCACACCGCCTTATCTTGCTTTCCACTGCTGAGATTATCAACGTCATATTGACTGTCAGCATTAACAACATACCTTCAAATTTGTCATTATATTGTATCTATAGACAATGTAAGTTAACCTATAAATTATTTGTAAATGATTTTGAAAATATCTTAAAAGAAACATATGATCCAACAATGATTATAGGTGATTTAAATGTTTGTATTTTGAAAGGTAAAAATAAGGGTTCTGCTATTGAATATTTAAATTTAATTTCAGCGTTTGGATATCAGAGCTGCATTGATACTCCCACAAGAGTAATGAATAACTGTGAATCCTGTATTGATCATGTTTTGATAAGAAACTCAAAAAACTTGCAGTTTAATTGCAGCGTTGTAAAGCTGGGAATAACAGACCATTACGCATTAAATGTTATTATTTTAGGCTCTGACTTTATTAAAACTAATTCTAGCTTTGTTAAAACTGTAGATTATAGTAAGTTAAGTAGGCAGCTGGCTTCTGCAGACTGGAGTACTGTTAAGAATAGCCTAGGTGTAAATACAGCAGTACAAGAATTTTATAAAATATACAATATTTGTTACGAAGCTTCTTGTTTTCTTAAAAGGGTAAATAGCAAGAATAAAAGGCGAAAAGAGTGGATATCAGACTATTTAGTCAATCTCATAAATTGGAAGAATGTCTTATATAAAGATTTGTGTAGAAATGGGAACAATGCCCGTTTAAGAGAGGAATACAATGATTTGTCTACATATGTACGTAAGTGTATAAAGCATGAAAAGCTAAATTATTATTCTAGATTAATAGCAAATTGTGAGGGTGATAGTAGGAAGTACTGGGATGTTATTAAGAAAGTACTAAACAAAAGAAAAAGACATATAGGTAGCATAAGGGTAAATGACTGTCTAGTTAAAGTTGCAGGAAATGAGGCTTTTATTACCAACGCTTTCAATAATTACTACACTAGCATTGTTGCAGATCTTAAAAGGAATGAATTTGGATGTGATATGTTTTTTCAGGAAGACACTATGAATGATATTCTGTTTAATAAATTCGATTTAGATGTAATGGATATTTACAGTATAATTCGGAAAATGAAAAATAAGAGCAGCTCTGGGTTAGATGGCTTAAGTGGTGTAGTTATAAAAAACAACATTGATATATTTGTACCTCTCTTACATTGTATCTATGAAAAGTCTCTTGTACAGGGCATATTTCCTGATCAGTTTAAGGTTGCTGTGGTTGTACCTGTGTACAAGGCAGGGGATGATGTGGAGGTCTCGTCGTATCGTCCGATATATCTTTTAAAACACAGTTGCTAAGATATTTGAAACTTTTATTAAGGGAAAACTGTTAAAGTACTTTCAAGATTATAATTTATTTTCTGGTAATCAGTATGGGTTTTTACCTGGTAAAGGAACAGACTTGGCTTTAGAGGAACATTTAAAGTGTATCACTAGTGCTGTAGGTGCCCATAGATTTACTTTAGCTATTTATTTAGACTTAAAAAAAGCATTTGACCTTTTAGATATAGATATTTTGATTAAAAAATTTAAGAAATGTGGCATTGGTGGCTCAGCTTTGGATTGGTTGGTATCTTTTTGCAAACAACGAAAACAGGTTGTAAAAATAAATAATGTACTAAGCGAGTGCTTAGAACTACAATACGGGACAGCTCAAGGAGGGGTGTTAGGCCCATATATTTTTTTGATATACATAAACGACCTACTTGATACAGGCCTACACTCATCTTTGTTTGCGTATGCTGATGATACAGCCTTAAGTGTGTTCAGCTGGCAGCAGAGCTGCTCTCAAGGTTAAAATAGATAGGGATTTAGCTAAGGTGTCAGAATGGTTAATTCAAAACAGATTGTTATTAAATGTATCCAAGACTAAGTGTATTTTGTTTTTTGATATTGATAAGCCCAAGTCGGATCTACATAATATGTTTAACTTATTTTGTCATAGTCACCAATGCCTGTATGAATGTAAATGTTCCAATATAGAAATAGTTGACAGTGTTAAATACCTAGGCATGTATGTTGACTGTAAGTTAAAGTGGGAAAGTCATATACAGTATTTAGCAAAGAAATTGAGAAAAATAAATTATTCCCTATACCACATGAAACAATTTTTTAAAAAGTGAATATTTGAAACAGTTATACATGTCATGGTTTGAAAGCACATTGAGATACGGCATTATACATTATGGTGGTACTTACATTACCCTACTTCAACCTTTAATAATGTGTCAACGGCATGCTGTGCGAACAATCTATGGTCTAAAGCGTATGGATAGAGTAAGTTATCTGTTCAATGACAATAATATTCTATCATTTACTCAATTATATAAGTTGGCCGCAATCATGTACATTCATAAACATTTGCAAAAATATCCTGTGAAAACACTACATAGAGAAACAAGAGCTACCCAATTCTATCTTTTGCAAGTACCTAATTATTTTAAAGAAACTGCTAGACATCAATTTTCCTATCTTGGTCCAACATTATTTAACAAACTGGTTGAAACATATGGTAACAACATACTGTTTGAGGGAAAACCTAAGTTTAAGATGAAGTGTTTACAATTTGTTCTAGACACCGTATAGTGTGAACAGAGGTTTTCCCATACCTACCAATGTTTTCTCACATCATGTTTTTCATTTGTATTTTTTAATTAATTATTTATAATGTTTTGCTTATTTATTACTGTTAATACCATATGCATGTACGTGTGTATGTGTATGTATATGTATATATTTATATGTATGTATGTATATGTGTGTATATATATATCGTTATCATTTTGTTATTGTTAGTTAATTCTTTTTTATCATCTAGATGTTATTTATACTGTTATTTTATTATGTTATAATTATGATTGTTATCTATTCAGATATTTATTCTTGCTATATATAAAAAATTCCATCAATCAAAATCAATTAAAAACTCGTCTCAAATGCCTTTTGGTGTCAAAAGCGTTTTATTCTGTCGATGAATTCATGATGAGCCGCTGGGAGGTCTAAATTTGCACAGTATTTAAATAATCAGTTTGTATGTGTTTGCTCTGGATCTGGAGTCGGTATGTATATGTTTGCTTTGGATCTGGAGTCAGTTTGAATGTGCCTGAGCGAATGTATGAATTGTAAGTGTGAATGTGTATGAAGGTATAGTTGGGACTATTTATTTTTGTTTATGACGATTGCGATACAATGTTAAATTGTTTTAAAATGCAATAAAGAGATTATTATTATTATTATTATGCTATTGATTGTTTAATGTATATATTGCTGCATTGAGGTGCACTGTTATTGTACGATTGATGGTTGCTGTTTCTCATAAAATGATCATAATAATGTGTTAAGGTTTTTAATCTTGGTTAACTGCCTCTTGTGACTGCCAAATTTAAAATTAAAAATTAATGCCAACTTGCCTCCCGCACGCGCCTTCTCGGGTGCATTGGGAGTGTTTTTGTGAAAGCTGCATAATGTATTACATGCATTATTATACAATTTCATGCAGATACTGTAAACAAATTAGTACATTACTTTAAATCAATATGATGATATATTGATTTAAACAAATTAGTATATTACTTTAAATCAATATATCATCATATTGATTTAAAGTAATGTACTAATTTGTTTACAGTATCTGCATGAAATTGTATAATAATGCATGTATTATTATAATATTTTTTTCTGAATAAAGATGTTTGAACTTGAACTTGAACTTGAACACGCACGCACGCACGCACACACGCACACACGCACACACAAACACACACGCGCACGCACACACGCGCACACACACACACACACACACACACGCACGCACACACACGCACGCACACACACACCGTGTATTTACGTATACACATGTAAAAACTATTTTTGATCAAATATAGTGAGGAATTTCAAACCCTTAAATGGTGAAATAACTGTTGTCGTAAGAGTTTTATTGTTCTTCTTAAGCCCCAAATATACCTAACAGAAATATGATAAGTTGAATTAAGATGACAGTCTCCCTACGAGTATTTTAATTTTGCAATACTAATTATTAAAGAGAATAACGATGGAATATAAGATGAGGGCCCAGAAATATGTGTCTTATTTGTTGGTTTAAGTGTTACAGATGCATATCACTAAAATGAGCTAGTAAACTTTCGTTTTTGCCTGCCTATTTGTTTGTGTGTACGGACAATGTCTAGAAAAGGACCTGACTTGAAATTGTGCATTAACCTTAATTCCTATATGAAGATCACATAGTTCAACTATGGTACATGTCACTACATTAGATTTGGCTGAGCATTAGCGAATATATTTACATTGGTTTTGTAGGTAACTATGATGACAATGAGAACATATCTGAAACATAGCATAAATTCATAAACAAGCTCAGTACACACATAAAATATTTTAACATGTGACATCCTATATCATGTGGCAAGATAATTCGAGAAAGATTTCTTCTCTTGACTTGAAATTTTGCATGATATTTCTTTTGTATATAGACAAGAACGAGTTCTATGATGTTGTATTTCCTAGGCTTACACAATTTTTTTGTTTGCCGGGGTGTATAGGAGTTTGTCTTCCGTATGATTGTGGGTCGTCCCATCTATCAATAATGAAATGACCCACAGACTATAGAATTTGGTAGGTACTGCATTTCAGCGAAGCCTCTTGCGCGATACATAGCAATCACAAAAAAACCCTATTTAGTAGACAGATTTAGACGAAAATTGGTATTTACATTATCTATTATATAAAAATGAAACTGTTCGTGTGTAACAGCATCACTCACAAACGGCTGGACGGATTCGCCTAATTTTTTTTTTTAATTTGTTCGTCTTGATCTGTAGAAGGTTATAGGATACTTTTTATCCCTTTCCCCGATTCAGGATTCCGCCCCACTGGTTACAGAAATACCCGTAAAGAAATGCATTGCAGCAAACATATGTTATTAAGTGAAAGAGTCTTTTCAAATTTTTAATCAGCTGTTCTTTGTAAACATATATAATGCGACAAAAATTGTTGTTATTTTTTGACAGTAACTAAGTAATCTATATTATAAAAAATGAATGTTTGTATGTTTGTCCTTTATGGAATCGTGAACTATTGGACCGATCATGATGAAAATTTGTACGTATATGTATTTTTCCACGGAGAAAGGTTTATAAGCTATGCCCATCCCTTTCCCGATTCAGGATTCCGCCCCACTGGTTACAGAAATACCCATAAGAAAATGCATTGCAGCAAACATATGTTAACGTCTTTTCAAACTTTTAATCAGCTGTTCTTTGTAAACATATATTACACTTATAGTTTTAAAGCATAGAGTAAGCTTAAGAGAAACGACAAATTTTGTTTAAACTGTTTTTTGCAATCACTGTTAAACATAGACTTTACTATCCAGATAATACAATTCAAATTTGACGTAAAAATTCACCTTTAACTGCAATATTTATTTAATATAAACCATGCTCATGCTTGATCAGAAGAGTAATGCAGATATCATAATTAACTATCTTACGTTGGCTACAAATATAAAGAATGTTATAAAATCAACCTTAGTTGTTTTTTTGACAGAAGTATGGTTCTCAAAACTCCGTGTGTACATATTCTCTCGATCGAGACAACAAAGCAAGCTCAATCGTGGCATCGGAGATATAACTAATTTAATCTAAAATTTATTATAGTAAAAAAAAAAATTTACTAAGTAATATAAGGACTTCGGTTCTTAAGATTTTGCGTGCGAAGCCGTGGGTAACAGCTAGATAGAGGCAGGAATATGGTACATACCTTCATAATACGCCCAAGAGGCTCACGATGGAACGACTATCAATTATCTCAGCAATTTTTAGAATGTGATAGAAAAAAGAATAAGTGAATATAGTGTACTGTTTTCAACGGGAAATTGCGTGCGAAGCCGCGGCAAACTTTTGCAAAAAAATTATTGAAAATGCGCAGCAAAGCGCGCCGGCCCGCTAGTCTATATATATAAAAATGAAATGTTTGTATGTTTGTCCTTTATGGAATCGTGAACTATTGGACCGATCATGATGAAAATTTGTACGTATATGTATTTTTCCACGGAGAAGGTTTATAAGCTATGCCCATCCCTTTCCCGATTCAGGATTCCGCCCCACTGGTTACAGAAATACCCATAAGAAATGCATTGCAGCAAACATATGTTAACGTCTTTTCAAACTTTTAATCAGCTGTTCTTTGTAAACATATATTACACTTATAGTTTTAAAGCATAGAGTAAGCTTAAGAGAAACGACAAATTTTGTTTAAACTGTTTTTGCAATCACTGTTAAACATAGACTTTACTATCCAGATAATACAATTCAAATTTGACGTAAAAAATTCACCTTTAACTGCAATATTTATTTAATATAAACCATGCTCATGCTTGATCAGAAGAGTAATGCAGATATCATAATTACTATCTTACGTTGGCTACAAATATAAAGAATGTTATAAAATCAACCTTAGTTGTTTTTTTTTGACAGAAGTATGGTTCTCAAAACTCCGTGTGTACATATTCTCGTTCGATCGAGACAACAAAGCAAGCTCAATCGTGGCATCGGAGATATAACTAAATTTTAATCTAAAATTTATTATAGTTAAAAAAAAAAAAATTTACTAAGTAATATAAGGACTTCGGTTCTTAAGATTTGCGTGCGAAGCCGTGGTAACAGCTAGATAGAGGCAGGAATATGGTACATACCTTCATAATACGCCCAAGAGGCTCACGATGGAACGACTATCAATTATCTCAGCAATTTTTTAGAATGTGATAGAAAAAGAATAAGTGAATATAGTGTACTGTTTTCAACGGGAAATTGCGTGCGAAGCCGCGCGGCAACTTTGCAAAAAATTATTGAAATGCGCAGCAAAGCGCGCCCGGGCCCGCTAGTAATGTATAAAAATGAATGTTTGTGTGTTTGTCCTTTATAGACTCAGAAACTATTGGACCGATCACTATGAAAAATTTGTATTTATTTGTATTTTTCTATGTAGAAGGTTTATATGCAATGCCCATTGATGTAACTCACCACCAGGCTGTACTGCAAGATATAAAAGTTATCAAAGCGCCTGCACATTATAAACTGCAATTACGACACAGTTACGTAAATTAAATAGCCAAACACTATTTGAAAGGCAAAAGAAATATACGGGCAAAGCTTAAGAGACGCGTGCGAAGCCACGGGAAACAGCTAGTTTAAATATAAGAATAAAACAGGTCTATATTTTCTGTATATGTATATATCACGTGATTAGCGTATGATATTATAGCCCATACATACAATTAGTACTAAACACACATTTTGAAAGCTTATTACGTGTGTTTTGGGATTCAATATATACACACGTAACATTCAATTTTCCGGTTAGTTAAATTATTAAACAAAGAGTGGTTTAAGCTAACATTACAAAGTCCTTACCGTTTATATCGCCTGGCGTTGTCCAGAAAGGAAAGTTTCTCGAATATTGGCCATCTTGTAACAATCGGGGAATCTGTTTTCTTCTGTTTTCGTTTTAGTTTGAAATAATGATCCCTTATGTCTCTCCAGCGCTTCTTGCACGCTTCCTCTGTCAACATATTAAACAACTGGTAACAACAAACTAAAACTGAGCGTAAAGCAACAGATGCACCCATAAGTGTTGTCAATAAATATATACATTATCACTTCGAAAGGCTCTGCATGTGTAATGGCATGTGTGTCTTCCCATTTTGGAATATGGATATGGAGTATTTTAAATAAGGAAATTTGGAAAATAATGATGAATATAATGATTAATCAATCATCATAACACACGGACAACTGCAATGTTTTACCATACGTAGTTTATTTTAAATTCTTAATTAACGCCTACGGAATGTTAAATTTTCAATACAAGGTTTAAAACGCACCAGTATTTCTATTTTTCAAAAAGATTACCTCATTTATAAATCTTATAATTTTTAAACTTTCCACAAGATATTTATTGATAACGTAACGTTAAGAATGTGTTTCAAACATCTCCTAACTATTTTAAATAATCATTAATAATCGCATAAAATCTACTTTTACTGTCAAGAACTTAATTTTAATTTAAAATTATTGGATGAGAGTTTAGCGAATTATCTTTCACCAGTTACAGATGAACGAAATCCTTGTTCACCCCCTGAGCTTAGCATATTGTTTGCTTGTCATCAATGAAGGCCTCCACCCTTTCCTCAGACTACTCCGCGCCACAAAATTGTCGTTGTCACTATGCCCTTGGGTTGTATACTTACGACCCTTCTTAAAAGGTCCCATATGTCTGCAGATGTCGCTGTCCACATTTGTCACAGATCCGCGTATAAGTGATATATTCTTCAAGCACTAATACCTAATATGAGACACGAGAACATGAAGGGCTTGAACATTAAAGAAGAGATAATAGTTTTTGAAAATTCATTTAAGTTTTTGTATCAATTAAAGATGACACACCTTTATAATATTATTATATTTTCAGATCACCCACCGTGTACAAAAACATTCTCGAATATTGGAATGAAAGAGGCTAGATTACAAAATTTTTGTCATAAAATTATGTTAGACTAGTGTGATCAATTAACGAATAGAATGTGGGTCTTTGCCTTTCTACGTTGTGTTAGAGCTCTGAGGTTACAAAATAAATTGTTCAGAAGCCCCAACTTGTTGCAAATCATATTTTAGCTGTTATACTGCCCTTAATTCATTGCTTGGATGTAAATAACTCAATAATATGGTTTATTTAGATGTAGTTGTAGTAGTCTTTAATTATGCACATGCTGTGTCTGAGTGGTGCATATTTTAGTTATCTTGTAAAACAGTTTTGTCACCAAGGGGAGACACGTTATGCTAATGGCAATTCCCTTTTATTGGCGTAGTTTCCAATTAGATGAAGATCCATTGATGGCATTAAACAAAACAATAATTTGAACACAAATAGTTTAGACTTTATTTTAAGTTGTACTAATTACAAATATTTAAGGGCCTGACACAGACATCCAGTATAAAACGCCTTAATGAATAACAAAGACACTAATATTTTCCATTATTATGGGTTGTAAAATAACTTATAACAATACTAACTAATACTAACTAATAACAATAACAATACAGCAGACCATGTGTGTCATACTTATCTCGTGAAACCTAACGAAAAATATCCGTAACCTTCCTATTAAACTAATCACGTGATACACGTAATTCTCTCAATAAAAAAATGAAGGATTCAAGTCTCGGTAAGCGAGGCAACCAATACACCCACTCCCTCGAAGAAACACCATTTGGCACAAGACAGAGCTTTTCATCTAATTTTAAAACAATAAATTAGTAGGTATAAGTAGGTGTGGTCCAAGTCTCTCTTTACTTATATCGGCTAATTTTTAATTAAGTCTTTCTGATTGCTCTTTTTTATGTAAGTTACAAGTTTTTATAAATTACATTTTTCATTTGTTAATGAAAATGTTTTTATTAATGACAATTCATTCCCTTATTTTAATTTAAGTTTTTTGTGTGTTATTGGTAGTGCAGACTGAGGAACTCGTTTCCCCACACACAGGCTGATGCCCATGTGGGGATAATTTCCTATAAGATATTTGTTATGTATTCTATTTTACTCTGTACATACATTTTGGAAATAAATCAATCAATCAATCAATGAAAGTACCAATACACATGTTGAAATCTTGTTATGTGTGTTTTGTGATTTAATTATTAGCGTTTCTGTCAGGTCTTTGAATAAACAAAGTATATACTGTGAAACAACTTTTGTTATTCATTAAGTTTGCGTAAGTTGCAATACGCGAATTATAAACTAGGGGTAAGCTCATTCTTCCCATAACAGGGTAGGCGAAGTTAGGCAATCATGACTACGCTTACAAATTATTTCCGGTTTAGAGTGTTTAGGATCGCGGAGAGTAATTTAGTCGCTCCAATCATGAAAATATATAATACGTAGGTCTGAGAAGCGTCTACTTTCAGTTCCTGTAATCTACTTCCGGTGTACCAGAGGTAGAGTGAAAAGTCCCAACTACGCTGTACGTCAACTGTTCTCGAGATACTGTGTGGACAGACCCACGCGAGCATACCCACACACACACATCCACATGTACAGACAAGAACGTGTGCCCGGCCCGATTTACTATAAAAAGTTATCACTATTTTGTGATCTGTAGAAGAATAGAACGTAATGTACTAACGCTTTTAAGTACACAACATGTAAATCTATTGTAATATCAAATTATATACGCTTTTCTATTCTTCAGTTGAGAATAAAAATAATTTACAACCTGATTAACTCTTTAACTTGTTTGTTCCAATTAATACTGTGTACTCTGTTTTCAATATCATTTGACTGATTACAGGTTAAAAAAATATTGTTCACAGAAAAGTATCAAGTGTATGCTTTTGAACAAAATTAAGTATTATGGCCGTAGTACATTTAAAATGTAATTAAATAGAGTCCCAACCGTTTAAGGTGCTGAAATCGATTTTTGTTGGACAATTTTCTTATTTTTTATTAATAGCTCTTTAACTTCCCTGGGGAAAGAAAAAGGAAAATCATTTTTGATCAATCCACGAAAATGACTGTACTTTAAAGAATGAATTTTAGACAATTTTTTAATCAGCCCCCTCCAAAAAACAGCTAAATATAGATATTTTAAAGTTGTACATTACGTGCATGAGTTATTAATGACTTCGGATAGGACATGATTTGTTTACCCTTTTATGATTAAAGGAAATCATATTTTTAAAATTAAATATGATTTATGAAACTGACACGATTTTTAACATTTTTTCCCACGAATATTATTTATAAATAAGAAAACATGTGACTCCTTCCAGTCATCTTTCTTGTACACACTGTAAACAGTTCTTTTCTCTATCTTAAACAGTTTTTATTTAGACCTGATTTAAGATGTCCCGAAATTCTGCGTCAAATCCAAATTCCTACCTCTCCTCGAGAACAAATCAAAATTCAATTTTCTATTTTTCTGTATCAGAAATGGTATATTTAAGTAAAATTGTCTTTGAAAATACTAAAATATTCAAAATGAAAGGTTAGTTTGTAATAGCAAAGCGCTTAATGAATGTATTACATTTTTGTCAAATCAATAGGTTAAAGGTCACAGTGGCCATGTAAGTGGTCGGGTCCTGAGCAGGCGAGATCATTACTGTGCCCTTACCTGAGCAAGTAATGAGAGCGGAAGGGCTGAGTACAGAAGGTCCTTATTTCTGTAAGTAGGTTGAGTAGGGGAGTCATTTCACCGTAAAGTTTACTTAATCCCTCTTATAACTGTTTATTCCCTGTGATCACATTGGCCGTGAAGACTATAAAATGGTATAAAGAATTTTGAAAAATTTATGAAACTAATGATGAGGTACATAAATCAATTCTGGGACTGATTATACTGCAACGTGACGTGTCGTGAAGATCATACATATTGATCAGATTCCATACATACCATGTACTACTCTATGTACCTCGTTTAACTTAGGCTGTTTTATATTTATGTTTTGTTTTAACTTGCTTTCGATCTGATCGGGACATTTATTTATAACATGTCGTATTGGACAAATATGGAAACAAGTGTACATGAAGTATAAGATTAGATATACGATTAGTCACCTAATGTATTAGGGCTAAAATTAAATGTAATAAACTTAAAAGATTTCTTGAAAATATTTTGCAGTAACATCATCAACTCTCAAGCAGTTTTGAGTAGCCTACCAAATCTGTTTCTTCGAAATTTTACCGTATTTTGATGCATAATTGTTCGTTACTCTTTTTTACTGTGTCATATTCTATCAATTTCACAAAAATGAGGAGGTCTCTTATTAACCTATTTGTATATTTTGTTTACACCCATCCAGAAATAATTAACTGGACCCATTTTGATGAATCGATTGTTAAATCAAAAGCCCATCCTCCGGTGGTCTCACTACGGTCTTACTAATTTTGTTATTATTTAATCATTAATTAAATTTGGGAATTGCATGGAGCCCGTCGTGAAAAAGCCAAACAATAGATTGTAGGGATGAGTGACATCACTTTACTACAATTTACTCAATTTTCGTGTTTAGTTTTGGGATGGCCTCTGTGTTGGAAGCCGTGTGAAATCCGTCCTGGATCACAGAGGAAGGATAGAGTGAAGAGTCTGGATCACATAGGGACGATAGAGTGCAGAGTCTGTATCACAGAGTGAGGATGGAGTGGAATATCTGGAGCAGAGAGGGAGGATGGAGTGTAGAGTCTGGATCACAGAGGAAGGATGGAGTGAAGAGTCTGGATCACAGAGGGAGGTTAGAGTGCAGAGTCTGGATCACATAGGGACGATAGAGTGCAGAGTCTGGATCACAGAGGAAGGATGGAGTGGAATATCTGGAGCAGAGAGGGAGGATGGAGTGTAGAGTAAGGATCACAGAGGAAGGATGGAGTGGAATATCTGGAGCAGAGAGGGAGGATGGAGTGTTGAGTCTGGATCAAAGAGGAAGGATGGAGTGGAATATCTGGATCAGAGAGGGAGGATGGAGTGTAGAGTCTGGATCACAGAGGAAGGATGGAGTGGAATATCTGGATCAGAGAGGGAGGATGGAGTGTAGAGTCTGGATCACAGAGGAAGGATGGATTGAAGAGTCTGGATCACAGAGGGAGGTTAGAGTGCAGAGTCTGGATCACATAGGGACGATAGAGTGCAGAGTCTGGATCACAGAGGAAGGATGGAGTGGAATATCTGGAGCAGAGAGGGAGGATGGAGTGTAGAGTCTGGATCACAGAGGAAGGATGGAGTGGAATATCTGGAGCAGAGAGGGAGGATGGAGTGTAGAGTCTGGATCACAGAGGAAGGATGGAATGGAATATCTGGAGCAGAGAGGGAGGATGGAGTGTAGAGTCTGGATCACAGAGGAAGGATAGGGTTTCCTTAAGTTAACACGACAATCTTCAACGATGGTAGGAGACGTTTCATATTTTATTAACAGTTCCAGACGATGCCCCTTTTTGGAAAGCCCATACTTAGTTGTAAAAAACAAAGCAATGTTACGGAAAACTTTTATTTGTGGCATTGCAACCCATTTGGGGTTTACATTCATTATAACTCCTAGATCAGCCAGTCAGCGCAGAATGCAGAGATTTCGATTTCTCTAAATGACTCTCTTTAGGCATGGAAAGGGAAGTTTTTCATTTTTTCAGAGTTCTAGGTATCTGCAGTACACTAGAATCTATCGCCGCGGAATGTGGAGCAACAATCGTCAGAACTGGTTAAAATTCATCAGTCTGATTAAATGAATGAACCATGTAAAATTGCTAAGTACTTGATGTTTTCCAGTCACGGTCACAATACCTTAGATGCTAGTCTCTGAGCGTTTTCATCTGTATTCCTAATAATAGAATACAAAACATTACAAACTAAAACGCATAAGATAATGCAATATTTTAAACACAAATAAACCGACTTTGGAACTATAAAAATTGTTAGTAACAACATTTACTCAAACTTAATACAACAAAATTGTTTGAAGTCGGCGGCAAATTTGGACCAAACTAAAAAATAATTTAGTAAATAAATTACGAAGAGATACAGTTTGAAAGCAGACCGCTATATTATATGATACGTATAAGTCGGTTATTGTGCTTATCTACCTGTTCCATTAGAAGTATTTGTTTAGGATTTATGAAAATTAATTTTACACTGGGAAATTTGTGAAATACTGATTGATTAATGAATAGAAAAATAAACAAATCTCACCAACTTTATGTTCTTGTAGTGATAAAACTGGCGCTATATCATGTCCTTTTAGTGTCTTATTATATAGTGTCCATCCATTATATAAATTAATATCAAACACATAGCATGTATTATTTAGAGAAAATCTTAACATAATTTATGCTGATACGTCTAAATGTATACCCCATGTAACAATCTTCATTATATATATATCCTGATTTGCACAGCCTTCTATGAAACCGCAAGTAGGATATACGAGTTTCGGTCTCTCGAGAAAGTATTCATTTATTGATATCTCCAATTATCGTTGTTATTAATATTGATATATCTTCTGTAAAACATATCAAATAGCACCTTCCGTCACTGGTATACCCAGGATTTATTTTTAGGGGTGTGGGAATATTCTTAAGAACAATGGGATTAATATTATACATTTAAAAATTTTGGAATATTCACAATAAATATTCACACTGGTTTTATTCATCCATTGTTTTAGTTTAATTTCATTAACTGTGGTTGTTATATTTTTGATAGTGAAAAATATACTATATTAGTTAATTTACAGTTTATATTAGTGAATAAAACGCTAGTGAATTTTAATAATCTTTCTTTAAGAATTAATGTTTTGGACGATTGTAACAGTATTAATATTAATTTAGGGCCTATTATTAAAAAAGAATGCCTACAGAAAAATATATAATGTGTAATTTGCAATGCTCAGTATCCTATATTGATATATTACCCAAATGGTTTTGAAAATCCAGACAATAAAGTACTTAAAATCTGATTCTTTGCGCGATCCCTGGAGAAGTTCATCCATTGTGCGTTGAGGGAAATTTTAATCTAGTATAATAGTAGAACATCGCTGCTTAGGCAATACAATGGGTCCGTAGCGCGATAACTGAATTATAACACTTAATAACTATTGGACAGTTATAGGTTTTGGCTGACCATTTCGTTTGAGAATAGGCTTGAGAGTGTAAAGTTTCTGGAATCTTGGATAGGCCATATTCCCAAATAATACAAAGAAATATCCACCAGATAAACTCTGTTTTAGATTATTTGTTAAAAAGGTGAGGGAGACAATTAAAACCCCTAGGTGGGCGCAGCAACACGCCAAACAGCTGCGTCAGTAGTCTGGCTCAGGGCCCTGGTCTGGATGCTGATCCAGATATGCAGAGGACGGTTTGCCTCAGCAGTTTGGCGGTTGACACGTTCAAACAAGCAAGCGCAGGCCGTTGCAAACTAACAAAACCTGCCCATTTAAATCTGTGTTATAAATTAAACGATTTAAAAAGTGCTCACAACCAATTAAAATATCAAGATAATCACTTCCAGAGCTTCAGAACCTGGCCAATGCTGAATTTTCTGAACCGGTCAAAAATAAAAGTTAAGATCGTTTTGTATATTTCTAAAATTCTAAAATTTCATACTAGTACTCTTTTAATCATCCTGTATACAAATTTTGATTCTGTTGTGTCACCGGTTTCCGAGTTATGAATATTCAAAGTTGCAGTTTGGTTAGAAACGCCGCCGGTACCTTTTTCGTTGTTATCGAAATAAAAACTGGAAGTTATTGTTTGTAAATTATGTCCTCTATATGCCTAAACGCAGAAATTAACAAGTAAAATTTTAATGTAACGCATGTTATTGTAGCTCTGTTCATTAGTTTGTGGTTAACTTCCAAACTCGGGTATCTATCTATACTTTAGATCCGAGAAAGACTTACTGCCATGTTTGGCCTTACCGAAGTATTGTTTGTCAACAGTCATAACAATTTTAATAGTGCTATTTCTATGAAGAATGTTAAAATGGTAGTGTAAGAATTACACTGAAATAACGGTCTAGATAAGCTCAGTAATGGGCGTTACAATTGCATTAACCCTAAAAATCTAAACATTCGTTTTATTTTAATAAATATATAATCTTACAATCTGTATATTAAAATCGTAAAAAATCCAAAATTTGAATATTTTTTATTGTTTGGAGTATTGACCACTGTAAGCTATAATTGTAGCTGTAGTTGAAAAAAGAGATAAGGATTTGATGACTATGTCGAAGAGAATAGAACAATGAATTTCACTTTCTGAGAAAAAATATGTAGGGATACCCGAGTTGAGTTTTTATGAAAAGAGTTTTTTAAGTTCTGAGAGACGACGAACATTTTTGAATATAAAATGTAACGATACTACAATACTAGACAGTCAACTCACCGTCTCTCCCCACTGCGGTCGCGACCGCCCGCCAGTTTTCCTTTATCAGCGAGCCGTTCTTGGAAGTGAAGAAGCGCTCGTGGTTGTAGAGTATCGGAAACCCCTTGATGCTGTCAACCAGGCGGTTGTCATCAGCGTGCGAGAAACGTCTAACACTCATGTCTGACTCTGTACACCGAGACTACAGCAGTACAGCAGCGGGCGGTAGAGAGCGGTCGATACCGCGCGGCCACAGGATGCGGTTGACCGTGCGCGTTGAACGTACGCGCATCCGCTACGGCAGGGCTACCACCCTACCGGCTGTCTGCCAATACTTGTCTCCGTGAAATAGGGTTTGGGCTGTTGGTAAGCTTGAGTACAAAGGTTGACATGAGACGGATATGGTTTTCCAAACAAAAAGACAAAAGTATTTTTTAAGTTTAGTCGATTTGTCACTGAATTGTACATTTGATACTAAATTACAGAAGTGTAATTCAAGGTTTTTAAGTAACTAATGGCAAACTATTAATTAATGAATTGAATTTAGTGACAAACATGCGTAAATTCTTTCAGGTGGTAGAAATGTGTACTATAAAGGTATTAAACTAAAATCTAATATGCCTATAATGGTACTCTGAACCAGATGAAACGCAGAGTTAAGTAACTGTCGTAAATACAGTAAGCTTATTTTACGACAAAATACGTGCTAATAAACCGAGCGATAATGGGACGTGATGTAAATACAAAACCAACGCATCGCGCTCAACTTTCGTAGTACACTTTTGATCTTGATTATGAATCCTTCTGTGGGATCCGAAGGATCCATAATCAAGGATTTTGGTAAAGAAATAACATAAGTTCTGTATCGTCAACCTGCTCTTACAGCTCAAGAGCAAAGCGTCTAGTCGTCGTCGTCATGACAACGTTTAACACTATGGCACACCCGACTTTCCATTGCTCCTGTACCCTTTGTTCGTTTACAATGCAAGTACCCGTCCTACTTCCGTTCAGATTCTGGAGGTCAGTCGGTAAAACACGAAGTGACAAATATCTCATTACGTTTCAAGGGTTACATGGGTCTTTGTTGATGAGACGCATTATTAAAAAAATAATGAAACCGCAATTGGTTGCTTTGTAGTGGAATAATAATGTGTTGTGTCCCGGGATACGTATACGAGGGGCAATGATGGGCCAATCTCAATATGGTATAGCCTTTGAAGTTTCAGTGAAGGTATTCAAAATTGTTCAGGATTAATTTTATAAATGCGATATTATACTATACAAAGAAATTTCGAAATCCGGATAAATATTTTACCATTTAATTCATTTTTAACGTGTTTGCTATATCTGCGTCATCTTAGCCTACATATCATTGTAGAACACACACACACACACACATATATGTATCTTCTAGATTTCTATATAAGGTTGTAATTGGTTAAAATTTTCAAATAAGTAATACATATTGGTAACTTATCAACTTGCAATGTCTAACGAAGACATACTACATTATTATTATTCATAAAAACTTATTGGTTCTTGCAAAGGTTATGTTAAACCATTACCAATTTTATTATTGGACCAAAAACTCAATATTGTTTACGATGTTTTGTCAGTGTTATTTTTAATTATTTAATTAATCTCTTCGACATTTATTTTGGTAATATTTGTTGAAATACATACCAATACATGAACAAGGTTCACAATAACTCGTATCTACCTTTACTCCTAAATAATAAAGGTAAATTAGAATAAATTTCACTTGCATACGTTGGACAGGTAAACGGGTCTGGTTCGATTACTCCACCGATTGTTGGCCCAACGACCCAAACATTAGTTTAGTTTTAAATAAGAGGGTCGTTGGCCCAACGATCAGTGGTGTAATCGGACTGATTTGTTTTGTAAAATGGGTCGTTGGCCCAACGACCCTCTGTACAAATTAGATTTCTTTCAGGAGGGTCGTTGGGCCAATGATCAGTGGAGTAATCGAACCGTCCCCAGGTAAAAACCATATAAACATGAAACGACGTTTGTTAATCTCACTAAAACTCGAGAACGGTTGGAACGATTTGGTCACTTTTGGTTTTGAAATTTTTGTAGGAATCCAAGGAAGGTTTAAAAGGTGAGAAACATTAAAAGGTTTCTTAGAATATCTAGTAATTCTGGAAAATAATTAGAATACTTACGACAGGTAATCCAAAATTTCAATGACCCTAAACAGCTGTTGATACTTTAAGCTGGAATTCACCTAAGTGGTAGTTACATTAGTGTACACTTAAATATTGAATAATTATACAGTACTTGATCAGTAGTGTTATGCAGATTGCAAAGACAAATTTATTTGTTGGCCCAACGACCCAAACATTAGTTTAGTTTTAAATAAGAGGGTCGTTGGCCCAACGATCAGTGGTGTAATCGGACTGATTTGTTTTGTAAAATGGGTCGTTGGCCCAACGACCCTCTGTACAAATTAGATTTCTTTCAGGAGGGTCGTTGGGCCAATGATCAGTGGAGTAATCGAACCGTCCCCAGGTAAAAACCATATAAACATGAAACGACGTTTGTTAATCTCACTAAAACTCGAGAACGGTTGGAACGATTTGGTCACTTTTGGTTTTGAAATTTTTGTAGGAATCCAAGGAAGGTTTAAAAGGTGAGAAACATTAAAAGGTTTCTTAGAATATCTAGTAATTCTGGAAAATAATTAGAATATTTACGACAGGTAATCCAAAATTTCAATGACCCTAAACAGCTGTTGATACTTTAAGCTGGAATTCACCTAAGTGGTAGTTACATTAGTGTACACTTAAATATTGAATAATTATACAGTACTTGATCAGTAGTGTTATGCAGATTGCAAAGACAAATTTACTATGTAATTTTTATTTGAAACAAAGTTACTAATACATTTTTATTTTTAAGAGTTTTAGTGAGACTAACAAACGTCATTTCGTTTTTCTACATAAATAAGTTGTACCAGTAAGGAATACACTATCTATTGCATTGAACATAATATTTAAACGGCGTTCCAAATTTGATGAACAAAGCTGTGAATATAAGAATCTCGGAACTAGTTGTCTCCCTCAACAATTTTACTATAGTTAAAGGATGGTAAACTCTTCCCATTTTATTAGAAGCAGAATACAAGCGACGGAAGAAGATGCATTTTGAATAAATATGTAAAAATCAGTATTACTTATAGCACCGGAAACATTATACACTGCTAATAAACACTTTTAAAACTAAGTTGGATTCGAAGACCCACATATGTGTTTATTTTCTTCATAAGTGCAATAACATAAAATAAACTGTGAAACTGTAAATAAATTAGAGCGGAAGTGACTTTAATCGGTCGTATCTGACTCTTTTGGACAGCAGTAACTTTTCATTCGTACGTAAGTTATATATTTTCTTTGTCGGAACAAAAAAAGAACCATCAGAAAGTAAATTAAAAGAGCCGAAAGTAGACGCTTTTTAACTGAAGTTGGTTTTTGTTGGTATATATTTTCTTTAACAGGGCAGAAGTCAAACTTAACTATGGCACTCAAAATGCCTTAGAAGACAATTAATCTAAACAGGCAAAAATTGGCACTTTTTGACCAAATTAGGTTTTCGAGACTTATGAGTATATATTTGTTCATACAACAACCTAAAATAGTCAGTCAAAATTTTTACGTTTTAAATCTCTCAACCGTGGATACTGAAATAGCCTTATATCCATATTACATACCTTATAGGGCTCCATCATATTACATCATAAAGACTGTCAATAAGAAAGCTATGGCCTTCGATTTAAAAAATTGCGTGTGATGCCGCGGGTAACTGCTAAGTATTTATTAAAAAATATTAAACAATAAGAATTTTAGAAATTGTATTTGTTAATGAAGACACCTTACTGTGAAGGAAACAAGATTTGTCCGGACATTCGCAATCGTTCAGTGAAACAAAAGTCGTATGTGGTTGGTAGATAAATACAGACGTATTGTGACCTGTACTCTGTAGTTCAGTTTTAATTATAAGTGTTGTGTATAGTTTTTTTTTATTAAGTGCATGTCTTAGAGTTAGTGAAGTTGACACACAAAAACATGGTGATTGTGATTCCTGACGTAGGCGTGTCACAACGCTTTGGTATTAATTGTTTATTTTAACCTAGTTTGTAATTGTATATATATTAGGTTAGTTATTTACCTGAAGAAGAGATCAGATTGCAGATCTCGAAACGTACTGATTTTTTGTTTCACTGAACGATGGAAAATGTCCGGAAAATCCTGTTTCCTTCACAATCCTTCCATCGTGAAAAATAAAATTCACACAAAGAACACCTTGCTTAACAGATTCAAGATTTACTTATAATGTATTCCCGTGGTTAGTAGATTAGCCTATGTTTAAAAATATAAAAACCCCGAAAAGGTGGAGGATTATATTAAACTTGTACAACTCAATTATGTATTTCTGCCTACAAAATCTTGACTTCTAAAGTCGACGTATTGGTACAAGAGGAATATAACGCGTGGGAAAATGATTGTAGATGCTGCGACACTCCCACGTAGCGGGGAACTTAACGGCCGAAGCCCTACGCGTAATCCCACGCTTAGTTTAGTTATGCATTTCCGTAATGTGCACTCATCCAGATTGAGATATTCACTGGAATTACAAAAGTCACATCCTGTTTTCCAATTTCCGCTTACAGAAGATGATGATAAAATTCAAAGATGTAGCCTACTGACTGCTCTTCTACGAACGAAGATATGAATGATCTAGTTTAAAAGAAATTAATGAAACACTACTACACACTCATTGGTCAAGATAATGCTGATCTAAGGTTCCAATTTTTTTTTTTAGAAAATTATTCACTCAATCTTCTATCATTAATAACAGGGTGTATGATTTGTCTCTAGTTTCGTCAATAATGACATAAAATACAATTCGAAGGGGAAACCAACACCATGTAGAATAAAACATCATATTATTATTGGTCCTACTTATGTTTGGGAAAATAAGCTTTGTCTACATACGAAGACCAAAGGCTTCATTAACCTTTTTGGAAATCAGCTGAAAAATATTGTTACATGATTGTTTGAATAGTCGTTTTTTATTTCTAAATGCCTTACGGCTGACGGAATTACACCATGAAGTCAATTTTCACTTAAAACATATGTTTGCATTGTTTTTATATGCGATTGCCTTCGATTATTATTTCTAGATTAAGCTATATGTTTCTTTTCATGGTTGTCAGAAATCGACTTATTTCCGTATATAATGTTGCGTCAAAACTGGATAACATTTTTTTGAGCTTTTCTGGGGTATCGTCATCCGGTATTCTTCTAATTTGTTGGAAACATGAGTTTCTTGCAAATCGTGGACATTTCATTATCTGACCGTTGTTCTATCGCAACAGACAGAGTGTGGCGTTATACAGCCAATTTGGGCACAGTTGCACAGTCTACTCGACTTATAATATTTAGTTACCTTAGGCGATCAATATCTACCTCTACAGTGTACCCTATTCTCACAACAGAGGTGAAAAACGGAGGTGACCTCAGTATGTTATTATTTAATTAATTTTTAGCAATATTAAGTTTGATATTATTTAGAAAATTAAAACACAATTCGAATTATGTCAGCGTAAACCTGCATGTGATACCTTTTTTTGTACGACAGCTTTTGCTAAGATAAGAAATAAATTAAAGTAAACAATATTAGTAAATTATAGTCTAGTAGCTGAAAGTCAATTTGCACTGTAAAATCACATTTATGGTTTTCTTGAAATCTGCAGAGGACTTTTTCATAAGGAAGTAATTGTTAAATTAGGAGGAATGAAATGGTCAAAGATATGTAAGATAATTTTGTTTCAGGTAATATTTTATATAGCTTGATGCACTTAAGGGAGAAAGACATATAAAAAGTGATTTTTTTTTTATTTACTGCCTAATTTTTTTCAAACTATACTCTAATGTGTATAATTCTATATCTTGTTGAAAGAAAGTGGAACTTTTTTCATCACATCGAAAGGGGCGGAGGTGGGGTTTTGAGCGTTTTGTAAGGGGATTACGAGGAATAAAATTTCTCAAGCTGGAGTAAATTATAGAGGTATGATTTTTTTATTGTTCCCAAAGATATTTTGCTTGTTCAAGTAGTGCTTGAGTGCTTGTTGTGTTGTATTGTTATGATTCTGTTGAATATATATATATATATATATATATATATATATATATATATATATATATATATATATATATAAACATGGTTCCTTTATTTACTTAATATTTAAAAACTTTTTATTATTTAAAATCGATTTTTAAAGTATCTGAATGGCACTAAACACCCTCATACTAGAGTCGATAGTCCTTAATAGGATGAACAAAAATCATCCATTTATCTTTTGTAGAACATGAGAAATTTGCTTCCCCGTGCGATAAAAGATTAACTTCCAGAAAACGGACAAAAACTAACACTCTGCACTTATTAGTGTACTAAAACCTACCGGTACTTACAGTTTATTAGAGAATTACACCACGTCTTTCATATGTAACATCTTCTTTCTTTTTATTTCCTTTTTCTTCCTTTTTTTCTCCTATCATATAACCTTATCTCGACCTAAATGTCACGCACGTTGTTTGAAGTAAGAACGATGGTGGTACCAAAACAAGTTCAGGAAGACACTTCACTAACAGTAATAAAGTAATTCACTCATCGATAATATACAAACAACCCACACAAGACGGAAAACTGTGTATAATACTAAAGTACACAGTACTGCACAGTTTTTTTTTTTAATTTATATATCTTATTTATTGTTAATTATGCCTAGATTTGATTTAGAGTCCAGTTGCATGTTTGGTTTGGCTCTTTTCTTTTAGTATTGTTTAATTATTATTTAATCATCTATCATAATTTTATAAAAGTAAATTGGTTTTTGACCGTTGAAAGGAAATAAATAAATAAACTAAACAAATCAACTAGCAATGTGAAGAGCCAGCGTCAACAACACAGCATACAACAAATGGAATAGACCTGATGTTCAGAAAAAAATAATGCAACAAGCCCCCAACTCAATTAGACGTCAGCTGAGAGATTATAGAAAAATTAAAAATAAAACTAACTATTACTCTAAATAATAGTAATTCGAAGAGGAAACTTTCGTATTTTTTAATAAGAAAAGAAGAGTCCGTATGTAAGCAGTAATTAATTATTAATGAGACAGTTATTAATTATTGTCGTTGAAAAAAAACTGCTTACGAATGCAACCGCTCCTCTTTTAACGTAAGGTACAGTTCGAGGACTTTAGCTGTGCGCGTGACCCTGAGTGTGTGGTGATAGGCGGGAGGGGTGGCGGGGTAGCATTATGCGCTGCGTCCCGAAAACATTGCCTATGACTCATGGTTAAAACCCTCCTTTCAGGAATCGTATTGGTCCAAATAACTCATCACACTCGCTAAAATCAGTCTGTTTTTTTATGAAGTGGATAAAGGAAAAGGTGTTACTGAATGAAAAAAACAATCATTGTAAGTAACATTTATTATTAGAAAATTATATTCTAGCATTTTAACTAACTAAATATTATTGAAGTGATTGTAAATTAAATAATAAGAGAATACCAAATAATAACAATAATAGGACTTATCCTTGTTTTTAAGTTGTTATATTGTTGTTTAACGTGTTTTTGAAAATAACGTATGTGTCAATACTAATCGGCAAATCGAAATCGTGAGTTTAAATTCGTTAAGCGATTCTTGCGCCTTCATCTCAGCGGCTAGCACGTAAACGCAACCCGCCACACATATAGCGTTTGTTTGTTGAAAGGGTAGTATTAGGGCTGCACGAGCACAGCTAAATTCCTCCAACTGTAGTATGGTGCAAACCACAGCTCTGAACTGTTCAATATATTCAGAGACTTTCAACAAACACGTCTCTTTCGTTCTCTCCATAGTTGCAGAATTCACACTTGCTCGTGGACTCAGCAGGGATTTATTTAGAAAATAAATAGTTTATTTTAATCGAGTAATCAATTTTAAGAGCGATTGTTGCCCCTTTCATCACTTAAAAAACAGAATTATTAGAGAAATTAAGTTCTGTTGTGAATATTAGTGGTACTACAGGTTCTCGATCTATAACAGAAATGTAAAGTGGCGTTTTATAAAAAAAATACAAAAATGTAACTTATCATTATATTTATATAATTAAGTACCAGCAACTGCGATAAAGAATAAAAGTCAATTCGCATGTATTTGCGTGGTATATTTAGATTTGCTTTTAGACTTGACGTGATCTTTACTTTACACTGCACACTATATCTTACATGTAAACCAGCATAATCTTTTAAAGAGTGAACCTTTCAAGGTCGAGGATTTACTACATTGTACTCTACTAATAAAAACCTTTAATTTGAAGTACAGGATTACCTTCTGACTCCTTGCGGGTCAACCCCCTGACAAGACAAAAATGGTAGTTATTTCAAAAAGTACATTATAGGTGCAGTGGTAATGTATCAAGTGTTATTGCTTTACCTGTAATTATTCTGGGAATTATCAAGCCCGCAAAGGATTTTATTAACACCCTGTATATTGAATTATCAACAAATCAATAGACTTCGTAAATAAGAATATATTGGTATCAGAATTTTAATATTTACAATTAAAACGAAATGTCAACAATAAATCTAGGCCTACACTACATCGAGTGTTTGATTCCTAAAAGTCATAAGCTGTTAATAGGTTGTTATTACTTTCTTTTAAAACAAAGTTAAACAATGTTTTTGTAAAACATGTTTCTAATGACTATGTAATGCATCATCTTATACGATATTTATTGAGTTAGAAGACAGGATAGTGGAAAGGTTACGTGTGTACTTCGTGGCGTTCAATTCCCGATACTAGTTATTCAGAGGTCGGGTGTGTATGGCTTCTCCCTTACAAAGGGAGAGAAAATAACTCGCAAATATCGAATCGGTTTTCCGGGACATATTTTCGCAAGGATGGAATAATAGTTGTGCCGGAAGGAATTCAATTGTTATAGCCTCTTCCTAAAATACACTGTTACAAATTGCTTAAGATAAACAAAGTATTTTGCTTCGTACCATAGTATATAGATACAGTGACTCTTTACGGATTAGTACAACATCAATATTAATATATTATCGATTTGTATAACAACTGAAATAGGCAGTAAATTATAAATAAAACAGGACTTTTTAAACATTATTTGCCACCGTTCAGTGATACAAAAAATCGGCAAAGGCTCTGCTGGATTTCGTAACTGGAATCGAGTCATTTTTTGCAGTTATATGAGGAAGAGAGAGACCGGTTTCGTTGTGGGGCTAGTCTTTTCCTCCCCACAAAGTCCAGTTTGACAAAAGGCTGTGAGGAGGAAAAGGCTTAGTCTATCCTTGGGAAAAGCGACACGGTCAAAATCTTGTAAGCTGTTTAAGGCATCGCTATTGTTGTACTTGACTCAGTAGCGTACAAAGAAAAGGTCACGGAACTGCCAAAGATTAAATATTGCCAAAAATACAGTTTTAAATAAAGCCGCAACTATTTCGTTACATACCTATAGTGCATGTCTCAGATAAATTAGGATCTAAATTAACTCCTCACCATTCTAAAACTTTCCATACGTATGGTCTTCCATACGTATACAACTAACATCCCTCTCTGGCCCATAATTAGTTCTCGTGATTAACCTTGCATGGTAGTATCTATTGTCAATTGTCCATGTGACGATCGCCATTTACTATTGGTATCTCTCTGGTCAGTTCTCTGTATTGGTTGGTTAGTGCAGACCTATTGTGGCCTGTACCCTTTATTTCAGTCTTAATAACCAGTGTTTGGCTCTTATCAAGTGCATGTTTTTGAGGTAGTGTGAATGGTGGTGACACACAACATTGTTGTCGTTCCTGACTTATGCGTGTCATAACGCTCTGGTATGATTTGTTTATTTTAACCTAGAGTTTTGTTGAGTTTTAGGTCAGTTATTCACCTGAGAAAGAGATAATAGATTTTAGATCTCTAAACGTAGTATTAATGATTTTTTTACTAATATTTATTACTGAACAATGACAAATGTCCGGAGAAATCTTGTTACCTTCACAATCCTTCCATCGACAAAAACAAACTTCAAACAAAGGACATTACATTATAGTGGATGTTATCAATAAAAACCAAAGGAGGTCTGAATATTTACAAAGACAGAACTAGTAAATCTATTGACAGATACAAACATAAAAAATATAAAAGCTATCAGCTAATTAATTTAAAAATATACAGTCTATTGAAAATCCATATATCGGACCGTGCTGGGCTAGTGGAGACGGCCACAGCTTGTTTTGTTTTTGCTGTTCGCACAATCATCAAAATGCTTTCAAATAAGGTGCAAAATTTGAAGCCTATGGCTCATTTCACTACACTTGTTACTGTGTCACATGATAAAATATCATACTATTGTACTCAGTTTGTTTAAAAAGTATATTCTGCGATTCTAATGCTCAGCCCAATTACATGGAGTGACATGCACTATTATCGTACTCGATGTTGACTACGTAGCAATAAAACTTCAGTAAAATTTTGAGTCTATGGGTCAGATCGTTCTTGTGATATTGTGTGGACAGACCGAAAAACAGAAATCAAATGTATCTAGTCCCTCGTGTGACCAATTACTCTGCAAAATAATTGATAATGTATTACAGAGAGATACGGTGTTTCAAATGAACCATTATACTGTATTGCGTTTTGCGAAGATGATTTTAACATTTTTTTTTACCGTAAATGAATCTTACCAGTGAAAGAATTTAATTTTAATCTCAAGATTTTAATTAAATGTATAAACAATGTGTCGACAGACGTAAACCGGGTAACTTAGAAGTGGCTGAACTCTTTTGGTAGGTTTCACATTGTGTAAATTGTATTCCTAGGCAATTATATGTTAATATATGTGACGAAATTTAGTAGGTACATTTTTATATAACGGCCTGAAACTAGTTTGGTTTATTCGCGGTTTTGCGTGTAAAATAATGTATTTTGAGATTGTCACAAAAATCCACCCAATATCTCAATTCAATCTAAGGATGTAAAGAAGATGAATTCCTCGTCAATAAATCTGAACATAGTACAAAAGATAAGTGTATTTTTTAACGACTCGCCTATTAATGAGAGGATGTATTTAAAAAAAATTGAAGATGTATTGAAACAATGGAACGAATGTCACCCTCAAAAGAAGGTTAAACTAAAAACATATTAATCACAAAACCGTAATTTCTTGATCTCAAACTGTTCTAGTGTTCAAAAATTGTCGTTTCCTTATATATTTGCCAGCCAACATTAAAACAGGCTACAGGTTAAGAGCTGTCAGTAGTCAAATTTCCATAAGTTTTCCCTATAACAAATAACCTTATGCAGCTTTGTATTTTGTTTGATCGTATAGTAGTGGGAGGTTTTTAATTTTAAATAAATAATAAGCATCTAAACGGTTTTTAGTTGTTTCAATATTTTTATAGGTGATTCTGATATCCTTTGATATGTTTTGTAAAGTGTAAACTTTTTGAGCATTTAAACGATAGAGTACAGCAAGGTTTGGGTTTTATTTCTGAACCTCCAGTGAACATTTTGAGAAAAGCGTTTGGATGCAGAGTCCTACGACCAAACACGAGCCCGTAAGCAGTCTGTTTGCTCACCAAGGGTAACAAACGACGCAGACAATAAACAACGATTACCTCTGATCGTCGTTTCCTGCGTTCCACGGAACTGTGAGAGATTGCCATCGCCCTCCAAGATCTGGACATGGGCACGTCCTCGTCTAGCAATGTGGCAGGCAGGGACACATACACATCAGATCCTCAGTGTTATCTGCATCGAAAGTAGCAATCTGATGAATACTTTAGTGCTGGTAATTCATAACACAATGGTAATAGTTTTAAGCTAAAACAAAGATAAATCGTAACAGAAACTGCACATTTTGTCCTGAAAAAGATACAACTACTATTTATCCCAACATAGAAGTATAAAGACCAAATGGCCTCGTGATTATTATTTTTATCCAATATTTACCTTTAAACACATTCACTGCTGACCATATCATCTACACCTACACCGTGTGCTAAAAATACATATATAAGTATATAAAAAATTAAATTTAGTACTTGTAATTGTTTATTAGTATTAAAAATGCATATTGATAATAATTTTTAGTCAAAATTAATAAAAAGTAATAATGACGCCCATGGGCGTCATCAGCACATAACACAACATTCTTGTAGTGTGTGCTGATGACGCCTATGGGCGTTTGATGTATTTTTGATACAGAACATAATATAACGATTTTATATTGTACAAATGTTTATTATAATAAAATACACACCTGTATAATGTCTTCCAATATTAAAATTAACAAATAATAGTTTTTTTCATTAATCGTTAAGTTATCAGGATTACGAAAGTCTCTTTTCCTTTTGTCACCCATATTTATACGATGTATAACATGTAATAAAAAAACTATCGATAACACCATGTAATATAACCTCCAAATGCAATTTTACTGTATCACTGGTAACAAATAACTGACAGGCTGCGCCAGAATATGGCGGGAAAAAAGTGCGCGCCATAACAGGTCTTTGATGCCCTAAGGCGTCAGCCGCACACACCATAAGACCAGCTTGACGCCTAAAGGCGTCTTCAGCAGTGAATGTGTTAAAAATATTTTAAACTAGCACATACCCGCTGCTTCGCCCCAAATTGTTACGCAACATTCCGTGTATTATATTGAATAGTTTCCATGATTTCGTAACACTTGAACTATTTTTACCAATATAGAGGAACTCCAAAGTCGAAGTTAATATTTTTCTTAGTGAAAGCACTTGTGGTGTAATAAGATAGGGTCCTATGATATTTTTAAACGAAATTATTCATATATTATGCACCCAGAGGTTAAGCAAAATGGCTAGTAATTCATATTTAGATGTTGCAATTCTAGGTCAAATTAATTATATTTCAAACATAAAAGTGGAGGTTGCTATTTTGCCCCAAGAAACAATATATTATATTGACCTAAATATAATTTTGTAATGATGTTGGATTAAAAAAGTACAGTTTTCTAAATTGTATTGATATAGGTATTGTTATTGACAATTAAAAACTAAAGTCAACAACAATAATACTAAAAAATTTTAATACTTACATTATGACAGCTGTCATCCATATTCAAAGATGACACATGATACAGTAAAGTACATGTTCTTGCTTTCCAACGCATGTTCGCTTTATCATACTATTCTTGGCTCAGTCTAGGAGTTATATCAGTATTTATATATGAAATCAGTATCGTATACCTCATCAGTGAAAAATGGATGCGATGTCCCCTCGACGATTTTCTGTCGTAAGAATTGCATTTACTGCCTCGTGAATTGCATTTACTGTCTCGTGAATTGCATTTACTGTCTCGTGAATTGCATTTACTGTCTCGTGAATTACATTTACTGTCTCGTGAATTGCATTTACTGTCTCGTGAATTGCATTTACTGTCTCGTGAATTGCATTTACTGTCTCGTGAATTACATTTACTGTCTCGTGAATTGCATTTACTGTCTCGTGAATTGCATTTACTGTCTCGTGAATTCCATTTTGATTTTACTTGCTACAATCACGGAGTTACTGCGCTAGCTTTTAAAATTTCTTAAAATTCTAATCACAGAACGAATGGTTTTTTTTGGATAAAGATAATACCCAATCCCCTTTGTCTTTGTTCCTTCAGCTATTGTAAATATTCCGTTCCAAAATGTCTATGAAAACCAAATTCAATACCATACATGTACATATTCCAATTTAGTTTATTACGTAAAAAAATCCAGAATACGTTAATTGGTTTGACTTGTTGATTTTGAAATAAAAAGTGTTGTTACTTTTGTTATGCTTTCACTCTGTAAAATGTAAACAAATATCAAATACCTAGCTGATTCCCGCGGCTTCGCACGCTCTACGTAAGCTTTGCCCCTGTATGTGCACTTCTGGTACGAGTCAATTAGATTTCCAACGCCGATGTAGAGTTTGCCTTGTTGCCACGACCAAGAAAGTGTCTGTATATTTATAGCTATTGTACACGTACCTTTACTTTATTATAAAGTAGTCTAACACTCAAGCTTTAAGTTCAACCAGAAATTTATCTTAAAGAGAAATTCCCCATCATAACTTCGCGCCTTCAAATAGTATTTGGTTATTTAATATACATAACTGTCAGGTAATTGCAGTTAATAATGTGCAGGCGCTTTAAAGACTATTATCTTTTGCAGCGTCACTTGGTGGCGAGTTACATCAATGGGCATAGCATATAAACCTTCTCCGTGGAAAAATACATATACATACAAATTTTCATAATGATCGTTCAAATAGTTCACGATTCCATAAAGGACAAACATTCATTATAAAATATTTATACAGAACTAGCGGGTCCGGCGCGCTTTTGCTGCGCATTTCAATAATTTTTTGCAAAAGTTGCCCGCGGCTTCGCACGCAATTTCCCGTTGAAAACAGTACACTATATTCACTTATTCTTTTTCTATCACATTCTAAACATTGCTGAGATAATTGATAGTCGTTCCATCGTGAGCCTCTTGGGCGTATTATGAAGGTATGTACCATATTCCTGCCTCTATCTAGCTGTTACCCACGGCTTCGCACGCAAATCTTAAGAACCGAAGTCCTTATATTACTTAGTAAATTTTTTTTTTACTATAATAAATTTTAGATTAAATTAGTTATATCTCCGATGCCACGATTGAGCTTGCTTTGTTGTCTCGATCGAGAGAATATGTACACACGGAGTTTTGAGAACCATACTTCTGTCAAAAAAAAACAACTAAGGTTGATTTTATAACATTCTTTATATTTGTAGCCAACGTAAGATAGTAATTATGATATCTGCATTACTCTTCTGATCAAGCATGAGCATGGTTTATATTAAATAAATATTGCAGTTAAAGGTGAATTTTTACGTCAAATTTGAATTGTATTATCTGGATAGTAAAGTCTATGTTTAACAGTGATTGCAAAAACAGTTTAAACAAAATTTGTCGTTTCTCTTAAGCTTACTCTATGCTTTAAAACTATAAGTGTAATATATGTTTACAAAGAACAGCTGATTAAAAATTTGAAAAGACGTTAACATATGTTTGCTGCAATGCATTTCTTATGGGTATTTCTGTAACCAGTGGGGCGGAATCCTGAATCGGGAAAGTGATGGGCATAGCTTATAAACCTTCTCCGTGGAAAAATACATATACGTACAAATTTTCATCATGATCGGTCCAATAGTTCACGATTCCATAAAGGACAAACATACAAACATTCATTTTTATATATATAGATCATACTGTCATAATAAAATATTTCTACAGAACTATTACATTTGACAGGCTATTTAAATTCATAATTGACAACTTTAGAGACCAAGATGGATTTTTTTGTTGCTTTAGAGACCAGTAGGGTGTAGTCCAGAGAGATTTTCGAAAGAGGGATAGGCCTATATTCATTCCAGGGACCCTACGTATGTAAAATGTAAATTTGTAATGTCCATGTAAAATTTCAGTAGAATCGGTTGAATTGTTTACGCGTGAAAGCAAAACAACCAAACAAAGGCTCTTTCGTATTTATAATAATATCATTAGGATTCTATAACAAAGAAATTTAAGAAGACACATTTATATGGAAGAATGTGTGTAATTAAAATTCCCACTATGTTCTGATTGCAAATGAAGGAATTTCATGGCCTACATTGCACACAACCACAGAAAACAATAAACTGCTGTTCGTGTCAGGCCTTTATGCATTGCAGCGTTAGTGATAATACTACCACTTCCAGGAATAGTCTGATTAATAAATTCAGTTGCTTTGTATGATAAGCGGCCGCGCAGTATTTTGTGATTCATTGTTTTATGACCCGTTCCAAGAATCGAACGTAGTTCAAGAAGTTATCTTTTGAGTGCTTTGCAATAGAATTAGTTCGAATAAATGTTTTTCACAAATAATAAAAATCCCCACGACTAAATATAAGACAAAGTATTATGTATTAAGTTGATGAAAAACGTGTCTTTCATATTTAGTTACGTAATGTTTTAAAAACGTTAAAACAGGTCCGAACTTCAAGTATAAACATATCGATAAGATATTACTCTATAACAATTAAATATAAATATTTAATAAATTATTAAAGTGGTGATGTGTATGGTATGCAATAGTTGGAATCAACTAAAATTTATATAGGCTTCTTATCATCGTGTAACACGAGCCTTACAATGCAGGGTGTCTAGATATGCTCTTCATAACTTCACCGGATGATTTGCTCTGTGAAAATATACAAGAAAAGTGAAGTTCAATCGAGTAGCTTCCAGACAATTTGTATCTTCGGTAGACAAATTTTCTGCAAAAAGGTCATGGTCGTAGTCTAAAATTATCAGCAACAATAATGCAACAACAGGTAACTGGTAACTTTTAATATAAAAACTGCAATCTGAGGACTTGGGTTTGGGGATATGGATGGAAAAATGAATCTGATTGAAGAGTTTGAAGAATACATCTAACCATGTCGGGTAGTATGGAATAACTCTGAATAGGCATCTAAATTTGTATTAATTATACGGGGGTCTAGAAAAAGTCCGCGAACGGCATTTTATTTTTTGAACTATTGCAGAGAACGCAACGAAGTGTTACACGTAAGTACTATATTTAAAAATCTACTCTTTAAAGCAAAGATCAATCTTTTCCATCATACAGTACAGGGGACGATCCACAAGGAGTTAGAAGAAAATCTTAAATGAGAGCATAGATCAAGTTGTACATTAAATTAAAGATTAATCCCGCAAACCCGACGTGAAAAGGTTCACTCTAACCAAAATGGCGGCGGTTTAGTTACAAATTAGAGCTTGTTGAATAAAGCTTAGGCTATTTGTCATTCCTTGTGATAGATAAAATAAAGAAACCCCTCTCAGCACACAAAATAGAATTTTTTTTCAAATCGTGAATGACTTTACACTACATTTGGAAACGGTCTGGGAGGAGGCCTATGCAAATCTCTAACGTAGACCTTTACAAAAATATTTTTTAAATGAAATTGCAATAGTTAAAAAAAATAAAATCCTGTTCCCGTATTTTTCGTAAACTCGGTATTTGCCTACTGCGAAGTAAATCTTTTAACTTTAGCATTTCAGACACGTTGGACTGATTTTACACTAAAATTTAATTTATTTGTAGAGCTATTGGGAGTAAGTGGTGTACCCCCTTCATCCTCCTAGTAGTTACGCCCCTGATTGCAATATTCATATATAGTATTAACAAATAGGTTTTGAAGCTGAAGGGCCAGGTAGGACAAAATTTTAAACAAATAAATTATTAGTTTGATAGGGGAAGTGCACTAGGTTAATAATAGAACGGAAATGGGGCAGAATCCCCTGCACTGTGTGTGTGTGTGTGTGCGTGTGCGCGCGCGCGCGCTACCTGTAACCAGCCGCAGTCCCCTTGCTAATACTATAAGCACTAATCAACACATAACGCAGCTGTGGTGCGAAGGGGGCATAATATACCGTAAAAGTAACTGTAATCTAAGTGAAGAGGTATTCTCATTGTCTCACCAGGTGCACAATTGAGTGCACTACGTTATTGAGTGTTCTACACCGAGCGTAGCTAGATTACACCAACTGGAGCCAAACTCAACATCCATAGTAATCAGCAGTTCAGTAAGGCAACTATAAGAAGATTACGTTGTAAGAAAACTATAAATTTGTGAAATGAATTTTGATATCTGATCATATCCAGCATTGTACAGTTTGAGACCTGACAAATACCCCCATTCATATATTGTTAGTCGGCAAAGAGGATAATGCAGTGGCATTTTGTTTTACTATACCATGTTGTTATGAATGGCTGACATACTATTTTTAACTGTGAAAGTTTTTTTTTATGCAGTAGAAGATTCGTGAGATTTTTCGAACATCTGTTATCATCTAGTAATACAAAAAACTCAGTATCCTACACTGGGATCGATAACTAACCTAATACATAGCTACTATCTAGGGTAACATAAACAGATCATGCATGACACGCATAAGTTGCGCATCACAGCAAACAGGTTGTGTTGCAACCGCCTGCACACTATTTCTAAACCTTGCAACAATATCAATAATTATTTATAAACTGAACTAATAAATACAGGTCACACTATTTCAGCATGTTGTAACACACTTTGGCAAGTTCTACAAATTCTGGGTAACTAAGTGTACTTTGAAGCTTAGAATGTATGTAGCCAAGGCGCCAAAGTTGGAATATTACAGTTGTAAACGGGATTTGAAAAATGTTTTCCAGACAATAGAGAAGGTACATTATTCTTTTTGGATTTTGTTAACCTTTAATTTTTTTTAAATTTAGGTTAATATTGTACTTTTTAATTCTGGATTTTATTTCATGAAATAGACTCTAAACACAAAATGACTGACATTCCTGGTGAATCTTAGAAATAAACGGATCAATGATCAACTTAACTTTGTAATATCAGTTAGACTTTATTTTGATAAACACATGTTAATAAGGCAAATAAATACTAGCCTACGTATTGTAGAATTACAAAGCCATAACGATATTACAATATTGTTAACGAGTTTCTGCAAAACAACTAAGATGGGTCTACTATAAATGTATGTCTTTATATCACAAGTTAGATAATAAATTGTCTTTAAAATCTGGATTATAGTACTGCCCAAGCTTAATATTTGCTAATAGGCACAGTTAAAATTATATTTTTACTAAACTTATAATATTTGTATTTGAATATTTATTTACTACGTGTTCAACAGTGGTTTATATTAGCGATTCTACATCTCTAAAACTCCGTACATATTAGATATTAAATTTTGAATATTTTAAGGTTATTGTCATGCAAATTACATTTCCTCTTCTTACGAACATCAAACGTATTTGGTGCAACACATTGCTACATTTCATTTCATTTTCTTAACTTAATTCAGGAAATTTCATCATAATCAAAGTGCACCAACGAACTTAAGTGAAGGTCAGTGTTATCGCCACGATCAGATAACACTGATTAGTGAGCTGCATGTTTACTACACAGATTGCAACAGTAAGGAAAACAATAATAATTGATTATCGTGTGGCTGAAATATCCAACAGAGTATGCAAAGTATGTGTTCTAATCTTTTGAAAAATAGAAAACTCAAGATAAATTTTGGCAGATCGTTATGTTTAATGCTTTCATAAATAGATAATAAAATAAAAATGTAAAGTTTTACAACGTTCAGTGTTGATAATAACACTGAGCTAATAATTATTACAATACAGATCATCATATCTCGCACACTAAATATAGTCTATTTATCTTTTATCTAAGCGAGAATATTACAGATAAAGTAAAAAAATGCACTAAGTAACATGGAAATAATGGAGGGAACTAAGGTTGAGTGGCTTTTGCATAGAATATCCTAATAGAATAGTAATTCCTAATGGTGAGAAATGGTAAAAACGGTAACGATATTTTGAAACTTCATGTTAGATTTATTTTCTGTATGTTTAACATGTTCCAATACTGTATTGTTCTTTGTTTGAAGTTTGTGTTTGACGATAGAAGGTTGTGAAGGAAACAGACTTTTTTCGAACATTTTTCCATCGTACAGCGATAAAATAAACCAGTAACACTACGTTTCGAGATCTGCAATCTGATCACTTCTTCAGGTAAACGAAGGAACAGAATCAGAGAAGAAAGCAGACTGCAGATCTAGAAATGTAGTATTACTGATGTTTTGTAACACTGAACGATGGCAAATTTCCGAAAAACCTGTTTCTGAATATTTTGAAATGTGACGTTACGTCAATTTGCTATATGGTTAATGTATTATTTTATAATTTTGAAAATCTGAAAAATATTTACAACACATTGTTTTCTATGTATATTTCCCTCTTCAGAGACAATGTATATTACATTTATAACATAACCATAAAGTGAGTAAAATATATTTTAGCACTCGTTGAAAATCTGAGACCTTTCTTGTGATTTCTTTTATTTTAATGTTATACTACAACACTACTCGCCATGAAATGGATGCTCGCTTTAAGCCCGATGGGAATTCTTAAGACAGGTTGTTCTACAAAATGCAAACGTGTCTATAATTGAATTAGAAATAATTATTTCCGTATCCCCTGTCCTGGAGGAGCTTGTCTAGCAGATTCGCTGATGGCGAGGAAATCGCTGATAAATATCGTGCAGCTTGTGCCTAAAGGGATAAAAAAGAAATGTTCTCTTTTATGAAAAGTTTTTGAAACAAGTTACTAAACTATGAATCTAGAAATCATGGAACGATTATTACGAGTGTGAGAAGAGCACAGGAAAACAACCTCCGAAGTTGAACCAGTCGTGCACCTTGTTTTAAAGATTAGTCATAACTATTGTGTTTTCCTTATGAAATTGTAAGTGATAGGCCTTAGACGGATGTGTATAAATATGACATTTAATGTTTTTTAGTATTAGGAGTACGAGAAAAGACTTTGTAAAGGTATATCGTAAGTAGAGACTAAACACACACACACACACACACACCACACACACACACACACACACACACACACACACACACACACACACACACACACACACACACACACACACACACACACACACACACACACACACACACACACACACACACACACACACACACACACACACACACACACACACACACACACACACACACACACACACACACACACACACACACACACACACACACACACACACACACACACACACACACACACACACACACACACACACACACACACACACACACACACACACACACACACACACACACACACACACACACACACACACACACACACACACACACACACACACACACACACACACACACACACACACACACACACACACACACACACACACACACACACACACACACACACACACACACACACACACACACACACACACACACACACACACACACACACACACACACACACACACACACACACACACACACACACACACACACACACACACACACACACACACACACACACACACACACACACACACACACACACACACACACACACACACACACACACACACACACACACACACACACACACACACACACACACACACACACACACACACACACACACACACACACACACACACACACACACACACACACACACACACACACACACACACACACACACACACACACACACACACACACACACACATTGAATGACCGCCCTGGCAATAACAACATGCATTTTTCAAGTTAAGTCTTTCTTTTCTCACATTATCACTTAAAGTTAAAGTCTTCTCAGCATTACTATTGTTATTAATTTATTATAATTTTAGCTGTTTTTAGCATGTACTAAATTATTGCATTGTTACTAATATTATTGTTACTGTACATACTATTGCTATCGTTATTGTTAATCTATTGTTACTAATTTATTGTTGATTATGTTAGTTATTTGTTATTCTATTGAAGTTTTATCGAATTGTTAGTTTTCCTGTTTTTCAGTGTCACAATATTATTTGCAACATGTGCAACTATGTTATTAGTGTGCAACAATTATGCTCATCAATAATTGTTAAAATGTATTCCATAGGTGTTTTATGTCTTTCTCATTAAACGGCCGGTTATAGACCTAATAAGTTACATTGAAACATATTTGTCATATTAACTGTATTATTTTGTCATAAAATATTGTAAAAATGGTGGAACCGTTAAAATAAAAATAAATAACAAGTAAATATTTATGACGTAGATTATTCAGCTTTCAAATTTTGAAAGTTGGCCAGTTCTAAGGTTGCGAAGAAAACTACTAACATGGTTTAAAAGAAATGTTGTGTTTTAATAAAAACAAATTATTCGTAGAACATCAATAAAACAAACATAAGAATTGAATAGTTAACCTTACGGATTGGTGGCCCTTTACAACAACTAGGAACTTCCCAATATGAACTTCCCAGTATAAATTCTACCAAAACATCGGCCGTCAATTAATCATAATTTTTATTACAAAAACAAACCGTACCATTTTCTCATCTGCCTGTTCCCAGATCCGAAGAATAGGTGTTCCAGGAATGCTGTGATTGGATGACGTGTCCAGAGCCGGCTTGTGATTGGTCGACCACACCTGACGTCACTGTTGCCATATAACCGCTCCCGGACGACCGCCACCATCAGTCCGCCAGTTAGTCAGTAACAGTTCACACACATACAGTTACACATACAGCCGGTGCCAGAAACATGAGGTGCGTTCTGCTTTGTGTGTTCGCCCTGTGCGCAGTCGCCATCGCCTACCCCAGTGAGTATTCAAACAGCTTTACTTCTTATTTTTTAATATTAAACCTTTAATAATTCGAAATATTTATTTAATTTGTTATGGTTATTATTACTGTCCAACCAGATAGACATACATAGAGTACTTGGATCACAAAATAACCATTCGCGATTAAATAAAAACAAACATTTTAAAGTTATGGGATCAATTTCAATTATAAATATTCAAAGCTTGTTCCTAGATTCGGTATATTTAGATAAAAATGTATGATGCTAAAATCTTTAAATAACAATAAATAACAAGGACCACACATTCACGTGATTTAGCATCAATAATTACTCTAAGGGAGAAATATATTAGCGCTTCTCCGTTGCTCTCATATTTACGGTCCTTCATGACTACTGTTTGTTTTGTACTAGTAAACATAAAATAATGGGTATTTGATTAAGACAACAAATAAATAAAAGTGGTCCTATGATGGCATCTTGAGGGACCCCTACGTTAATTTTACCTAATTTTATGCCTACCATTACCCTGATTCTAAATTCACTCGCTTTAGTTATTAATGATTATTATTATTATCAGTGATTAGTTGATTTAAACAAACTGCGAACAATCGTATGGAATTTTAACATTTAACATGTTAGCACGTGCAGCGTAACTACCCCCAACGTCCTCTTATGGTAAGAGTATGTAGATTTTAATTATACACTGGTATGAAAGCCAACTTAATGAAAAAATATGAATGAAAAATAATGAAATTGTTCATCAGTGGTCTTTTAATTGTTTATTTGTGATAATAATCATACTTATAATAAAATATAATTGTTACTAAATTATAAAAAAATTATATATAAATATTTATTTTACTGTGTTAGTTGAATACAAAGTAGGAATTGATTAAAAACACGTATATTACTTGTTTTGTATGTCATTTTCATAAGTTTATCAATTCTCTCGCCTTGAAAATAACTTAAAAAAGAATATGTAGGCTACTGAAGTACGCTTCAGCCAATTATCTCTTCACTTGGGGAGACGAGGTTGTGAAACTTTTTTTAAATTTTTTTTAAGAAGTGATGGGGTTAAATATCATAAACTGGCGTATAAAAGCTGGTACAATAAGATAATAAAAAATAATGTAAACATTTTGAGTTATCACCTAACTACCCCTTTTTGCGGGGAGAGGATGTCAATAGTGTTCATTCATAAAAAAACTCCTCGGTTGGTCATATAAACATGCCCCAAAGTAAACCACTTCAACTCTATTCAAATGAAAGTTAACAGGAGGTGGGAGATTTTTAAGACACCCAGTGTAAAAGATTTTTTCGAAACCGGTTATATCTGAAAAGTGTGTTTTAATTAGGCTATAATAGGTTGCATCTCGTTCAAAAGCGATTTAGTGTCAAAAGTAAGTGAAACAGTTATATAGCTGTTTTTTTCTATGTGTATTAGGCATGTAATTTTGCCGGATGCTGCACCAGTTTGCTTAGCGAAAATGAGCAAAACAACATTAATGGGGGTCGTTTTGGATGAAAACTTTAAGTCATGACAAGCTTTAACAACAGGGTTAACAAAACAGAAACCCATTGAAACATGTCTTGAATTTAGTTTTCAATTGCAAACATTGTTTTATTCTAAGGTTTGGGCATAAGAAGTATGTTAATGGAATTTAGATACAGACTATTTTTATTTTAAAATGTTTGTAATTTCATGGGACAATATTGTTCAGTTGTATATTTTTTATGTTTACAGGTGTGTACTAACATAATTGTTCCCGTAATATTTTTTAGACTATAAATACCGTAAGCGTATAAAATAAGAAAGATTTGAATTAAAGGAATTAATTGGTTGGTTTTGGAAGTGATAAGATTGTTTATTCAAGTTTTAAAACTTCCTAATGAAAACGAGTTTGTAACTTATGGCGCTCAATTAAATTTATACATTTTACGTGAGATATGTTCCTTGTTATTTTAGTGGACATGGAACTTCCATAAAATGTCTTCAATTGATACGATAATATTGTTTTCTGAAATGAAATGATTTATGTTTTACTTGTTTACTAGAGAACTTGGGAAATCACAGCTATAATGGGGAGTTAGAAAACGTTGCAGGCACGTTTAATAGCACATCCTATGCAGCAACAATCACAGACTGTGTCTGATAACCATAATTTGGTTACGTCACACCTGGAAAGACGGACAAGTTTCCGGACATCCTGAATATGATCACTGACCGTGGATTGTAGCATGACTACCTGTAGTAGCACTTGGGTGTCCGGTCACTGACTATTCCGTAGTTCTCGTGTTTTTGCGACTCTCGGCAGATTACCTACTCTAGGCTGACCTTCCTTCCGCGTCGGATTGCAAGTAGTTTCATGTCCAAACATGTTGGTAAATAAAAGGATAGTAGGGTTCTGGACATTTACAATCGTTAAATTTAACACTACGTTTCGAGGATTGAAATCTATCCCCTTCTTCAGGTGTCAAAACCCCATAAGTACATAAAACTTAAGAACTAAAATGTGTGGCAATCCTCGAAACGTAGTGTTATAATTTTTGTATCCTGTAACGATGGCCTGAAGAAGAGGGTAGATTTCATTCCTCGAAACGTAGTATGTTAAATTTTGTATAATGAATATCGATGGCAAGTATCCGAAATCGTACTGCATTTTCAAATTATGTATGGTCTATAAGAAAATTAAGCAAAGATCACTGGAACTTTTACGATATTTGTGTTGGAAAGCAGCATTTCTGTGGCCAAATTTATTTTCCTGTTTTCCCGTTACTAACAATATTTTTACTGAGCAAATATAATACTTCATGCGATTTGTGGACACAAATCATTTTTACATATTTACGAGTAGATGGGTTTTAACTTGCATGAACAAACTGGAATATAAATTTGATTCGTTTTGATACTTTTCCGTGATACTCAGTTCGTAAATTTTTTCCAAAAAATAGCTTTTTGAATTGTCTGTCGTAACTTCTCCCAGGAGGTGAGATATTCTTCTCAACGACAAAATCAGTGTCATATTATGGATTCTAAATAATTAAAATTTTGGTTGAAAAAATCTATGACCTGTCATTAAGCATCTGATGAATGTACATACATTAAAATTAGAAATTTTCACATTCCGTTAGCCGTCCTAACCTCAGAAATATTTGTTTGTAATATGGTTTGAAGCGTAAATAGTGTTCCACGAGCAGCGATAAATTTAAGTCGTCGTTCTACATAAAACTGTAACGCCGGCGCCCTACAAAATAAAAGCTTAATTTAGACCCTACACAAGTGGCACATTTAAAACTGGATCTTTAATGTGGTGACTCATGGCATTCTTCAATTCTAGCTTTCTCTATGTCCATAGATAACTGTAGATCCAAGTTGTCGAGTATCCAGTTGACGCGATGATAGACTTGGGATAAATTCTTCTGTTTTGTCCTTATAATTTGTTTAAAAAATCTGTGTCTTTGGACTCACGAACTGTAAGAGTAAATTTGAGGCAGTACCTGTTTTAGAAATATAGTTACTATAATAGATCCCTTTTTTGTATGAAAGTTTGAAAGATACAAAGTAAACAATGTTATTAGCTTATTTTGAAATCATACTTAGAATGCCACAAGACGTGTAGAGACATTAGAATCCAAGAGAAACTTTGCAAATAACACATTTCTTTTGAACAAAAATTGCAAGAAGTAAAACAATGGAAGGAACGTCCAGTTTGTACAATTAAAGTCAACTCTTCCTTTCCTCCGGAGACGATAATTGCCAAGGCGTGGGTATGATCTGTGACTGCGACATCACACGCCTGCCAGCAATTACTCTACTCGTACGTGTGTGTATATGATGTTTGTGATGCGGTGACGCAATCGGCAAGGTGACCCCAAAACATCCTGCCCGGAGCGTCTGACCATAGAAACAAAACATGCAAAGCGTTACGTAAAAGTGCAAATTAGAGTTTTTGTGATGACTTAGAGGCTATTGCAAAAACTCTAGTATAGCTATTTGTGCATCCCCTTTATATAGTAGGGAGATGCACAAAAAGCTAGAATGGCAACATAATGCTGTTTATTCATTGTTGTAAATAGTAGATATAATTGACGTGTTGTACGATTCTCGACTTCTGTTTCTGAATTTGATCACAACAAATAAAAAGAAAATACTGATTCGAATATATTTGGATTTTTGTGTTTTTCGCATGTGGAGAGCCACCGTTTGACATTTTGAACAGGATTATCGAAGGTTTATTAAGAGGGAGGGAAGCAAAGAGTTCAAGATGGATAGCCAATTTGTGAATGATTTCAATATTTCATTAGTTCTCGAGGCTACAGAGGTTGCTGATTAATTAAAGAAAAGGCGTTATCACTTTGCGGCCTTTAAACTATGATAACGAATATGCCCAACTTCCTTTCGTTGCGGGTTTGCGAAAGTGAACATTGTTTTAATAAAAAAAGTTGTGGTAGGCAGTGTCTAATTGAGCAGTGTAATAAAATCTATTACATTTCTGTAAGCGTAAAGTAGTATTGGATTCATTTGTGCATCTGGTCCATGTAGAAAGCCTATTTACCGACCTAGTGCCAACTATTTTGGGCTGGGCCTAGTTTTGGCGCCGTCTAACATCCACTGGCACAGCAACGCGCTACAGAGTAGCAAAAAAATGGGGTGTGTGAACTTTCTCGAGACGTAGACTATAGTCATGTCTATACACTATTATAGTTCAAGCTTTCAGTACATAGTACATACATGTCTGACATCCACTGGCAACAGCAACGCGCTACAGAGTAGCAAAAAATGAGGTGTGTGAACTTTCTCGAGACGTAGACTATAGTCATGTCTATACACTATTATAGTTCAAGCTTTCAGTACATAGTACATACATGTCTGACATCCACTGGCACAGCAACGCGCTGCAGAGTAGCAAAAAATGAGGTGTGTGAACTTTCTCGAGACGTAGACTATAGTCATGTCTATACACTATTATAGTTCAAGCTTTCAGTACATATTACATACATGTCTGACATCCACTGGCACAGCAACGCGCTACAGAGTAGCAAAAAATGAGGTGTGTGAACTTTCTCGAGATGTAGACTATAGTCATGTCTATACACTATTGTATTTCAAGCTTTCAGTACATAGTACATACATGTCTGACATCCACTGGCACAGCAACGCGCTACAGAGTAGCAAAAAATGAGGTGTGTGAACTTTCTCGAGACGTAGACTATAGTCATGTCTATACACTATTATAGTTTCAAGCTTTCAGTATATAGTACATACATGTCCCTGACATCCACTGGGCACAGCAACGCGCTACAGAGTAGCAAAAAATGAGGTGTGTGAACTTTCTCGAGACGTAGACTATAGTCATGTCTATACACTATTATAGTTCAAGCTTTCAGTATATAGTACATACATGTCTGACATCCACTGGCACAGCAACGCGCTACAGAGTAGCAAAAAATGAGGTGTTTGAACTTTCTCGAGACGTAGACTATAGTCATGTCCTATACACTATTATAGTTCAAGCTTTCAGTATATAGTACATACATGTCTGACATCCACTGGCACAGCAACGCGCTACAGAGTAGCAAAAAAATGAGGTGTGTGAACTTTCTCGAGACGTAGAGACTATAGTCATGTCTATACACTATTATAGTTCAAGCTTTCAGTACATAGTACATACAGGTCTGACATCCACTGGCACAGCAACGCGCTACAGAGTAGCAAAAAAATGGGGGTGTGTGAACTTTCTCGAGACGTAGACTATAGTCATGTCTATACACTATTATTAGTTCAAGCTTTCAGTACATAGTACATACAGGTCTGACATCCACTGGCACAGCAAACGCGCTACAGAGTAGCAAAAAAAATGGGGTGTGTGAACTTTCTCGAGACGTAGACTATAGTCATTCTATACACTATTATAGTTCAAGCTTTCAGTACATTAGTACATACATGTCCTGACATCCACTGGCACAGCAACGCGCTACAGAGTAGCAAAAAAATGGGGTGTGTGAACTTTCTCGAGACGTAGACTATAGTCATGTCTATACACTATTATAGTTTCAAGCTTTCAGTACATAGTACATACATGTCTGACATCCACTGGCACAGCAACGCGCTACAGAGTAGCAAAAAAATGGGGTGTGTGAACTTTCTCGAGACGTAGACTATAGTCATGTCTATACACTATTATAGTTCAAGCTTTCAGTACATAGTACATACATGTCTGACATCCACTGGCACAGCAACGCGCTACAGAGTAGCAAAAAAATGGGGTGTGTGAACTTTCTCGAGACGTAGACTATAGTCATGTCTATACACTATTATAGGTTCAAGCTTTCAGTACATAGTACATACATGTCCTGACATCCACTGGCACAGCAACGCGCTACAGAGTAGCAAAAAAATGGGTGTGTGAACTTTCTCGAGACGTAACTATAGTCATGTCTATACACTATTATAGTTCAAGCTTTCAGTACATAGTACATACATGTCTGACATCCACTGGCACAGCAACGCGCTACAGAGTAGCAAAAAAATGGAGTGTGTGAACTTTCTCGAGACGTAGACTATAGTCATGTCTATACACTATTTATAGTTCAAGCTTTCAGTACATAGTACATACATGTCTGACATCCACTGGCACAGCAACGCGCTACAGAGTAGCAAAGAAATGGGGTGTGTGAAACTTTCTCGAGACGTAGACTATAGTCATGTCTATACACTATTATAGTTCAAGCTTTCAGTACATAGTACATACATGTCTGACATTCCACTGGCACAGCAACGCGCTACAGAGTAGCAAAGAAATGGGGTGTGTGTGAACTTTCTCGAGACGTAGACTATAGTCATGTCTATACACTATTATAGTTCAAGCTTTCAGTACATAGTACATACATGTCTGACATCCACTGGCACAGCAACGCGCTACAGAGTAGCAAAAAAATGGGGTGTGTGAACTTTCTCGAGACGTAGACTATAGTCATGTTCTATACACTATTAATAGTTCAAGCTTTCAGTACATAGGACATACATGTCTGACATCCACTGGCACAGCAACGCGCTACAGAGTAGCAAAAAAATGGGGTGTGTGAACTTTCTCGAGACGTAGACTATAGTCATGTCTATACACTATTATAGTTCAAGCTTTCAGTACATAGGACATACATATCTCACAATCATTAGATTAGTTTTTAGTTGGTGCCCAATTCAATTCATATAAAGCTTTAATTGAAAATGTCACTTTAAAAGAAACCCTAAGATCCGGTTGAAGTATTCGCCATCTTGGTTGTAGCCGCATAAGAACATTGCTAAATAAACATTCATACGACCTTATTTTTAGCAGTAAAATGATGTATAATGTCTCATTTTAAAGTTGTTTTCGATATTGTTATAAGTTATTCTGAAAAAATTGATCAACTTGTTTGCACGCCATCGTTTATATACTCAAGAAATATACACTTGATAAAACAATTCTACAAAACGTTTGGATGTGTACTAATATTATATTTTAAAAGAGACATCTCCCTCAACAATACGATTGAAAATAAGGCCGTAAAACTGCATCATGTTTGGTATTGTTCTTACGGGGGGAAAACTCAATACGTTTCATTACGACCGGATTTTAATTTAGGCTATCTACATGAAATAGTTGATCACGTAATTAAGGCACATTAATTAATTAAATTAAGTCTCATAGCGTGTTAGTTCACTACAGTGAAATAGTTAATTATACAAAATAATTGTTATTGCAAACTAAAAATAGTAAATATTTGTTCCTGCACAGTTATTGATAAGGAAATAGTGTAAAATTGTTATTTTATTTGTCACGGGAATATCTGTTACAACATTCTGGAAACAAGCCAACAATGTACGAGTAGATCGTTACAATTATCGGGTAACTGATTACATAACATTGTCGGTTGTCTTAAAAGGTTTCATTTCTTACATGCGGTTTCTCTTTCAAATAGTTGAATTTTAAAACCACGTACAAACGAAGTATTTTAGATCCTGTATTAAGAGAAACGTCACACTGAAGCCTAAATTAAACCCGTAATTAGTTTGTTCCGTTATCCTAAGCTTAGGTATTCATCAATTGTTACGGAACTTTTGCAATAGCTGTCAAATAAAGCAATGCTAAGATCGCACATGTCAGCACTTCTTATATCAATCTAAATGTTTTTGTAAAAGTCATATTCTTATATCTTGAATTAACTTGCATATCTATTGTGATTAGCAATATACGAGTACTATCCTACACTAAAAAGATCAATACAATATTATCCCCCAGCTTTTACTTAGTTACACCTAAGGTTTGTTTATTTAGATATTTATAAATCATAAAACTATTATTTATCAATCACTGATCAAAAATTTAATTAATATTACGTATGATGGAATAATATAAATAAAACAATTGAGTAAAATTACCAAATTAAATACTAATTTAAAATTAATTAGGCGTGCATAGAATTTGAAAATATTTAAATGTGGATGTCATTACCTAAGATTTCTAAAATAAACTTAAAATTTGATTTTATAAAAATGAGAGGGTACGGTCAGTAAGAGCTGGATATCCTGGAGCTGGATTTCAACCGGAATGGAATTAGTGCAAGTGGATACGATGTGTAGAGCAAATTTAAATCCTCCCTGAATATATCTGTACAACAGTTTGTTGAATGTAAATAACAATGATTGACTTCCCGGTAAAAGAGGCTTCAGTAAACAGAGCGAACTTGGCTGTAGTTGGCAAGACTGATGAAGGCAAACAGCTGATGACCGCAGCGCCATGCCTTTGGCTGCAGTCCAAGTGGCCAGTAAAGTCGTGACTGTATTTCATGAAGATTGTTACATAATAAATTAATCATTGTAGACAATGGCCATGCGATATTCCCCGGTTTGTTTATCCACCGTAGGCCTTGACCTTGGAGATAGCTTCGATTATCACCTTCACGACTGAATTCTTGAACAGTCCAACTCAGCACTGACTGATAAGTTTTGCTTCAACAGGCGTTGTAAGGTCACATTTCTCGCAAATAAATAACACAATAATTCGCCTATTCTTAATTAGGGTCACGTTTATCACTTATTTTACTGTAATTATTAAAATCCTGGTTTGAATAAATGTTTTAACTTGCATAAACATTGTAATTATTTGCTCGATATATCCAAAGACAGGAATGGAAACGAATATAAAAAAATAATAAAACGTAGAATGTAAAAACACACCTTCTTGTATTACAATGTTTTTTTTTTACTCTTCTACTGAAGTATTGTTAGATTGAATTTAAGTCATACTCTCTTGAATTTTGTGTACTGATACCTCTCTTACCTAGAAATCCACATGCATCTTTATAAAGTATGTTTTAAAATTTGTTTCAAAATAATTATTCCAGATTCATTGTGAACGATTACAGTAGTTTTAAATATTTAAACATCGATACTCTACTTGTAGCTACGAAACAATAACGATAGTATACAGGAAGTGGTGGTTAAATATTATTGGTTAATGTTCAAAGATTGGACCGAATTCGATAATAAGCCAACACCGGTAGCAACCAGCTCGGTCGGTTACGATCTGGTACGATGTCGATACCTGACTCAGTTTGACATCTACTTGTTAACTCAGACTACCAGTCTACTGCTAGTTATCACTTATTTATTAGTTAGTTGTTAAGCACGAGAGATGCGTTCATTGCAATAACTCACGTGAATGAGCCTATGAAAGATTTGATTCTTTATTAATTCTGATGCCAAGTGTAAAACGATCTTGGTCAAACCTGATCAGTTTGATCAAGTCTGTTTGCATGAAATTATGGCGGATTAAGTTTGATAGTGCCGCTAAATATTTATAATTTTATCTGAAAATGTCCTATTACTCCTCCAAACATGATATTCTATTCAAAAGTTTATTATATTGTTACTATGGGGTTTACATACTTGTTTGAGTAACATCTGATTAAACTGTGATTGTGCTGTCAAACTTGAATGATGCCACAGAGAAAACTTGTTAGCTTTCATATGAAAGAATGAGAAAACCACTTTCTTCTGTGTTCACGGTCTGGTTTGAGTGCTCTAGACTGACATTTACCGGGTACTTCTGGTCCAACCCATCTTTTTCGTGTATTACACACTGTTGCTGTTCTTCATCTCTCTGACCTGGAGGTAAAAAAAGAATATTTTTATGTACACTGTCACGGTCGTTATTCCAGCCGTTATGTTCAATAGTGAATAGATATTGGTTTAACGCTCGACTTTGACAAGAAATGCTTGTCTCGATATGTGTTGAAGCAAACACTTCAATACATATTTTAATTTTATTCCGTTTAAGGACTGCTCCTGATTTACAGTTTCCAACGAGTTTCTAACGATCGGTAGTCACAGGCCGGCCGTGAGGCGGTTCAGGGGAATGTGTATGAATTAATAAAACACATTATAACAGCTTCACATTTCACTTATGTGCTGACGGCAGCAAAGTCCCTTGACCCAGGTTCTTGGTACTGATGTCACGCGAGAGTAGGTACAAGTTCCACTAAGCGGAAGGCTAGACCGACCATAACCTCACTTTCGTGGATAGCGATGAGCACCAATGTTCAGAGTAATGCCGTGTAAGAGAGCCGTGTGAATGTGACCTTGTCAAGGTCAGACATGCATCACGGACCGGTTGTCGGGCATTCTCGAAGTCTGTATTCACAACACGACCTCTTGTTGCCGTTACCGACCAGATAAACTGGTTCGGATAAGGTGCATCCGTCCTTGTGCCCATCCAACCCGTGGAGTGATTCGGTTTGGTACTAATCCTTTGTTAATATTATTTGAGTGAACTATAATTTAACTGTTAGTAGTAAAGTTTGCTTCAATGTCAATTTTACTCGTAGCTCATTATTTTTGCTATATTATACGGAAGAAGTACGAGCTAACATTGTTTAGAACCAGCTATTATCTCTGCAATGAACGATCCCTGACGTCTTTCACCCCATTGTTTACCTTTGTAGCATTTGAGTACAAACACACTTTGAAATCATGTTTGCTACACTGTTTGTTATTCATGTACGTTATTGTGTGTGTGTGTAATCAGACGTGTTGTGTGTATCAACACTGGCATTTAGTCGAGTTCTTGTCATGTTTGCTTTGTCATGTCGAGTGATAACATCAGACAACGCTTCTAAGTTCAGGTTAGGAATGGTAGGGACCTCGTCCGCATCGGCGTATTTCACTGTTAGGGTTCAGTGCTCGACCCAATATTATTTATAAAGATACAATAATAGAGGAGATACAGAGAAACTCACCAGTGATTAAAGTGGCTAAAAATAACTATCAAATTAGTATCCATCCAAAAATAATTCATGCGTTACGTTGAATTTGTCAACAATCTAATTGTAAGCGTTGGCGCATATTTCTGAATTAGGTTATTTTCGGCACGTTGGGCCACACTTCTCGTGAATGGGTGACGCAGGCTCGCCAACACCAAGGCGTTTATGTAAATATCCCTGCCCTTGTCGCGTGACGAACACATTGTCTCGTTATATTAGTGATGCTAATAGAGTCCAGCTTATGTAACATACAAACAGACAACGAGTACGAGATGAGATTCGTAAGTTGCAGCGCCAGCTTTGTTCCTATTATAGCAATGACAAGTCCGGACCACTCCTGCCAAGATTTGTTTTGCTACCATTGGCTCTTACATGACACGTGGTTGAATATCATAAAATATGACGCAATTCAATTTAAACAATGGTATATGAACCCAACTGGATCGTCGGAAAGTAATAGTTGAGCTGGAGGAGAAAAAGAAAACCATTTAAAGGCGTGAGGAGTTTTAAAACTTTGAGCGTAGGCAGACTGAATGTGCTTTATTCCTCCTTTTACTGTTCAGGATTGGATTTACAGTTTAATCTGGAGTCTTTCCATACGAAAATTTGTGAACAATAGAATCTTAAATAAACGAATGAAATTCCTAATTTAAAAGTGTTTCAATAATTATTCGTTTGTGATCTTTTAAGTAGGGGTGGTATACGTTATATATATTCAACGATATATATATATATATAATTGAATGTAGATTCATTATATCCAATGCCATTTTATTTGTGTATGAACAGGCTATACAGGGTGTAAATTAAGTCCTGATACGCCTGGATATATTCCAAACGGATTGCGATATCGATGTAAAAACTTCACCATACTTATTAAAATACTTTTACGAACTCTTTGAAGGATAAAAAGATTCCCCTATTGTTCAAGAGGGGGGGGGGGGTAGATGGGGTCACTTAAAAGTTTCAAATTGCAACCCATATCTTGTGACATATCATTTGAAAGGTAAATTCAAAAGAAACACAATGACATGAACAAAACATCTCTATGACGATCCTAGCAAAAGTTATGGGCAAACAACCCCTTACATCTAAGGGTGTAAATTAAGTCCTGATACGCCTGGATATATTCCAAACGGATTGAGATATCAATGTACAACCTTCACCAGACTTATTAAATTACTGTTTTAGATTTTTTAAGGTAACAATAATTTCACCCCCCTTTTCAAAGGGAAGTAGAATGTGGTAACTTTAAAATTTCAAATTGCAACCCCTATCTTGTGATGTGTCATATTAAAGGCTATTAATGTATACCTGTAATAATGCGGTGCTATGGTAGTTATATTAATATTATAATGTTAAATATTGTAATTGCGTTCCTGTAATTATGCACAGGAAATAATTATGTGTAACGAGAACATACAAATATATAGAAAGAATTACGATCAGGAACTGTTTTAACAGTCGGCTCTTAATACAAAATCAAGGCGTAGATTCTGAAATATGCTTTTAGTTGTTGGTGTATAAGTTTTCCTTGGAAATCCCAGAAGCAATTCGATTTTTTTCCCCTATTACACGTTATTAAATCCATCTCCGCAACATAATTGGTGTCGATCTACGAAGCAGTGTTTCTTTACAATTGATGACGAATCGCACGTATATAACACGGTATTATGGTTAATTAACCCTAACTACAGCCGAGTGATTGAATTATACTGTTCGTGATGACACGAACCCGCTCTGTTAACAACATCGACATTGTTGTGGCGGCAAGGTGTAAGAGGTGCGGGCTGTGGGATTGCGATCACGAAGGCCTTGGAAGTACATCCGGTTAGGTGACGTGCGTTGACTCATCCCGATGGTGGGAGGTGGCCGTGGCATCCAACCAACATTGCGAAAATAAGCGTTCTGTCACGGAAATTAGTTCGTTCCAGGCGGCAGCGGCAGCGCGGACTGAATTGGCTAAAAAATCACTCCACTTCTCCCACAACTTGTTATAGAACTACAAATAGAACTTTAAGGGATTTGTCTGTGCGTAAATCACAAATTCGCTCAACTCTGATCATGTGACTTTATTGAACTCTGTACCACTTCGGCCTTCCAGTGAAAATGTCACAAGTGCATTCGTCATAGCATTGTAACATGCCAAGTAGGCTAATAATAGGGTCGGATAATATTTAAATATTAAATAGTTGTTGGTTTGTTCTTCAAACTCAAATCCTGTATACATCGCTGCTCTTTTAGTAACATTCTCGTACATAGAGCACTTATGTGCTTCCTATACATAACAACTGCCAGTTCCGAGATTCTCTGATTAGTTCTTTCGGCATCTAAGACGTTTACAAGTGGTGGCAAGTTAAGTCAGTTGCTACCAAACTGTTGTAACAATGGAGATAAACTATCCATGGTTATCGTCGAAATAGATAAACAACATCGATAGTGTTTATCGAAACAATGCCCACTGCCCAAGTGTCTTGCAACTTATTTAGTCAAGTCGACGGAGAAAGCGGACGAAAAATGCAACACCAACAAACAAAGACTATTGTCATACACTTTTTACTAATTGTTAATATTTTCAAATTAGAACTATTTTTATATTTCAATGGGATGGTTAGTTACGGTGTTAAGGTAGTAAATCTCCTATTTTTAGGTTAGGGAGCAATTATTACGTTACGGTGGTTTAAAGAATTGAAGTGGGCTGCGAGAACTTAGTAGTGTATTGAAATTGATTGTATATTGTTTATAATCTGTAGGATGATGTAACAGATACGTTCCTTTACAAATTGGTTTTCAATGTCTCGCTATCAAATATGGAAAGTTTCAGTAATTTCCTTTCAACAATATTTAGAGTTATGTTAATTACTATACTTTCCTGTTCCTGTCTAGGGAGTACCCGGGAAGATGCGAAGGAAGATGAGAGCTTGGACGACGCCGAGGTTGTCGTTGTACCCCTGAACCGAGAACGACGACCGTCCTTCAGCTTCGGCTTGGCCGACGACCTGGTACCACCCCCGTTTGAGCAGCACCCCTTCTTCCGCGTCCGTCCGTGGGACGCCCCCGCTGGCCCTGCAGGTGACGAGGTCAACGACTTCATGACTCAGATGCAAGGTAGGCTATTGACCTCGTCAATTAACGTTCGCTAATGCTAGTTATGCTGGTGGCGAATGTCACAAGTTGACACCCGTTACCGTACTGTTTTGCGACATTTCGCTTTGTTTGAAAACGTGTTTTATGTTTGATAAAACTTTAAAATATTTTAGCATTCATATTTTAGATATACGTCCCAATGTTTACAGTTCCATACATGGCTTTGATACACGTTCTATAACATAAAATTATTTCAAGATTCAAGCAATGTATGGTTTGAAATGCCATACCAGTATATATCAATGTTTTATACTTACTTATCAAAATACCTGACAATGGCGTAGTGAGCGTGTACAACGATTATCGCAAGATAACCAGATCAAGCAACGTCGAGCGTGTCTGCTGCTTGGATGGGTGACCGCTAAGCGATCCTGTCCTTGCAAGCAGCCCGCCAGCCCGATCGTTGGTGGTGGTTCGGAAGTCACCTTTAAGCTGTTGGTCCCCAGGTTAAGTGTTAGAGAGAGTTTTTTTAGCCCTAACTTCGCCTGGTAAAATAAGACATCTTTACTTTACTTTACTTAAGATTTCTTTTAATGTATCCTTACCACAAAGGCAAATCACAATACAATTTTGACTTTATTCTGCAGACATGCTGAAGGAGATGCGCAAGCAGCTGACAGACCTTATCCAGCACCACCAGCAACATCATCCTGATGGCACAGAGGTTGGCACCAGGATTGGAGAAGACGATCTGCCACAGAACAAGTCAACATCCACAACCAAGGTACTTAACAGTCATTTCTTTTCTTTCCTAAGACTGATGGATCAATTTTATAATTGTCTAAATTAGAGTAAAAAAAATTAATAGTACTGAGTCCTGTCCAAATGGTAATTCAACTCAAAATTGATGCTAGCTTTTAAGACTAGAAACATCAATGAGCTGCTTTCCTAAAGCTGCTCTTAACTCTTATCTGAGTTTAATTAATTGATAAGCACTGATAATCAAGAAACTTTATCCTCCATTTTTTATACTTGTCCCCTTGTATCCAGTCATCTTATCGCCAAATATTCTATTTCTCTTTCTCTTCCAACTCACTCTATGAATGTTATCTCATCCCAATAAAATCTATCTCTACCATTGAGTTACACTAAATTATTAAATACAAGCAAAAGTTTTTAAAAGAGTATAGTAGTTTGAAAATATTTGTTTTTGATCAGTTACTAAGGAAAACTAATCCATAGTAATATGTATCATTTGAAATCCACTGCAAATGTATTAATCTGATATATTGTATGGATCACAGAAATGTTAACTGTTTTTGAACGCTATAAGTGATCTGTTCGTACTTTTAGGACACATCTTATGTCACAACAAATAGTTTCAACCACTACAACACTGAAAAACACAAGAACCAATATTCATAACTCTTTACTCTGTGAGACCTTTCGATAGCAAGGTTCCATCTTACAAGCTCCATCTTCAACGCTACAACCAATTGTTATTTAGTAGTCTAAGGATTAATATGCTAGTGACAGAAATGAATAATATTTTCAACGGTCGATTAAAATTAATTGAACTGTCTACTAAACAGTTCAGTGCAATCAATAACTTCAGATATTATAAAACATTGTTAATTTAGTGAACATGAGTTACTATGGAGGGATTTCTTAATTTTTTTAGAAGTTCTTAATGATTATTTTCTGGTATTTGAGGCCATTAATATTATATTTAAATAAAAAAACCTGTGTAATTGGTTACATCACTGTTTTAAAAGGAACAATTGCAAGTACATTGATTTATCAATGACATAATAAATAATGTACTCAAATAAGTAATAGATTTTTATAATGCCTCAAAATGTAAACATCATAAAGATTTTAACAGCTCCCAAATTCTTAACCATACTCTGGTACTTTGTTCCCAACACACAAAGGCATTAGTGTAGAAATATGAGTACTTGAGTTTAAATTGGCCCTAATGAGTTTAAAAATTAAACTTCCACAAAAAGTAATTTTATTAACTTATGAAAATGATTCTAAGCACCTGAACTTTTCGATTCAAAAAGGAGGTTTTAATGACATTGGTGTGCCTCTCCATTTCTTTACGGGCAGTCTCCATATTGAATCAGTGAAACATTTTGTAATGAATGCTTTAGAAATGTTGTATGAAACTAGGGAGAAAGGATACGATACAAATGCAATTTGAAAAATTGTAAGAGAATGGTGGAGCCCATTTAATGTTTTTGAATGGTGGATATTACACATGTAGTTAATTTTATACACAATCAACACACAGATCAATTTAATAACATACTTTAAGATAAGATACAGATACATCATGGGATTCTATTAAAAAATGTACTCCCACACAAAATCTGCTTGTCTTTACTAAATGCATGAAGATGTCTCCATAGAAAACCCCATTTGTTACACATCATTATATACTCTCACAGACCTAATTATATGCCCTAGAAGGGTTGACTTTTGGGTAGTTTATACCTCCCAGTAGAGTCTACACTAGGTACAGCACAAACAGTAGCATACAACATAAAGGATGTCCAGGAGTGACATGTCACAGTCACAAATGACAAGACCAGGATACTGGATAAATAGGTGTATTTTACTGTGGAGTATGATTGTTGGAGTAGAGAATTCTCCCTTAGTGTTGCGGGTTTCTAGCAAACATAAAAATGATGGAGACACTCCCCAGGTCGCTTAGGATTACTTAGGATAGACCAGAGCTTGCTGTCCCTCCTTCCAAGATAACATGACCAAGATGGTGTCCACTATCTATGCCTTAGGATATTGGCAGGAGGTGATACCAATCTCCACCCATCCTTACCCATTTCAAATATCCTGTCAGCTGTCATGCCAGAGACTGCACAGAAGACCTTTTACGTTTAAGTGCAGGAGAGATTTACTCGACTTCTTGCTGGAGAGAATAAAAACCACATTCAATCATTAATTGTTAAAATTACTCATTCTAAACTTTATAAAACACCACAACTTTTAACAGATTTGTCAAAATTTTACTGTTCTTACATCACTATCTCTATCTATTACCACTTGTTTACTACGGAGGCAAATGATACCAGTTTTACCCATGAGATCGGTTAAAAAAAGAACCTCGTTTTATATTCTAAGCTAGACATAAAAAGTATTTTAAACATAAATAAAGTATTTAAACACTATTTGCATACTTTAAACACAGCCTATAATAGATATTGCTTTTTGTTTTGAATTTGTTGTGCTTTTATAAATATTTGAGTTTGCTGTACTAGGTGATTGATGGCCATGTTGTGACTGTGAACGAGACAACATTCTCCAGTGGTGATGACAACATTGGAGCAGTGTTCCGCATTAAGGTCGTCGAAGTCAAGCCCTCTGAGAGTCCTGACGTTGATACTGAGCTCCTCCCTGAAGGCTCTCCGGAGATTGAGGATAAGTCTGGGGAACCCAAAGCCCCCGAACCCACAACCAGCAAGTCCGAACTCGAAGAAGACAAACACGAAGAAACAAACGAAATCCCTAACCAGAAGGTAGGTAGTGAGGTGGACGATCTGCTTGCTTGAACTCAACTATAATATACACTACTTAACTTTTAGGTTAGGAACTCAAGTTGTGATTCAAGTGCGACTGATGCCATACTAAAGTAAATTGTTACCGTCCAGAACTAAAACTAAAAGACAGTGTGGACTGTGTGTAAAAGTGTGATAGCCTACCTAATTTGGATTTTTGCTTGTTTTAAAATTCTAAATGCAAGTTTGAGTTTGTTTTATACTTTTGTAGAAGCTTCTTTTAGTTGTTTTAATGAGGTAGTGATTACTTTAGCTTTATGATCACATTAATTCCAACTATAATAACAGAATATTAATGTACTGATTCATTATATTTATGAAAATAAATATTGTTTATTATTACAACTTTGTTATTTTTATGCATTAAACCTTATATAACCCATAACTGGTGATGGACAGTTTGTTCGCTTCTTAATTTAGTAGTATGTAGATTTTAGAGGTGAATTTGCCTGCTGAATGTGTTTGATTTAGTTTAACCAAAATGTTGTATTATTGTACATAACTTTTTAAATGTGTTATGAAACAAGAGTAACAAAATATGAGCTCAAATGTATAGGATATATCAATTTTATACTCATAACGTTTATTTGGACATGTTAAGAACTTCAGAGCAAATATATACAGGGTGTACATAAAGTCCTGCACGGGTATAATATTTTCTGAATGATAACAGATAAATAAACAAGATTTGGTACATCAATACTACACCTAAAAATCTACATTTGGAAGGAACTATGAGTTTTCTGTAATATCATGGGGACGTCCCGCAAGGAGTCAGAAGGAAATCTTAAATAGGAGCATAGGTCAATATGGACATCATTTTAAAGGGCTTGTCTAGCAGAGTTTAATGCCGCAAACCGCACTCAAAAAGATTGATCCAGTACAAAATGGTGGCTGTTCAAAGATTTTACTTGGTTACATTTTATTAGTAGCCATAACCCCAGTAAAGCAAAACTGCAACCAAACAAATACTGCAGCTAACCACTACATTATGCTGGTCAGTTGTACAGAAGTGAATTATGACATTAGTTATCCTCAAGGGTTATAAATTTGGTCCTAATATATTGATAACGGGGAAAACCTGATAACAGTAACAATTAGAAATCTCTTATCTTTGGGTCGCAGTTAGGACTTTCCTATTAGCCAGTCTATTCATAGTAGGCTATTCTAGTTTTCTTGTTTTAGTAGTGCTGTCCATCCATTTTATCAGTAAAGTAAAGTAAAGAATGTCTTATTTTACCAGGCGAAGTTAGGGCTAAGAAGCCCTCTCTAACACTTAACCTGGGGACCAACGGCTTAAAGGTGACTTCCGAACCACCACCAATGGCCGGGCAGGCGGGCCGCTTGCAAGGACAGGATCGCTCAGCGGTCACCTGTCCAAGCAGCAGCCACGCTCGGCGTTGGTACAGCTTTAGTACAAAAGAGTTTGTCGTATTGCTTGTAGTTCTTCAACTACACTATGTCGCTTGACGAACGTGAACGTATAACACTTCTTATGATGGTTGGTTGGGGAAATAACAGACGATCACACGAAGAAGCATGCCATTTATTTAATAACTACTTTCACGAGAGGCAGCCAATTTCTAGAACAACTGTAGGGAGAACTGTTCAACACTTTATGAAAACAGGAAGTGTTTCCGATCGTTATAGGTCGCTGAGATTTCTAATTGTTACTGGTTTTCAGGTTTTCCCCCGTTATCAATATATTAGGACCAAATTTGTAACCCTTGAGGATAACTAATGTCATAATTCACTTCTGTACAACTGACCAGCATAATGTAGTAGTTAGCTGCAGTATTTGTTTGGTTGCAGTTTTGCTTTACTGGGGTTATGACTACTAATAAAATGTAACCCAAGTAAAATCTTTGAACAGCCACCATTTTGTACTGGATCAATCTTTTTGAGTGCGGTTTGCGGCATTAAACTCTGCTAGACAAGCCCTTTAAAATGATGTCCATATTGACCTATGCTCCTATTTAAGATTTCCTTCTGACTCCTTGCGGGACGTCCCCATGATATTACAGAAAACTGATAGTTCCTTCAAAAAGTAGACTTTTAGGTGTAGTATTGATGTACCAAATCTTATTTATTTATCTGGTATCGTTCAGAAAATATTATACCCGTGCAGGACTTTATGTACACCTGTATATGTCCCAATACAAGATATTATTTAAAATATTCCACTTTCCCCCATAAAACGCAAGAATAAATATTGTATAAGCTTACTCTGGAACAAATAAAAGCAAAATTGTGTTAGAAAAAAAAAAAAAAACATTCAAAGTGATTAATTTTGGCATTTTTCTAAATATACTAAAACAACCAATCAAATAATGTGCCAGAAATTAGAATATGTTTTCCTCTTCAAATATCATTGGAGATTTATAATATGTTTGCAACCCATTAAATTTTAACTTGTTTTATGTTGAAAAAATTAAAAACAGGTGAGGAAATATTTACTTCTTTTTTATTACACCCAAAAGAAAAAAATATAACATGGATTACTGATTATTTTACTCTTTGTCTCCTTCCACATTATTCAGGCTTTCTTTGCTCATTTATTAATATGAGTTACAATATATTGTACTTACAATCTCTTTCCTACATATATCGTTAGTATTAGCACAAACAAAAATGTTGTCACTAAAATGGTGGAAAACGTAAATGATAGTTAAAACACATTGCAAAAACGAATATTGTGGACTAATCTAATCCTAAACTATTTCAGATGCAAGATGTTTTCTACTTAAAACTATACGTAATACTCAGATATGAAATAAAATTATCTATTGAAAAGAGCAGGATACACTGATATCATGTTATTGTTTTTCTCTTACTATTAATATAGAACAGGGTGAAAATACAAATGTTAAGTCAATATATGCATGGTTTCCATTAACAGAATTTTACCTGATGATAATTTGTAATAATTTATTTTGTATTTATGACATTGTTTGGACAAGGTTCATCATCAATTTCAAGATATTAATTAGTAAAGTGAAGATCCTGGTGAAGGCTGCATGCAATATGCTCAAATTACTTCAGCTCTCTTACACTTTGGCAGCTGTACACAATATATTTGTATCAGCTGTTCTCTTCCTACCTTACACATTTTATTCTAAAAGCCAAGAGCCAACTTGCGTTGTATAAGCACACTACTGGGATTTTCTTGAAATCAATAGAGAAATTTAAAAAAAAATCACCAATAGTATTTTTTAAAGACCATATTTTGTTTTTATTCACTCAAAACCAACCGTTTGTTGTATCAGATTTGTCAGAAAACTACAGAAGATAGGGAGGTTGGAAGTTATCACTTTCAGAATCTGTATACATGTAGCAACTTCATACAGGTTGGCTGTTACTGATTTAACATTTATTTACGAGTCTTACACAAGTGTTAAGGTAGAAAACATTTAATCTCAGAAAAATTTATCGTTTCATATTTGTAACCCTTTCGATGCCTCCCCATTTCGACCTCCATCAAAACTAGTATGGCTAATGATCAAATACTTTCTTAGGGGAAGTTCCTGTATTGGTTTCAGGAAAAACTAGGTTGCGTGATTGGCAAATTGGCTTGTAGGTCAGTTCATAACATTCAATTTAGGTTTCAAGTAAAAAGTCCAGAAACCCTTTAATTTCTGAATTTATAGACAGCCTTCAGATTACCTATGTGTCGTTCAATCATTAAAATATTATAACACTTTTAAATTGATAACCACACTTATTTATCGTAAACATATCTGATTACCTAAGTTAGGTAGTAAATATCAAGCCCTAATTCTTTATCCCATTGCTGGAGTCTTGAACTTAACAACAGCTGATGATGAGAGCAAACTGTAAGAGAGTCAGCGAGTGCACGCTTTACATTACTGTCCTTGTCAGGTCCTTTATGAATGGAGTGACGACATCGACCCCTCCTTCAATGAAATCGAAGGCCTTAACTACGTCTCTGAAGGTGGTGAAGAGTTCTCCGTGGACAGTTTCACCCCAAATAAAAAGGAGAACTATTACGACCTGAGCAGTGATATTGACGTCAACGACTACGTGTCAGAGCACGCAGACAGGCAGGGGCTGGTCATGATAGATCCAGATGCAGAATTCGTAGAGACCGACCCAAACTCGTACTACCACTACGATAGAGTGCCACAGAGGCTTCAGCGATTCACTAATTGAGTGAAAGTTAAGGCTGTAGTCGAATGAGCTCATAACTTTGCCATGACTTGACTAAACTCTTTTGCACTACCTAAACACAGTATGTTAATTTGTAAATATTTAGAATAAAACAATTTTACTCTAAATATCTGATATGCTATGGTATGAATAAATTACAATGTTTAGGAATGTGCAACTGAGTTTAGTTTTAATATTTAATTCAGTGTTTAAGTGTTAAAACAAAAAAATCATTTGATGCAAATGACAAAATTTAGTATTTAATGGAAAATTAGATTGTTTTGTGATTAATAAGCCTATTTTTCATCACACTGTCCTAAAATAACTGGTTTGAAAACCAAAATTATTATGTTTCCATATCACTAGTACCAACACTTGATGTATTTGGTACATAATTAATTTTTACAAGTTTGGTGAAACTTTCACACACAAGAATTTTATGATGGACTGGGAAAACCTTTAGTACAAAATAAGAACAATACTTTTTATTGTTATACAGCAAAGGCAAAACTTAATACATTCAAATGATAAAATTAGTTTTGCATTTGAGGTTAGTCGTGAACACTTTAGACTTGGTTTTAATTATTTTCTGGTATAACTACTATCCAAGCAAACCATATAAAGAAGAATGCTGCAAGTATTTTGTATTTTATGCCTAAATTAGTATCTTACTATAAGATTTCTTTCTTACTTCACCCAGCAACCTCACCATTACTTTCTTGGCTTGTAGAATATATGTTACAGTATTTAATTTGATCCTTTAAGCAAATCAGTTAATTATAGCTTTTCTTAGAGGCTTTGCACTTACAAATTTCCTTTATTATCTAGCTCATCTTGGGAGATTTCTTGAGGCATATAAACTCTTGTGTCTTAATCTATTTATTAAACATCACTTTTAAATGCAATATCATGAAGAGTTTGGTTACATAGAGGTTTTTGCAGAATGACAAAAAATATTTATACCTCTCCTCAACAGTGCTTTTTCAGTATTAGATGGAAATCGAAACTTGTGTGTCATCCTCACATATTGGTCTTATTTTAACTGCTTAAACCGTTTTTGCTTATAGTGATGAAATAATAATTATAACTCCAACACCTTCTTTGCTAAAATAAACCTTATCTTATCTTATTTACAGGTAACTGAGTGAATGTTAAAATCTCCTATAGTTTTAGTTTTATAAATGGTTGTTTTATGATTTCTTGCCATTGTTTCTTTTCTTGTTATATTACTTTTAAGCTAAGACTGTCAAGATCTGAATATAGGTGAATAGCATTTTAGTTGGAAAAAGGGATAGGGAATTGTTAATGTGCTAATCAGTATGGTGATCAGTATTAATGATAGTGTTAAGATTGTAAATGTTATTCTATTTATTCTATTATAAGTATTATAAATTGTTTTCAGTGTTGAGATACAATGTAGTATGCAATAGACCAAAGTGATTATGGACTTTTTAAAGTATAGTCTTAACTTGATGTTTTATATCAGAAAAAATAAGTTACTGTTACTTATCCACTAGAATATTCAATTCATTTTTAATAAATATAATGTTTTTCGTATGATTAAATTATTTATACAATACCTGGAAAATCCCTTTTTTAATTGTATTGAGAAACAAAATATCTTGGTGCTGTTCTCCAACTTTGATAATATATAATAATGTTTTCCGCCACACTTGGAAGAAATGTAGATTACATATGTGGCTGCAATCTTTAAGTGTCAAATTAAAGATACATTATTTTAATAGAAAATTAATAAATACAATGATGGCATGATGATGCTTTATTGGTTGGTACAATACTTTCAAAAACTTAAACTTGATCGTTTTGAAACCTGAACGATTGAAAGAGTTACGCACAAACGTACCCGTCTACATGGTTTTGAAAAATGAGGACTTCGATTGCAGTCGGTTAGAAATTATATTTATAAACATATGCACACGTACAGTTTAGATGGTATTCTTAAAATTTTGTATGACAAACATTTCCTGTTTCAATGGACTTCTACAGGAGTTTTTTTTAAACCCTGATGTAGGCTGGGAAACTTCCCGTGGTAATTCAGAGGTACCTTATAGTGATTTTGAATATCCCAATCTTCACATTCAATCCTGTTTTCTTACTCCAGAACAAAATTTTAATATTGCCTAACTAGCATCTGTGATGTAAGCTATGGTCATTTCAAGAAAACTACAACTCTGCATCTCATTCCATCTCGTTATTCCATGTAATTTAAAGGACTTCTGGAAGAGCATTACCAGGAACCCTGATGAAGATTAGGAAACTTCCCACAGTAACTATGAGGTAAGTCATAGTGATTTGGAAAATTTGAAACTCTGGGATCAATACTGTCCCATTACTTCAGGATTGATATTGATATTGCCTCCAATGGGGATGTCACTCCAACCATTACTATAAACAGTTTTATGTCTCCTACCATCTGTGATCTAAGGTGTGGGCATTAGAAGAAAACTACATTTCTGCATCTTTTTCCGTCTCGTTGCCCTACCATAATCTTCCAAATTATAAATGTAAGAAAACCATATCTCCACAAATTGCTTTTTCTAGCTTCTTCATTTGGTTTTGTATGTAAAACTTTAAAAGTGATTTCCTGATCAGACACTTATTCAATCCACAAAAACCTTAGGTGGGAGCAATTTGGGGAAGTCATTTTTTTAAAGCTTCATCCAAATCAGTTAGGTAGTTTTGGAAAAATTGTGTTTCAATTGACATCCCCAAGAGTAGCCTACGTAGGGAAAAATCGTGTGGTAAAACCCAACAATTTGACTGACAGTTTTGAACTTAGGGAGGGTGCAAATTTACAGCTTGAACTGTACAGGTAGTTTATTTTTATCTGGGTTAATACTTAACAACACAGACCATGCAAAAACTGTTAAACTTTATTTCAGGCAAAAATACAAAACCAGTTTCGAGTTCTACACATGGTATCAAAGATAAGGATAGGTTACTTTAAATTCATTTGTACAAAATATCACTTAAAAATGTACTGCACTTACAAAAAGCGTATAAAATATAAATATTGTACTTTAAGCAAAACAAATAAAGCCATTCAGACATCACATATTTATCTTATTTAAAATAACTTGTAAAGAACACACACTCAAAAGCTAGAAAAGAACAAATTATCAATAATTAATATTTAATAAAAATGTAATTTCTCACTATGCAAAATCCAAAACATAAAATTTAATTTTAACTTATTATTTTAAACAGACAATTACTGTAAAATATTGTAACTTGAGACATTTTCAGTTTAATGTAATGTTAACCAAAAAGATTGTTAAAATATAAAAATTATTGTTATAGAAATACATTGAATCTTGGATCTGATCGTCTATTTGCGTATTTTATTACTTTTAGATGCATGTAAATAAAATATGAACAAAAATTCAAACATGCTTACTCAAGCCGTCCAGCAGAAATGGATTCTTGAAAGACATCTGTGTTTTAAACAATACTTAAATGAATTAATAAAATTAGCTAAATAATAAAATCAGAGTGAAGTGGTTTTTAACCTAGAAACTAATATAAGTGAACCAGATCATAAATACACAATTGTGTCCAGAGCAGCATTTGAAACAGTTCAGTTTAGTAAAGCAGTAATAGAATTTTGTTCCATTTTTCTTTTTAAGAAGGCTGCACAGTAATAAATCAAGATTTTGTGAAGAAATTGCCTCAAGTTACACTATTGATGGCAGATGAAAACACTATATGTAATATTGGCAGTGTTATATTAACAAGAATGCACAAAACATTTCTACTCAGCGATTTAACCTTTTGAAATGTTTTATTTAATTTACCTATGGAACTAGCCATACTAAAAATATGCTATGATATCGAATAGATCACAATTTCAAGGTCAAATTAGGTAAGGTAATGACGAACAGAAACAAGAAACTTCTACCAGGCCTAGGCCTGTACATCTTTGTAAGAAGCTCCCATACATCTGTCTACACACGTTATATCTACTGTGCCTATAACAACCTCACTAAGGTCTATAATCAAAAGGTTCAATGTATACTATTTGCATACATATGAAATAAATTTTTTTGATATGGGTTATTTTTTAGGGCCCAGCTAGTATAACAATTTTTTATAGATGATTTGTTCTACAGAAGTAGTCCAGGATGAGTGAAAGTCATAACATTTTTGAAGACTTTGGGGTCTTGACTCTAGTCTTATGCTGTGCTAGATAAGTTATATACTTTGTCAGAAAATATTCAGTTGATTTCGCTAGTATCCAACGATATCAAGAAACACGTTTTCAAATCACAGGATATTCTACTAACACGTATTTGAGGAAGACCCATGTAACATTCACACTTCTTTGAAATAGTACTAGTATTTAAATTATCTGTTTTGGATTTATTTACTTCTAGTTTACCAAACTACAAACTTATTTAGATTATTGTTTGAGAATTAACATGTTTACAACACTACTGTAATGTTTAACAAAAGTAAATAATTTATTTATATAGAATTTTCTCTAATCTTAAAAACTATCAAGCACCAAAAAATCAGTTTTAAGCTATGTGAGATGACACTTTTCGCCATAATACAAATTAGTAATATAAATAATACAATTATTGTGACAGTATTTAACCAAGTGTTATGTGACACAATTAGTTTTTTATTTGTTGGTACACAAAAAAATAAAATTTCAAAATTCGAAATAAAAAATTCTCTATATTTTGAGGTCTTTAGGTCACACCTTTATTATTTTTATAAAAAAACTTTTGGTAATAGAGCACATCTCCAATTATTCACAGTAGTTAAGGGTAAGATGGCATGAGCTGGTTTTCTTCAGTTATTGTGATGTTTACGCATATACCAAAAAATTTCTAAAGTTCCTATTTTTCTTAATTATCCTCTGGTAAACCTGGTGGAGAATTGGTTAAAAGAACATGTTACTATTTATTATGAACACTCATGTTGTTTGTAATGATGCTTCAGTTTTCTAGGTGACACATATTGAAACAACAATAACATTAACAAACTATTTTTACAATTTTCAACATTTCAGTTTCACACATGAAAATATATAAGCCAAAAATGTTATGTTCATGACAAGTTGTAATATGTAAAAACATTAATATTGAGAGAATTAATTCAAATCATCACGATCACAGCTTTATAGGTTTGGTTATTAGGTTTGTATTTTTATTTATTGAACACAAAAATCATATCATAAGATATGGGAAAATGTAATATAAAGCAAATCCACTTCTAAGTACTAAAGTATTTTCTTTCAATTTCCATATTACACTGTCATTAAAAAACTCTATCACACAAGTAATCACACCTCAAGAAGGAATGAATAAGTAATTTTTCAAACTTTATTTAACAGTTACATCTATTCTGCATTATACCTATGACGAGATTTAGGATATAAATTAATGTAATTTTAAACACAAGATTTGTTATGAAATTGTAGGGAAAATTGTTATAAAAATAATTGACCTAACCCCACATGCTATACCATGCTATCATGTTATTGACCATAACCAGGATTCAACAGCCCCCAAAGAACATTAGCATAAGTTTTCAGAATAAGTTATTCAGTATTAAAACACACAAACCAATGGTTTAGCATCCTGTGAGTCTAATCTAAGGTAAAAAGTTTTCTACTGATGATGTGTGTGCAATGTTGCAGTTACTTGCATTCAGAATATTTGTATAAATAAACTTTGTATTCTTGTTTTACTCCAAATAAATTTTGTGTTACATTCAATTACAACATGCATGCTGGGTATGGTAGTGAGTTAAGTGTTCACATCAACAAACCTTGTAACTTGAAGTTGTGAGACAGAAACTAGGCTTTTTTGTTTTGAAAGACACTTTTAGAACACTCTGAACATGGGGTTAGGTAAAATACTGAGTGTCCAGGCTAGAGATATCAAGAAATAAATTCCTCCACAGGGTTATTTAACATATATTTTTAGCGATTTCAATTACCGTACATACAAAAAGTAGTAGAATCAAGACGGTGTATTTAAACTAAGGGTCATATTTCCTGCACAATGCCTTAAGACTACAAATAAATTTTAAAAATGCAATATTTCTACTTTTACTGTAGACTGCAACACCACTGTTGACTTTTTAATCCATACACAAGGAATAATAAACAGATACAATTGTTATATTGGGTAAAAAGATTTCCCATGTAACGCAAGAAATAGACACACTAAAAGTAAATTTTGTTTTATAGAACATTCAGTAACATGACACAGTATTTGGATATATTCAACATTTTTGCAGTATCTCAAATTCTAGACCAAACCATATTCCGGAAAGACCCCAACAGGTGATCTGTTGGGTGTCAGGATTTTTTTTAACGAACATCATTGTTGTGTTTCTGGTTGTTTGATGGGCAGAAGAGGGCCTATTGTATGGCTAGCAAGATCAAATCTTACCCATCTAGATTTTTTTGGATGGGGTTCATCAAAGATTTTGTTTATCAAATAAGAGTACAAAGTTAACGGGAACTAAGGGTTTGGGATGTGGCTGCAGTTTAAAGGACAATGCTGGAAATGCTCATAAACACTTGGTGGAATGTCGAGTACTGTTTAGACCACTTGAGAGCCACTTATGGTGATCATATTGAACTTTGCTGAGTAACATATCACTCTTGGTTGTATTTATAACATGTTAACATAGTTGTTTGAAAATAAAAAAGCACATTTTTATATTGTATGTGTCCAATATTTCTTGATACCTCTAGCATGAACAACCAGTATTGTAATGACATGTAAAAATTATCTAAAATCTCTGTGCATTTGGGTGAATACCACAACTTTAACACCCACATTGTACAAATAGCTTTTCATACATTTTTCGGACACATATATTTAATAATTCAACACGAATACTAACATAAATTCCAAGTAAAAATCACTTAATGTAGCTAATAAATTAATACATAAGAAAATGTATTAAATTATTTTCAAGATTTAAATTCAATTCATTTATAACAGCAGTGAAAAGACATGAAAATAGATAATTTTATGGTTTAAAGCTTATTAGATATTAAAAGGTACAAATACGCATTAAATTATCAATATCACAAGTTTGCAAAAAATTAATACTTGCATATCAAGTGAACACAATGCTTCATCACTACTTAACAGTTATTACGAGACACTTTCAACATTTTATGACACTATCTTTTAAGTTTTACTATGCTTTCATGATAAATAACATAATACAAAATGTATTGTAATGACAAAATACAAATTGTGGAGGATATATTGTGAAGTGTAAGTTTCAAAACCAAAGTGATTTTGAACTTTTAATGGCAACACAAAATATTATAAACTTCAGTAAATTTTACAAACTTCATGATTGTAACAAGGAAAGTATCCATAGTCTTTTTATAGATTACATTCTTTGTACATAACTGAGTAAATGTTGTTTTAAATTGAATACTGTTCCCAAAAACGTTACTTTTGGTATATATTATGAAATTGCCAAGATATAAATGTTTCATGTCTGCCATCCTGAAACATTTCTCTGAAGGAGGTTAACTAATGAACTTAATTATCTAAGGTAAGTTTAAATACTATTTTTTATACTAAGTTTGGTGGGAATTTATTAGAAATTACGGTACTTATTGTGTACACTCATATTTCTGATTATTACAGTTACACATACTTCTCAAATCTGTGTATAGTCACCATATTGAAACTAATGAGACATCAAAAACTTTTACAAACTAAAATTGTGTAAATCACTTGGGAATTCTTAAACGCTTTTAATTTGTTATTAACAATGTAGTAACTTAGTAGCTGAGATATAACTATTGTTCCCTTTAGTATTATCTATCATCATGAAAAATTGAGTTGAACACAATTTGTACACATAAGTTGTTTCAAATTACTCAAAGATAGAAATGTTTTATTGATCTATTCTGAGTTGTAACCAAGGTAAGAAATATTGCACAAATGCAAACTGTAGCAAAATTGAAATTTTAGATCAAATTAGGGATATGGAAGTATTAATTTTGTAATAAGTTTAGTCTTAATCATATCCTGTAGAACATTTAATTCCAATGAAAAGTTTGAAATTAAGGGACATGAGACCTTAAGGGTATAGAGCCCATATTTGATTCCTGTTTTTGTAAGAATAACCTTGTCACAAATAATCCAAAAAGTAATAAAAATGTTCTAGAGTTCAAAAGAAAGCAAAATGTTTCAACATAAATCTCTTGTGCCTTTTGAAACATAAATATTGAAAACAGAGTAGATATTTTGATGAAAATCAAAATATGGTAATTGATACAACATTTAAAACCAGAAATAAAAGGTATTGATTTATAACTGGAAGCAGTTATTAAAAGAAGATATTTTTTGAAAAAGTGTCACAGCAGATATTGATTTTCCATCTAATCAAGTGAACTTCTCTATAGATATTCAATAGAGAAGTATTAAACAAAAATCCCATATTCAGTTAAACAGTGACTTAAAGCACTCAAAATGCTAGAGAAGTAGTGTAACAGAACATAAATTAACTCGTAATAGCCCAGATTTTGAAGTGAGAGTACCCACACTTAGGTGTAAATACTGTGCATACTACTATGTCCATATGCTATCTAGGCTGTTATGGATTAATTTTAATTGTGCCAAGATATCCTGGGATTCTGTTAAAAATAAACTATACAAGTTGTTTCTATCTATAGGCATCAACGAGTTAATTGAACCAATTTTAAACAAACCATACAATACATAAAAGTTAAAAATTAATTCCACATTCTGCAGTATAACATTTTGTTATAAAAAAAACAAAATTTAATAACTTTATTGCATTGACTGCATATGTCTTTAATAAATTTAATTTGTTACAGCAATTTTATGAACTCTGTGTGGCAATATGACGAGTATAATTTTTCTTCATATAAGTTTTGTAACATATTTTCAGATTTTTTGCCAATTTATATACAAATACATCACTTCTAATGATGTTTTTTCCCACTTTATATTGTTTGTCATTTATATAATGATATGGCTAGGCCGCAAGGTGAGGAATAATGGTTACTGATAATAATTTGAGTATCATCACTGAAACATACCTCATACCTTAACTCTTTTTATCTTGCTATATTTGGTACAGCAGGATAAAATAAAATGTTTGTCTGCTGAATTGGTTCAGGATATTGGATTTACAATAAAAAAGGACCACCAGTTTGGCCCTGTCTGAATGTTTTCAGGAATTTCCCTTTGTTTAAACTGTTTGAATGAAAAACCATCCTTTTAAGATTACCATGCCTGTATGAACATTATACGTAAATCTTCAGTTGAGATCCTCTTGACCCAAGTATGAAAATATAGATTAATAACAATCAAAATAGCACTGGTCTGGTCTACAATAAAAAGTTTACCCACACAACACACTATTAACGTACTGAAAACAGTTACAAATTTTCATGTTCTGCAGTAAATGTTCCACTTGAGCACAAAGTACCCAAACACTCTTAATAAGAAAAAGAATCCCAGTAGGGCCAAACAATCCACCCAGAATACAGCCTTGTCCATATCCATCTCTTGCAAGAATCTGGCTGGGATCTTGAAGTGGCAGTAGGGTTCGGAGCAGTGCATGCTGGTACGATTGAAGCCATACACTGCTGTCATCGTGCCCTCAAACCCGTAGCGGATGTACGAGACATCAGCCACCCAGCGGAGGCAGCTTGGGATACTGCTGAGGCTCACGAAGAAACCGGAGAATAGCAGGATGGGCACATTTATAACTGGCCCGATGAACACACCTTTCTGAAATTGTATAACACATTACGTCAGTACAAAGGCATTTCTTCATAATGCTCAAAAACAGGGTGCCTTGAAAGATCCACCCACTCTATTAATTTTTAGGCCCACTTCATGTCATTAGTCTTATTTGCACAGTCAATGTTTAGAGACAAATTATAGGCCAGTTTAAAATTTACTGCTTTAGTTAAAAATTACTTTAAAATAAAGCTGCCCAATAGGTTTCAGCCCTCACCATTCATTATAAAACAAAGAGAATATTAGAAAACAACTGCTATATTTAGTGGCCAATGGTACTGGCCTTACGAGCTACGGACATATTATATCTTGGCCTGCACAGCTAGACATATAAGCTGAGATAACATTACGGCAAAAATTAATCTGCGCTTCCGATAAAATGGTGGTGGCCAGTAGAGCTGCCATACAAGCTCCAAAGAAAAATTATAATATTGCCTTCAAGTGCATAGGGTTAACCTTCTTCGTACAAAGTTACTTGCTTATGTGTATGTCTATTTGGCAACTTTGTTGTTACTGTCTATGATGACTCACCTCCACTGTGAGAGCTGCTCCAATGAAGAGACCCAGACTCTGAGCCACTAGGGAGATGAGGAAGCAGATGGACAACACCATGAGATATCGGAACATCTCGTTTGGCTGTGCTGATAGCAAGTATACTATTGTGACATACATTGAGGAGAACAATATCTGGAATAAAACAAATTAATATTAATGTTGTCATGAAAATCATGACTCACATAAAGCTGTTACAATTAGTAAAATACTTGAAAGGATCATTCACATTACCCTTTTTACTATCGAATTATTACAACTGAGTACATAAGTTCTTAACAATAGTAGTTGTATGACTTGAATAAAAAAATTCAATAATACTGGTGTCAGTACTTTCTATACAGCTCAAGTGGTTCCCACACTGAAACATGCTAATCTTACTACCATTTTATGAGTATAATTTTGGACTGTTTTTAGCTTTGGATCTTACTTTTTTACTAATTTACTTGAGCTATAATATATAATTTTTTATTAGGTTACTCAGCATTCCATAACAGTCTTTACATGTGATGTTTAACATGTCAACTGTTACTATTATATGTTTCTTATAGTAAGTGTATTGCCAATTTTTACGATACTCTACTCTTTTTCTTTCAGAAATAATTTTCAAGTCATGATATTAGTTTAAAAAAAATATTTTTACAGAATTAAGTGCCAACAGGAAGGATAATATACTTAAATCTCTCAGTTTGATAGGGTTGGCAAAACTATGCTTTAATACCAAATTACGCTTGAACAATGAATTATTCTTGCTATGTGAGTAGGACACATACAAATTATTATTGACCATGGAATATTTTGCTGTTCACAGAATGTTTTGTACTGCTAGCTACATGAACAGGGAACAAATGGGAATATGAATAGAAATAAGTGTGAAAATAATGATTGTACCCATGACTATTTATCCTTTATAACTCACTTCACTCCGATACTTGAGTTGGTATGATGAAAAATCTGACACTGCACAGCTTTGGAGGTCATCTTCTAACACTTAAAAAAAATGCTTCTATCTGTGCCTATCGAGCCATCCTCCTTATTCTGGACCTTCTTAAAACCGTGTCATCTGTCAGTCGTGTCGGTGTGAAATTCTTGAAAAATTGGTCCTACAGAATTGAAACTTGGTACGTAAGTTCCTCTTCATCCAAGGAAGAACTCTACCGATTTTGGGGTCAAAAGATAAAAATTAAAGATACAAGGAAACTCAGATATTTTACATTGATTGGTCTTATGGCAACCATAATTAATTATAAGAGATAAACAAGTCACAAATTAAACACATTTATGAACAAACTGAGTACAATCAGATGAAATTTTATCAAGTGACAGTGATGGTTACTTTGTTAAATTGGTGGTAAGACTTTTGTTACAGACTGTTAGGTCCTTTGAGACTCTGTTACATTGATTTATTTATCAAACAAAAACTGCTATTCATGAAGTCTTCTCACAGAATATTTTGGATAAAACTAAGACATAAATATTGCACCAGCATCGAGTAACATAGATTAATACAATAGAGTACACAGGTATATTAAGGGTACAGAACAACAATAACTCACTTGAAATGGGATATCAGCAATAGTTTTTGCAAGATAAAATGACTTCAGGGAGTACCAATGATTCATGTGCTCTCTGATAAAGACACTTTTCTCCAATGGAACTGAAACAAAATTATATCGTTATTTCAATTCTTATTCTTAGAAATATTCAACATTTCAGGAAGTACAGGACAAAAAGGAGTAAACATATTTTTTTCAACTCCATTATAATATGATAGCATTATTAAATTATAAATGGAAAGCGACGCAAATTATTAATGTACCAATAAATATTTAACCATGTTCACTAAAAATTCATAAGAGTAAAACATCAATACTAAATTAAGTATTTAATCTTTTGAACACTTTTCAATTTTACCTTCATAAGCTTTCAGGAAAATGTTTCCAAAATATTCTGACAACAGCTAACATGCAGTGTTACATATAATTTTATTGAGCACAATATGAGATATTAAAATATAACTATTCCATAAAGCCATCACACTGTTTTATATATTATTAATACTTAGAAAATTAAATAATAAAATATATCAGTGTATACTGCCATACAAGAACGTAGCCAGTAAAAAATGGGAGAGGAGGGTCAAGACAACTGAGTACCTTACATTTTCCCGTAGTGGACAGAGAGTAAGGCCCCATTTTGTCCCTTAAAAAGTTCTTGACCCGTTTCTTTTGAGGACGGTCTTTCAGTAGTACATGTCAGTAATACTTAATTACTTATTAATAATAATCATTTACTAAAAAAGTAATTGACATATTGAAAATTTGGGGGGTCCAGACTCCTTAGATCCCCTTACTATCTACGTCCTTGCAGGTGTGCACTTTTCCTTAATTCAAGAATACCCTGCTGTATGGAAGTATTGGGTAATTAATTTCTTTCATTTCAATTGAGTCAAGGTAGAGGTTTTAGTCTCCCTTGCATTCAGCTCTGATAAAACTTTTAATTGGGGCACTCATGCAAAAGTATAGAATCAAAAGAACTACAGTTCTGCAAATTGGCCCTGTTTGAAAATTTTTCTTATATCTTCTGAGGATCACAGCATAGAATGGCAGATTCGCACACTTACAATTGATTGCTAAGAAAAATTGGAATTTGGAAAAAATGGAATCTGTCAGTTTCTCTCACTGATGTTTGTGAAGAAAAACCTTCACCATCTGTTCTGTTAAAAGGGTAGGAATGCATTTTATGAATATTCCAACATTAACCTATCATCTGAAGCTAACATTGAACACTTAAACATGTATAAATATAAAGTTATCTGGAAATATATTACATCTTATCTGTAATTTTTGACAATTAAAAATTCTCTGTTATGTTTGAAGTACTATAGGTCTACCTTGGTTATGTTTAAAAAAAATTGGACATTTGACCATAGTGAAAATATTTACCATATAGGCCTACTTTTTTTATAACAAAGCAAAACAGTAATTTTATAGGTTCAATTTACCTAATAAAGTATGATCTTTTCAATAAACAAAAAACTTAACACCTCTTTGTGGATAAAACTCTGCATTAGTTAATTTAGTAAAAACTATGGAGTGATTCCCTTAATCAAGTTAAAACGGAACCTCTACTTTATAGTAAACTTCTGTATAGTATAAAATGTAAGTACGGTACATTTTCACTTTTTACGGTCAAACCTCGTGATAATTTGGATAATTTATATTCCTCATATTATTTTCTTGGTTGTGTTCCTTTGTTTTATATTACAAGTTCAGCATGAATGTAATCACTCTCTTTAAAATATGGCTAAAGACTTACTTAACTTGTAAGACTTACAAGTTGTGATTGTGGGCATCATGGCAGTAAACATCAGGAAAAGAACAGTGAAGAAGAGACAACCAGAGTTGTTAATGACCTTTAGATGCTTCGTTACCAATCTCAAAGTAGATCATACCAATCAGCAATCCACAGATTATATGTGATGAACAACGTACCCAGAAGAGAGACTGCAACATAGCACAGTTAATTAATAAAATAGCTCGCTAGTAACATGCTAATTCCTAGTAGAAAATCCAACACTGTTCAAGAGCATTTTTGGTACCTTGATATTATCCAGAGGCTACTCTGTCACTATCTATTATTTGCTATAGGCTATATAAGTAGGTAAATACATACTTATGTACTATAGATAGAAAAAGTTAAAGTTAACATTTACAAGCGCACACGTGATCTGAGCTTGAATTAAGGTATCATTCCAAGGGATGTTTTCCTTTTTCACCAGAAGTGAGGAGACACCGAAGTCCGCACTAACGGCCAGGAGCATTTGCGATCTTTGCCTACTTTCCAGATTGTCCAACTTTTCCGACATCAGATGACGTTGAACAATCTGGCATGTGATCTGAGGTTGAGAAAGTAGGTATACCAATCAGAATGGTCCCTGGTCATCAGTGTAGACTTTGCTGGCACTGCTCTTCTGGCGAAAAAAGAAAAACATCCCTTGAGATAGTACGCAAATTATAGCTCAGATTACATGAGCGCTTGTAAAGGTTAACTTTAATTTAGGTACGATTAATAAAATATTTACGATAACCTAATCCAAACCTACTTATATCATGTAATAACAAGTAGTATATTGGGACAGAGTGGCCTCCAGATAACACAAAGTCCTGCATTTCTTAGTAATTTATTAAAATGTACAGATTTAACTCTTCACAGTATACTTTAGTCTTTCAATTGGCAGGCAATAGGTTACAAGTTTATTTGTTAAGACCCTGAACACAAATGCAGAGCAACCATTTTATGTTTGCCTTGTTTTGGATGTTGTTTAAAACCTTCACGGTTTTTGACGTAATACTACTTTCATAAATATTGCATAAAATTGTGTAATTGACATAACATTATGCATCATTATATTGTTTCTGTTTTATTATGTTGTCTGCCATATTATTACGCAAGAAGCATTTCTATGACAACCGTGTGATGCGCAATTAATTCTGGCATTTTGTAATAGAAGTCAACACTTTCTTGGTCCTCAGTTATGGGTGATTGCACCTTGAGGAGTTCGCTGTAGTCACACAGTGCAGACAACTGTGTAACAGATCGGTATTACTCAGTTCAAATTTCAAACAAGTTCACAGCAAATTAGTGGGTGGATACAGTCAAATCAATTCTAGTAATATAGTCTTGTCGTTGACTGTGACATCGAATCACATATGAGCGTTAAAACAAATTAACAAAGAAAAGATAAATTAACCTTATATTAAAAAATTCAAATAATTAAATTTTAACAGTAACAAAAAGAAATTCATTTGTAGTATTTTGGTTCTGATAACAAAAATTTGAAAAAAAAAACACAAAAAATAACTTTTATGCATAAAAATTATATATCTAAACTCTACAAACCTGTCTCTGTACAAACATCTCTGCAAAATAACATAGTTTAGGGCACAAAAAAAGACAGTACCCTGAGACATTAGTTCACATTTTTAAATCTAGTTGGAAAATTCTCTGGCACATGCACATGACCACTTTCGTGTTGAAAGTAAAAGTGGTATTTTTACATAACTCTGCATCAAGTGGAGCTAAAAATTAATATTCAAAATTTTCAAATAAATTCAAAAGTTGAAAAGTAAACTCTAATTATTACATAGAAAAACACAATATAGTAGGTCTACAAAAATGAAATAAAAACTAATAAAATTAAATATATTCTTACCATATCTCTAATGGTGCAAACAAAAGTTCGCTTCCACAGAATCCAAAACTGTTCCAAATGTGTGGTGGAGAAGCTGGCAGGGAATAAGCTTTCATCTGACTTTAACACTTTTTCTGCAGATACAGTCTTCTCGCTTGGAGAATCTGAGAACACATTACTGTTAGTAGTTTGAAATAGGTAAAAATACAACTGTTCAGTCTATACTGCTTAACCCAGACAAAAGATAAAATACACAAAGTGTCACTGGGACAACTCTTCATAGTGTGATCCAATGGTTCTAGTAGTACCATTAACAGTATCTAGTGTAAGACTAGTAAATTTTGTTAAATCGATCTAATTACTAAGTTCAGTGAAACATCTAGTTTTGGATTGTTTTTGGTTTTATCTTCCTGCATCTTCAGTTTTCATTTTGAATGCTTTGGAGCCAGCTGTAATAAAATGACTTTGAGTATTTCTTATAAGAAAAATGTTAAATCTCATGCACTTTCACACCCTTATTTCTATCTTAGTGTAAGGGGAAATGCCTCAATTCATAGATATAATTGATACTCATCCAAAAGTTTTATTTTCTTTTTTTTTGTAAAATGTGCAGTTCTTGAATATTTAAATGATACAGTACAAAAAGTTAGTGATTATTTTCTAAAAATCTACGTGATTTGCAATACATGTAATTTATGACTAAAGATTTATTCATAAGTACTAAATATTGACTTGCACTTTTCTTGTTAATTTACCAATGTACATTAAAATATTAAAGTTATGTTTACTTTTGTGGCTTTACTTTACATAAAGTAATAATAATAAAGTTGTCTAATGTCTAAAATTTTCTCATTCATATGGGTACAAACATTATCTTATAACTGATGAAGCATTAATATTTTCAGGCCAGACAATAGAGAATATTTGGCGTAAATTCCCTTAAAAATATCCATTTTCCAACTATTTTTCAAATTTTCTCGGGGGGAGGGGCCCCGTTTCATTGAGGGATATTCCTGCTTTTTTCTAAATCCGACCCTGAATGACGATGCACATAAATAAATGTAGAAAATACAAATTGTAAATAAAATATTATTTATAAATACTCGTATATTGTAATTATTTTATCTGTCTATGTTTTTCAAGTACAAAAATAATACTTTTTAGCGATCTGTAATTTGCAGACTAGCTGTAGTCTGCTTGTAGTCACAGCAGACTATGCAGCTGATGCATGACAATAAATATATAAAATACAAACTGTGACCTAAGTATTATTTTTAGAATCCACTGTAATTAATTTTACTTATCTACGTTTTTTTCATTCAGAAATAAAGACAATAACATGTGATAGTGATTAATTAGGTAGTTAAAGTAATTTTACATACTGCTAATCAGCTGCAGTCTGGGACTAGTCTTATTTAGATTTGAGATTCAGCTTTGACATATCAATAGTCATAATATTGTGAAATCATGACTTTCTACTTAGAAAGAAACTACAGAGAAGCTTTTATTAATTGTAGGAAACACAAAGAATAATTTTACTGAATAAATCTTTGAGTTAAAAAGCTGGCAACTAAGATAGACAGTAGTTTATTCTGACCCACTTTTAATGAGTTGCCCACCCTGTAAAAGTAGGGATTCAATAGGTGGTTTAAAGCTATGGAAATAGAATTTACCACCAATGTGTATTTATAGAATTTAGAATGTTTAATTCTATAAATCTGAAACCTTCAAAATTTCAGCAAATAATTGTCACTGTCTAAGTTAATCTGATTACTTTAATGGTAAACACGCCTTACTCTAACAACGCTGACCAGTAAACTTATATTATTAAAATTAAAACAGACCACTGTCTAGCTTTCCAGCCAAAAGAGCTTGAGGTTCTAGGTAGGGAGCACACTGGCCTTGTTTAACAGCATTCACCACTCTGGGAACAACATCACCATGTTCTCCACTGGCAACTTCTATCACTGCAACCAATGGAATAATAAAATAACTGATTATTCAATTCAAGATATAGTTTGACTGGTTAATTTATTGTTAATCAAAATATGAAAATTTCGTGAAAATCGTCATTTGTAATTGTTGATTTTGGCATATGGGAACCAAAATAATACTATTTAGATACTGTCTTTAACCTTACAAGTAATGATGCAGAAACTAAAATACCATTGAGGTTAGTGTACATATAGCCATAATGATTTCTTCCAGGATGACTCTCTCTTTTTGCATCTAGCAAAATTTGGTCAACCTCACAATAGCATTCCATGCAAGTTAGCCAGCACTTTAGAATTAAGGAACTAATTTTATATACTGTACTGTGTGTACAGGAGGATTTTTAAGAAATTGTGTGATAAGTTTTTTAGTAAAGCAACATTTGTTAAATGGTGTGTTTTTACTCTGATTTATTTACATAATCCTAAAATAATAATCCTAAAAAGGATGTATTAACAATTTTATTTAATCAACCAATGATTGCATTCTTTCAATCATGTTATCATGATCAGTTAATAAGTTTTTTAATAATGTGAGATGATGGTTTCAAATAAGAAAACAAAACAGTGAAACACTTTGAAAAATATGATCCTTTATATTTTTTGGTGGTGACAAGAACGCAGCCAGGAAAACATTTGGGGAGAGAAGGGGGGTTCAGACAACTAATAATTCCTGTAGTAGACAGAGACTAAGGCTTAATTTTATTCCTTAAAAATTCTTGATCCATTTCTTTGTTGAGAACGATCTTTAAGCAGTAAATGTCAGTAATACTGAATTATTTAAATAACTAGCTGACCCGGCGAACTTCGTACCGCCTTAAAGGGTCCACAGCATCCACGTTGGTGCTTGAAATGTGCAGAATAAAAGACAAAGTAAAAAATAAATCAAATTAGGTCCTATGTGATTTTTTTTTCCTTCACAACTAATCTGAAATTTAAATAGAAAAAACAAAATAAAAAACACAATTCGTAAGTTATCTAAAATAATTTAAATCGCAATAAGCAGCAAAGCCACAGATACATTAATTTATTAATATTGATTCTCTTTCTTCAGTCGAGTACCTTGTGATATACAACATTTTTGTCTTGTTATTAGGTGCAAGAATGAAATAAAGCAGATGGTTTGCCGACACGTAAACATGCCACATATAGTTGTCCATGAGAAAAACATGTAATTTTCTAAATTTAGTCCACAAAACGCTCAAAGATTGGCCTTGTGATTTATTGATCGTCATGGCAAATGCAAGACGAATCGGAAACTGAGTTCGTTTAAATTCAAAAGGCATATCGGTAGGAATCATCGAAATCCTTGGAATAAGAACTTCCTCACCTTTAAATTTTCCTTTAAGAATCGTCGCGTGAATCACATTTATCATCAATTTTTTTACAACCAAACGCGTTCCATTGCATAATTTTGGTTGATTTAGATTGCGAAGCATTATGACTACTGCACCAACCTTCAAAAGTAAATTATGGGGTGGTAAGCCGGGGCACATCCAAAGAGTTTAAAAAATTCAGTTGGATAGTTAGTGCCTCATCTTCATTTGCTACGCAATCAATAGATTTGAATGTTTGCAGAGTAACCATCAATTTGACTCTGAATTAAAAGTCCAAGTCATCCACATCCTTGTTCTTAGCTGCCAAGATTGCTCGCTCACTCAACCAATTGTTATTTTTGTGATTAGTGATGGATCAAGAGGGGGAGTCAGTATTGGCAATTTTACTTTGCCATTAAGACAACACAATCCAAGCGACTCTCCAACAAACTTCAATGCACTACAATGCCCACAAACAACATCCATTGGGACCAATAAGTACAGATACATGCGAACTGTAATCATAAGTGCAATCATAACTAAATGATGCTCTATTCAAATCAACAGCTGATGTATTCCTTCTTGCGTGTCGAACTTGATCTAGTTGTTGATCAGTACGATTAGCTCGCCGATTTCGCATAGCCAAGCGAGCTGTTTTCACGGGCTTCCTCTCTTTGCTCTTGAGATTGAGAAGCACGAAGTCGGGCCATACCAACACGACGCTCTTGCCCGTCCGATTTCACGTTCTTCTTCAGTAGAATTTTTCACAACGTTACGAAGCCTTCTTGCATTACGGCTTTTTGTTGAGACAGATTTGATCTTCTGGGTCGCGGCATCTATATAATAATCCTCTCAATGTTCACAAACACTCGCAAATCGTTTAATTGCGTGCGAAACAAAGTTATCCGAACCGAAAGCAATCGAAGTAATAAGTTGTTTGTCTTTTTTAAAAACCAACAGATTATTGCAAAGGTAAAAAAAATCACTTCATGATTGACTGATTATTAAGTAAAAATGAAAGGACAATCTATATGTCAGTAGCCATGATTTCATTTTGTTTGACTGAGTAAAACCCAGAAAAATGACACAGCCAGCTGTGAAAGTGTCAATCAAATTTACAGTTGTTTGTTTACATTTTGGAATTCAGGCAATTGTTTATTTCAAGATACAGTTTTTTTACTCTATGCTTTCAAACTATAAGTGTAAAGAAATTTAAAAATAGTAATTAAATGATATAAACATTATGTTTCTTTTGTCGCATTATATATGTTTACAAAGAACAGCTGATTAAATTTTGAACAGGCTCTTTCACTTAATAACATATGTTTGCTGCAATGCATTTCTTACGGGTATTTCTGTAATTTTTAGAGGCCAGTGGGGCGGAATCCTGAATCGGGAACGGGATAAAAAGTATCCTATGTCCTTCTCCCAGTTCTTAGCTACCTCCTACCAATTTTTCAGCCCAAATCGGTTCAGCCGTTCTTGACTTATAAATAATGTAACTAACACGACTTTCTTTTATATATATAGAGATAATAGTTTACTAAAAGAGTAATTGAAAAAAATTGAAAATTTGGGGAAGGGTCTGGACTCCTTGGATCCCCTCGCTGACTACGTCCATGGGTAGTAATAATATTTTCTTTATTATTTGTAACAATTTTAAGACAAATAAAATCAATGAATTATTTTTATTTATCATTCAGCTTTATACATGCAATAGCTGTAAAACTTTATAATAAAAAACATTGAATTATGTATTCTGTTATATTTTAGTTGCAGTGTCTAACTAGAGAACATACTTAAAATAAAACTACATGAATTACCTTTTCTAACAATAATTTTAATATACTGAGATCATTGCCACATTACTGTGGTACAGCATATCGGGATACTCACCATAATCGGCCGGGTTGTGATAGCTGGGACAGTGAAGGCTTAAGTTAGACAAAAATGGCACTAGACCATCCACTCTGCCCTGGTAGATACACTGGCCCTCTGCTAGAGCATACAGGTAGTCAAACATCTCGAAGAGCCGGGCCGAGGGCTGGTGTATTGAGCAGATAATGGTACGACCTCCACGCGCCAGGGACTTGAGCAGTGACAAACACTGGAAACATGCTGAGCTGTCAAGTCCACTGTAAAAAAAATAATTCCTGAATGAAGATGGCTAAAACATTTCTGAGGTAATTTTTCTATGGGAGGACTCTGCACAACTGCAAACCATTCCATCTTACTGTATAAAGTCCTGGTGTTTTTGAATTCAACAGGGTATTATTAGTTATCATATCCTAGATTGCAAAGATGATCATAAGCATTCTTGATATCAGTAATTATAAAACAATTTCCCTCTTTCAAAATAATAATGTTAAAAAGAAAAATATCAATGAAAGAAATCTTATGCTCATTTATATAACTGACCTGGTGGGTTCATCGAAGAACATGACTGGTGGGTTGTTGACAAGCTCAAGAGCTATGGAGAGCCGCTTGCGTTGTCCCCCTGACAAGTCAGCTGTGCGGGTGTCTTTGCAGTCTGTCATCCCAAGTGTCTCCAAGATCTCATCCACCTGCAAGTCTAGGTCTGATTAGTCTAGCTAATTTCAAATAGTATACTTTTGAGGCTAAAACAGAATTTAGATTCTATCAAGTCATACTTTTCCTATTTCCCTATAGAAATTTTAGGAGAATTGGATGCATTAAATTTGTTACTTGGTCAATATCCAAGTAATAACTTAAACTAATTCAAAGACCACCTGAAAGAAATAAAGTTTGAAAATTTTTACACTCTCAATATCACTTTTTATTTTCTGTTGACTATGCCTATTTGGGAGAAATAAGTTACAGCTTTATAATTATACACATATATGAAATTCCGAAAACTTAATGGCACTCAAGGTTCACTGATATCTAATTAAAATATTTCATTACTAATTCTACAGTGATCTTATACAAACTCTGACAAAGTCAAAAATACAATTCACTTTAAAAAAAGCTCTGTTAATATTATAAATACCACAGTGTAAGTTTTTTATTCACACTTGTATGTACAAAATGTGATTAAGAAATGAAAAATTTGTTTGATACTAATTTAGGTTTTGGGTGGATGTAATTGTGTGGGATGGGTGTGGCAATTGTCCTTTTTTTGTCCATCCTTCACACCAAGGACGTACCCAGAGATGGGGTCCAAGGTGAACCGAATCCCTCCCAAAAATTTTCAACTTTTTCAATTACTTTTTTAGTAAACGGTTATTATTATTTCAAATAATTCAGTATTACTGACATGTACTGCTGAAAGATCGTTCTCAACAAAGAAACGGGTCAAGAACTTTTTAAGGAACAAAATGGGGCCTTACTTTCTGTCCACTAGGGTAAAATATCAGTTGTTTGGACTCCCCAAAATCTTTTTCTGGCTTCACACTTTAAGTAAAATAACTTATTGTGAAATAAATAATATGGTTTACTTGAAGAAGATCCTGTTGTATTCCTTATCATAAACAGAAAAAAATAATTTAAACACACATCTTGCTATTAACAAAGTAGTTAAATACTGTTTAGTTGAAAGTTTCACTTTGGTTTGTAAAATTCATCAGATTAACCATCAGATTTAAATTCAATATCGGTAAACATGTACGTTATAGTTGTTTTTACAAAATACAATATTATCAAATCAATATTCATTCAACATCTGTATTCATTCCAAGAATTTTTTGAAAGGGCTAATTGACTGGTTTAGATCAACATGTCTATATGTATGTGTCTGTGTATATATATTTATGTATGTATGTGTTTGTGTATATGTATAAGATAACTATTTATTACCATAACTTATAATGAATGAATGTTTATTCCAGCAACTGTACATAAAATACACTTAAAAATTATAATAGTAATCCTAGTACTAATGCTTATGTTAGTTTATATTTTATAAGTTGATGTTAGATAATTGTTTTTATTAACTATAATTTTCTTTATGTGACTCTATTCATTGTACATTCTGTGCATTTGTTTTATGAATATCGAATTTCTGAATCTGAATCTGAATATGAGCAAGGTGCAGCTCATAACTGTAGGGCTTTTAGAGCAAATCCCACAAAAATAGTCCAATGTGGTTTGGTGTGTCTAAATCCCTTCTATATCCCCACGCTTAACACTTTTATCAGTTACGTGTATGGAACATTAATCATCCGTCCAACATCTGTTGCAATAAACTAACATCATTGGCTGTTGTCATAAACAAATAAATAAAAATTTGATTTCATTCAACTGTTTTGCAAACAAACGTTTAAATCAAGCAGAGAGTACATGATCGTAGCCACATTATAGTGGAAACAGGTAATGTTCAGCCGCGATATGGCAACACGGTCTTAAATGTCATTGGACTAATTTTAAAGCAGGTTACAATAGTATTGCTAACTACCCCATTACAGAGCCACAGACCAATGTCAGGTCTATACAGGATCCCCTGTCCTTGTTCTGTTATATCACTCATGATATCTAGATGACAATAGATCACACGAGGCTACACAGAACATATGACTAACACATTCTTAGACATATTAGAAACACAGTAACTAGTTTATTTTGTTTCTTGGTAAAACTTACAATAATTGACTTTCCTTTTGTGGAGAAATTATCGCCCAATTTCAGATTAGCTGCAATGGTCATGGCTTCTGACACAGTGAGGTGAGGCATCAGCTGATCTTCCTGCATAATGTAACATGACATCTTGCGGTAACATCGCAGAGCCTTGCGGTCTGTTCCATTGAGGAGGACTGAGCCTGAGAGTCCTTTGGTCCTAGCAAAAAAACCATATATGATTAATTCTTAGCACTTAATAAAAATTATGTTCCCAAGGAGGGTTCACTTCTGACTGGCTTATACTTTCCAGTTAAACATACACTGGGTACAGCAAAAATCTATGTGTCACTTAAATCTGTGCAACCTAATGGATGTCCAGGAATGGCACATCACTAACCGAAAATGTTGAGATTCTGAGGTGCAAGGGTAGATAGGTTCTAGTCTACTGTGGGAGATGACTGTTGGAGTTGGTGGGGCTCCCAAAGTGTTAAGGGCTGTTGCTAGCCTAGACAAGGGCACAAGAACATGTTGCCTCCTGCCTGATTTGACTGGAGAGGCTGGTTCAAAGCTGGCTTCCCCTTCTTCGGAGAAGACATGACTGAGATTAATGCCTTAAATTCTTCCTCATGGATCTTGACAGGAGGTAACCCCTACCCCCAACCTTACCCATCCAGAATATCCTGTCACTTCGGAAGTAGCGCAAAAAGTCCTTTTAGGACTAAGTGCAATTTTTAAGCTTCTTGTCCTAAGAGAAAAAAACAAAATTATGTGATTGTCCTCTCAACTCAGGAGGAATTATGGGTGGCCAGGCTGTTCTCTGTGCCAGCTTGATATGATAATATCCTATTCCTCAACACCTACTACACCTACACCTCACCTCACAAGGTTACTACATATGGCCCAGTGAATCACTCACTTATAAAATGTAATTCTTACCCAGGTGTGATAGGTAAGTGCTACAATCTTACAGAAAAATAAGAATTTAAATTAATATTTCTCTATTTACAGCATATACCATAGCAAACACCATTTAGAGTTGTTTTTTATTAAAGTACTAGTGCATTTAGTGAAGCTAAACATCAAATCATCGAATTTTTTAAATATTTTGGTGATATTAACTCTCCAACTGCCCTTAGTATTTTCCTTAAACGTTAAGCCTTGTTTTCCAGTCTTGCATAAATAGTTTTTTGCTGCAAACCTAATTATATTTTAGTATTACTTTGTTTACAATGAACAGTGTAATACAATGATAATAAGGAACTAGTATAAATATTTTCATTTGAATTTTTTTACGGTGAGTAAGATTTTTTTTGTTTTTTCTGTATAAAAAGGGCGAGAGGTGTGCCTGGAAAATGCACCTACGTATATGTATATATTTCAAGATAGACGTAAATAAATTAGAGCGGAAATGAATTTAATAATTTGTATCTGACTCTTTTGGACCACAGTAAGTTTTCTGTTGTCCAAGTAGATGCTTTTTAATCGAAAGTATATATTTTCTTGATCAGGGCACAAGTTAAACTCAACTATGGCACTTGAAATACCTTAGAAAATTAACCTAAGCAGACGGAAGTTGACACTTTTTGATCAAATTAGGTTTTTGAGACTTATATGTATGTATTTATTCATTTAATAAAACCTAAAATAGAAGTCAAAATTTTATTTACATATTTAATCTCTCAACCATGGATACTGAAATAACATGTATTTTTTATGCCTACTTATGTTTAAATAAATGGTAGGGCTCCATCATATTACATCATAAATGCTTTCACTAGGAAAGCTATGGCATTTGATTTTGAAAATTGCATGTAAAGCCGTGGATAACTGCTAGTAAGGTTTTAAAACTAAACTTATCTGTTTGTTGAAAAATCATCTAGACTCAAGAAAAGATTCAAACATATTTTTTTAAACCCAAAATTTCTCCTTTTCAAGCACATATCTGAGTTAACAAGCAATTACTTGTGTCATTTTATTTCAAAGCTTGTATAAAACAAAGAATTTTATAGAATGTAAACCATATTCAGTCCACTAGTTAGCTTGCTGGAATAAAAAATATTTTTAGTGGTTTGAAAAGACTCATGTATGTCCTGTTTACCTTTTTGTATTATGTCACTATTTTTAACCATTTTACAGTAATCCAGAGTGTGGTAACACAGTAATTGAAGAAATTTCTCTTTGTCTCCTCTTAGTTAAAAAAAGAGTTGGAAGTAAACTTAGTTTAGGTAAAGTCTTCTTTTTTTAAGTATTGAATGTATCTATTATTTCTGTTTTGTTTTCTTTGAAACTCATGATGTAAAAATAAAGTACTACTAGTAACCTTTATCTGCGTCTGTGCATACATATGTTGTAGCCAAAAATTTTGCTGAAAAATTATACACAGTGTTTGAAAAAGAACTCCATAGTTTTAATGTGTCCTAGAATCTGTACACAATAAAATACACTATCCGATTTGGTGGTGTTTGATTCATCAACTCTCCAAGTTTGGCTCCCCTGCAGTTGGCAGGTCTGCTTGACTTTGAGACCAGACTAGTGCTGTTTTTGTTCTCTGTTCCTTCAAGGTGGATAGGCAGGGCTGCACAGTATCTTGGCCACCACAAAGTCCAGACTTAACCTCATTGTACTTTTTCTTTTGTGGCCACATAAAAAAATGTGTACAGTGTGATTAATCATTTACAAAAAATAAATTAATGTGGCAGTTGGGACAGTTACACCTGAAATGTTAGTGAATACGTGGCAAGAAGTGGACTCTGGTCTCTACATGTGCAGGGCAACAAATGGATCCCATGTTGAAGTCTTCAAACATTAAACAAAACTTGAAGGAATTCTCTTCCATGATATGTACTCATTAATGTAATTTTTTATTAATTCCCTATTAAATTTATACTTAAAACTTGGGAGTTCTTTTTCAAATGTCCTGTACTTAACTTAAAGTTTGACAAATATCTGGAAGGGCATTCACGCAAACGCTCTCTGTTCTGACCATAAAAAATGTTATTGTCCAGGCAATCACCTAGATGGTCTTTAGTTCTATGTTGCAATAATAAATTGTATGGTATAATGAATTGTTATGTTAACACTAACTTGTATCCAGCAAGCACATTGAGAAGTGTGCTCTTGCCAGCTCCTGAGGGTCCCATGATGGCTGATAGCTTCTGAGAGAAGAAAGATCCACTCAGCCCTGAGAGAAGCCTCTTTGAGCCTGTCAAATCATAATGAATTGGAACATACATTGTCAATGAGTACTTATGTGGCGTGCTAATGTAATACATCACATTATAATAATCAATTTTAAAGTTTAACAGAAATATACTAATTGAGTTAGAATGAAAAGTTAACTAAAACCGTTAGTAAAAATTTATTAGACGTAAATGGCACCTTTTTTGCCAATTATCTTCAGAGTGTACAAAGAAAGGTAAAGTAAACCTCAAATATTACTGAGAACAAAGGAAACTATTGCAGGGTTGTATCTGCTGTAAAGTCGTCACAATCTATTTTTGAAAGAATTTCTCATTCTGATAACAAGACGAAAGTATCAGGGGCAGTATAGTAACCAACGCTAAATGTATCTTCTCGCTGATCAATTAATATTTTTCTGATGTGAATAATCGAAGGGAAAGGTGGTGGAGAGCCATTTCTGAGGATGGCCGCTGATGGTACTGGTTACTGCTCTTCTCAAGCTCATAGTCTGCCCATGAGTCTCACTGATGCGGCAGAGGTCATTGGTGTATTACTTAGCCTAAAGAGCTCAATACCACAAGACTTCTATGGCATTACAAACTTTGAAATAAAGTCGTGTGCTAAACATATTTTGTGTACCACTTGCAACTTTAATAAATACATTATTTATAGATGGGATATTCCCTTCAAAATTGAAAGTTGCATTCCTGAAACCAGTACTACAGAAAGGCTCAAAAGCAGAACTCTCCAGGCATAGATCTATATCACCACCTAGCAAAATTTAGGAGCACACTTTTCTTAAACATTTATTTAGTTTCCTATACAATAACAACCTCTTATCAAATAGCAGTTTAGACTCACACATAAAATAAGTGTACTATTGACGCAGTCATATAGGTGGTGACTGATGTGGCCCAAAATCAGAACGTTGGTAAATTAACTAAGGGTGTCTTCTTGATCTGAAGAGAACATTTGGGCTACAAAAATATTTGTGCTTGCTGTGCCAAAGATGTTGACTGACACCAACAAAACTCGCTGAATGGGTTCAGCTTTGACGTTCCTTGAGTTTGACATTCGGCCATCTTTAAACTTTTGATACGATTCATGCACAACACCATCATTCATGATGTTTTATCCGTAAACCCGGCACATTCTTAGATGGATTTCTGCTGCAGTATTCCCTCCTGCTTGCAGGAAACAAAAAATGCTTCTCAATTAACGTTTGGCGGAAGAATCAATGGAGGCGATCATTTTTATGAGACTGTAGTTCAGCGCAAACTGACTACCTGAAGTCAGCAGTGACATATGTTGTAGCAGAAAAGATGCGCGATTGAATACTGCGCTCACCGCAGACCTCCAGCTTGTCTGGCCGTCATGGCATGAAATCGGAAATTGAAAAAAAGGCCCTCTTACTTCCTTGTTGTTTCTTATTGAAATGGTAATCAAATAATTCTAAAATGTTTCTAAAAACTACAAAAATTCTAAAATTACTGAAAGTGCAATCTTTATTAAGTTTTCAAATTACCAACCTCTCTTCCTGTCAGGCACGGTATAGGTGAGGTCAGAGAAGTGGATGTTAACAGCAGGATTAAGAGGCACCTGAGTCAGTGAACACAACCTCTTCACCAGCGCAGAAGGTGTGGTAGGCTGATCATCCCCCATGTGGAACACACTACTGCTGCCAGTGCTTACATGCACAAAAGTGATATTAATCACTTAATTATTCTATAACTACTCACTCAAATTAACAAAATGATGTTCATAATTAATTCTAGTTCTTAGGTAATATTTCCCTCAAAATTAAATTACATCTACAACAGTATTTTTTTTAAATTTCTATGATAATAAATAGTACATTGTAATTTCTAAAAACTGTATCACTTCTAGTAGTTGTGGCTAGAATTATGCCTTATTTGGAAGTACTGTTTGATGTTGAAAGTCTTGTATAAATGTATTAGGCTATATTATATTACCAAGTATTATATTACTCAATAACTCTAAATTGTGTTTTTCATTTTTACTGGTTTTTCATATTTCACTATTACATTTTTCTTGACAACTCAAATCTTCATGAATACATTGAAATTTATATTACCGAAGTTTCACTGTAATTGAACTTACTTTGAAGCAAAAGACAATTTTTTCTTCTCAATAGAAAAGGCAACTCCTCCATTTAATGTTTGAGTCATGTTGGTTGTCTTCTTCTAGCAAGGATTGGCAACTTTCTGTAACATATAGTTTATAAATAATTACTGATGTAGAGAAAAAGACAAACATTTAAGTTTTGCAGAACTTAACTTTAAAAAAGAAAAATAACTACGAATGTGTTTGTTAACACTAAATGATATCATCATCTATATTCATCAACTATATAGTTCTAGCACATTCAAGAATATTTGTATGGCTTTTAATGACAGAATTTCAATCCAAAATATAAGGGGCAATTTGTCCATCCTCAGAACTCAAGGACGTAGCCAGTGAGAGGGTCCAAGGGGAAATTTAAAAAATTTTCAATTACTTTTTTAGTAAACGATTATTATTATTTAAATAATTCAGTATTACTGACATGTATTGCTGAAAGATTGTTCTCAACAAAGAAACGAGTCAAGAATCTTTTAAGGAACAAAATGGGGCCTTACTCTCTGTCCACTATGGGAAAATATCAGTTGTCTGGACTCCCAATAAGCTTACATCCATCATATCCAAATGTATATCCGATTCAGGTAGTACCATACAAATATAGATTATTTCATATTTGTATTAAAATTTACTCAAAAACCAAGTTATTGGTAAAAAAATCTAAATTTTCTTCTGTAACTGTTCAAACTATTCTAATTACATTTCTGCTATTTATAGCCTAATAGATTATTTACAAAATGGTCTGCACTGCATCTATCCAAAGATTCTCATCCAAAGTTATAAAGATTGAACTATTATCAATTGAAACATAATAGACGAGACTATTCAGATTGTATGATTAACTGGCATTTAATATAGACCACATTTTTTAACAACCTCGTACACAATCTTCTTTCTTTCTTTAACAATTTCAAATGTTTAACCACTATATAAATAAATTTTACATAGTAAGAAATCATAGTTTTGTGGATAAATAAAGAAAAAGGTCCTTAAAACTGTACTGAATATCACCATCTCTATAAATCTTCTTAAATCTCTATACCAGAAATACATATAGCCATACGCTGTGTTACATCATACTCAGTGGAAGATTAAGAGCTTTGCTCTCTTCGAGTCCCATCCAAGCCAGTGTAGGAGACTAAACTCAACTACTTAAATTTTCTTGGCTAATACAATCTGACAGACTTATAACTTGTATATCTCTTCATGGATACAAGGGGATACACCATCCATGATCCTAGTGTCTCGCACTTCTTCACACAACTGACAAGAGACAGACATCTCAAAGTGCTATTAAGAATCCCACAAGCTTCCATCCCATCTGGGACTTTCTCAACCTCATTTAGCAGTGCCCATCACATGACGGACAAATCTGTATGTGGGAGGTTTCTCTACTGGTATGCGGGAAGTGGTTAGAGGTGTTTCCCAAGGGTCTGTTTTGGGGCCACTCCTATTTGTCATTATGATTAATTAATGATCTTCCATCCAACCTCCCCCAAGAGTCTGTCCTCTTTGCAGATGATACATCATCACTGGTTAAAGGTTACTCTCTGGATTATGTGAAACATGACTCTGCTCTATTAGTGGAAAAGACTGGTGACTGGTTCTCAGCAAATGAGTTAATACTTAATGATGATAAGACAGAACAAATCATCTTTACACTAAGGAAAGTAGATGGAGAGTTAGTCAATCAGCATGTCAAGTTGATCCTCTTGCTCACTAGAGAGGGATTTCTCTATACTCTGAGTTGAGATATACTCCTTAGAGTTGAAACGAATTGTTTCCTTTGAAAACTATGCCTACTTTATCATGGCTGCTAAAGCATAGTGGATACTACCACTGTGTTATATGCTGTGGCCTCCTTGGAAAACCGTGTGATGGCAAAGGAGTAGATACTCCACCTAGTGAAGCTTTTTTGATGTTGTATCGTCTCTTCAGACACAGACAGACAACAGGTTTCAGCTGTCACTGTGCTACAGCGTACTCAGTTGAAGATTGAGAGCTTTTCTTTATTATTACCTTAGTAAAAAATAGTGTCTTCTTTTGATGTTACTTCTTTAGCGAATTCTTCCATTGAGTAGCAGGGTCTCTTCATCAGCCAATCAGTCAATCGTTTCTTCAGTTGTAGTAATGGTGTGTTCCTTAATTCTTTTAGCAGTAAGTTGAACAGCTTTGCTCCAGCACATGTTGGTTTTTTGCTGTAAAGACTAAGGTGATGGAGTGGTAGGACAAAGTTTGAGGCATGTCTTGTGTTATGGTGGAGAATGTCTTGGATGTAAAGTAGAGACTGTGTGATAACTTCTTGTATATAAAATGCCACAACAGTTAGAACGTTAAGTTCAATAAATGCTGCCCTACAGCTCCTTGGTAACCAAGAGCTACTTGACATAGAACATATCTTTTTTATTGAATTAACTCAATAAAAAGACTCTCTCTAAATTTTTGGAAGTTGTTCCTTCCCAAGAAGCTATGCCATATCTTACGTAAAACCAAGAAACTCGAAATAGCCTGTTCTTGTTGCCTCTGGATTATATACTTGCTTGAGTTTATGTACAAGAGAGATTCCTTCCTGATATATGGATATATTTTGCTTTTCTGTCAATATTTTAATTTTAATAAATTGTTGAATGCTTCCTCTAAAAAAAGGTGATACATGGTGTTGTGTTAGTGACTGATTTTAATAGATTAGGTTGTGGATGAGAGAATATTGCGGCCTGCACTCTGTGTAAATGGTGATCTAATGTCTACTTGTTCTGAGGTTGATTGGATATTAGTTCAGTCTGTTCTATTTTACTTCTAAAGATTCCCTGCACTCTATAAATTGTAATTTTTTATTTGTTCTTAAAAAAATATGTTTAATGAAGAAGTTAGTGATAACCTTCTTCACTACTCTTTGATTTTGAGTTTAGTGGTGAAGTTGATAAACCGTATTTTTAGATTTAAACTGCCAAACAAGTTGGATATATTGGATACTGAGGTCAGGGATGATACAGGTGTATTGTCTGCCAAGATCATTGTTTCTGTCAAGGTGTTAAGGTTTTGCTTACAGGTTTGGCTGATTCCTGATGTCCATAATATGTAGTCCCCATTTTAGCAGCCATTAGAAATTCATCTTCCTCATTATTAGTTTCCTCGAAAATTTTTTCAACCAAATTATTTGTAAGTTTTTGAATGGTTCCTGAGCTATTTAGTGAATCACTATCAGATATCTTATCATTTGATAAGCCTTCATTTGATCTACCCTACATTTTGTACAATACCAATTAACAGTTTCCTGAGAAGTCAATTTTTTAAGCTCTTTCTGCAACATTCAGACATCCTGCATGGTACCATTTGGTTGACATACCTGTATATTTTAGACTTCAGAATCTTACTCCAATGTCATAATTGCCACACAGGTATTTTGAGGCTATCTTGTGCATAAGTTTACTTTTAATTCATAAAAATTCATTTTTATCACTCTGGTTTGGTGGTTTTAGTAGTTGATATATCTATAATATTACCATTGAGAAGATTCAGTTATGTAGTAAATGCTTCTTTGGCTGAGTCTAGTAGTTTTAAATTGTGAAGTCAATATTTTACTTTAGTAAAAGCTAATCAAGTGCCATGTACAGATTAAACGTAAACATTACTGACAGTGTTGTTAATACTCCAGTCAACACTAGAGAGGTCAGCTGATGTACTGTCAGTATTATGTGGCAGTTAGCTACAGAATGTGCTGTGTGCAATATCATCAAGAGCAGTCAACAACGGTAACTACACAGGCTTGTTTCTATTTTCCACAATATCAAGCTTTTGTTTCTGTGGTTAAATAGTTATTTATGCATAGGCATTTTCTTGTTTTTCTTGTTCTTCTGCATTATTATTAACATGTTAATTTGTTTGTTCAAGTCGTTTCAAGTTTTGTTTATAGGTTAATGTATTAAGTTATCATTTAATTGTTGATTTAGTTGCAACGGCTGATAATGTTAAATATTTAACAGCGGTATTATTTAGAATTTTTCTGAAATGAACCATTTTGAATTTATTAACATTGAATAATAATTTGTCTGTAAATGTAAAAATAAAAAATACCACACACACACACAGTTTGAATCTTTTGTATACTAACTAAACTTTAAAAATATTCTCTTGTAACCCTGACAATATTCACTACAAAGACTTGACGAACACGTTCTTAATCTACCATCTCGTACATTTAATGTTCAATAAATATTTTTAAAGCTCATTAAAAGACATTAATTTTACAACTAACTATTTTAATTTAAATAACTTGTAACATTAAATTAATTTTTAAATTCCAAGTTTAAAAAATTCTAAATTCTAAATTATTTTTTAAATTTTAAATTAAATTCACTTTAATTTAAACAACACCTGAATTAATCGTGATTTTCTCTGTGTAATAATTAACCTGTACATTTTAAAGCGTTGTTTACCTTATTTATCAAGAAATTATGTGAAAGGGTTTGGCAGATACAGCATATTAGTATTTAAACACAAGTTTCAAAATACTATATTTTCTTGGCATTTGTAGATACAGCTGCATCAGTGCAAGGTAATCTAATCTAATGGTATCCATTATTGAGTAGAAGAATGCCAATAATCCTTACTTTAATTAGTCGCCAGCTGAGAATGGAGCAGTGAGACAATGGGCTGCTCTGCAACAGTCAACTGTTAATTACTTTATCCCTTCAATGCAGTTTAAGAATGAGAGGGGAAAGGTTAATTAAATTCCAGTTCATGAGAAAAAAGGTGAAGTTGATAATATAGTCTTAAAAGCGCTTACGTTGTCTGAGCTTGAATTTAGGAACTATCTATAACAGAAATTAAAAAATTGCTACTTATTCTTATGTAGTGCTGTAGTATTGACAGATTTTGAAATTCCAGATTGTTAATGATCAGAGAATAACAAGTTTTTCAATAACTTGGAATTTTATTACACAAAATATACATAACCTCTGCACAGCATCCAGGGCTGTACTCAGCTTTGGCGTGCCCTAAAAAAGGGTATTTGTCTGGGTCCCGTAATGTCCTGCCACCATACCCATGTTATACCACTTCACACCCACCACACCACCCCTCCAGTCAACCACCACAACCACACAGACACGCAGGACGCAGGGCAGTGAATAAAGTAAATACACATATTCACTACTCAGGGTTTGAACATGATCGTAATGACTTTAAAAGTAATAGTCACAGTTTCTTCAAAATTGTAATCAACTTTATTACAAATTTAGCCTATAATAGCATTACAGTTATCAGATTGAGCTATCTCGTCAGTCAACACAGTCCCTTCAAATAGACGTGTGGCGGGGACTGGCCCAGTAAAATTGTATGAAAAAACCATTCTGAGTATGGGCCTGATAGCATTTCAAAAATATGTTTATAAAAGTGCACCACAAACTCATTTTTATAAAATTTTTAGAGTGAACGCAACTTCATGTAAAACATCCCTTCAGGCTCAGTTTGAAGAAAGGTAGATTTCAACCGTGACTTTTATTTTGAAATATCAAAATGAAAATGTTAGTTTTGAAGGTGGATCATTGATGGAATGTTAATTCTTCATGGCCAACATGTTATAATATTATTTCCAAAATTTGGAAGCTCTGTTGTCCCAAAACCTTACAAGATTTAAATAGCCTTATGCAGATAAGTGGTTTCTAAAAATGTAATTCTGCAAACATTGCCTAGATACAAAAGTGATAAAAGCTCACATTTTAGATTATTAAAAAAAGTCTTTAGCTACGGTATGTTGTGAGGTAACTAAGAAATTTTTACCACTGTGTGGTAATTGGTCAAATTATATATAAAACTGAACCACCAACTTTAATATAAAATTTAACTTAATGAATAGCCAACATGGTACTCAATAGAACTTAATGAATAGCCAACATGGTACTCAATACAACTGTACAAGGGAAAGGCTCCATCATCATGAGAGGGATGATTGTAATCAATCAATTAGAAACTATGGTGAGTGTTCTTGTTCACTCGTATTCTGGTTCTGTTATTGTTTTTTACTCTCTTAATGTCATTCCAGCATCATATTAAACCTTAAAAGATCAAAAATCCTATAAAAACTAATAAATATTTACTAAACATTTTTTCCAGTTTTGTTCTACAGAGTTCATAGCTGAAATATAACTAATTTGATATTAAATATGTTCAGTGATAATGAGGTTAGTTATTAAATAATAAACAAATAAATAATAGTAAATAAATTGTATGGCATTATTACAATTGTTTCTTAAATGCATTTTGCTCCTCATTTGCAACCATAGGATTTATTGTATGTTTATTTCAACATTACAAGTATATTTTAATAGTTATTTACGATCAACAGATATTGTGCTAAGTGTTGTGTTTCGTTATGTCTATTTTGTTAAAGCTAGTTTTATGTCTATTTTGATCTTACACAGGTTTTTTACAATTTGACATGCATTTTTTTAAAATAACAATAGTTTTGAATGTAGTACAAATATTTTTTAAAAGTATTTAGCAGTAAGTTTATAGTAAGATAAAATGTATTTTACACTAAGAAACTTCTGAAAGAAAACAAGACTTATAATTCAGGGCTAGCTCATAACAGGACAAAAGTTGTTACAAATTTAAATCTATAACACTGTATAACAACTATATAGAATTTTTACTAGCTCTGTTTTGTAAAGATTTACTGATCTCATATAATCATATAATAGAAATCCAGTCTCCAACCCTCTGATTAATGGATTTCACTAAACGTTGAGCCAATTATTATTATTAAATATTAATAAACTATTAATAATATTAAATATTAATGGATAGCTTAATTTAAGATACATTTACAAAAAATATTGTACATATAAAATTTAAAATGCTAGAAATTTACAACAGAGATGCTAATAACTTTAACAACCAAATATATGCTTAAAAATCTAGTAGTTGTATAATACAATAACAACAAACACGAATTAACAATATTCCTAAAAGTTTCTGAAATAAAGTAGAGTTGTTAAGAGAGTGTTTACATGTTTTGATAATCAAATGTATACACTATGTATGAGAGATGTATTGTTTATTAGCTTTATTGATAGCAAAAGATTTATAAGAGGTTAAAAGCATCCACTATTTTTAATCTTATAAACTCCAAAATCAGTAAAGAGCGATTAGAAGTGTCATTGGAGAAACATCTACCTGAATGGCACCCAAACACAAAACATCGTTTGCTGTTCTGTTTAAGAATATTTATTTATTAATATCAACTGAGTTGGCCCAGTTTGCTAACAATTTTAATTTTAAAGCAACAAGTTGTCTGTTGATTTATACAGATTGACAGACGTTATGGTTTAGATCGTTCAGAATACTCACAGTCTGAGATCATTGTGAGCTGCAAGACCTGCCCGGTAGACGTTCTGACATCACAGATTGATAAACAACAACACAAGCGACAAGCCCTGTCAACAAGACAGCGAGCGAGCCGTTGGGCGGGGCGGGAGCTCCGAGCAGAGCAGCAAAGGTGATGCTGAGAACAGATGAGCTGATGGTTACCATGTCTACCGCTGCAGCGGCCTTGTCACTGCCCCCTCCCCTCACCCCTCTTGAATGGATCGATCTTTACCATTCAACCGAGCTTTAAAACCTCTTCAACCCCCCCCCAACCCCCTCCCCTAATCTCTCGATACACTCCACTTAAAACTACCTCGCAATCAAACAAACAATACGCGCCATAAAACATCGGGCTCCCAATTATCGTTTTTAACGGTTATAGATGGAAATAGGAGATTCCGAGAATATTTATAACTCAACGCGAACTAGTTTTGGCGTGTTCATTGTCTATTTTGAGAAGATACCTCTCCAAAACAAGAGGCACCCACTTACTAAAGTTTAAAAACGATAAACACTTTAGAGATACACTACATTAAAGGGAACGAATCCCAATATTTTGAGTCAACTTTTCGACTCATAAATATAAGGTAATGTGTTTATTTTGATACAAAGAACAAAAATACCCAACCAGATAGGCTATGAGTAGGATATTACTACAATGAATTAGTCGATTCATTTATATTTTACTATACTTATACAGTAATTACATTCATATTGTACGAAGAAAGCTCTTATAACACCAAGGTTTTAATAATGATTACTCAAGTTAGGTTTACACATTTAAGAATGCCAAATAAGTCTCAGCCGTCAAATGGTATCGTATTTTGTATCGAAGTCACTCTTTGTTATTGATATACCTGTTATAGAATCAAGACTACCGTCCAGAAATGTAAGGAGTCATATAATAACATTACTTACCTAATAGTACCTTATAATAAAATACGAGTATGAAGTACCCGGTATATAATATATCTAGATATTTGTAGAATAAAAACTGCTACAGTGTTTTCGTCTCAGAATAAATATCACATAAATTGTGAGCATATAATGCCAATTTTTAACCTTTTTACCTTTCGGTGTTTTAAAAAATTGCTACCGAACTATGTAGACTCATTCAGTATGAAAAGGTGAGGGGTAGAGTCAATCTTGCCGAGGGCCTAGAAGCCTATCAGTCCAACACTGCGTTAACAATAATCGTGGAGAGAGAAACATTTTTGAAACTACAATAGTGTCACCACTTAGCAAGAACGGTGTGTGTGTAGCCTAATCATCTATGTATAATAACTAGATATAGTACTATGTGTGTAGTTTCCTCAAGAAAGCTAATGGCTCGCGTACAGATTTCTTGAACGAGCACATGCTAAGCTTAGTAGTCCGAGAGAGTAGAGCCAATTTCAATAGACTAGAGTGCAACAAAGAAGACGGTTGAGGGCGTGGACCGTACGGCCCGCTTCTTGGCCTCAGCCAACCAGAGATATGATGCGTTGTCAAACTGTTCACTCGCCGCACAGACACAGAGCTTGAATCAGGGACTCTCTTAATATTACATATTCAATTGGCGAAAAATACGAGTGCTGAACTTAATCAGGTGCTATATGAATAAGGAGTTGGAAAAGGCCTACTTATTTGTAAGGCTGTGGTTTCCTAGATGCGTAATAGATGCGCTGCGGCTTACATGCATTGCGTTTTGTATCTCGGTCGGAAACGCAGCCGCCGTCCAGTGGTTTCCTAGACTGCGTAGAATACACATGGTTGTGCGTAACATGACTCCACGTAAAAAGAAATTGCTGTGTAGCAGGTATCGATGGGAAACATGTCCGAATTTTATCTCCTGACAAGTCTGGAAGTCTTTTTCATAACTTTAAAGGATCTTTCTCAATCGTTCTCTTTACTATGGTGGATGCTAACTGCAAATTTCTTCTCATTGATGTTGGATCCTATGGAAAGGAAGAAGATGCAGGAATCTTCCAAATGTCAGTAATGGGATCTAAGGTGCCAAACGGGGAATATTTCACTCCACCTGAAAATTGGCCAGCATCAGACATCAAGCCTCTTCATGTTATTGTCGGTGATGAAGCATTCAGACTGGATAAACATGTGATGAAACCTTTCACCCAGAAACAAGCTGTGGCAGACTCCTCTAAGAGGAACTACAATTACGCCCTGTGCAGAGCCCAAAGAGTAACTGAAAGGGCATTTGGAATCATGTGTGTTGTGTTTAGAATCTTCTTTACCCCAATTAATTTGAAACCTGATACAGTAGATTTGGTGTAATATTTGTGTGTTGTTGCCTCCACAACATGTTAAGGAACGAGTGAATTGCTAACAACCCCCAAACTCCTACACATGTCGTTGTGGATGAGGTCCCAACAAAGAACATGATACCATGGAACCGGCGGATCTGAAGGTTTTAAAGTGAGGAGTATGTTCATGGAGTATTTCAACAGTATGTATTACAAAAAACACGTACAAGAATGGCAAAAACATAAGAAAACTACAAAGTGACGAACTTATGTGGCCCTCAAGGATGTTTTAGTTGTATAGTAGCAAACATGTTAATTTACAATGTAAAAAATATAGTTATATGAACAACTTACCTGATTTATTCAGCGAAACTCCTATTTTCTTCCATATGATGTCCTTCTTTATATTATTTTTATAGTCAGGATGACAACTTCCATAATATTTGGTTAAAAGAGACCAATTTAATCAACTCTTCGTCGTCATTGTTTGAGAATTTTACCTTCTCGGCGACATATCCCCCCAATTCTAATTTTGATATTGCACAAGACATGTTTGTTACGCAGCGTATCTCAGAGTTGACTGCTCTGAAAGCAGTAAGCCAAATACGCAGCTATTGATGCGCGCGCACTTGATACGTTGCCTGGGAAACCGCTTATAGGAAACCCCATAAGACAAGTGTGCTGCGTCTTAGATACGCATACGCAGCGCATCTATTACGCGTCTAGGAAACCACAGCCTAAAATCAATATCTAGGCCTATTGATTACTCATATTTTTATATAAAACATATACTTATTTCTTTCCTATAGTATTTTTCATCTTGCATTGCCAGACCAGAGTCGTAAACAATTATAATTAAATGTTCATATTTGTCATGAACTCATAATTTTATATTATTACGATACAAATATTATGTGGAGATACATAAACTACAGCAACAGCAACGATGCCTTTAAATATTATCATATGACATGATTGGAATTGAAAACTGAACAAGTTATTCATACTATCTTTTGTGACTATTTGTTCTTACGTGATTTAATATATAATAATAAAATTATAAAGTTTATTCTTGACTACCCGAAATTTCTTATGATTTAATAATAATAATAATAATATAACTTTATTGCGGTAACAATAATAAAATTGCATACAAACGTCACAGAATATTTAAATAATACAAAGGTAGGCCTACACTTCATTCACTCACGCACACAGTCACATGTTTCTCTCATTCACTCTCATCTTCATTCTCACCAGACAATCCTGCCATTGCCACACCAGAACAAGAGGATTGATCGTGTTAGTTTTGAATTTCGTCCCAGCGGCTCTCCATAAACTCGTCAACTGAGTAAAACACCCTCGACACCAAAAGGTATCTTAGTCGAGTTTAAAATTTTTTTTGGTCATTCAATTGTTTGATCTCTTCAGGGAGCTTATTGATTAGCTTGACACCAACCTCAGACGGTAAACGTCGTTCGAATGCTGCAGTTCTGTGTTGTTGAACGCGGAAGTTGTCCCTGCCTCTAGTCCCATACTGGTGAACGTCCCTGCCTTGAACCAAGTTACACTTAGAACGGCAGTACAGGACAACCTCCAGGATATAGAGACAGGGCAAAGTCAGCAATCCAAGCTCCCTGAAGATGTTTTTGCATGAATCTCTGAAGTTCAATTTTGAAATGATTCGGACAGCTTTCTTTTGACTTCTAAATACACGTTCGAATTTGTATTTAGAACAGCTGCCCCACAGTCTCAAACCGTATGTCAGATGTGGATATACCAAGCCAAAGTAGGCCGTTCTTAGTATATCCAAAGAGCAGAATTTTGCAAGGTTCCGTCAGACATAAATGCCTGAGGAAACCTTTGAACAAATGCTGTCAATGTGATCGTCCCAAGTCAGCCCTCGATCTAGGTGCATTCCGAGGAACTTGGTGGAATCAGTTTCTTCTATTAGAACATCATCCGCCATCACGGCAGCGAAGTTGTCAGGTTCTTGCTGCCGAAGAAAGAAATTGACAACGCTTGATTTGGAACTGTTGGTCCTCAGATTTAGTGTTGAAAAATACTGAATACATGAATTCAGTTCTAAAAATGAGTTGATTTCTAATTCATGTTTTGTTTTTGCTCTGATGCAGAGAGTTGTATCGTCAGCATACTGAACCATCTTCCCTGTAAGGATCGATGAGTTCAATCTGTTGACGTACACAAGGAATAGGACAGGTCCAAGGATAGATCCCTGTGGGACACCGTAAGTCATTTGAACCTTTCCTGAAAGGTTATTCGCAATCTGCACACACTGGCTTCTATCCCTGAGGTAAGACGAGATCCATTCGTGCGGCAGACCTCGAACACCACATGTCGTCAACTGGTACAACAGTGTTTCGTGATGTACACAGTCGAATGCTTTAGAGAGGTCTAGAAATATGCTTAGCACATGTTCTCTTCTCTCCAGGCCATCGACAACTGTATCGATTAGGTCTGTGACCGCATCGATTGTGGATTTGTTTTTTTCTGAAACCGAATTGTTCGGAACAGAGGATTTCAAAACGATCAAGAAAATTTTCAAATCTGACAAGAAAAATCTTTTCAAGAACTTTGCTCATGACTGGGAGGATTGAAATTGGACGATAGTTGCTTGCAAGGCAAGGATCGTCTTTTTTGAAAATGGGTGTGACTTTCGCAGATTTCAAAAGGGAGGGAAAAATGCCTTGTGCGAAAGATAAGTTGATCAAATTTGTAAGTGGAGCCAAAATATGCTTAGAGCAACGTTTGAGCAGCCACACAGACATGCCGTTGATGTCACATGATTTTTTTGGTTTCAATCATTGTATCACGCGGGCCACCTCTTCCTCACTCACAGGAGACAGTGCCATGGATGAGACCGGTCCCATCGATGACACTTCGCTGCAATTGAGGCCTTTGAAAGATGGGTCAAGTGATGCCACAGATGAAAAAATGAGTTGAACTCACTTGCCACTTTAGAGGGATCTGAAATAATTTCGTCCTGGATTTTGAGCTTTGGAATTTGGGAATTTTTTGAGCAATTTGGCTGTGTTGTTACATTTTTAATAATGCCCCAAGCAGTTTTGGAAAAGTTTTCGCAATTTTTCAATTTTGTTTCAATTTCACGTGCTTTTGCAGATTTTATTGTTTTCCGATATTTGCTCTTGAAATTTCTAAAAAATGTTTTAAATTGTTCATTTTCGGTGCTAATGTAAATCGAATGGTAAAATTTTAGCCGTTCTCGTAATTCTAAAATCTCCTTCGTCACCCAAGAATTTTGTTTTGCTTGTTTGCGTTCTTTAAAATTTTTGAAAGGACAAGTTACATTTAAGTGATAGACAAAAAGATTATGAAAAGCGGTGTAAGCTTCATCTACGCTTTCAAGATTGTCTAAAAACTACCAGGACTCATTTTTTAAAAACGAATTCAAAAGGGCAATGTTTTCCGAGCTAGTGTTTTTTTTTTTATTTTGGATGACGGGTGTTCAATTTCTGGCTGAAAGTTACTGATAGTGGTCTCCTGAGCGAAGTGGTCAGAGATGGCCGCATTGAAAACAGTGACTGAGGCGTTTGGAATGTTCGTGATGACGTTGTCGATGGCTTTACTCGATGTGGCGGTCACTCGTGTTGGCGTGTTTACTGACCAGATCAATCCGAAGGAATTTAGGATGTCGCGTAGCCGCTGGGTCAGGGGGTTGGTGTGGTCTAAAACATCAATGTTAAAGTCGCCAGTTATGATAAACTTTGACGACTTCAAACAGATGGAATTTAGAAGATTTTCAAAATTTTCAAAAAAAATATTGCTGCATCCGTTTGGAGAACGATATAAGCCAATAATTGTAATTTTGTCATCAGAGTTCAGGTCGATTTTTATTCCATCCACTTCAAAATCTAAATCACAACTGTGAGTCAACTTGTGTGGAAGGAATTCAATATCGGATTTAACGAAAATTGCCACACCTCCCCCTTTAAAATGAGTTCGATCGTAAGATGTTGCCAATTTATAGTTGTCAATCCTGAACAGTCTGACTGTTTCAGGTTTGAAACCATGTTCAGAAATAACAAAAACGTCAGGATGCAGTTCGCGTGCCATGAGCGACAGCTCGTCTGCTTTGTTGGTGGCAGTCTGTGCATTTTGATGCACAACCGAGAAAATCTTTTTTGAATTTTGTTGGTTTGATGTTTTTTGTGGAATTTTTGACGCAAATTTTGACGATCTGGTTCTGATGTGTCTATCCTTCTTTTGCATTGGTTAAAAACTGACAGTTTTTTTGTCCAGAATTATCACTGTAGTGAAGGTTGGCTGGGCGTTGGCTCTTCACCGCCTCGGCGAAGGTGTCGTAGGCCATGGTCCGGACTGGTGGTTCAGGAGGAGCTGGCGACGTATGGGCGGCGGGCGATCTCGGCTGGGCCGGCGACGGCGGTCCGCAGGGGTCAGCGGGCGGTGTCGGGGTGACTGCGTGGTCCAACCTTTGCAAGGGTGTCGAACGGATCGGCGCAGTTACTTCTGTGACGCGACGACGGGGCCGAGGCATCATACCGGCGATCCTCTGAAGTATGAGGTCGGCCAACAGTTGTTTGCCACTTGCACGCAGGTGGAGGCCGTGTGGGGTGAAGTGGCTTCGATCCATTTTGCTGATATCCAGCATTTCCGCGCCCTCGTAACGGATACACAGCTCGGCAATATAATTATTGACGAGAGCCGTGGTCTGGTGAACTGGGCTGTCAGAGGGCAGGTCGTGCCTCGTAGGCAGCGACAACACCAGGAGCGCGGAGGACGAACAACAGTCTTCCACAATTTTTTCTAGTCTGCTGAAGATGATGTCCTGGTTCCCAGCAGCCACGTCATTTGTCCCGGCCAGTAGTACATAGCAGTGGTCTGGTGGATGGGTGGGGGCCGGGGCTACACTTAACAGACCCGCGCCAGGCTTGCAGAATCCACCGATGTTTGTTCCTCTTGTACTTCTGCGCATTAGAGAGGCGATATAGCGTGAGTGACTGTCCCCTATCACAGTCACATTCTTAAACTGCAATTTAATTGTTGTAGCTGTTTCAGGGTTGCCGCTTTTTATTTGTTTTTCTGTCCCGGTCTGAGATTTTGTTGAATTGTGAGTTTTTTTATCGTGTTTTTTGGGCTTTCTTTTCTTTTTCTTACTTGTTTTTTTGGTGACCACTGTAAAGGCGACTCCCTCTTCAGCCGGTGCGGCTATGGACTCCAACTCCTTTTGCAGATAGAGCTGACATCTTTAAGTTTGATGTGTTCATGATTTAATATACTTTGTACGCTGTAGCTAGAATATTTGGGATTTCTTTTTTTATTGGCTAATGTTAATGCGCATTCGGACGAAAAAATAGTTAGCAATGACGCACTGCGCTACTGCCAAACCCCAACTGTCTTCTTCACTGCACGCGGGTCAACCAACCAAACCTAAAAGGTTTTTCGTGAAATCGATAATGGAATGTATTTATTTACCAATGGTGCAACCATTTTGCAGCAATATATAACACATAATAAACATATTAAATACAACAGCAATAATATAAAATGCAAAAGCTCAAGAAGCAGACATCACAACAATTTTAAAAATAAAAATACCCAATCAAAACGATAGAGAAGTCTTCGCTCACTTGCGATTCAAAACTGGAGAACCCTTCTGAAGTGACGACACTCATTTCTTCAAAGAAATCTAGTTCAGGGAAAAGTTCATTGCCAAGGCATTCTATTGTATAAGGATATGAGTCCAAAATGATCAGCAAGATCTTCAAATAGCACTTCAAGATGGGGGAAACCAATTCTCATTCCAACAAAACGCAAAAATCTCCTCTCTAAAAGCGAAATATATTCATTATAGTGAGGAGACCAAACCACATAACAGTACAGGTATTCAAGAATTTTACGAATTAAAGTGGCATACAACATTGTTAGAGTTTGCATACTGAGTTTGTATATTGCAGGAAATCTGTAAAGGAAGCTGAGCTTCCTGTTGACTGTGGAATACACATCCTCAATGTGCATCTGTGGACAGAGTGCGGTATCAAAGGTTATAATTATCTACATAACGAACTTCAAATCATCATATAATGTAGTCACCTCCCAAGGAATAGTTATGAAGAATAGGCTATCTACGACAATAGAAAGACACAAGGCAATATTTACTTCTGTTTAAGGCCGTAGAGTTTTCCTCACACCATTGATTAACTCTGTCAATGTTATGCTGAAGATGGCTATCTCAACTACGAGAGACCTCATTGAAAAGCTTCATATCATCAGCAAACAACAATACCCCCACATCTACTTTGGTCACAATATCATTAATAAAAATGTTAAATAGGAGGGGTCCTAAACGTGAGCATTGAGGTACATCTCAAATGACATTTAAAGCTAAAGTAGTTGATGCAGCAAATTTGACCAGCAGCTGTTGGTTTGAAAGATGACATTTAAACCAAAGAAGAAGAGACCCAAGGATTCCATTGGTTTGAAGTTTGGCTATGAAGTGAGTATGCCTATCCCTGTCAAAGACTTTAGTGAAATCCAGAAAAGCTATGTTGACTTGACTTCATATAGAAAAAGCAAATGTAATGTAGTACTGGTAAATTAACACAGGTTAGTAGCTGATAATTATCCAGTACAAAAACTATGTTGGTTTTAAGACAGGATATTTTTAAAGTAAAAGAAGACATTGTACAAGTCAAGGAATTCAAACACTTTGGCTAAAATGTTCTGTATAGCTATTGGCCTATAGTTCGTTACCTCCTTAACTTAAATATTGCCACCACAAAACTTTTCTTGGAGACATTTGGAAATATTTCCTTTGATAGCATTTTATTGCAGGCCAACATTCTTTTGAGGCATCCAGTTAGCCAATTTGAACAGGACTTGGTCAAGTTTGATGAAGCAATAAAATAAGACGCCAGGCACACAATAATTGTAATTACAGAAGCAGCCGCAAAAAGGAAGGAAAGAAATCAGTGAAAAATTTACACATTCTTTACGATCATCAGTATTTCCATTATATACCATCGTACTTGGAATACTGGAAGATCTGTTTAAGTTGTTAATAAAACTCCAGAACATCCTTGAGTTTGTGGGGAGAGCAGTTTTAACATGATCTAAATAGCTCATGTAACAGGAATCACTAAGCTTCCTGCATCTTCGCCTCGACGTCTGAAAGTTCAAGAAATGATATTCTGCCTCACAATATTGTTACCAGCGTTCAGGGCAGTTTTGAACAATCTATAGCAAGTTTTCTTCTCTATAATTAGTGTTTTAAGATCACCACTAAACTAACACTCTGAGTTTTTACCCAAACCTTTCATGGGCGTATGATTCCTGATTAGTGTGTCCAGGGTAGCCTACTACAAATATCTGAAAAATCCTGTTCAATATCTGTAAAAGTAGAGTGGAAAGACATAGTATCATACGAAGAATTTCTCCTAATAAAAAATTGATAGTCAGCCACGTTATTTTTGTTGGATTACAATTGTAGATTAGAGAATGGCGAATGCTTTGATATATTTTGAAAGAAAAATTGTTTTACTCATCTCAATTTAAAGTCAATCACTGTACATTTAAATAATAGTCTCAAGAATCTTCTCCAGATAAACTGTTGAGTAGGGAATTTAACTCCTCATAAATGTGTCCTAGCTTAAAACAAACTACAGGGTACAATTTTATTGTTTTTCTTTCAAAATTTCAGAGTGGACTTAAGTTCCCTGAATCCCTCTCTTATGTATGCCCATGGTCTTAGTCCCCTTCTTTTGCCCTCAACTTTTACAATCATTTCTTACATTTTTTACATTCCCCTTTCTCATTTATCTTTCAAATAGTATACTTTAGTGTTCAATTTGTAACAAGTTTAGTATAAATGTATCAGCACCATAGTTTGTGTGTTTGCATAGTATAACTCTGATGAATAACAGTTTTACAATAATCAATGTATGTAGCTCTATAGACTTGACAATATTACAGACAGTCGGTACGTAAACACTTTATGGTTGAATGCAATGCACTAGAGGACAAGGATACAGTACCTTTGAACTTTCAATTTCTGCCAAGAGTTTATCTGATGTAAAGATAGTTTAAATTGTTTCTGTTTAAAAGCTGTATTGAGTTTATCTTGGAAAAAGGTTAAAGAAATCACAGAAAGTAAGAAATTATTATATTATACAGACGTTTGTGGATTTACCAATAGCACCCAAAAGGGCATCAAACTAAAAATTAAATAGAATCTTAAACTCTTTTACTGGTTTCAATGCAAATGCGGAAGTGCTATCTGAAATTTTGACTACATTATTAAGAACTTTCCATCAAAGAAAGCAAGAAAAGTCAATTGGTTAGTGACTTACATTGTTTAGTTTGGTATATACTTGTTGATTTTTTATTATTATTCAAACAGTATGTATTTTATTTTAATAATTTTCAAAATCAATAAAATATTATACTTAATAAGAATTATGGGTTTATTAGTTTTGTTACCTTTGGTAGAATAATTTTCATAAAACTTACAAACAATGTGTTAAGGGGAGGACACAAGTTTTTCAGACCAGGAACCTAAGAAAGTGAAATCCACCACATATTACAGAAAAGTATTAAACATTTTATGTTGAATAAACTCTAATTGAAATAACAAATACTCAAAATAATAAATTTATCAAAATGAGTTAATTGCTGGCAGTGGCGGATCCAGGGTAGGGATCCATGTGGTTCCATGGTCCCTTCCAATATTTTGAAAAATTATGTTTATGAGGGAAAAGCAAAATTATTCTCATATTGTTACCATAAAAAATAAAAATAATATTATGAACTAAACTTTTTTCATGAGTATGAGTACATTTCTTTCTAAAAATGTTTTTTGTTGCATTGAAATTCCATATTTCCTGCTCTTGATAATGTTGAACCAAAACTCAGGTTGCCCCCTCCGAAATTTAGGACAAGATCCGTCCTTGATTGCTCGAAGATTAAAATGGATTACAACACGATACAAAACATTCAGCATGGTCGTAGTAATATCCATAATGAGATTTTTTATGGTATGAGTAAAATATTCATATGTATGCAAAAGTCCATTGTCTTTTAATGTCAAAGATGTTGCGTATGAAATGAATACAATAAATAAAAAATTGCTTATACAGATAACAAGATTATGGAACTTATCTATAATTAACTTATGTGAAAACACTATGCGATTTTACATTTTTTGGTTAACAAATCATTTAGTTAAAATTATTATAAGACTTATTAGTTAATGTAATGTTACCTTGGTACCTCTTTAAAATGTTTGTTCATGTATGAAAAAGTGTTACATAGCTAGTAATTATGATAATAATTTACAGCTGTAATTATTTTCATATATTAATGAAATTTAATATATGATAAATAAATAATAACTTTAGCTATGTTATGTTAGATACAATGAAATTAAAACAATAATTTTCAGTTGGTTTTCACATTTTAAAATCACACTCTCTTCTTGGCTAGTGAATACTTACTGATTTATGAATAAGTTGCAACTTATTATCAAATGTTTTAGCATATGCTTTTCATTTATTGTCGTTATTGAACAAGAATTCAATATTGCATCAACAAAATGAACATATGTCATTCTTTTCATTTTTAAGTTAAGATCACACACAATTCATTAAAACACCATTCTTATAGTTTAATTATTAACAGCCCATTTGTGTCCAATTTTGGGATCCATAGTAATTAACTACAAAAATGTGTTTTCTTTGTTACAGTTTCTGGAAAGCACTGGATCAGAGACAAAATTAGTATAATCAACCCTAGAAGATCTGGGAGCATAGAATACAGTATTCTTTAGCGATGTATGAGATCCGGGAGGGGTGGGATCCTCAACTTCAACTTGAAAAGTGTTATCTTTTCAGAAATTTGATCCAAAATCACTCCATCTTAGCACTCCAAAGTAGCATAAGGGCTTCTCTTTGTAATTTGCATTCATTGGATTTATCTCTGACCACTAATTCAACAAAATGCTTTGAATGCTTAACTTCAAAAATACTGTATTTATACACCCCTATTTGATATTCTTCAACTGTAATGGCTAATCAGTTTTTAAGTATATACGCCAGTGTAGCTTGTTTTAAGATCATATTGTGAGCTGAAAAATATGAAATTCTTCTTTAAACAATCAGTTAAGTGAAATCTGTAATAAAACATTTCACTGCCATTACCAAAACAAAGCACAATCATGATCATTGTTCTGCTTTGGTTTGGTCCATTTATTGTCTTAATTACATGATTGAAACAACACATGTGATTTAGTGATCAATATTTGCATAATTTGTGTATCACAGTTTATGCAGTTTCGGTCTCGTACTTCTGTCAATAAATGAAAACGATAAATAAAAAACTTTCTTTTTGAAAACCAGCAAGCTCCAGCTAATCACTCTATCTACTTTAACATCATCATTATTATTCATTGGAATAATTCAAAAATCTTTATCAATTAAACATAATGGGTCAAGAGTACAGGAAAATTCAGTGAGCAGCTTCATTGCCTGGCTTATAGCTGGGTTCATAATAAAATATATTATTGACTTTAATAGCCTAATTATCAAGAGATAAAAATAAGTTTTAATTGGAACACAGATGCCTCCCAGATGATTGCAGCATGTCGGCATATAAAGTTGTTTGACTTTAATTCAATTATATTTTTGTTCTTGTATTGTAATATACATGCTACTATTTTTTCTTGAGCTTCCAATAGGTCTAACTCCAGTTCATCCTTTATGCTAGTTCCTTTAATTTTAAGTAGAATCTCAGGTTGGAATTTTGTTCATCTCATTCACTTAGAAACCAACTGTCAAGTATAAGAATGATAAGAGGAAGACCACTTTTAGATCTGAGCTGGTTACCATTTGTCAGAGAATGGCACGCATGTGATACAGATATGCTGTGAAACTGAGGTGGTTGCGTCTAACATCATACTGCTGTATCTTACAAGGTAGCTGTGGTTCAGTAGCAGTTGTTAGAACTTAAAGTATACATGGATATGAAGAAGGTGAACACTGCAAGCGTGATAACATCTGTAAAAGAGGTAATTACCTGTGTTGAAGTGAGTTCCTTTTTTGAGTGTTTTGTATTCCATGAAGGTGGCCAAGTATTAGATAACTCTTGTAATTTGTAAAAATACAAATTTTTCCAATGCTGATTATGTATTACTGTGTTTGATTTATTGTATAGAATAGTTCTACTTCTTGCTTAAAAGCACGTGGTATTGTACCCAAAAGGTCTAAGCACAAAGAAGATAAGAAAAGATTATTTTCACTCCTAAGAATATTTTGTATATTTGTTAAGTATGTTTAGTTCTAAGTCCTTGAACAAAAGCCTGACAATGTTGTGTTGAGTACTGCCCATAGTGAGTAAGATTGTACCCTATTATTTTAAAATATAATACCTTATTTGTAAGAAGTGTTTGAGTTTTGTTTATAAGTTTATACAGATCTCCTCGTTTTTATTATTGATAAAAACTTAACCCCTCACTGTTATAATAATTCTCATGCAAATAATTTTTGAAGTGATTATTTCTTTTGGCGGGCTATGGATGTATCTTTTGCATATGGAAAATCTTTCATTTCGCGTCACGGAGCATCATGCATGTTTATGTTTTCCACATGCTTTCAAAGTAGAATGACAGCTTTACCAAAACGTACACAAACCGTTATATAAACACCTGATAGGAACTAACAAAAGTTGATCTTAATGAAAAATGTGTTAGGAGAGATTAAAAGGGAAATATAAACCACAATAACAAACAACATTATATAAGGAACTAGTAGATTTTGTAGTGTACATTTAACTTTATGCTATTGTAATTCTGCTGTTTTGTAAAAGCGAGTTTTATCGCTAAATAAACCATAAAAATGATTGAATGTGTTTAGCGACAGCATAACCATCACTCCTACTGATGAAAATATACAACCAAAATCATACCAAACTCTGTAGTTGTTGTGGTAGGCCTACCTGCATAGACTAAAAAAGGTTAAACTGAAGATTTGTTGACATCTCAAAATAAACAAGATCATCATCTCAAAATTTTACAACTAGTGGTAAGTATATTTATAATTGTTGTTTTCTTTGGACCTAAGAGATGTGGAAACGCAAAAGAGTATGTTTTTTCTTGGTTGGATTGTTGCAATGAGAAGTTTGGTTGTAGGATTTGATAAGCAGTTGTCCAACTCAGAGCTTTTAAAGAAGAGCATCTGGTCATATAAAAAAGTGGTGTAACTATTTGGTATCTTTCAACAAATGAAGCAAAACATATCACTTGACTTCAGTAAAAGGCCCTTTGAACACAATTCTGTTAACCACACAACTGCTGAAAGAATTGCTTCTGAAGCCAAAAAAAGAAATAATTGAGAATTTGTTTTATGAAAGCTGCAATGCCCACTTAATGACAATCATACGATTTTAGAACAACCTAATTTATTGTTAAAAACAACAGGTCTTATACCAGAGCAGTTGTCATAAGAGCTACAAAAGTACTCCTTTTTTAGTAGTTATTGTTTGTGTAATTTATGAGTTACTAGCTGTATCCCGCGGCTTCACACGCTTTTCGTAAGCTTTGCCTATGTATGTGCACTTCTGGTTCAAGTGAATTATATTTCCAGTGCCGATGTCGAGTTTGCCTTGTTGCCATGATCAAGAAAATCTGTGTATGTTTATAGCCGTCATACACTTACATGTAATTTATTATAAAGTGGTCTAACACTCAAACTTTAAGTTCAATCAGAAATTTATCTTCAAGACAAATATACATTATAACTTCAATATAGTGTTTGGTTACTTAATATACATAGGCCTAACTGTCTCGTAATTGCAGTTTTTAGTATGCAGGCGCTTTGAAAACTTGTATCTTTAGCAGCACTGCCTGGTAGTGAATTACATCAATGGGCATAGTATATAAACCTTCTCTGTGGGAAAATACATATACATAAAAATTTTCATAATGGTCGGTTAAATAGTTTACGATTCCATAAAGTTCAAACACACAAACATTCATTTATATATATATATATATATATATATATATATATATATATATATATATATATCGTATCATCTGGATCTATCCCTGCTTCTGCAGGTACTTTCCTTGGTTATGGTATTTAGATTATGTTACTTTAAGATCCAATTTAAAAGCTCTTAAAATTTACAAAATCAATTCATACTTTGCTATTAATAGCTATGTTGAATTTAAGGCTAGTTGCACACACACCGATTTTGGACAACCGATTTTTACCGGCCGTCCAAATTCCAATGTGAACTGGCGCCGATCAGCTGTCGGCGTGTGTGCCAGGTTCCGTTCCCTCATTCAGTTCACTATTGGAATTTGGACGGCCGGTAAAAAATCGGTCGTCCAAAATCGGTGTGTGTGCAACTAGCCTAATACATTAAAAATCTTCCAATGCCAATCAATTGTTGCAATGAGACTAAAACATATGGTAAAATACTGGTTTGAATAAATATACTAACTACTAATTTATTTATTAATGAATCCAACACAAAATTGATTAACTTAATGTATCATTTAACAGCAGTATTTAAAGCTCATTGAATTATAAATTAAATTTCAGCATGATTAATATTAATACCTATTCCAGTTCACTAATAGTTTCATCCTTAGGGAATTTAAAAAAGGATTAGAAATAAATAAACAAAATTTTTAATTGATTAGATCTTTTCTATCTAACTAAACTGTAGTGTCCTTTAATCCTGGAAGAAAATGAGTCTTTCTGTTGATTATAATAAATTATAAACTTTACTCAATTACGTTGGGCCTTACATTACATTCACTTAAAAAATAAATTATGAAAAAACAGATTATAAAACAAATTATGCTAAAGAAACATAAAAACTATTAATTTAATTTTTAAATTATAAATATAAAAAACAATGTCAAAGGATAAAAACTTATGTACAAGATATGGAACAACAATAGACGCTGTGTTTACAAGATATTTAGCAAGATTTTATTGCAGAATTTTTATTTCTTATTTCAGTTTTCATAAACCTATAATTTCATTTTTAGAATGTATTGACGATGAAAATAAAGTAATTATTTTGGATATACAAGATTGCAGTGAAAATGATTCCGACCAGATTTTAGAAACTAATATAAACGATAATAATGTAACTGTATAAATATTTATTACTTTAATATTTAGAAGTTAGTGATCATTGTAATATATTAAATGTAAAAAATATTTAAGAAATATGTATACAATTAATAGAAAACATAAAACTTTTTTTATGTGAAGAATTTAATAAATCATATTATTTTAATATATAAAAAGAACCATTTTATAATTAGCAAACATACTCTATATATTTACAGCCTGTTATAAGGAGTAGTCACTTCTGTCGGTCAGTCCCGCGACTTCCTTACTTTTTTTCTTATAAAATTCTAGATTATGTTGATAAAAAATTATATGTTTTGGTGATTATTATCGTTAATCAGATAAATAAAGACAATAGGTCTAAATATTCCCTGATGATTCAGCCTTTTCAAAGTAAATTCATAAGGTAGTTAAATAAAACGAAACATATAGTTAAATTTATTATTTTATTATATTCATATATATAACATACATGACAATAAACATACAAAAAGTAAGGTAAATGGACAGTTCCCACTATGTTTTAGCTTACTGTATACAACATTTATATACAAGCTTATACACATACAAATATTGTCTATTGTCTACACAAAATATATAGGCCAGATATGTAGATATACGAATTAAGTTTACTTTTACCTCGGAAAACATTTTTAAACCATCAGCGTTTTCCTAATCTGGCAGGAAATTATGTGGTACTTACAGCAAAATTAGCTTAAACACATTGCCGTTAACTTAAAGATCGCATTAGCGTTTTTGCTTGGCCTGAATAATGATTGATGCTATTAAACAAATAACTCACTAAGCCGTTTACTTTACACACAAGAAAATTCAAAGTAATTCAGTTGATTAAGAATGAATACTAAGCATGATTTTACTTAGCTAAATATTAAAAGGAAAAAAAAATTAATTTCAGGTAGTACATTTTAGTTTTGATACTTTTCAGCAATTTTTATAATGTTTTATTTGTGCTTTTCAACTTATTGATAATAATAATAAATAAAAACTCATATTTTTACATATCAGCACAAACATGAGTCATATTACAATGAGATAAAGTAACTACGAATCTTGGACGTTGGTAGACAATACATTACAAACAATGGTTCGATGTAACAATGGGGTGGGGGTGAAAATATGATACATCAGACGACGTCTGAAGTCAATGCATTTGTTGACACGGTGCTAGTTAGTAAGATTAACATGTGCCTGAGGAACATAAACGTTAAAATATAACACAAACTAGACATATAATTATGTACAGTAATTAATTGATAGTAAATATAAAATCTAGAACGATCCAACGACTAATCTATGAGACACAACCATGTTAGAGCACCTCGTGACAGCTGTTCGAAGTGACAACCTACAGATCATGGCACTGGCAGGTGACGACGTGTTCAGATAAAAATCAACAAAACTTTTCCATACAATTTATATTGTTTTCATAAGTACAAAATTATTATTTAGAAAAGTGTTGTTAATGGTAAAACAGATTTAGTAGTTTGAAAATCCTGTAATAAACTGTAATATTTGTTAAGATATTTGGGATATTGTTTTTATTAAAATTTGTAATTTTAGACAGTGAATGGACATTAGATTATAATAGATTTATATAGTACAAAGAAAGAAACATACATTGCTTTTTCTGTTAAAAAAACTTTACACATTAGTGATACTCGTGTATTCTTCAAAAAAAGAAAGATAAAATAGTTTTAATTTGTAGAACATGACATTTACATGAGAAAACAGCATATTGAAGCGGTAAAAATTACCAAACTATTTTGTATTAAACATTTATTTGTGTATTAAGTACCTAAGTCGACAAACAAATGTAGTTCGCTGCACAGGATTTCTTCTTTTTGTTTGAGAAAGTAACTTGTTGAATTATAATGGATCATAAAATATTTTTACAGAAACGTAACAGACTTTTTAATTTGTACTAAAATCTCCTATTTAGTTGTTGTACTTAGTTTACTTAGGTTACTAAAGTTGTTAATTACATTAGTACTTATTTAGCTACAAAATTTGTGACTGTTTATCTCATTTTGAATTTCAAACTCATCAAATATATGTTACCTTTTATCAGTTTGTAAAAACATGAATTGTTATCGTTTGAATTAAAATTATTATTTTGTTAATACTCAAACAATTTCTGTAACATGAAGATTGATTAGTGTTCTTTACAGAACTTTAACTTATCACTTTAATAAATATTTCTATTGCAGTTGGATGGTAATAATACAACCCACATACTAAAAATAATGCTATTAATTAAATTTAAAATTGTAATATAAAGTATATTTGCATTAAAAGTGCAAGTAAAATATTTTATTGGTTATATTCTTCAGTAGACAATTCAATTTGTTGTGTGTTATTTTGGATCTTTTTTAAAAATAAAATCTTGAAACTCAAGCAAACCTTAAGAAAACTTCTCTCTTCTTGATAAACAGTGTTAAGTCGAGGAACATTTTGAAGTACGACTGAGAACGACTTAACAGATAGATCATAAAAATAAAAAACTACTACATCAACATATCCAACAAATAACATTGAACATAACAGTAACAGCTAACACAGATAGAATCAACAGAATCAGATCATTTATCAGGACAATATATCAATAGTAACATTTCGATGTCTAAAACTAAGTTGTTAACAAATAAATCACAACCACAAACAATAACAGGAGTCTCTTTACAAGAAACCCCACCAAGCAGAAGCTCAGAACTGATCATCTGTAAAAGCCTCATGTTGGTAGTATTACAAAGATGAAATTGATTTGTACAAGGTAAATCCACTACTCTAGGACGTCGCAAGAAATTCGAATCTCCTCCAGGTTCTTAAACAACAAACGCACAGGTCAAAAGAGAGAAAAATTACAAAATCATTCCAAAACTAAAGGGTAAATCCAAAGAATCTACCTTCACAAAAGACTTCAAAAATAGATTTGTGCTTTATTGTACTATCAGATTCGAAAATAAAGACAAAATTCGATCAGCTAAACTATTTTACAAATTTGTCTACGCTGCTACTGATTTGTTTGTTGCTTAAGTCCGTGCTTTACATCATCTTATGTTACAGTTTTCATAAAACATTTTAGTACAAAAACATATCTATGATACATATAAAATGTCTAATATTGTATAAAACATAGATATCACTAATAATCACACATAGAGGAGATGATGGAATTAAAACTATATCCGTGTAATAAAGAAATAATGGATATGCAGTAGTGGAGCTGTAAATACTGTATTTGACACTTTATACAACATTAACACAGCAAAAGGGGAGGGGTGGTCAGTGTTACAGTTACACATAGAGTAGGATGGTGACATGTCTGGGGGGGGGTGACAGTGGGGGGTTCAACACGGGGAGACTGTTAAACTGTGCCAATGGTCCTCATCACTTCACAGTAATATTTGTTATAAACTGTAAAAATCCCTTCTTGCACTCACGTTCATACTGAGGCAATAGGCAAGTTAATTGAAAGAAGTTGTAAGCGAAGACATTTCTCAAATTAATGAAATGAGTTGAAATTTTTCCGCTAGATTAGAAAACAGTGATTTTGTTTTTGCCTTCAAGCAAAATGTATATTTATTAACATTTAAAAATTATTTTTAGGTTACAAAAACGGAATGGTGCCTTTAAAACAGGCAGTTGTTGAAATAAGTGTAAAGCATATGGTAGCAGATTTTAAAACATTGTTTCTATGAGTAATAAATTCTATAAAAACACTTCAATAGCAAAATTAAACTCATTATTTAAACGAAAACAAAGAAGAAAAGAAGCGTTTTAAACTAAATATTTACTCTTACACTCCTAGTTCAGTAGTATATTGATGTTAAATGTAACTCTAATGACAGAAAAACCAAATATTAAAACTGTAAAAGTTAATAAATACACAGTACTGTAATTTTTCAATTGTTACAGTAAATTTTATGTTAAAAACCCCCAAATATTCATGTTTATGTTTATAAATCGTGTAGTTTCTTATTATTCTAAAGGAATGTTATCACTGATCTCTTGAAACAACAATTGATCTCAACAGTAACAATGTTCTGAGTTTAATTTTTACAGTGACTCGCTCCATTGGCAACAGTTTTTTGGTTACTGATTGGTGTTTAAACCTAATTAATAACTGTATCAATAAACAACCAATTAATTCAATCATGATGTGGTGTTGTGTACTATTGTAATCTATTTCTGAATCAACTTATCATATCAAAAGTATGGCTCTCACATTGCATCTGAAACCTGTAAAATAATTTACGATGCTGCTCTCAAAATCATCAATGTTTAACCAAGCAATTCGTATGTGGTGTGAAAATCTGCAAAAGGATTGAAACTTTCATAATTTTTGATCTCAACAAGGAACAACTGTGTGTTAGAAGTGGCTCGGATTCTGAACGCTGCAGCCCAGATCATGTTACTCTATCGTACAGGCTTGTTCGAATTCTACCTAAGAAGGGAAATCAGTGAACATCACAATGTACAGTGAATCTGTATAAATCCAAAACCAGTTATTTCATCTAATTATATACTGGCAGTAAAATATAACAGTAATATCCTGGGTGTAAAATATACTGTAATAACAGACAAAACTATTACCTTGAATTAAATTATTATAAGTAAAGTCATTTATAATAATATACAAATAAGTTATAATACTTTATAAGCTTTCAATACGTCATACTACTTTTGGTGAAGAAATGAAATATGCCATTCAAAAGGAGACGTCTGTGTTCAGTGAATTCCCTTTTACTACAAATTTATCAATCTAAAATTTGTGAAATCTGAATTCATTTAAATACTGTTCATGGTTAAGCATATAAACCTACAATTGAGCAATTTAACACTTTCTGCTGTAAAACAGGCAATTAACCATCAGTAATTTGGTTTTGTTTAAACTATTTTCAATACCCACTTGGAGAACAATGTTTGAAGACCAATAGAGCCAATCAGTCAAATTTAGCAAAATCTGCTATTAATTGTTTGTTAAACTTATTTTCTTTGCCACAGGCCATTCACCTAAACATATATTATAATAATTTAACAGATCTTGAGTTTCTTACGAATTATTTCACTTAACATAAATTAAAGACAATTAAACAATCAGTTTCTAAAATAATTCAAATTTAGATGTATTTTTGTCTACCCAATTATAAAAGGAATCAAGATAATTGAATACGCTCTGCTATAATGGAACAATACCCAGGGGAAATTGAACTTTGTTGTGCATGGAGTGGTGGGTAGAAGTACGAATTAGAACTAAAGTTAGTTGTAATGCCAGTTTGCTAGATTGCTTTATTCAAAGAACTATACCCATGTACTCTGCAAGGGAAAATTAAATATTTTAATCAATGTTTGACTGACCTAGTAGTTGTAAATGAAACACTAGTTATCACAGTGGCGGTTCAGAGGCATGAACACCAGAGGGGCTCCTCACATGGGCACTACACCCGTTAGTGGCCTAACAAACAGTGAGAGAGTTTTTTTAGTAGTGAGTAATTAAAAGTGATTTTTAAGACATTTAGCTATAATAAACATTAAATTTGATGTTGTTATGTCACTAAATAAGTTTAACGTATGAACATTATGATATCTTGGCTCATTTATGGTTTCAGCACGATATAAAGTTCATTATTTTTAAGCATAGCCTACTGCATTTGTTAAGAATTCTTGTTCCAGCGCCAAACTATTATTAACTATTTAATTCAAACGAATGTTTTGTATAGTAAATACGTTTTAAATATTGTAGGATGGAATATATTATTTTGATAAGATAGCTTAAAAATAAATACTTTGTTCTGTTATATTATTACCCTACTTAGCTATACGAGGGCTATTCAAAACACATTATTACACGTATTATTCTTTATACTCTAAAATTGGCATTGGTAAATAAACATAAATGGTTATGCCTTTATTAATTATACTTATAGCAGAAGATAGGAATCATATAAAAGATTGATGTCATCGCATTATCATGAATTATGTGTCACGTAGTTGCATTCACCACCCAATAGATAGCAGCAGTAGTGCAGTGAGGGCTCTGCCCAAAAGCTCCTATTCAAAAGCATATATATGCCTCACCATCTTTGGCCAATAGCTTTTGCTATTTTGCTCTGACAGCGTCCTTGAATACTGTGATGGAAGCGCTGGCTTCAAATATTTTGCTAATGACATTTTGATGGTAGACAAAATAGGCACTTTTCCATTTTACATAGTTGGATTATTACATAAATATTATTTTTTTTGGTTTTTACTGGGAGGAGAGGGGCTCTACCCCAAAGCCCTTATGGATGAGCCGCAACTGAGTTGATATATGTAAGCTGCAGGCCTGCGAAGTGGGAGACTGGCTGTCAGCACAAAAAATATTTGTTATCATGACTTAAAAAAAGAGATAGGAAAGAAAGAGAGTGGATGATTTTTTTATGTTTTTTCTTTTGTTGTTTGTCTTACTATAGCAAGCGTATATGAATTACAATACCAATTTTGTTAGTTGCAACCCTTATAATAAAATATTGTATTTATCTAGGGATAAAGTTTGACTGCTATAATTGAAACTATTGGAACAATCGCATTTATCTAATGAATGTTTTTAAAAATATATCCATGATAAATGTTAATTGTAAAATAAACCTACACCAGCTTCACACTGAACTAATAGCAGTATTTGTTTCCAATGAAAGGTGAAGGGCCTGTTTCACTGACTGTAAAGGTCAGACCTTCAACAAAATTCAGCTGCACCAAATGATTTTGCTAAAATTTATAAACCACCTCTCTAGGTTAGCCGCTGGTGGTGGTTAGCCTCCTGGGGCTGTAGCCTGCCAACTGTTACTTTGCCCGAACGTTTGACTGTCTTCCGGTATTACTGAAAATATTACATTAGATTCGTTAGTTTGGCATCAGAAAAACAACACAGATAGTGAGAATGACAGCTGAAGCGGTGAAATGTGAGTTAGTCTAATCTACGGATGAATGGCCAAAGGCAAATGATGATAAATAAGTTTACAGCAGACAATAATGTAAGTAAAATTGAATGGCAAATTTCACTTGTTAAGGATATAAATGTATATTATACCTGTAAAAGTATTTAATGTTTCCTTTAATCATAATAAAGATACATTAGAAGAATAAATAAACAAAACCCTGAATGCATACTAATTATTAGATTGATAATACTGCAAAATTATTAAAACTTCATTTTACCAAATGTTTTACACACTAATTAAAAACTATGCTAAGAAATCACATCAATAAAATTATCTGGAAAGCAAAAGTAAATATCTCTACAGTTTTTTTTAAACTCGAACAGCATTCTCCCCGCAGCTAGCCTCCAGTAAAGTAAAATAAACATTTGTGATAGGTGAGTTTACTGTAAAAAGAGATATGTATAAAAATTTGTCATCCAGCACAAAAGAGTAGTGCTTTCCAGTAGAGAGGACCTGTGTCAATTCTTAGATAGTGGCACTCTTGTTACTTTTACAACCAAGGAAATGCCGTATTTTGAATGGGAGGTAATTTGTTAACGATTACGGTCAAGACTATGTAAAACGCCTACCTTTTGATCACAACCCCAAACTTAATAATATACAATTCAGCATTTTTAACATGGGTGCCACCATCTAACAACAAGTAGTTTCTACCAGTTTAGGAGTACAGTTTAGGACGGGTTTAACTGTCATCATCATCATTAGGATTAGCTTTTCCGTCGTTGATGCCGAGGAGGTGGCACTCGTCTGCACTCTCCTTGCAGGGATGAGCACTAGAGTATACTGACCAGAGCAGGAAGATAGAGGCAGCCACGAACACGATGAACACACAGCCGATACCGATCATTGCAAACATCCACACATTCAGGTCATCGTCTTCTGAAACATCCACGTAAAGGGATTGAGATAATCCGATAGAGATGTGTTGTAAATAAATTTTTGTTATTTTAACAATGAGAAAAACTCATTTAGATTCATTTCTACTCACTTGGATAGTAGAGTCTTGCTTGGACCTGAGCCTGTTCAAGACAAGCAAACTGAGGTTGGACGACAGCACCATCTATGCAGTTGCAGCGACCTCCCTTCCACTCGCACAAGGTTGGTTTACGTTTACCGTCACACCCTCCTGCACAGATAATGTTGTCAATGGTGAGAGAACTGATCATCCAAGTGTAAATTACATACAGTATTTTACGTTAAGTATTCTCTCTTTTATCTCTCCAATGTGAGAGACAATATTATCAGTAGTAATCCGAATTACTTAATACATATCTTAAATAATTCTTTGGTTTCTATAATTTAAATATCAGTACCTACCGTAATATTGAAGATTATTCTGTTAAATGTAATCGTACTACTTTTCATTGAAAACATTTTAACATGTCTAATGTTAAAATAACAAACTCTTATACCCATTTATGTTTTTAAAGGTTCAGTTTTCAAATTAAGGTATTACTAAAATGTAACTTTTACGTTGAGCTTCATGAAGAACTCTGGTGGCTATTACTAGTTTTAAATGTGGAACCAAGGCATTAAGGCTAGGACTGTTATGACTATACCAGGCCTGGTTATTTCACATATGGTGTCCGAGCCATGACTTTTTTCCTTCTCCTTTAACTATGGGCACTAGTTGGTACTACAGTGAAACGTGTGCTCAAGGCACCTCATTTTTAATTGGATGATGGTGTTTTACTCTGAACCTCAAATTATCAACTGAGATTAACCCATTAATGTTTTTATTTTTGTACCTAAAATTATGTTGTTTTGCTGTTTTTTTATTGGTTTTTACAGTGACAGGTTTTTAAGAGTTTAGATATATACTCTTTTATGTATAAAAGTGATTTTTTATGTCTTTTTAAAATTTATGTTATTTCTTATATATTGTCCATTAAGTAATTTTCACTATCCGTGTCCTTGTCATCATAATGCAAACAAAGTGAACCGTCTATTTGTGTCAGATATTTCCATGGTACAATAAACACTACAAATAAAACCAGAAAATATTCCAGGACGGGTGAAATGCCACAGCAACACACGGTAGCTGTCTGCACTACAGTGAACTCTCTAAGGTGAAAACACTCATGACAGAGGATTCATGTCATTGTTAATGTGTTTTGTTATATGAGGTGGTGTGAATGGTGGAAGTAAGTCACATGAGATATACTTTATCACCAATTCATGTCTTGTTCTTTTTGTATTTTTTATGGTCTTTGTCACCTAAGCAATAAAACAAGCTTTTATATTACAGTACTGGATTTTATTGCCTAATGCTATTATACTCGTACAGCATCAAACAAAATTTTCCTTCTCAGCTATATTTTTTAGAGTTGCAGAAGCAACATTTAGATGTTTTAGATTAGAGTATTAGTACCTATATGACTTTTTTCTCTTCAGTTATACTAGTAAGCTTCCAGGTAACGCTGTATTTGTTGAAAAATTGAATTGCCATGAACAAACTATAACCAGTACAGAACTGAAAGCCACCAATGGCCCTCTCGTAATACACAGAGGAAGATCAGAAAATTAGTTTTTGGTCCACAAAAGACTAAACATAAATAGATTCCTCAGTTGTAGTCAAAATTAAAAAAATCTTTCTCTACTCTGTATTTTATAGTTGCAAACGCAACATCTAAGACCTATATGACTTTTCTCTCTTCAGTTAGTAAGCTTCCAGGCTATATTTGTTGAAATATTGAATTGCCATGAACATATTGTAACCAGTAAAGAACTGAGAGCCACCAATGGTCCTTATAGTATACAGAGGAAGATCATAAAATTAGTTTTTGGTCCACAAAAGCCTAACAAAAATATATCCCTCAGTTACATTCAGTGTGTTAAAATCGAAAAAAAATAATGGAAAACCCATTACAATAGTCATAGTCAATATCAAAATTTAATATAAAAACCCAAAATTAGACTAAAAAACTCAAACTAAAGTGTTGGTTAATTAGTAGAAAGCTTTAGTACACCAAGAAACAACACCCAAAATTTGGTTGATTACCAGTAGATTAATAATTAGTTGTATGAAATAACATAATGAAACAATTGACTAAGAATTATTGTTAAATGCAAAGAACTGACCAACAACATGGAGGCCGTCTGATCGTTGACACACAATCTGTCCGTTTGGTGCTATGGTCCAAGCAAAGGTGAGACAAGGGCCGAGGTCACAGGTTCTGGTTTCCCACAGGGCCTCAGGGCAGGGTTCGCCTCCATTAGATTGTGGTGGCCTTAACACTGCCCGTGATCGTGTGGCATAGCCTAAAAGCAAATCACAACTGTTGGTATTGTGCCATAAATCCAGGATCTGGCTCTCATTTTCATTTTTAATAAAGTGTTTATCTCGACTTGCTCTTAGTGTAACATTGTTGAGACTCAGCAAAATTAAATTTTTAGATACAGAATGAATGAACATAGGATAATAAGAGAGTCTAAGATTCAAATTCAAGTATGTGTTTAGATATAATTGTTACATGTATCTTAAGGATTAGCTTTTCAGTTGTTGATTCTGCGAAGAGAGTTGGAGAGATTCCAGCGTTCTCCTCTTGAAAATGTTTAAAGTTTAGACACAGAGCATCTTGTAATATAATGGGTGATTCAAAAAGAGCGCCGGTTTCGATATATCAAATTAAGAGATTTATTTAAATGAAAATCTGAAATCAAATACATAAATATGTTCATCTATCCTTCCGATTTCATGTATGAAAAATAATGTCATGCATGTGTCATTCTCTGTTACGCTGGCATGCAACAACTCTGTCCATGAAATTAGCCATGACTGCACGACAAGTTTCCACTTCAATTTGGCCGACAACCCGTCGAATTTCCTCCTTCAACTAATTTATGGTTCAGGGTTTATTGGCATAAACTAATGACTTTAGATAACCCCAAAGATGAAAGTCACAAGGTGTTAAGTCACACGACCTTGGTGGCCATTGATGGTCGGAATTACGAGAAATGACGCGATCCTGAAAGCGGTCACGGAACAACACAATTGTTTCATGTGCAGCGTGGCAGGTGGCACCATCCTGCTGAAACCACAACTGGTCAATGTCTAATCCAAATGAGGCCACAAAAACTCCCTAATCATCGTACGGTATCGGTCTCCATTCACTGTCACAGCTTGCCCTTCCTGATCTTCAAAAAAAATAAGGGCCGATGACGCCGCCCAACCAAAAGCCGCACCAAACTGTCACTCATTGTGAATACATTTCCCTTTCGTTAATCATGTGAGGGTTTTCTGAACCCCAGATACGGCAGTTCTGTTTATTAACAAATCCATTCAATTGGAAGTGCGCTTCATCACTGAAGATGATATTCATTGCGAAGTTTTCTTCCTCCTGTGAATTTCTCAATACCCAATCAACTGTCGTCTCTTCTGGTGATCTGCCACTTTCAATTGTTGCTTCAGCTGAATTTTATAGGGGTGATATTTGATATCGTACTGAAGAATTCTCCGTACAGAAGAACATCTTAAACCCAATTGTTGAGAACGGCGACGTATTGATTTCGCTGGGCTAACAGCCACACTGTCACGAACCACCTCAATGTTCTGTTCAGTTCGGGCACAACGACGACGTCCAGAACTTTTGAGGTCGACTGTTGAACCCGTTTCTTGAAACTTTTTCATGAGTCTGCGAACTGTTGATTCATTCGGTGCCTCATTACATCCTAGAGTACCGTGAAGTCGCCTAACAGTAGCCGAATAACTCTCTCCACTCTGATAAAACGTTTTCACTAGTAACACTCGTTGCGCACAAGTAAACTGCTCCATGGTTAGACACAGAATGCACTAATGAGAGAAATATCAGCTGCGTCAACAATCGGAATGTAGTCAGAAATAGAATCAGAATCAAGGTCAAACATTGTTGCCAACCGATAAAATAAAATTTACCTGTCTTTTCAAAACCGGCGCTCTTTTTGAATCACCCGTTAAAACTCCTTCAACTACATTACATATCAATTATGCATTTATTAAGATTTGATTTTTGCTGTAAAGATCAAATTGGCATTAGAGCAAATTTTTAATTGCAGGAAATAAAACTACAAAAGTAAATAAAATAATATACTCAACTAAAATATTTTTGTGTTCTTTGAATGATCAAAGAGACAAATAATCTAGCAATTTAATTTAAATGAATCAATCAAAATTCTGTATTACATAAACATTAAGTACAGTAAAGTGCCATGAGCAAAGAATACTTAAGTTGACTATAGACGTAACAGGAACTCTTTCAGAGTATATACTGGTCTTGTCACTACAAAATCTCAGTGTTTTGTTGAGTTTATTTCCTGATAAGTTTCCTGATTTGTATAAAACTAACATTCTATTTGCAGCTCCTATATCAATGTCAATTAATTGGATGTCTAATACCTCCCAAAAGCCAAAAATGGGCAAATTAGATAACTTTGCCTTATTATGTGATCTGCTCCATTTAATATTGTCAAATTTTGGGAAATTATTACTAATCGTTTGTGAACAGAAAAAACAAAAAAAAAAAAAACAAATAACAGTCACAAGTTATACTGAAAAATTAAACATCAGTGTGGATTAACCAAATAAGAATTTAAGTATAACAAATTAAACATAATCAAACAAGATCCTGTTATAAACCAATAAACTTCTCAAATTATGTAAGATTATATTTCAGGCAAAGTGACTTAACAAACAGGTTTTATTTATTTCACCATGTCACTGTGTTGTGAGTGCATAAGTTATTCCAGGAAGGTATTTAAACATGTTATAAGTTAAAAGTTCATGAATAGTAAGAAAAAATAAAACTTTCTAAGGAATTTGTATTTATTGCGATTGAGATGTTTTGTTTCTCTTGTACCAGATCAAGCCTTCGAAGAAAAGACAATACCTGGAAGGTAAACAATGTTGATTACCTGTTGTATCCTTTAGACAGTCTCCATGACAATGTGACCAGTGAGACCACTCGGAGAGCTGACAGTCGCTGTCACACGCGATGTGACATGTCTCCCATGACACTGGCTTGCGGTTGGCTGAGCCTGAGCAGTGCCATGCTTCTACTGTTGTGTTGTCTCCGCCTCGCACACAGGTGACATTGCGGTTCCTCACTCCGTGGCCGCACATGGCTCCCTATACATGAGTTTATATTAGTAGTTATGAGAACTGTGATTTCTGATTCAAGAATAGACAATAAAAATGTTAGACTATGCTTCCTACTTCATTTTAGGAAGGCCCTGTATGATAACCCAACTGTTTACCAGAAGTTACAAGTAACCAGGCGCGGCTCCAGGGGGGGGGCCACGGGGCTTTTGCCCCCCCCGAGAATCAGGCTCGGATGGCAAAAATTAGGCATTTTACGCGAGACTTAGGATCTAGAACAGAGAGCGCCAAAGCGCGTGGCGGTCGGGCGGACCTTGCAGTAGTCCTGAAATGGCAAAACTGCAGCTCAGCGCCGAATTGGAATTATGGTACAGTAAGTGGTCGAGAGGGGATCCAAACAACTTACCAAAGTCAAAGTCATCTGCAGATGTTCTTCAATCTTGCGATAAGGAGGCATACCAGTTAATTAACCACCTCTTAGTTATTTTGACTACCCTCCCTGTGAGCAACGCAACCCCAGAAAGGTCATTTTCAGGATTGAGGCGTCTTAAGACGTGGCTAAGAAGCACAATGCGCCAAGACCGCTTAACTGGATTGGCCCTCATGCTTACGCACAGAGATGTTAATGTAGATATTGAAAAAGTAATAGATAGATTTGCTAAGACGAGAGGTGGTAAGCATCGGCTAGAATTTGCTTTGGATTAATTAAGCTTGACAGTGTAGTAGTAGAAATTGGAAATTCGATATGTTATGTTTTTAGAATTGTTCATGAATAAAATACTCTTATTGCACTGTACCATTAATGTGCCCTCATTTTTCTTCGTGTAAACACTTCCCCATTCCCTGTTTCTCATTTCACGATTTTTTTTGGGTTTTATTGCCCCTGTAAGTAGGCAACCTGCACGGTTTGCCCCCCCCGAGAAGTCATTCTGGAGCCGCGCCTGCAAGTAACAAACCTGATTGGTAGCTTAGTGAAAAGGAATACATATATTAAAAAATAATTTTTTGCAAAATTTGAAAACCAGTCAAGCTTAACGAATAATTAGGATGATTTAAAGTAAGTTAGGTATGCAACATGAGACTTGGACAAGGACTTGGACTTGGATTGGACTTGGACTTTGGACTTGGACTTTGGACTTGGAGACTTGGACTATCATTGAAATATACATTTTTACATAGTATTTATGAACATAAAAATTCTGAAAATGATGGGATAATATACCCGTATTGTCATATTTGTGGTCAATACACATACTCTAAAAGATAATATAATCATCAAGTCTGAAGCTTTTCCTTCACTTCTGAAAAACTTTAATCCAGTTTTTAATATTCTTTATAGTTTTTGAAAGGGAAAACCATATAAAATAGACTGCAATAGAGGAAAACACAGTTAAGTTTGGAGCTGCACATACATACACTCGAAATTCTTAACAAAAAATGCCAAAAGTCATTTTTGAAAAGAGTAATTCAGAATGAAAATATCACTATTATACTAAATGTTTTAAATAAATTTGTCTACCATTTTAAAATTGAAATGTGTTTACCTACATATGAGACATCCATTATGACTTTTTAAAATTATTCATATATATATATATATATATAAATATATATATATATATATATATATATATATATATATATATATATATAATTTTATAATCCGGAATTTTATTTCATTGCACTTGTTATAATCTATTTTTATCTATGAGTATCATATGAAAAATATTTATCTGGTTTGTATTCGTGAGAAATATTCAGTAATAGATAAGTTGAATAGTGGTACTGACATGTAGCTGGCAGTCAGACCAAGCCCCGGTCTGCCACGTGTAACATGGCACAGCTGGACAGGGCTTCCACTGAACCAGTGGTGAGGGGCAAGGGCGACCGGATGAGCTGGGGTTGGTTGATATGAAGGCATGTCTGCTAACACCTGCAAAATACTTGTTTATACAATAGAGTCCATATATAGATCTGGTAGCAGAACAAGCTAAATTAACCTTTGTTGAAAAAATGTAGGGTAGTGTAAGGAAATTGTTACTTGAATTTAAGTATGTGGCAGAGTGTTTTTATTGTCACTTTTATCACTGTTTCAAGTTCCCCCAAGGGTACATAATTTTTATGTACCGGTACATGGATGGTGAGCACAGAATTTCCTGAGCTGGGAAAAGGTTCCACTTTACACTTTTCCAAGTAAGATTCTAACTCCAACTATTTGACTAGGCAACCATGGCAGATTACTAAAATGAACTACGATTTTAGTCTAACTATGTGTAAGCCTAAGTACCAAAACATGGTTGAATACTTTTTTCAACACTTGGTGACTTGTCTGGTTCACTAGCCAGAGAAGCCATAGGAGCCATCCTGTCTCCTTTATCAGCTTCTCATTTCCCCTCCTTACCCCTTTATCCTGTCTTTCTCTTCCCAAGAGTGGTTGTCCAAAGACTGATAACACTGCACTGAGATTTGGCACTGTCAAGGATGACCTTGGAATTGCTCCACATCTGTAGAGAAACCTCAAACGTTTCCTAGTGGTAAGCTGTGTGAACTTGTTCTGCTGATGGGTCACTTAGTTGAAGATCAGGAGCCACTTTAGTCCTTGACCAGGTGTATTCCCATCTGGATATTCTGGGATGGGAAAACTAAAAAACAGGCCTCAGGAACCGAGGTAGGAAAAAGTGCTGGTAAATATTTATGGGTACTGCCAATAAGTGGTCTGAGGATAAGAGGAATCTGTTTGGAATAGTGGATTGATTATTCATTCCCTTGAGTTTGGGGATGCCAATCAGAACTTCTTATGCCACCTCTAGGAAAGTTATAAGAGATGCTGGTGGGAAAGGGGTGGTACAGCCTTTCCACCATGAAAACAAAAAGCTCCAAAGAAGGACCGCTCGGAGGTGGTCCTCATAAGACCAGTGGCTAGCAAGACTTATGTGGACTTGCTAAAGGAGATATGGGGGAAAGTGAAACCTGATGAGCACAGAGGTTTAGGCTATCAGACAGACATGAGTACACTGACAATAACATGAGTACAGTGACACATTAGCATTTTCCTCATTGTCACAATAACACACAAAAATTGATGTTTTAAGTTATAAGAAGTACATACATATTTGTATATAAGCCAATAAGTGCTTAAGTAATTTAAAATTAAAAACAGTTAATAAAACGTGTAACTCTTGCAATTAACCAGTTTTTTTACTATATTCAATGTATAAGTTCTTTTAAACATGTCTTACTCCATGTCATTTTGTGAACATCATAGCTGGTTTATACAGTGTTATCTAAAATACGTGTCTATGTATGTATTGAATAATATGTTTAATGAAATTACGACATTTTTACTACTTTATTGACAGTGATGAAGCGGTTTAATTTTACTATAGGAAACCAATTACACATAATTAACAATAAATGGGCACTGTAACAACTCAAATAATTTTATGTGAGTTATATTTCAATTGCTACTTATAGATATTGCATGTATAAAAGCTGAAAACTTATGATTGTAAAATCTGCCAAACACAAGAATATATGGTATATATATAAAATATCTGCTCATCACCTGTTTCTCCACAGTGGCATTGCGTGGCATTCCACTCACTCCACTCTGCCACATGACAGTCCACCGGACAGTCAACATAGCACCATTTCTCTGCTGGTGTTGGCTTAGTCTCTTCACTGCACCAACTAAAAAGATATAATTACTTCATACATTTATTCAAACCTTTCGTTTGGCAAGTAAAAGAATAACTTATAATGCACTTTAAAGAACGAAAAGCTTATAATCATATTTTTAAGAACTATTACCTGTCTTCCACAGGTCTGGAGTCACTCCGCTGGCAGTAAATAGCTCGGGTAGTCATGCCCTCCCCACAAGGACTGCCACCCAACGGTAAGCATGAGCTAAAGTTGGTTACCACCCAATGGTACGTGAAGCAGGTGATGTTCAGTTGGCAAGCCTGCGTCTGTATTGTGTGCTGACAGGTGGCACCTCTTGTCGCTGCTGCTCGCAGAAGGGACCGAGTCCGCTGTTGTTGTCCGTTTCCAATGCAGCCCTGTTAAAAATAGTTTGCTGATGAGTCTCTCTATACAGAAAAAGTTGTTTGCCCTTCCCAAGATTTTTAACGATATTCATCAATTTTCTAATGGCCAATACCTCTAATCTTGAGTAATAGATTAATCTCTGTTTACTGGATACATTTTTTTGTATGTTTAAATACTGTATGCACCTACAAAACCTATTATTAGAAGAACACTATCCTGATAAAATTATTCTACTTGCTGTATATTATAAGTGCTGAACTTTAAAATGGTTCTTTATAATGAAATTAAAATTGTTGTCAGAGCATAATTAACGAACAGAATCATTTTTTTTAATGATAAACAATAGTAGATTATAAAAATAAATTTGACCTGGCAGACAGAGAAGTAAAGCTGACCTCAGCAATAGCTTCCTTGGTTTGAGTAGTGATGAAGACTCTTTATCAAGTCATATTGATTTGATTGCCAGAAGAACCATTAGTGGTCTGTTTACTTTTTTTAGACTGCAATTTATATTCATAGACAGGTCCTGCTTGAATTCAAGATATGAATTCATATTTCCTTAAATTTCTTATGTTGTGGTGATATGGGGAGCACTGGATTTGAGAAGACTGCACATTTTCAAGCTGCAGAAGAACGCAATGCAAGTCTTTTGCCTTTTTCCCAGGGACTCTTGCAGAAACTTCATCCAGCTCAATAATCTGTTGCGTTTTCCTTCAACATGTATTTTTTAAACTCTCATCCTTATAAATGAAATTCTCATATTTCCTATAATTATAGCATTAGTCCCTATTATTACAAACACTAATTATCGGACTATTCCACACCACCAAACTTCCTTTTTTGAAAAACGCAAACTTACATAAATATCCAACTCTACAATGCTGTAGTGCCATTTCTGAGGTCAGAAACTGACGTGGTTAAGTTTTGACAGTCATTAAAATCCTCACTGCTGCATGGGAATTACTATTGTATTCTGGACTTTTTAAATGGTCAAAGAGATTAGATAATGATGAAATGTTTGCTAGTTAAATTTATATTATTATTTTTTATGCATGATTTATTATAATGCACTCTGACTACTGTTTGTAATAAATTATTCTGACAAATAAAGAATTCAAATCTGAAATTTTGATATTTAGGTAATGTTCGAATTGCAGGAAAAATATTAATTTTGCAATGAATACAATATAGTAAAATATTTTTATGGAGACTGTTTGTTTAAATTGGTTCTATTAATTCAGCAATGAAATTCGTGACATTTAAAATTTTTATAAAAGAATAAAACAAATTTCTCACCTTTGGACAACTACTCCACTCGGACCAGGCACTGAGCACACAGTCACCAGGGCAGGCCACGTGACAGGCGTTGATGTCCACAGGTTGGGTGGTCCAGTCACAGTACTCGTCATCTACTGGTGAGTCAGATCGCGTGTCCACACACCTGTCGATCCACAATACTTATCATGTTATACTTACTTTATCATGTATCTTCCTCAATAGCCAATTCATTTCACTATTCATGTTATCACCAAAGTCAATAATTATAATGCTTTCAAATATAAAAGACTTGCAGAGATGGAATGTAAAATTAGTGAGATATTTATAACAAAAAATGTTTATAATATGATGTTCTAATCTGAATAAAGATTTCAGACAAGATCTTAAATTAGTAACAAGTAGTTGCAACACATCTCACTATGAGGTTTTGCTTGGAGCTCAAAGTGTTAAAAAGAAATAACATTTGATTTTCAATCTTATTGCTCTGTTTTTTCAAAAACTCTTAAAAATTTCCCAGCAATCACTGATTATTCTTATAATCTAAATTTTATGTTTTAAAATGTCCAAAAAATTGTTTTTTTCACTTTAATATCTCTTGAATGAACTTGGTTTTCAATAGCGAGATTGAAAAGAATATTTTCAGATTGTAATTGTGTTAGCAATGTTTTGACACAGTGTGATCCAAAAGTTGATCATAGACACTACCTGTATGTAAGCTTAACAATTAAGAATAGATATTTATATAAATTTAACTACTTAATTAAAGTTGACATATTTATACTATTAATAGAAATATATAGAAAAGACTATGATTAAGAAAGCTATAACACTAACACTCAACTAAATCCTTGAATTTACTGAGTCAGAAAGAGAGATCAACAGTGATTGCCTAAACTTGAACTCTGTGCTCTTTTACCAGTGTTTAGTTACCGGTACTATCTTCAAGAAATGTACACTAGTAAAATCTACATTAAATCGGACAGAATATTTGGCTATGATCAAAATATTTATAATTTGTAAAATCTTCACAAAACTCTTCTTGTTTACCAAAAGGGTTCATTTTTTACTGGCTTATACCTTCCAATTAAACCTACACTGGGTAAAGCAAAAACCCATGTGTCACTTAAATTTGGACAACCTTATATTCATGTCCAGGAGCGGCACATCACTAACCGCAAATGTCGACATATTGGAGTGCAAGGGTAGATCGATAGGTCTAGTCTACTATGAGGGTGACTGCTGAAGTTGGTGGGTCTCGTAAGTGTTAAAGGCAGTTGCTAGCCTAGACATAAGGGCCATTCCCTGCCCGCTTTCACTGAAGAGCCTTGTAAAAGCTGGTTTCCCTTCTTCCAGGGATACATGATTGAGATTAATGCCCAAAATCCTTCCTCATATATCTCAATAGGAGGCATTTCTATCCTGACCTTACCCATCCAGAATATCCTGTCACTCCGGAAGCAGTGCAAAGGTCCTTTTAGGACCAAATGAAATTTCTAAACTTTTATCCTAAGAAAGCAGAGAATAACCTCTTATTATTTTGGCTCTTTTGTTATGTTTTTCTTGACTTTTTATAGATTTTCCAATAACTTTCTTCGAGATATTTGAACTGTCTGTTGCCTCTCTCAAATATGCTACTATATTCAGGAGTAGAGGAAACTCCTGAGCACTTCTGTTCAAGGTCGACAGGGAAATTCTTTGTACTAACCTCACTTGTCGGTACTGGTCCCCGGTGCCACATCCTTGCTTGCGGTCCGCCGGTATGAGGATACATTCACTCCAGCCACCCACCTGCCACTGGAACACCTCACACGGCACCTGACACAGCTTCCACTGGGTGAGTGGTCCACACTGCCGCCCACCTGCGTTACCTGGCTGTACTACCTGCAGCACAAGTCACATTGCAAGAATTTGGAATTGATAAGTACTACCACCATATGAAAGAGTCCATAAGAGATGAAAAGTAACTTCATCACAACATTTTCTGTGAATTTTCTTAATGTCAATTAGTATCTGATAGCTATTGATTGATTTTCATTTCAATTACAATGTTAAAGAAGGAACAGGAAAACTGCATATAGTTAACCTAATATAACCTTGATTTTAGTACTAATGCAGCACTGTTGCAACAGTTGGAACCTGTTATATTTATTGATTTTGCAACAGATCAAAATTAATGAAACTTGAAAGACAACATGGAAGGTACAGAATATGTGGTAAAGCGGTTATTTACATAGCAGGTGAACAAAAAACAAATTATTATATAAAAACTAAATGTACTTTTGGTATTAGGCATTTATTAAAATTACCACCTGGAAGAATACTGATAATTTCAATCGGAAACATGGGAAATGCAAAAAAACCAACAAAAACTATATACAATTAAATTGATTTACTTTTAACCCTTTCAGCTCATTTTATTTTAGCATATTTTTGTGTTTGGTGTTATTGTGGTTTACATTTTAACTCTTTTTAAAACTTTTTAACTCTTAAAAGCTAATATTATGGTCATGATTCAATAATTAATGCCTTGTAAAACACAAAATAGCATTAATAAAGTAGGGGTTTTTTTTATTAGTAAAGGAATAAAACAAAATTTGCAAAACATATTTTGAGTTTGGTACACTTATATAGGAATACACTGATCCCGTCAACTTGCATCCAGGACAACCAGAGTTAATTTATATAATATGTGGCAATATAATAAAACCCCATGGATAACTCAAGGCAACAAACATATCTTATGTTATTAAATGCATATATTAGGATCTGCAATTCATAAAAATTAATTTGGTTGATGTAAAAATGTTGACATATCAATCACTCATTTGATAAAACTCATATTTTTTAATAAAAATTATAAGAAAATAATATAAAATTGTTTTATGAAGTTATATAAAACTGGAAGAAGTAAAGCAATACAAATCCAAAATCCTCATATAAAATGGAGTATTGAATGGATAAATAAATAACATAAAAAATAAAATATATAAGTTCTGTAGGCAATATTATATTTTCATGGTAATTATTATTTATATAGAGACCTCAAAACATAATCCCTCAGTAACTTAAACCACAATAAGTTTAACATTTTTGAGTAATGGAGTAATTTTACTACGTCCAAAACTACCATAAAGTATTTAAATCAGCCTTGCGATATCACATACCTGCCTGGTGCGGTTCTGTAGGCCGGGGCCACACCGCACATTACACTCGCGCCAGGCTGTCCACTCGCTCAGCTGACAGTCCAGTGGACACGGCACCAGACACGGCTCCTCCTGCAGACCACTGCCACCTCCACACAAACTGTACAACCACGCAAATACTATACTATTGTGGAAGAGAAGACATTAATAATAGGAACTGTCTATATTTTACACCACAGATCTAGTTAGTTTTTGTTGTAACTCTTTGAAAAATATATTGTGCTTATTATCAGCTGTACATAACATATTTATTTACTGATAATTTCATAAGAACTAAAAAAAATGTTTAAGCAATGGATGATTAATAAAATATGACCTAATTAAGAGACCAAATGACACCTTTCATATTTAAACTGGATTTTTTTTGTTAATCTAATAAACAATTAATCATGTAAATTATTGTTAGTATAAAAGAGTGAAGTGACAATAATCTCTGGTTTTGAGAATATTGCAGATATCAAGTATCAACACAATAAAAACTTAGCTACAATGAGAAATGTTAAATCTTGACATTAAAAATACAGTACCTAAAGTGTCATTCTTCATTCATTATTTGTCCAATATAGTAAAAATTCATGGTTTGTATCAGCGAATCAGAAGACATTAATAATAGGTACCATCTATTTTACACCACTGATGTAGTTGGTTTATGTCAAAACTCTTTAAAAATATATTGTACTTATCATCAACTGTACATAATATTTTTTTAACTGGCACTTTCATAAGAACTAAAAAACTGTTTTGAATTGATGATTAATAAAATATTAACTAATTAAGAGACCAAATGACACCTTTGATATTTAAACTGGATATTTTGTTAATTTAATAAACAATTAATCATGTAAATTATTGTTAGTATAAAATAGTCTGAAGTGACAATAATCTCTGGTTTTGAGAATATTGCAGATATCTAGCATCAACTCAATAAAAACTTAGCTACAATGAGAAATATTAAATCTGACATACATACAGCACCTAAAATGTAATTCTTCATTCATTATTAGTCCAATGTAGTAAAAACTTATAGATTTGTATCAGCGAATCATTGTTTCCAAAAATCATTTTTGAAAACCATATTCTTATAAATTATTTATACTTTTTCTCCGTATGGATTCTCCAGAAATCTACCAACCTGGGATCTACCATCTGGTCCTTGTCATTGTAGCAGCCGACGGCTCTGTAGCGGGTACCAAGACCACAACCTAGACTGCCGTTGGTGAGGCAGCTGGACCAGTTGGAGATGGGACGAGAGTCATACATCTCACATGGACAGGGCTTGGTTTCCACCAAGGGGCATCTCCTGGCACACGGCATGACCCTCCGACAGACCTGGTCAACATCAATTTCACAACTACAATCAATTTACAAACACTTTTCCTCACCCCATTTGTGTTGCATAAATACTAAAATCGTACAGGAAAAACACAACCTGATCTTGCTGTAGATACACATCTGTGTATTTAAATACACATCTGTAAATAACATAAATAAACAGAGTGGCTAGCTCTAATAATTATACAGGATCGTATCATGATTTAGAGTTCAAAGAACTAAGTTCAAGTTCAAATTCACTTTTATCTGAAATGCTGCTCTATGTTGCTAATTTTACAATACCATATTGTAATCTTACATCCAGACTGTGCTAGGTACTACCTTTGTGTTTAGCATTCTTTTACATTCGTCCGTTTTTAAACTATACAAATTAAATCTCACGGATTGTGTACAGTTCTTGATTAGCCCTCAATCATTCATCACTAATTATCCTACTTCCTGATGTCTCAGAAAGTTAAAATTCGGCACACATATGATCATGATTTAAATAGAAAAATAAAGTATTTTCATGTAGATCAACCACCCATACAGGTTGAAAAAGGATTGGAGTCACAGAAAAACCAAATCTTTGTTTTCGAAAAATCTTCCCTCTGTCCTAGAAAGATGAAGTTTGATACACATTTGTCTTATACACACATTTATTTGTGAGCACATTTGTGCTCTCAACTGACAAATTAAAGATTATTCATGAAAATCAACCACCCGTAGGGATTGAAATAGGGTTAGAAACCCATAAAAAACTACATTTTAATTTTTTCAACTTCCCGATGTTCTATAAAAATGAAATTTCACACACATGTGCTTCATAACTTAAATGTATAAAATAAACAATTTTCAAAAATATCAAATTTGAAATGTGGTTGTAACCTCTCGAAGAACTATGTTTTTGTTTTTCAACTTCCTGATCACCTAAAACGACGAAATTTTTAATACACACATAGGGACTGATATAATATTATTAATCCAATAATATTAGAATCCTTAGAAGAACTGTAGTTTGTTTTCAAACTTTCCGATTTTCTAGAAAGGTAAAAGTTTGACACATATGTGTATTATGCTTTCAACAGAATACTGGCACCAGAAATACCTTAGACTGGAAGTAGATTACAATGGCAGGAAAGTAGTCACTTTTTGACCTAAGTAGAGTTTTTAGACCAACACTTACTCTCTTGATTAAGACGAAAAATTTCAGGGATAACTTTTGACTAAAGTAGGGAAAGTAGTAATTTTTTGACCAAAGTAGGCTTCTCAGACTGTGCATGTATATACTTTTTGATCATGGCCACAAGGCAAACTCTACTGTTATGTGTGAAATATAATTAATTTGAATCGGGAATGCTTCTCACACCCTAAACATGAAAATAGAGCATGTGGCAATTTTTCAACTTTTAACCACTTAATAATGAACTCTGAAATAATCATGTTTAAAATATATACTATGTACTTTAAAAACTACTTCCGATTCCAAATTATCATAGTGCTCCATCACTGTGCTTTAAGCGCTTTATCTACGATTACTACAAACAGTATATTCCTCAACTTTGGTTTAAAACGTTTATGTTTCTGAAATTGTTGTAGCTGGCTGTTGTCATTCAAATATTATGGACTGTTACAGAGAAATTTCTGTATTTCATTGGTACTCATAAAAATTGTTTCAATCTCCGACTTCAGGGCCCATAAACATTGCTTTATAAATTTAAAGTCCAATTATTCTGAAATAGATCAGGGGATTGGAATATCTTCCAGAGACCATCACTGGTTTTCAGTAGTGTTTATTATGCCATTAAAAAAAGGATATGCCTACTACTTACCTGTTATTCATTAAGAAATCTCATATAATAAAAAATATAAAACACCACATAAAAGACACATTAATACTTTGATATTCATTATAAAGTTTGTCTACAGATTGTGTAGTGATGTCTATATTTAGGTGATGAAAGGGAAATTTGTACACATGCAATTACAATAAAGCACTCCTTGTTTTAAAATGACTTAAAACTATTCAAATGTACAATTTAAATATTTAACGGTGTTGCCATAATGAATTTATTCAAATATATCTATTATCTCACCTATTAGCTGCCTGGTGCGAGAACGAGCCCCTGAACATGGTTGTTTACACAGAGTCCATGAGGACCACTCTGTCAGCTGACAGGGCACGTGACAGTCGACATGACAGCGCTGGACAGTGACAGGCAATGTCGCCCGTGTGGCCAAGCATAGCCGCAGCTCGACTTTCCGCTCTGAGCCATCCTCACTGCACCACAAGTCTGGAACATAATACAATGGTATGTGCATTTACTAAAAATGTATTCCATCTTACTTAGAAACATTATAAGATGCTTGACTATACTTTTAAAAAGATGGTGAAATAATAATCATAAAACTTTATAATTTTTTCAAAATTGACTTTCCTTCACGGTTTTTCTTCTAAATACTCAACTCCACTAAGTACATATAAGTTAATGACGACATTTATCATCAATGCATAATTGAACCTCTGAACAAACACATTTTAAACTTCAAAATGTACTGTTCCTGTTTTGACAGTAATGCTTCTCTTATCAGCATTCAAATTCTTCATCATAAAAATAATATTCAATCAAATAATATACAAAATTATTACTTATTATTACTTTTTATCTTTTAAATACATATATTTTTATTTTCCATTATCAAAACATGGTTTAAATTATGGGTCCATCTCTTCACATTTAGTTGTACTGGAAAAATCTAAACCTAGCTTATTAAAAAAGTAACTTTTTATATAAGATTGAACAGTGACTGACGGAGCTACTACATGTTCAGGAGTTATGGTACTGTACCTCTGGTGCGCAGGCCGTGCCCGCAGCGTACATCGTGAGCCAGCTGACACTGAGACCAGTCCCCAGTGCTCCAGGTGTGGCGTGGGCAAGGTTCACTGGGGGTGAAACACTCCCGGGTCTCGTCCAGGGGTCCACAGTCTGAGCCCTCTACCACCACCCGGTACCGGGACTGGGTTGTGGCTGCTGCCCTTGTTCCATCTGGCACACAGTCACACCCTTATTGACTTTATACATAACATAGTCAACTATTTAAACATTTTTTCAGTAATAAGCCCAAAAAGGTGTTAGAAGTCAATTAAAGAAGAATCTATGATTTTAAAGAGAAAGTTATATTCCTTCTAGGAGAACTTGATGAAATTCTAGCAGACTCCAGACAGCAACCATTATGTATTTATATGTGTCACACACAATTGCTGAATTTGGGCATTGACAAACATTTTTTCCACAGAGTATGAACATGGTTTTACTCACTTTGGGGAATGAGTATTTTATTAAAGTAATGGACGAACTAAAATATTCAATTTGTGGAGTGGATATTTTCATTTACGCAATATCCAAAGTAAATCTACATTTTGGCTCCTGAGTAAAATAAAATACCCACACTATGGTATAAACATTTACGTTTACTCAAACCGAGGTTGCATATTCTAAATTTACTTTTAGTTAATATCCAAAATGATTTTTGGATGGGGACAAACTCGTGAATAGACTGTCCAAAGTTTGTATGAAGTTTATTGTTACCAATTCCATTTTTATTGATTTATTCATACTTTTATTGCATTTGTGGGTTTCTATTTTTCTAAATTTAACTGATTAACAACATAATATATTTACATGATTTTGTATTATGAATATGATCATATAAGTATTATTACTTGTATATAATAATTTTTAAAACTCACAGGTAACATTATATTTTAATAATATTCTTAAACAAAATTAAAAATTTAATGTGCGTTTCATGTAGGTATTTTAATTATTATTACAGATAGAAATATGATGAAACTTTGATTTACAATGAATGATGCGTTTCAAGCAAGCACAAGATTCATTCAATCATTCAAACATTTCTTTTTACAGTTGCAACATAAAATGTCTATGGTTAGAAGAACATGTTGTACAGTGGAGGGGCTGAGAGACTAGTGTTGGAACATGCCTTCTACATCATGGGAATAGTCATTTCGGCTATTGAGCAAATCCAAAATACGGAATCCGTATTTTGAGTGAATTATGAAAATGCTGACTCCACGGAGTGGGTATTTTATTTTACTCAGAAACTGAAATGAAGGTTTAGTTTAGATATTGATTAGTTGGAAATATCCACTTTGTGAATTAAATATTGTAGTTTTTTCATTGCACAAATAAAATACTCATTCCCAGGTAAAACAACAATCACACTCCGCAGAGTGGTTAAAAGTTTCGGACAGTGACTGAATTCGCCAATTGCAAGTAATGTAACACTAGAGACAGTCCGGTAAAACAGGTATCGCCAGATTATGAACGTTCCACTAATAAACAATATTGAATATCACTGCCCTTTTGGAGAATTTCTATCATGCTTATATAATTCTTTAAGGTAAAGACTGGTATACAGCCTATAGTGGCAGTCATATTTGACAGATTTTAAATAATGGAATTCTCAAAAAGCTTCTTGTGTTATTGAAGATCACAATAAATAATGAGAATAAAATCAGGACCAAATATTATTATTACTTTATACATCTGTATGGATTTTAAAACATATCCTTACCTAATAATTAAAATATTCTTTAGTTTATGTGTATGGTACTGTGAAATAAGCCATGTTAATAATCAATTGTTTATATTAACCTCTTCTTTGCCCAAACAGTTTTTAGAATTTAAATGTATGATTTAGCTTTGTTTTGAATAGAAAAAAATGCAAAAATAACTTTGTATTTAAACTTTTTTTGTGTCATATATAAAATATTATGTCACCAATAGGATTTAATTTTTAGAAAGCTTAGTATGTAAAGGTTACACAATTCTTTACATTGAATATTTGATATTTAACTGTTTACTGATGAAAGATGTGAACAAAACTTTTAAGGTTACTCGCCACATGGCTGTAATATTCATTTTCTTTTAATTATGTGATGTTAGAATAAATAAGATGTTTTGGGTGAATAAGGAAATTACGACATGCATTTTATGCTTAGAACATTAATTATCTCTGTGATGATATACAGTGTCCTGCAACTCTATGGACAAGGTATACTGTGTTATTGCTCAGGTCAAGGTAAACATATTTCACCATATGAACTGATGCTTAGTTTTAGAGCAGATTTACTATGACAAGACATGACGCACATTGAGGTTCTCAGCGAATAGTCAACAATACAAAAACTGAATAAACGGTAAAATAAAATCTGCTCTAAACCAATTATTTGTTATTCGATTTAAATCATTTTAATTTTTAAAAAAAAACCCTCAAAAAACTGTTATTCCTACAAGTTTTGAGAAAAAAAGCTAATTTTTTATGATATTCAAAGTTTAAAAAGTTGTAATGGTTGCCATTTTGAAAATACTAAAGATAATTAATTTCACAATATTCTTTTCACTGTTTACACTGACTGGCATTGTTATCATAAATATTTGAGCCAAATTTGGTATAATTTAATTTATTACTTTTTAAGATAATAATTTTTTTATAAAAAAACCCATGTAGACAGAAAGATGGGAGAATAAGCATCGGAGACCCATGCTCATTTGGTGGAATATGTTTGCCTTGACCTGAGCATTAACGCAGCATACCTTAGTCCACAGACTTACAGGACACTCTGTATAATTCATTGCACCTGCTTACAGGACGATCGACTCATAAATATTAGGCAACAGAGGTAAGCATCTTCAGCATTGGTCAAGGCAAATCAAGACATGTAGCAAAAGTTAAATTTTTAATTTAAGAAGAAAGGTTCTGCCGTAAATTGAATGGTAAAGACATTTTATTCTCTGCCAGTACAGAGAAACTCACTTGGCTGACAGTTAAGAGGTGGGCAAGGAGACCACTCAGACCACGGGGAGACCTCGCACTGCACTGGACAGTCCTGTACACAACTGCGGGCCGTCACAGGCTTGGTCAGCAGTTCACACCTGCACAACCACAGTAATCCCTGTTATAGCATGAAATATAACATTGAAAGTATTAAGACTACAGTAATTCAAAACTCATTCATTCTCATATTGTTTTGCTCTACAGTAAAGAATGGTAATGTGATGAAATTTGATTAGACTAAAATAGTAATTTAAACTACAGTAGAGTCCCGTTAATCCGACCTAATTGGGACCGAGCCCTATTCGGATTATGTGATTGTTCGGATTAGCCAGAATTACAGAAAAATACGGTTTTAAACTTGAGAATGGGTCTATTTTGTTATAGAATTATCAACATTGTTTATTAAAACATGTTTTCTGACTGTTGCATTGTATTTCTTGACAAATATATGTGTTTGCGAATACTAAGCACATTTACCGTATTTAGTGTGAGAGTTTCTATTGTTAAGCAATGTGAGCTTACTGGATATTGTACGGGTCCACGCGTTCAATAGTTGTACGAAACTACGTGTCATCCAATAGACTCTCTTTAATGCGACAGAAGACAATAACTGAATTTATGTCTTTTAACAATTAATATTGTACTCAATAATAATATCAGTACTGTACGTCCAATTTCTGTTTGATTTCACTTCTTAATACAGTAATTTAACTCATACTTAACCTATAAGTTTCAATTTGGTACTGTATTTAACTTCATTATTTATGTAGGTACTGTACCGTACACAATTTGTCTTAATAAAATACTGTATGTCTATTTAATTAAAGTTTTCTTTGTTTATGTACGAAATGATGCACCCATTTTCATTTTTTATGTAATTAGTTCCTATAACTGTTCATTATCGTTATAAATAATTCCTCCTGGCCCTGTTCGGATTAACCGACGTTCGGATTACACGTGTTCGGATTAGCGGGACTCCACTGTATTTCATTAAACTGACATTACAAAGCCCTCATAGTTTTCTAAAGCAGCCAATTTAATTTTAACCAAGACCACCAATTAAGTAAAGAGAACCGTACTTGGACTCGTTGACCATGTCCTGGTTGTCCTGCACACACCAGACCTCACGCAGCTGAACACCCTCGCCGGAGTCACAGGAGGCATTGCAGGGTTGCCATGGCAGGGTGAGCCAACTGTAACCGTGGCAACCATGACTGTTGCAGCCATCCATCTGCAGCATCTCGTCAGGATCTGGGCACGGATGACCTCCTGCATCATGACATATTGTGATTAGTATTACGTACCATGCAAGTATATGTACAATATAGCCTACTTGTATTACAACATACATTGTGTAATAGATTAGAAGATCATGTAATACCATTCATCTAGGTACAGGTAAAATTTTTGAGTCCTGTCATATTATTTACACTATACAATTTCTACCTCTATACATCAGGATGGTGAGTCCAAACTTTATTGAAATGTGTGACTTTGACCTTAACAGTGAATCAAGACAGTATGATCAAGTCCTTGTGGTTCAGATACCATGGGGAGGAGAATTGTAGTCTTCTGAATTTACTAACCTGAAAATCAGCTAATAATAATAATAATACTAATGTCTTCTATTCTAAAGACGGGGCTAATACTGCATATAATGCAATATAATGCAAATTAGGACACTCTACTCTGTATTTTATGGCAATTACATACACTAACATCAATTACACACACATACACTTTTGAAACAAAAAGATATACGGTATTTAAAAAAAAATAGGAATGTTTAATACTATGACAGAATTGAGTTCTCTGTGAACACCTTCTGTCCCCCAGAAGGGTTCACTTCTGCCTGGTTTATACCTGAAACCGACACTGGGTACAGCAAAACCGATGAGTCACTTAAATCTGAGCAGCCCCACATCCCGGGAGTGGCACATTAAGAACCAAAAATGTCAAGATATTGGGGTGCAAGGGTAGATCGATAGGTCTAACCTACTGCAAGAACGTAGTCAGTGAGAGAGTCCAAGGGATCCAGAACCCCTCCAAATTTTAAATTTTTCAATTACCTTTTTAGTAAACGATTATTATTATTTAGATAATTCAGTATTACTGACGTAAGATCGTTCTCAACAAACAAAAGGGTCAAGAACTTTTTAAGGAACAAAATGGGGCCTTACTCTCTGTCCACTACGGGAAAATATCAGTTGTCTGGACTTCACCAAAATTTTTCCTGGCTATGTTCCTAGTCTACTGTGGAGGAAAAACTGAGTTGGTGGGATTCCTTTTTTTTTTTTTTTTTTTTTTAAGCAGTGGTGGGATTCTCCAAGTGTTATCCATTAGTGTGGAAATAATGGTGTGCTCTACTACCTTAAACCTTACCCATCCTGAATATCCTGTCACTCGTGAAGAAATCAAAAAAGTCCTTTTTAAACCGAGTGCAAAGAGGAATTTCTCAGCTTCTTATTTTAAGAAGACAAAAAAAATCTTCAGCAGTAAGAACATGTAATTTCTACTTTGTACATAACATTCACAAAAATCAACCTTAATGTAAAGAATGACCTTACCAGGGCCATGAGGAGCAATGATGGTGCGGTTACGATATCTCATGGCCATCTTGTTACGTGTGGAGCAGGACTGAGAGCAAGGACTCCAGTTGGACCAGCCAGACACTACACAGTCGTACGGACAGGGCAGCAGACAAGGTTCCTCTGTAGGGGGCTTCAGCTGTGTACAGAGCCAGTCCGCCACCACCTCCTGCCAGCACCACCACGAGTCAATTACACAGTCAGGTTAATTTGCATTGAAGTACATAAACCTTTACTATATGGTATATCAGATTCCTTATTCTTAACACCTTGGAACTATTTTAAATATATTTTACAACTTGTATTTGTGACAACTTTTAATAATGGCACCATGCCAATAGTGTCTATCCTTGCGTGATACGTCAATATTTTCGAGATAGTTTTTGAGCATTTCTGTTCAACTTATAATTAAACTAGCTGTTTCCCGCGGCTTAGCACGCTTTTCGTAAGCATTGCCCGTGTATGTGCACTTCTGGTTCAAGTGAATTATATTTCCAACGACGATGTAGAGTTTGTATTGTTGCCACGATCAAGAAAATCTGTCAAAAGTGTATGTTTATAGCCATTTTCTACGTACATGTACTTTATTATAAAGTGGTCCAACACTCAAGCTTTAAGTTCAAGCAGAAATTTATTTTGAAGACAAATATACATCAAAGCTTAGTGCCTTCAAATAGTTTTTCGCTATTTAATATACCTAACTGTCTCGTAATCGCAGTTTATAGTGTACAGGCGCTTTAAAAACTTTTAACTTTTGCAATGCCGCCTGGTGGCGAGATACATCAATAGGCATAGCATATAAACCTTCTCCGTCGAAAAAATACATATACATACAAATTTTCATAATGATCGGTCAAATATTTTACGATTCTATAAAGGACATACATACAAACATTCATTTTTATATATATAGATGTATCACCCCCTCCTTCTCCATTGCTAGCCTCAAATAATTATCATAATTACACCAGCTTTGTTATGAAACCTTTCTTATCAAGCTCACTACCATGCAACTCCTATCTCACCAGCTCTATTGTATTTCGAATACATTGGAGGACCTAGCTCAGGAATTTATTCATTCACTATATAGAATGTCTTTTTTTGTGATCAGAAAATGCTAAGGCATTTATATTTTGCAAATATTCACTCTCACTTGTCTTTTGGTATGTCTTTTTTGTTCAGCAACAAAAAGATATGGTTAGTATTCTAAAACAAAAAAAAACGAGGAATATGTACTAAAATTTAAATATAATGAAACAAAAGAGCATTTGAAATCTTTACAAATTTTAACTGCATATGGATAATTTATCCTCGACTCAATTCTTATTGCCAAAAATAATCTAATTACTCAAGGGACAAATTGCGAATCTCACCTCTATAGTACTAGAAATAAAAGAAACATAATCACAATTTGTCACAATTTAAAAATGTATGAAAGGAAACCAAGCTTTATGAGAATGAAATTTCTAAAACAGATACCTCAGAGTGTTATAGATGAAAAAAATTAGAATATATTTTACAAAACATACTGAAATGTTTTCTAATAGATAAAACTTTATATTTTTTAGAAGAATATTTTTTCCACCACCTCATAGAATCAAAGTATAAAGTAGAAATACTTAAGATTTAACTCGTAAATATGTATAGTGTAGTGTATAGTTTGCTAAATAGTTTTAGATTAATGTAATAATTTAGTTCGATGATATATATGACGCTATTCTATTTTAGGAACTGTACATTCATGAATTGGAATTGAATTTGTCCCATATCTGTGTATAAGGATTGTCTGAAAAGTTTTAGACCTCAACATGTAAATAGTTAACACCCGTCAACAAATGTTGAGTAATCTACATTACTTAACTATTAATTTTTCTATTCACAAAAATATTAACCATATTGGACCATTATTAACCATTATTATTTTGGTGACCATAGTTAAGTGATTCAAGTTTTACTGGTTTGTATTTGTTTTGTGAATTGAACCAAAAATGTAGGAGCATACATTTTTGGTTTTAATCAATTACATTTTTGATGCCACATCAGACCATTGAGTTTGCCTGTTCCAATGGCTCAATCAAGAAAATAATAAATATACCTTCACATGACATTACAAGTGACTGGCATGATTGACCCCTTGGAAATCGGCTTTCCCGAGTATATATAAAACCTGTATATATATACAGGTTTTAGAAACGTATTTTGGTCAAAAAGTGTCTCCCTCCGGCCCTTGTAATCTTAGTCCGGTCTAAGATATTTCAAGAGCCATAGATGAGTTTGCCTTTTCAGAATGATGAAGAAAATATACACACTCACGTACGACTGAAAAGTTACTGCGTTCAAAAAGTGTATATTCCAACTCCAACAATTCACTTCCTGTCTAATTTATTTACAGTTGAGTTTGTCTGTTGTCTCGACCAAGAAAATATATACATATGTAAACTTTAAAAGGCTACTTTGGCCAAATAGCATCTACTTCCTCTATTCCTTGTATTCTGCTTCCGGTATAAGGGAAAGAGTGGAAAATCCTTGAAACTAAGTTCATTCAATATTTTTAAATAATCGTTTATAATAAGTTTTGTGTGACAGATGTTTTGTTTTACGGATTGAAGTCTGGGAAAGAATGGTAAGGTCTGGCATATTTGTGTCCATCCCCATGTTTTTCCTTAAAGGACACTAAAAATATTATACACAATCTCAAGGAAATCAACCAGATTTGGGTACCTAATGTGCAATTATTCACAGCTTTCTTCATTAAGATGGGTTTTATAATAGAGGTGAAATAATATTTCTAATGTGTTAGATGGTTTAAATCCATCACTTGTGCAATCTGTAGTAAAAATTAGATAGCAATTTCGTTTTTGCAATCTACATTACACAACTGATCAAGCACTGTACAGGTATATTTAATATTTTCTAAAATTGCAGTAAGTGATAATAAATGGTTTTTCCTCTTTACGAACTTCATCTGAGAGTGTCAATAGCTGTTTACTGGCAGTCAAATTTGGATTGTGTTTACAAATATTATCATTTTTCCAAATTCTATAATATTCTGGAAAACTTCTCCAATTTTCCTCTTCATAAAAACTTTTTTGGACTTCAAGGGATACTTTAAAAAAAGAATTAGTCGAATTGGTCTAGCTGTTCCCAAAAGGAACGCTTAGCAACATATTTTCCAATTTATTTTTATTTATAAGATTATTTAATATGTTGATTGTGACAGGTGCCTTACAGTGCAGAAGCATGTTAAGTGTAGTTGGTCTCACTCAGTTGCACCATGAGTGAAGGTGTTAAATGAGTCAATATATTTATTTTTGTTGAAATATAAAACAAGTGAGCATCAACTTATTTTGAATATTTATTTTTGAAAGCTAGTATGTCAACATTTTAAATGAGTCTGACAGTATTGGGATTCAGCACCTTAATTTATCATGGTAACATTTTGGGCAACTGAATTTAACTGCGATCATATAAATTTAGTTGAAGATTGATGTTAAGGATAGGCGTGACTGCAACGACAAAAATGATAAAATTGTTTAAGTTAAAGAAATAGTGTACGATGATGTCAAACTAAGAGAGATGATAGTTAATATGGAGTTTTAAAGAACATATTTGTCACATATTGAATGGAGAGAAGCTGATGGCAAGTTAAGGGTCACATTCGGTCACATGAAATAAAGAGAGAGTTGTGTGGAACAGTATATGGTGATTCAAACAGCTAAACTCCTTTTAAAGGTTAAAGCCGCGTTTACACCAGAATTGGCAACCAAAAATTGCCGATGCTAGTTGCCGATGGAAGTTTGCAATTTGTATCTGCAACCATGAACACAGTTTGCTTAATTTTTACTGCAACTTGCAACCAAAAAATTAGACAGTATATAGAATGTCGAGTGCGGAAGAGGTTGTATTTGATGCGGCAGAGTGTGTTGTTTCTAGGTAAATTGAGAAGACGGAGAAGATTCTGGGTTCGACCTTCATTTCAGGCAAGAGCAAGGTATAGTGGCAGCGATCTATTGAATGACTTAAATATAGATGATACAGATCTTTTGACGGGAGAATTGAGATGCAATGGCAGTATAAAAAACTTTAAGAATGTCGAGCAACGATTTTTAATGTATAATTGTTGGTATTTGACACATAATTAGCAAAAAGGATACTAACTACAGGAAAGCAATTCCAGTGCGTGAAAGGTTAGCTATAACTTTACGATTTTTGGCAACTGGCGACTCTTATACAAGCATCAGTTATTTGTTGAAAGTTTCAAAAAGTGCGATATCTCTCTTTGTGCCAGATGTTTGTGAGGATTTGATATGTTTCCTGAAGGATAACATACAGGTGAGTAAATGTTAAATACCTATCGACCAAGTGGAGCCGATTGGTGGGGGGTAGCGGGGTTAGTTGCAGACTCAAGTCGCCACTCAATTTGGCACTGCAACTCGTATTGCCGACCGAGGGTGGCAACCGCCTTTGATCTTTACCGACTTCAGTCGGAAAACCAAATTTTGGTTGCCAACTCGTAAAATCGGTCTGCAACTACAGTTGGCAATGCGAGTTGCAGTTGTTTTAAGGCATTCGACTAAAATTGCTGATAAAAGTCTGCAATCATTGGTTGCCAACTCCGGTGTAAACGCGGCTTAAGAAAGACACTGAATATCTATTTGTGCAATATCAAATCTACAACTTTGATTGCTTCAATAGATGATTTTCCTGACCTGAAATTAAACTGCTGTTTGATTTAGTATTTGGCGTTTTCCAACAAATTAAGTTAATTCAAGAAAAATTTTTTAAGAAAAAATTCTATAGACCAGTAAACATTATATTGCCTGATATTTGTTGAAAATTGGTACGAGTTTCACATTTTGAAACGTTATATATGACGAATAGGTGGAAGCTTGTGCTAGTCAGTTGAATTGCATACATTATTTTAGTGTGTTTATAGTATAAAGCATGTAATTTTTAGTTAGACATAACCTTTAGATTCTGCCACAGTCTAGATAAATTTGATCAAATACAAACACTTTATATAGAAGATTCTGATCATCATAAATTGTTTTTGGAGTATAGAAGGATTTTTATTTTCTGAATAATCTGTGTTATGAATAACATGATGTTACAAAATTTCAAAATGGTAGAGAGACGACTGTGATAAGTATAACTGACCACCCATGTGATCGGCAGTACGTATTCTAAGATCTTGAAAACATATTTTAATGCTTCATTTGAGTGAAAAGGATAATCTACTTTTTTTAAAATATGTTGTAACAAATACATAAGCACCTTGAAGTCGGAGGCGTCACTATGAGTGGTACAAGCCACACGTCGTGTCCGACGCCCAGTGCCACACTTGGTGCCAGTGCCAGGCTCTAGTTGGCAAGCTCCCCACGGCTCCACAGTCCAGCTGTAGCATGCTGGGTGTGGGCAGGGCTGCACCTCTGTCAGTGAGGGACACTCCAACCCTAGTGCACTGGGCGGTACCACCACAGCTCTAGTCCGCTTGCGGTGACCTACATACATCACACGACAGATTATTTCACACTCACAGATTTTACTTATGAAATTCACTCATATAGTAGTATTATTTTAATAATATCAACTCAGAAACTTTTATATTATTTAAGAAATTTGTACCTCGTAGATAAAAATGTTTGGAAGTTTCAAATTTTATATATAAATAAACAGTTTGATTTCTATTTAGGTTTAGTTATTTTAAACTATTTCAAATAAATAAACGATTTGTTATAGTAAGAGAATACATAATTTTAGCATTAAATACAAATAAAAATCTAGTTTTAAAAACTACCAACTATACTATCTTTTACTTGTAAGTGAAACAACTTGAAAATCCATCACACTAGTTTATACCTGATACATCAAAATGATAGTGCCTTTGGTTTGGAAGATAAAGTAAAAATTTTTGATCAAAGTACCTACACATTTCGACCAAACTTTTTCACTATTTCTTTATCGCTTTATTTAACTGCTCATATCTAAAAGACTTTACACTTTATTTTTAAACATTCAAAACGTTTTTATTAGCTTCCATTTTTTTACCTCATATCAGAATAATTGTAATTTCAATCTCAAAAGACAAGATACAAATAATACAGACTAGTCTCAGGATTGTAATCTCTTAAAAGTTAAAATAAAGTTATTGAAACCAAATAATCCTTTTTATTCACTCTAAAGTAGTCAAAATAAGTTCTTGCTTTAATTCCATATTTTATTTATTTATAGGCGTAAAATAGAACTGGTGTTAGTACACAATCACAATATTATTCATGTACTAATACACTTTTATTAACAGAGGAGTAGTTTCAATGGAATATAATGTTTTGTATTGGTATGTTACAAAAACTTGAAAAACATTTTGTTTCATTAAATATGTATTACAATTCTCCAATATGAAATTATTTTACAGTATTAAATATTTCAACTTTTAAAACCATTAAATAATTTTACTCCTTTGAAAAACATTAAAAATGTAATAAACAGTGTCTAACTGTAAATAAAGTATAAATAATTTTCCAAAAGAACTTTCTATATTCAACACTGTACTTGATACAGTTTTAACAATTATTCTAATATTTAAAGTATACTTTTTAATAAAAATTTTTCATGTGTGGGTTTTTAAGAATTTCATAAGACAAGGGAGGGAAATACATCCATGGCTGATATTTTAATAAAGGTGAGGTAACTTTCAGCAGAAAATGGAATTACCAAAGTGACTTATTCCTCAGCACCGGTTCAGGCACAAAAGCAATGTTATAGCCCGTGAAAAGCTTACTCAAGCTCTTTCTAAAATTCACTTTGTAGCTTGCTACTTGTAGAACATTCTGTCTCTCTCCAACTCTCTTGCTTTGAGAGCCAATGTCAAGAAAGATCCCCACACTCAAGAGTTCTCTCTGTCTCTCTCTCTTGCTCTCATTTCATAGATAAGCAAACATCCCTTTAGTAACTTTACAAACAGTTTAACAGAAATAATGAACGTCCTTATACAGACGAAATGAATCTCTTCCTGTTACCAAAATTGAAAGCTTCTTTAAGTTTTATTAATGTCTCTCCTGTATTAACTAAATCAAGAGATTGGGATTGAATACCTCAATTATAGAAAATTGGTATAAAAAATATAAAAAGCTGATCTACTATTGTGATAAGTATGCAGTATGGGTTAACATTTGTGTGTAGAACGATGTAGAGATTGTGTATTTAAAGTCATCTGGCAGGGCATTTTGCTTAAACTACCAAGGAGTGTGACATCAGATTGGAAACAATGGGTATTGTTTTTTTTTAATCTAATGCATACAATACTTTTTCTGCAAACATTGAACTCTTATAGAACATTTCAAGGATAGTTTAAATAATAACTGAATTATAATTATATTACTCATTACTCTTATTATTATTATTATTATTGGATTATTGACCTATGTTACATTGTAAACCAGATAAAAATGTTGTTGGTCATTTCAAAGCTATGTATAGTTTTATAAGTAATTAAGTTTAATTTAATTAGCTTCTTAAAATATACATAATGGGATATTTCGGAGAGAATGATTAAAATTCATGTTTGGATAATAACAGTTTAAAATATGAATATAATTTGTTTGATTTGATTATAATTATATCCCAAATATACCCTGTATTCATCAATATAGGTGAATCAATCCTAATCCAAAGCAAAAGTTTTGTGAACTAAAACATACTATGTTATTTTTGCTATTTATACGTAGCTTAACAGTAGTGACTTTTAGTAGAAATTGATGAATTATATCTCTTTTTGCTTATTAAGAGCTGGCTAGAAGATGTCTCATTTTAAAGATTTAATAAATTAACGTGCATCCAAGTGCTTTAAAAAAAAACTTTCATTGGTTATTCAGAAACAAATCTTAAACTATTTAGTACTTCATACTTAAAAATATTTTGAAAGTATAAACTTTGCAAGAAAAATTTTTGTATCAACCCTTAAAACTATTATTAACTATTATGCACTTTTCCCAAATGTTATGAATTTTAGATGTTCTTCAGAGATAGGTGATAACAACTAGTGGATGAAGAGTGTATACATACTTTGTGGCTCCCGCTAACTTTCAATGCTAATAGCCAATGTGTTTCTGTATTAATAGGTGATAACAACTAGTGGATGAAGAGTGTAGCATAATGTGTGGCTCCCGCTAACTTTTAACGCTAATAGCCAATGTGTATTATGAAGAAAAAATTTAAAGTAGAATAGTGCTGGGATTTAGCAGAATGTGACAAATTAACTTTAGTCTTTGTTTTGGTAATTTTTCAATAATTAGTAGTATTTTTCTAATTGAATATTCATAGCAATCTAATCCATTAATTGAGTTTTTTAATGGAATGTTATCTATTCAAACATAAATAATACAAAAAACACATAATACCAAAATGCATAGAAGTAAAACTTTGTTATATCTTTTTACACTGTCTATTTTGTGAACTATTGAGTTCATGTGACTAAAACGATGGTGTTTTTGTAACATTTAATAATAAATTCCTAGATTGCAATCTGTTCAGATTAACGAGAAGAATGTTAGAGAAGACAGAATTCCAAAACTTAGTGATGTAGAAAAATTCTTCTGAGGTAACTAGCTCACAATGTGTCAGCACAGCTATGCCATAAAATGTATTGAACACATGTTTATTGTATCTCAGTATATATCTTTTATCACAATGCTATTTTAGCTCTTTTTAACATTAAAACAAATTTATACATGTGTTTTTAACAATCAAGCCAAAGGACATATGTTGAAGAAATCAGTAAAAGGCACTTTCTGGATAAAAATGACTATTATTGTTGTTTAATTGATTTTCTTTCTCGCAATTGTAATTAATCTATATTTATAAGAAAAGAAATTAATAAAATGAGTGTAGCTTAGTTAAATATTTTTTACAGCTGATTGATCCATGAGAAGAAGATATGTAATAGCCTGGTAAGCGATGGAACAGATGGATCTAACAGTTATTAGACTCAAGACCATTCAGGTATAGGTATGTTTGTATGGACCCTAGTTATCTCCTAATAACATGGCCACATCAGTTTCTAGTTCTATTCAAATACTGATAACTATGTTCAGTGTAGTAATATTGTAGTTAAACCTTATCATATCAAATATACAGCAAGTACATATATAAGAAAATCTTAAAGTTTGAATTTTTATTTGTAGACCTGTATGCAATGACTTCCATCCTTTACTCACTTCTTTCACAATGCGGCTTTAATTTCCACGATATAATAAAGAAACCATGAAACCTAAGTTTTAAAATATGTGTATAAAATTTATACTTGTTGTGCCTAAAACCATGTACACAAAAATAAAACTGCTATGTTTGTTAATAATAATTTACATACATTTGTAAAATTGTTATAGGTAAATGTGATTACTTACCTTTAGAAGACAAATTGGCTTCGTCTGCCGGAGGACAGTGGAGGGGTAGACATGGCCCCCAAGGTCCCCAAGGGCCCACTTCACAGTCCCGAGGACATGCCACCTCACATCTGTATACATCAAACATGTTTAATTAGTGACGTACATTGTACAACAATGAACAATGGTGGACATTCTTTTTTAACCGAATTTTTAAAATTAATTAGCAATCCAAAAAGATAAATAAGTTCAGTTATTAGATACATTTTTTATCACACAACATTCTTTTTTCAGTGTATATTTGTTAGGGAACTTTTTCAGGGGCTTCTTTTAACACCAAAGGCATTTTAATTGACGGCATTGAAAATTGTTAAAGGAAAACTGTTCAAATCCACTTGCTAGTTTTTACTGACCACTCCAGGACATGAACAGGATCTCTTAGATAGATTGCTGCAGCCTTACCATTAGGCCATAATGAAGCTCAATGATACTGATATTTTTGTTTAATGTTCATGAGCTGTGAGTAATTGGACCGATACTTTTAAATACGTAGTGTTTACAATTTGTTACAACTTTATAAATACATTCAACATTTATTTCATAACTGCTTAATGTGTCTTATTCTGCTTTTTCATCACTTAAAGTCTATTTGTGACATGTAAAATTATCTTTAACAATACATCATGGGGATTTTTACTACAGTACTTGGCAACTATGCAGATGTTGGCCATTTGCAATGGTTAGCTAATGGTAAGCTAATAATCTTATAAAACTAAGTTTAATCAGAAAAACAAAATATACAATAAGAAACAGATTGCTTTTACATGTATCTGCAAAACAACCATTATAAATGAGTATAATTGATATTAACACATACATTTTAAGAAAGGCTGAAAATTTGAGGTTAGTTCTAAAACTGAACCCATTTAAAATCTACTTGTTTACTTTAGGTCAATGGTACATTGGTTAATTGCCATATTAAAATCGTACAATAATTACAAATATATTATAATCATACAAACAATACAACAACCATCCAGTTACCTCTGAACGGTTGGTGGTGGGGGTATGGTGTGGCATGATTTGGTGGGGAGAGGTTGGCCACCCTGGGCCGCGACACAGGTTATGTTACGGAACTGAAGACCCCCGCCGCACACCACTTCAGCCATCACATTGGGTAGTGTGCAAGCACTCCACTTGGAGGCCAACCATCTGTACCTGTGTGCAGAATAAATAGTGATAGTGTGTCTCTCTCTGGTGGTTAAATAACTAATAGCTTATTTTGAGCAATAGTTTAGTGAAGTGGTTGTCAAGAAATCTGTGTTTTGTATATGTTCAGTAACAAGTTTAAATGCATGTTCATCACTTTGACTGGAAAATGCAATTACAAGCAAATATGGCAGAATAATTTTGTAATGATTTAAAGTTAAATTTTGCAATTTCAGATGATAAAACCATTAATTCTTTTTTAAATCCTTTTAAGCCGAGCAGGCCTTTTGACTATTTAAAATCTAGATCGATGTCATCACAAATAAATTAAAAAAATAAGGATTGGTGAGTTTAGAACCAAAACTGTACTTACTTGTGGGAACACAATGGTAGGTTGGAGGTAGTGGATTTTGTCTCTATCAGATGAGGACATGGCTGACCTTGACCTTCATGTAGTCTCAGGACCTCCCTGCGACGCTCCGTGATTTCTGCCCAGACCTAGGACAATGTTTAATGTATTTAGCAGTAAAATCAACATTGTGACAGAATAACATGTGTTTGTATTTTGTTTTAAATTCTGATTGTGTTCACTGTTTTATGGCACTTTGTATGCAGGCCTAGTGGTTCTTTGTTAGTGACAAACTAATAATAACTAATGCAATATAAATTTCAATGTACTTGTTTAAAGTTTGGGAGTTTTTCATAATACAATTGTTTTGTAAGTGTGTTACTGTGTAAGCCTGTTTACATTTTAAAATTTTAATTGTCCCTCTATACAGGTTTCGCCATGGAGGTTTCACCTTTATCTTCTCTTACAAGCTTTTTACGGGTTTTTTCTCATTGTTATATTATTTGGCAGCATTGTACTGGTCAGACCTGGTATTTAGATTAAGTTAGGTTTGTACTGCTCTAATTGTTTGTTATATAACTCTTGTAATGCTTGTTTGAGAAATTAAATAAATATATTATTATTATAATGATCCGAGGCTGGTCCGTCTAAGAAAATACTATACATAACTTGAAAAATCCTTAAATTACTTACAAATGAAACACTGAAAATAATAGATAGGTAATCTAACACTGTTGTATTGTTTTTAAAACTGCATTTCAACTATATTCTAACAGTGAGCTCAAGCATGGAAGTGTAATTCAATAGTCAAGAGTAAATTCAAGAGATCATCTGTGTTTTAGTTCGTTTCTATTGGTGTACCACAATATGTGTCTCTTAATAAGAAAACAACAATAGGTTGATAAACTAAAACTCAGGCCCATGTCATAACACATAGGTAATGTGCTTGTCTTTAGACCTATCCAATGAGTGTCTATCTACACTAACAGCGAAACGCAATTTTATGTACCGTATTAGCTCGGGGGTCTGTTTCACATAATAAGACTCAATCTCAATCTGGTTTTTCGTAATAGGTATCGATAAAGAAATGAATCGATCATCAGCATCTATAATTGGCTGAGCTTTAAGCGAAGCTATCACTCTTAGGGCTGGAAACATTGTCATATCTGTCTGTCCGCCAGCATGATATCTTGAAAAAGAACTGACCTACATACTTGAAATTGTGCATGAGCCTTACATCCATATGTAAAACACTTAGTGTAACGCAATTCTGTATATATACTTGTACGAATTAAGAATATTTGAATCTTGAATCTTAGTTCGATGATAGCGAATGCCAGTTTATGGGATTTGGCTTGAGCTTGGGATTAGCGAATATTTTTACATTGGTCTTACGGTAACCATCTGATGGCATCGAGAAAATAGCTGAATAAATCTCGTAAATTTGTAAACGAGCACAATACAACCATTAGAGATTCAAACATGGAATACGTGTAGTCTAACTATCCCGACACATAAAATGACTTGGTGTGTGGACTTTTATTATTTAAACACTGATATGAAAACCAATTGAATAAACAAAAAAAAATCTGAATGTTTAATGTTCTAAGGTATGACGAGGAAGATTTCATACGTAGACACTAAATTTGGCATGAAAGTTCATATACGTCATATCTGTGTCAACTTTTTTTGTATGATTGTGTGTCTGTCTATCTGCCTGAGGATATTTCGTGAATAAAATGAGCAATAGAATTGAAATTTTGGCATGCGACCTCAGCGAAGCTTGTAGTGTGGCGTACTCCTTCCTTGTTTTAATGGATATCGAAATGGTTAAGCAGCAAAGGACTACCAAAATACTAAAGGGTAAAAGGAAATTTTTCTTAGACAAAATAAGAATAAACCGTCACACTCTTACATAATAGTCATAACTAGTGTCAACCAATTAGATAAAGAGACTGGATAAAGTTACTTTCGATCTTCTTTTCTCATTGGTTGACATTGTTATTTTATTATTTACGAGGCGTATTAAGTGTTTCAATGTACAAAAGATATAAAATATGTAAAATTTGTCATTTTAACCCTTTCGCCACCCTTCCACCTCGACTCCTACCAAAATAAGCGCGTGTAGCGGTTTATTCCTTTCTTAGAAGGAACTCTTCCTCAGATTTTCATAAAAAATACGTTTTGTATTTAAGAAGTGAAAAATTGAATCTCGTTCTCCCGGTTGTAGTGATTTTTGTCTTAGGCACGATATAATATAATTATATAAACAAATACATAATGAGTGAGATTTAATATATTATTTAATACTAATAATTACTGTTACAAGCGTGCTTGTTCCCCATAGCGCGCAGCGGTATGTTCCTAGTTGATTAATATTGCTGTAAATAATTTATTTTTCATATTGACAATCGTATACTAATCTTAGATAATAAAATATGATAGTTATGTATTTTAAACAATTTAATCGAAATATTATCCTTTTTACTTGGGAGAAAGTAAGCCAAGTCTGAGACGGCTTACAACAGATCCAAAAAATCCAGTGAATCGGACAACCTGTGTTGTGCTGAATCAGCTAATCTCAAGAGTGGCTCAGATCCAATAATGTTGGCAATACTGACGGTGTACTAGAGCGTTCTGTGACGTTGCAAGCCGGGATTTGGCAAGCTCATATAATATAATACTTCAGTCTGTAGAACGCTACATCCTGCACAGTATCTCTGTTACAATATGAACGTTATATGAAGAAATTCATTTTTAGAGTAAAACGTTTTACAAACTTAAACATTGTGGATAAGAGTTTAAAATAAAACATTAAAACAGTTATATACTTATTAAAGGATTTATTAGATCAAGAGCATACAATATATCAGCGTCAGTCACAATCACCACAATATTACGTAATGTACATACGTAATGTACTCGTATTCCCTATATTTGAAAGAGTGATGTTTTGAAACAAAATATATGATGTACACACAATAATTAATTATTTAGCCCAAGTACTACAAGGTGACTTTCCAGAATTATTAGGAGCTCAGAAATATGAATTGCATTAAATTAAAAGCATTTCTGATGGCTCGTGGCGATTTCAAAATACATTGTATAAAAACACCCTATTTAGTTTTTCGTTTTTGGAAGAATCAATTGTCAACCGAGCTAGTTTTTAGTAAAGCTAAAACGGAGAGCAGGAAATGAGTTAAAATTGCCAAAGGATAGAGTTTAGCTTGACACAGCTAAAACCAGCTGCCAATCTTTGTAAATTAGTAGTTGTAGGCTACCAGAGTCGTTATTTTCACAACTTTTTCAGTTGCTCGTTTGCCAACACTGTTGTAACTATAATTTACGTGTCTGACACTTGGCTGTGTGTGTGAAATTACAAATAAATATGGTCTTTGTGTGTAATTTCATATATTGTACTTTTTTGCTACTCTACAGTATTTCAGACATTTACTATCGTTATAGATTATAAAAGGCATAACACTATATAGTTTGTATAGTATATAGGCTAATTATATATAGTTATACCTTTTATGACCTATAACGACGGCAAATGTCCGAAATACTGTTATCTTTCCATCGTCAATAACAAACTATAAACAAAGCAATCTACATTCTTAATCCTACCAAAAACTAGTAAAACTGATTATCAAAAATATCAAGCCAATGAGACAGAAACTGGCGTTTCATTCACTTTAGCTCGTTGGTTAAGGCTGATATAAGTGTATTTGCTGATGATGTTAGGTGTCAAGAGCGGAGTTTTCGCATATATTTTGGTAATGTTAGTGACCAATGAGTCATGTCAATACAGATTATTTGCATAGTAAAACAATTATTCATCCTTCGCTAATATTCCACTGCGTTAGAGACGTTTAAAGCGTGCTTTGAAATATCATAGAGGCTCAACAACACAAGCTTAGATCGTCTTACGGCTTCCTTTTGCTACGAATGCTGTGTAAACTTCTCTTATTGGCCAAGTGATAGTTATTTAATTAATATCTTTAGTATATTTTGAGAAAAAAGCAATAGTGAATGGAAATATATAATGAATCCCTTATTTCTGATTTACATTTAAATATCAACTATATGATGAGTTGTAAGAACACAGCCACTCTTGGGTATATTGTACATTGTTGTGTCATACACGAAATTCTGTAGAACCTATGAGAGTTGTAATAGATAACATTTACACAGAAAAATTCCCCCGGAATGAGATTTATGGTCAGATTCCGTTATATGCCCCCAACGCTTGAACTTTTTTCAATGAACTTAGAACGTTATAAAACGATGTAGTTGAGTAAAAGAAGTAAAATTATGCCCCCAACGCTAATTTTTCATTTACGGATGATTATAATGAATTACAATTGGTTACTAGCTAAGAAGAAAGGGTACTTACGTATTAAATCGACCACACCCCTACATTTCTCCAAACACAAAAATTTAACAAAAACAAACACTACCAAACAAAAACTAAACTCTTTATTGAAAAAAACACACAAAACTTGTTTTTATTCTTGATCACAGTCCGCCACCCAAAATGCGAGTGCCTCCGGCCATCAGCGCCTTCGGTGCTGCCCCGCGCTGATGTCAACGAAAGAAATACATCCCTCGAGATAGTACCTATCAGTAAAATATCAAATTCTAGAGGGACTGATCCGAAATATAAATTGAATTGTAATGGAAAGGCAATTATGTACCGTGCAAAAAACTTAAATAATCATGTGATGCCGCGCGACCTGCCGTAATCGGGATTCTCGAGAAAGATAAGATAACAGCGACAACAATACCGATCGCAATACTTGTTGATTCATGGAATGTTAGTTCTGTTACTCAACTACATCGTTTTATAACGTTCTAAGTTCATTGAAAAAGTTTGTGTTGGGGGCATATAACGGAATCTGACCAGATTTATTGTATCCTAGACCACAAAACAACACAAGTGCATCGTTTGATACATTTAGCTAGATTACTAAATCTAAGGTTCTAAGGTGTGATCAGCGATGACTTCTGGAAGAAACTCCATCTCAATATGCATCCGATGCCACATCACTGTATCTAGCCTAGAACTATGCGACTATGATGAATGAGCGTATCATTTGGAACATTTATCTGCATTATGAAATGTTCTTAAAAATGCACACCAGTGGTCATTATTGGAGGAAATGTCAATCTTCGCATTCCATCACATCTCCAAGGTACTTAACCAAAAGTTTCTTGAATTCCGTTGCTTCTAAAGGGACATAATTAAAAACGCTCAGTTATATTTTCAAGCTTCGTTAAAATCATTTAGGGCAATAGGAAGCATTCAAATTCCATTATTATTGCACAATGCTCGAATGCCTATGGAAATTACAGGAGTTTCACCACAGACTTTTACCACATAATGAAATGTCTCCAAAGCATTCATAACATCATTTCATTGAAGGATTTGTTAAATTTTGATGATTGTGTGTTTCTCAATAAATAATCCAATTTACTTGTGTAGACGTAATATATTTGTAAATAACTTTGTGTCAAACTTAATTTAGATTTGTTTTAAACTACACGAGTAACTGAATGAAATGTCCATATATTGCAGATAATATAGAGAGTAACTAAATACGGAAACAGTAGTTTGATGTTCAAATCGTTGTGCACCACAACATGAATGCTGTCTACTGTTTACGGAAAATGCCAAACAGACTGACAAACAGTAAACAGGGACAGAGAGGCGAATGCAAAGTGCAAACATTACGTTCGTTTGATGGCAGTGATGTATGGAGAAATACCGGATATTCTGTAACACCTGATGTTTTACATAACTCACTATTGCTATACCACAGTTACGTAAAAAAAGTTAAATAGTACTTTTCATATACATATATATATATATATATATATATATATATATATATATATATAAAATCATGTTCAATATATATGTATATATAAACAGCCTTGTTTTTTGCATTTACTTCTACTTAAATAATAACAAAGTTTCTGGTTAGCGCAAAGCCAATGACAAGCAACCACTTTATGATAAAAACAACTTTCACATAATAATTTGTTTAGATCCATCATAACTTACAGAAATGTAATATTATAACGAAATCAATTTTGTTAAATGATTATGTTATATATTGTTTGATCACATTCCTTTGCAAAAAGACAACATTCGCCGCTGGAAGTGGGAATAATTGGTGAGTTAATGGATGTAGGTATATTTGCAAAATTGTATGTTTGAATGAGATTTCTAGTGGCGTGTTTGACAAAAATTGTAGCAAGTAAAAAGCAAACATTTGACATTTGCCATGCGTTGTATAATGTTCCGGCAATAAAAACCTGATTTGATTTGATTTGATATGATGTAATGTCTTATTCTTGGCAGATTGAATAGTTTTGTATTTTTGGTGAATTTAGAAAATCACCGTTCTTATTTCTACTGTGTTTTTGTTAGTTATAATTATAAAGACATATGTTCTTGCCGTGCTATTGAACATTTATAATTATGTTGTTTAAAACTTTGTAGTGGGGGTTAAAATTTAGTAACATAGTACAGGTATGAAGCCAAAAGTATTAACATTGATTAGTTTTCTTTACTTAGCAATAAGTATTTAATATTCAATTACAATAATTAAAAATACTGTTAAAAATACAGAAATATAATATTATTACCATTTAAAAATTAAATTAATTTGATAACATTGTTGTGTTTTGAATTGAAATAACACCGGTGTTTTGATTTGCTCTACATTAAAATATAATATGTAACAACATACTCTGTTACTACTACTTTAATAAAAATCAGTATTATAAAACTAATATAACACTTTTAATTTTTCTAAATATTATAAGTGCTACCCCACATCGTATCAGTACAAAAATATATAAAAATAAATGAATAAAATGATATTGGCAGTAGAATCGACTTATGGTGAATTTAACATGTCATAAAAACAAAAGAGTCCACGTGAAACAAACAGAAAAAACTGTTACTGGAGACAACAGAAACAAAAGCGCTTTGAAATCTGTTCGCATATGGTTCAATTTGCAGTAACAATAAATACTACGAGGCGACTTGTGTTGAGGTCGCTCCAGAGCGTCGCATGGGGACGGTTCACACCAGAACATTGACAGCAATGTCTGCATCTCTGGCGTCACAATGCAGATATTTCATTTCTGCAACGACCAAGGATATCTGCAAGTGTCTATAGTGTTATAGAATTGATTAAATGGTTCAATATTTATTTAAAACTAGCTTAGCACGCTTTTCGTAAGCTTTCACCGTGTATGAGCAAGTGCATTATATTTCCAACGCCGACGTAGAGTTACTTTGTTGCCACGATCAAAAGAGTTAGTCAAAAGTGTATGTTTATAGACATTGCACACGTAGATGTATCTCATTATAAAGTGGTCTAACACCCAAGCCAGAAATCTATTTTAAAAACAAATATATACAAAACTTAGCGCCTTCAAATAGTGTTTGGCTACTTAATATACGTAACTGTCTCGTAATTGCAGCGTATAATGTGCAGCTGCTTTGATAATTTTTATATTTGACAGCGCCGCCTGGTGGTGAGTTACATCAATGGGCATAGCATACAAACCTTCTACTTGGAAAAATACATGTACATACAAATTTTCATAATGATCGGTCAAATAGTTTCTGAGTCTATAAAGGACATACAGACTAACATTCATTTATATATATATATATATATATATATATATATATATATATATATATATATATATACATTTACATATATAACCTAATGACCGTGTAAAATAGAAGAATATTATACGAGAATGTAATAATAAATTAAATATAGCAAAAATTCGGATATTATTTGTAACTTAGTTTACAACGTAAGTGCAGTGAAAATGTTTGTATACATTGTATAGGATCACTTGGGACTTATTTAAAACGTTCAAATTATGAACAAAATAAAAAATAAACTACCCTGGAATACCAAAATAATTTACTAAACAGTCACAATTAAAAACTGTTATGGATTTTTACATTTTGAAAAAGTAAATTTATGTAAATTGGGGGGTCTATATTTCAATTTAAATTTTGTATTCCCATCTCTTTTACTTAAAATGATATATATATATATATATATATATATATATAATAATTTAATACATAATATTTAAACACATACGTGAAAGAAACGGCCCAAATACAAAATAATTGAATCGTAAAAAGTAAGGGCTCTGTGGTGTAATGGTAGCACATTCACTCGGCAAGTGAGAGATCCGGGTTCGAGTCCCGGCGGAGCAAGTACTTTTTGTGATTCAATGTTTATTGAAATTAAATTAGGCTATTGCCACTTATACAAATTTAATGAACATAAAAGTCATTTGATAGGTATTTGGTCTTCCGATCATATGTTAGTTTGCTTATTTAAACACATATGTGAAAGAAACGGCCAAATACAAAATAATTGAATCGTAAAAAGTAAGGGCTCTGTGGTGTAATGGTAGCACATTCACTCGGCAAGTGAGAGATCCGGGTTCGAGTCCCGACAGAGCAAGTACTTTTTGTGATTCAATGTTTATTGAAATTATATATATATATATATATATATATATATATATATATATATATAGATCATGTTTTAATGTTTGTTGTTGATTTCACAAAAGCATTTTAAGGGAAAGAGATAGGAATAAAAAATTGAAATTGAAATGTACCCCTCAATTTACATCGCTTTGTCGAGCGATTTCAGGTGAACTATGTTTGACACTTAGTAACACGAGTGGTGGTGCGCTGTCAAAGGCTGTGGATTGCAGCTCGGTAACGGTTTGAACGTTCGAAACAAATTCAACAGTGCACTCGAAATTGTGGATATTGGAAACTCTCTCCACCACATCCACAAAACAGTTTAGCTCATGAGTGGATTGTGGATGTAAAGGACTCACATTTCCGGTGGCGTCCACACAGCCCTCTTGTACCACTGCCCAGTCTGTCCACTCACTGACGCTGCAGTCCTGGGCCAGGATACAGGCACGTTCTCTCGGAGGCAGCGAGGACTCCCCCTTCTCCTTCGTACATGAGCTGAAACATATTAATCCTTATTGTACAGAGGCAAAACCAAGAACAATAATTCTGTTGTGAAAATGATTTAGGTTTAGTTTTATCGTTTATTTTGGTTGTTAACCAGTGGTGTACCCAAGAAGATATGACTTCAGCCCTCCCCCATGTTTTTATACAGAGATCTAAAACATAATTGGGAAATGTTTTAGAAAAAATAAATCCAAGTTTTACCAATCACATCAGCTGATTCATATTTAACACAACTCACCCTAATTGTGGTTTCTGGGATTTTACGTTTACTACATGAAAAGATTCCAGAAAATCCACTTTTTTGTAAATTCCGGTTACTCTAATGATACTGGTACAATATTTACATAAAGTATATCTTCCCCTTGGATAAGTTATAAGAGATTAATACTTTTGGTTCCATGGTCATCATTTCAAACTAAGTAACAAAAGTTTAAAACACGACTGAAATCAACTCAACAATGTTTCTTAAGAAATCCGTTTAAACTACTGTGTATACGGTGGTATAGTGTGCCACTCAAGTATACCTACTGACGGAACTATTAAAAACAAGATGTTTAGAATTTAAAACTTAAAACTGTGCATTATTAACAATTCCTTTTGGTAATTATTCTTAGCTCCTAATTTCTTAATCTCCACTACTTGCCAGTAAAACAGTGTATATTGTTTTTGAAACCTTACTTGTTTTATACCATTTGTTAGTTAGTATTAACTAAAATGTACTTTGGCTAAAACTATGTACAAATGAGTGGATTGTTTAATTTATGGCTTAAGTTACAAAGTATTCGATCATTCATTGTAGGAAATCAAATCAGTATAATCTAAATTAACATTTCCACACAACTGTTCTTCTTTCCCTAATAGTTAATGCAACTTGACCTACTTTTGTATGCAAGGTTTTTCTTGCTAGCAATTTTCTGAGATGATGTCAAAACGATGAAATACAAAAAAACCTTTTAAAAGTCATGTTTGCTCAATCTTTAGGCTACTTAAACATACCCAACGATATGAAAATTATTGAATACTTACTATTATGTTGTGTCTATATATATATATATATATATATATATATATATATATATATATATATATATCATATAATCATAATATATATAATATGATTGGGCATATATATTATATATTCACGTTATATAAAAACGTGAACGTGATGGATAATGGATTAGAGGGAATATAAATAATGTATAAGTTTTCAAATGCATTAATTTGATTTCATGGGTATCAAATGCAATTTTGAACAATTTCAACTAAATACTAAACCTCTGCCAAAATTTTCAGTTGAAAAAAAACCATTATTCAATGTAGTAAAATACATTTTGCTTTAAAATGATAGATTGCTTTAAACAATTAGGCTGAGAACTAAAGCAAATGATTAATCATGAAGCGAGGTCGGTCGTGGGAGTCTAGTTCGAACTCTATTGTCTTTGGGGCATAAAGCATCGATTGTGAAGAGCTTCTGGCAAAGCCCTCCTTTTATTCTCACAAGAGGTTCTCGCTTTATTCAAGCTGCCAGTGTAAGTTGAGTTCCTTTGTTGGGCCTTGAGAACAATGATTGGTGAAGTTGAGAGGCAAGCCTCAAAACCATCTTCATAAGTATATCCGTCATCGACGAAAATATGTGAAATAATGTTTATAGAATGAAAACTGAAGATACAGTTTGAAATTTTAACTAGAACTCAGATAAATATTATTGAGGAATTGTTTAAAACACACCTTGATATACGGTTTAAATTTTTTAAACGTTTATTTTTGAAACAACCTAGAATTATTTTCATGTAAATTTAGTGATATTTACAGTGTTTTCAACACTGACAAGAAACCAAGTGTGAATTTGAACCAAGAAAATATGTCAACAATTTTCTGTAGATATTGGTTATATAATATAAATTACAAGGTGGAGTAACATAATTGTACCACCAGCTCACAGAGCTAACTAATTCAATTTGGTATAGATTGTTAGTTAGATTATTATTTCGCGGTTTAAATAGTTCATCCTCTTATAACTAACATCAGTAACATCGCGTCGAAACATTGCTCACACAATTATCTTCCTGAAATATTTCGATCCCGTAATGTAGAGCTTTCTTCAACCGAAGAATGTTAAACCGAAACTGCCAATAATAAGCAGTCGTCTGTACAGGCGAGTTGAAGGGGCGGAGCTTCTCGTGATTGGTCGAAGCTTAACCAATCACCGATCAGCTATGATCATTGTGTCTTTTTATCATCGGTTGCCAACTTATAGACATTATATCTTCGTTGCTGAAGCTTATTCGTTCTTATCAGAAATTCTTTATTGTCAGACAGTAGAACACTGCAAAATAGCGTCAACAATATTATGTAATAGTTAATTACATTAAGTTATTTTCAGAATAGCCCAATAAAATTAAATATAAAAACGTCAGATTAATTTAAACAGCACTAAAGTTTTTGTTAATGCTAAAATAAATCAAACTAAAGCTTACATAGGTGGCTAGTCTTAACATAAAGCTTAATATAAGCTAGTCTGACCAGAGCACTCGACAAAGTCCCTGACACTGTAGTAAGCCCGCTGTACCAAATGCCGCTTGACCTCCCTCTCAAAAGAAGGACTTGTTTTTGTTTTCATAGAGTCTGTGAGTGCATTATATAGTTTAATGCCGCTGGTTAATAAATGTCTTTCAAAAAAACTTGTTCTATGGGCAGGAATGGTAATCATATTGGAGTGACGTAGATTGTGACGATGTAGGGGATTTTGAGATTTGAAAAGGTGGAGGTTTTTGTGAACAAATGTCACGCAGTACAAGATATAAATCGATGGGAATGTTATATTTCTTAATGACTTCTATATTTCACTTATTACCCTTGGATAATAGTAGGGGATTTTGCTAGAAGTACTTCTAGAAGTTCTATTGCATGTTTGGTCTTCAACTATGTCTGCTATAGCCAACCTCTCTACATCTTGACGTTTCGTGAGTCTAATGTGTTCACTCACTCGTGTGGATATTAAACGTTTTGTTTCCCAATGTAGACTGAGCCTCATCTACATGGGGTTTTGTAGACTCCCGACGTACACAGAGGAACCTTGTTTCTCACTGGTTTCGAACAGTTAAACTTTTGGACTGACTTGAATAAAGTTTTGATATTGTGTCTCTTTAATATCCTGGCTACCTTGAATGCAATAAAGATAGAGTAATTTTGGACGTCCTTCATTTAAATTTTGCTCTAGTGTGGCACATTATATATATCCGCTTCATATTAATGCACTGATAAACATGAGAGACCACACATCATTTTATTATTTTATCTCACTACATTAATAAATTATGGGATTTTATTTTACAAATTTAAAGGTTTTTCAGGACTTGAAAATTTACTCCGGATAACTTGGAAAAGGATAAAACTAAATAGGGTTAATAAAAAAAGTACTGATGCGAAGAATAATACTAAAAAGAGCCAAGTAGTAAAGTAAACAACAGTGCTGTCTCACTCAACAATAAACTACGTAGTTATTTGTTATTTATGGTTTAGAAGCATAGCAAGTTGTAACCGATTATACGGTTTATAACTTTTCTAAAATACTTCATAAAGTTTAGTTTACAACTTCAACAGAAAGATCGACTGTGAGCATTTTGATATAGCGCAATTTAAAGGTTTTTTATTTTATTTTATTTACGGTATTTATTTTTATTTTGTCTTCCAACGGCTTAGCCAATTTACAATCAGTATAGTTAAATACAGTATTGTTAAATATAGTATCAGTATTGTTATATTTTATATTATTTTAAAACAAGTTAATTTGTATACCTTCATGTATATGGACGTTAGAATCAAAAGGGTCTAGTTTAAATGAAGATTAAAAAAATAATTTTGAATGTTTACTTTTAACTGTAAACTTATGCGTGCTTTTCCTTCACGTCATCGTCGTAAATTCCAGTGTGTGATGAATAAGTTTTGTACAATCTGTGATTTGACCAATGGCAAGATATAGAGACCAAGTGTAGTGCTTATCAGAAGTAGCCAGAGGCTAGACTTATCTTATCTCTCTCACCCTCACCCTCTCCCCCTCCCATATTGTACTGCATCATGATCTAATTCACGGCATGCAAAAACTGATCATGTGGTAAATCTGGTTACCATTAACTACGTTGAATAACATTATTAACACAAAAATATTCAGTTTACTCACTGTACATACATTTGCATGGCAAAGTGGAAAATAAACACGTGTGCAATATGCTTTATAAGTCCAAAATCCAGCATAATTTTTAATAGTAATCATAGTACCACAACTTTAGTTATCCCAACGGTTATATTAAAACAATTCGCCAAAACATTTTTTTTACGATCTACTATGACCTATATATTTCCAGATTTTAATATTTAAGATCCTAAGTTTCAATAGCTGTTTCATATTCCATACCTATAAAATATGATTCAAGACCCATGACTTTTACCAACACGTGTAATTAGATTACCAAATATTTATTAACAAAATATGAAGCCAAAAGCTAAACAGTATGGACATTTTATACCTCCTACCTAATAGTTAAGGAGATCTGTACTTACGCAGTCTATGGTTGGAATATGAATATTTTCAAATATTTTATTCATGATGAGCACGCCCAAGTGTTACAAAAGTTCAAAATTTTAAGACACAATTGTCTAAAGCAAAGAAAATATCGCAATTTAAACGGGTCATGTTTTTTCGAAAATTTGTGCAGTGAGATTGATTAAAACATTACACAATATATCAGAGAAAATCTTGAGCTGAAGACTTATATACGATAAAAATTCAAAACTCCAACCACGATAGTTCTTGCTTTCAAAAGACTTTCAGGGTTTCACAGATTTCCGCGGTTCTACCTGAAAATTATCATCAAGATTTCTTAATCTCCTTTTGAACTGACTTCATATATCATCTATAAAAATTAATGGCTTTGAAGTTTTCACAACACCGATGAGATATAAAAAATGGAATATGAATATTAGTCATACGTTTCAGAAAAATACAACCTTTTCAAAATTGGTTAAAAAACAAAGTATCAATAAACAAATCCTTTGTACAAAAGTCACAAAAATACAACAAATATTGAGTAAAACAAAACGTAATGGCACTAGCCCATCATACTTTTATTTATTATTAAAGCTTTGAGTATAGAAAGGCTTTGCAGTGTAAAAGATCAATGGAAGCTGATTGGGAGGGAAGTGAATAGCCTGGCTCTATTGTGCTGCCCCAGGCTGTTGCCAAACACACTAACACATCCCCTCAATGGTGAAAGGTTTCCTTCTTTGTTCTTACAGATTTGATTTTTTTTGTACTAAAAGTTTATTGGATATTGTAATGGTATTTGGACATACTTTTTATTTCCCCATTATTATCACATATACAAGGGATCATACCAAGAGAACCTTACCAGTATAATGTTGTATAGTCATTCTTATAAAAACAAAACTCAGTTCACCAAACTAGAACTTAAAAAGTACCTTATTTTGCAATCAGTGACTCTTCAGTTTCTCAGGAATAATTCATGAGGAGTGAAAAAGAAATTTGAAATGTAGGAACAGTGAAAGGTAAATTGCACACGCTTTTAATGCTCTTGATAAGATGAAAACAATAATACAAAAAGATGAGATCACGTGTGTTGGTAGATTATACCGGTAAATAAAATTTGAGGTAATTACATTAAAAAATGATGAATTATCACAAGCATGGCTTAAGCCAGAATTCAAAACCGGATATTTGGAATACATGAGCCAGGAATCAAAATGGTGACGCAATTCGGCAAACAAACCGTGGCTCTTCAAACAGATTTCATGTTAGAACTTGCTCCAAAAGGTTTGTCTGGAATCCCGCAAGTAAAAAAACTATTTTGAATGAGAGTTATATCCAAGTCGAAGAGAGAGGTCTCAGGACTTAAAACGACCAAAATAAAACATGTTATCCGTCCTTATTCAAAGGCAGTAGTGGAATCCGAGACCTATTTAAAGCGTGTGTAGGATTAATACTTTGAATTCTACTAGGACAAACGCTCTTCAAAAAAATTTAATTAAGATTGATTTAAGCCAAACTCATGAATATGCTGAAGAAGCAGACGTGTCAGCGAAACAGATGTGGCTAGAATGTCATGATATCTGTGCAACAAGGAAAGTGTACCTAGGGGCTCATATGCTGAGCCCAAAGAAGATTAGTTAACAGGAATACAGAGACATATTATACAATTTTGAAAAACTCAGGAATAGACCCATCCTTCAGAACAAGACTTTCATTAATTTTAGTTTTAAAATTTTATACGATATTTGAGAAAGCAACATCGATAACATTAATATTTTTGTGATATATCTGGAGAAGTACTTTAAAGTTTTGCTTACGCGTTTATCATCAACACGTTTTAAGTTTATTTAATCTACTTACTTGTTCAGCATACAACATATATGATAAAAATTAATTTTATTTATATTATCAATTTCATTTCTTCAGCAAATTTCATCTTAAGAGTTACTTAAAATTACTGTAATAAGTGTTTAATAATTCATCGTCCTCTCGAATTCGATATATTTCAAGGATTGATATACCTTCGTTTAGGACAAGACGGTTAAAAATCGTGTTCGGATAGTCGAAAAGTTCAATTTATGACGGAGTGTAATGTTTTGTCAATCTAAATTAAGCCGAAAAAGCATTTCTTAGGTTTAAGTGTATCACTCTTGTTAGTATACTTTTATAAAAATACTTGATACAAAATAAGACCACTTTTATTACATCAATGTGTAGATTCCTGTTTTCCACGTATTCTATAATACTAATAGCAGTCAAAGCCCTTGCACACAGAGAGGGAGATAGTGTGTGAGAGAGACAAGCCAGACAATAGGGAAGCTGTTCAGGTGACAGCATTAATCACCCACTGACATGTAATAAATGACTTTGATGACCCAGATACCACAACTTCCACAGTTTACTCCCTGCAAATCATGATCCTGTACCACGTAATCTGGATCATCGCTAGTGCTCCTACAACTACGCTTATCCGATTTAAGTCATATTACTCTTAATTCCGCCATAACCATTAAGTGTGAACTCTTGTAAACTTCTTATATGCATGTTTCTAAAAACATTCAACTTTTCAAACCTTACTAGGGTAAAAGGCCAAGTTAATTTATTTAAAAATTAGTACAATCGGGCCACGGTACTCGGCGCTTGGTTTGCGCATGCGCATTAATCACTTTCCCCCTCCAAGCGGCTAATCACTGTCGTGCAGATTAATAAAACTATTAGTAATAAACACCTTCAGCGTACATAGCGCTCTTTCACTTTTGTTTTGATCTCTCTTAAGCCTTAGTTTTTGATAAGGATGGCTAGTCTGAGCCACATGGCTGTTATTCCAGTCATATTAAGTTTGCATCTGTGGTTTTAATCCTTGATTTGATCCCGTGATTTGAACCCTTGATTTAAATCCGTGATTTGGACACGTGTTTTGAACCCTTGATTTAAACTCGTGATAATAACCTGTGATTTAAACCCTTGATTTGAACCCGTGATTTGAACACGTGGTTAGAACCCTTGATTAAACCCTGATTTGGACTCGTGATTTGATCCCTTGATTTGAACATCTGGTTGGAATCCTTGATTTGAACACGTGGTTAGAACCCTTGACTAAACCCATGATTTTGACACGTGATTTGAACCCTTGATTTAAACTCTTGATTTGAACCCGTGATTTGAAATCCCGGTTGGAATCCATGATTTGAAACCTTTATTTATACCCATAACGTAAGACTTGATTTAAATCCGTGATTTGAACCCGTGATCTCTCATTTAATGAGCTGTGACTATATCCACTTGTCTACGGAGTAGAACAACACACATTGAAGTTACCAGGTTTGCCAACTCTTATAATAAAATACTGGATACACGTGATTTTCAAAAACAATGCCAGCTAATTTAACACATTTTTGGACTTAAGGTATGTTTAACATGTAGGAAGAGTACTTAGCTCTAAGGATTGGCGTAAATATGTCATTTTGCTAAAAACAGTTATAGGGTTTGCTAATTTGGGTGAAGATTATGTTCAACGAATGTTTGGATCTCTTCTTTAAATTATATTATTATTATGTAGGCTACTGTGTTTTAAGTAATAACCGTTATACATAAGTTTTTCTATCAACATAAAATGAAGCCTAATAGATAATGTTTTACATTTATTGTGATTATTATGCCAAAATAAACCTACTAAAGAGAAAACTAATTATGGTATGGGTATATATGGAACATAGACATGCAATAAACTCATATGAGTGGCCATTACCGCACAGAGTGGGACATATGTGGCGCACGAATACTACTATCAATGCAAGTGGACACATTTTCCCATTTGTCTACCAGTTTCAATCATGATAGCTCTAATGGCTTATAGTGGTGAAAGTTGAATTACATGTTTATTTTAAGATTCAATTTTATGTTTGTCCTTAAATACTACCTCTTAAAGTTACAAATCAGATGTGATTGTTTATTTAGGGTTTACATTTTAAAACATATAGTATACTATTTTAATTGTCCAGACTTTATTTTACAAAAATCCGACATTTCTTTTTATACATTATTGCCTAAAGAGCTTTTAGGACTAAAATAATAAAGGTATTAATAATAATGCCACTAATACAGCATAGCAATTTAGTATAATTGATATATTCTAATTGTTGGTATCATATATTTTGTACGATTTGAAAAAATAAGGCACAGAATACTCTGTTTATTTACAATGGTGAAATATTTGCACATTGCCAGATCCATATTCATGAACACTTGAACATACATAGAGGGTCATACATATGCAAGTGCGCAGTATGCTCTATGTACACTTACTCATGATTGATAACCAAAATATGGGGTCGCCATTTCTCTGTTTTCTGACCCCAAGAATAGAACAGTAGTATTTACACAAATATCGATGTGGCTAATGTCGTATCGGAAAATACACTGCAATTAATTAAGAGCGTCTTGCCTCGAAAGTTATTTGGTTTCATAAGGAATAAATGAAACGTTTTTGTTTGCTGCAATATAATACAGATTTATACACTGTAATTAGTAATTGTAATTAGTGCTTATAAATGTAATAATATTCCACAGTTGTTTTTTTTGGAATAGATAGAAATACAATTTGCTAAATCCTTTCTTTTAACCTTATTTACCACCTCATGGTCTCAGTAACTTATCTCGTTTTTGTCCCTAAACTAAAATTAACAGATGAGATATTTTTCAAGATATCTTGCCACATATACATTTGTAATTTTGTTTATTGAGTTAGGTTTCTCGGTTTGACTGTACTTATAACGGCAGAATGCGCTATAATCAAGTCTTATCACCAACGTTTAACATTTAATTTCCACTCTATTTTTTTATTTCACTGCATGCGTAAGCTACATGTATTACTATGTCTCATGTTAAAAAAAGTCTGATATGATTTTATCCGGCTTGTTTACGAATTTATTTATTCTGATATTCTCTCGTCTAAACTGTTTTTAACGATGAGTTCTAATGTAAAAGTAATAGATAACGCTCAGCCAGATCAAGGCCAGAGTTGCCAATATATATAATGAAGCTTCATCGAAAACTTCAAGTATTAACTACTTGTAGAAGTTCGTTTTCGGGATATCATGCAGACAGACAGACAGCCAGACATGACATTTTTCGAGACCCTCGAGTAATAACCTTCACTGACGCTCAGCCAAAAAGTATTTATTAGACTTACAGTAAAGTTCCAGTACTGAAACATATTCCTGTCTGTAGCTCTACTACCTTTGGTTGATAAGATCTTTTGATTGAAGACTTTTGACCAAAAGTGGCACAATAGAACTTTTGTATTGTTTTGCGCTAAGGATTCTTAATGACGGAAAATGCAGTTAAGACCTATGGTACAACTGCTAAACAAATTTCCAACAAGAACAATAATGATATATGATCATTAAAAAAATTGTCTATATCGAAGTTGGTCGTTTAGGATATCCGTGTAGAAAATGTCTTGGTTACAGTCGTTCACCACCTTTAGTCAGTGTAGCGGGTAAGGTGGTTATAGCAAGATAACTGAGTCAAACAACGTCGAGCGTGGCTGCTGCTTGGATGGGTGGCCGCTGAGCGATTCTGTCCCTGCAAGCAGTTTGTCGCCCGGAAGTTATCTATAAGTTGACCTCCAGGTTAAGTGCCAGAATCATAACTAAACCCATTCATAGGCCTAACTCTGCCTGGTGTAATAAGACATATTTTACCTTTATCTTTAACCTATGGTCAAAAAATCACTCACGGATAGATCCTTGGTTAATATTTGTTCATAACAGGATCATAATGATTGCGATTCAAATGAGTGCATTCATAAGTCTAGTTGTGAAAAACTAGCTTTTGGCTCTGATGTTCATCTCATTAGCTCAAGATGGATAGAACGTCCATTTATATTTTTGTTAAAATTCATAGCTCTAGGACATGTAGGATATTTATGTAGAAAACCGCTCTGGACGGCCCCAACTTAGCTCAAGAGATGTTTACGAAATATACTTGGTTAACATTTATTACATAGAACATAATAGAGCTTAATTTCGATTAAATGAAAAGTAACCAGAGAGTTTTTGGAGTAGTAGAAATACAAAGAAACTCTTTTTGGTTCTGGAACTCTTCTGAAAAATTAACCCCGACTTAATCTTCATTTATTTGTATAGTATCCACACTGATTTAGTAAATTTTCATGGATTGAAACATACCTTTATTAAAGACTATAAAGTCCTCTCTCAGTTTGGTCTAGTTTTGACATTTAGATTTAGTTATAGGAGAGAAATGGTAATGAAAAGGTACAAACAAGCAATAATTACAACCGTGACAACCTGTCCTGAGGCACGCCAGTTCATTACTAATTAAATAGTTTCATTTGAAACCTCCACTATGGGGGGTCTCAATCAGATATAATTACTTTGAACGACTACTGTTACAGACAAGTTTAATTATTTATTTGGAACAGTATAATTGGAAATTGAATGCTCTATTTCTTATGGCATTTAACTTTGAAAGCTATTTTGCACCTGATTACAAGGATAAATTGACAATAACACAGCTCAATAGAACAGAAATATGAGGCAATAGTGCACATAGGTAATTCTGTTGAATGACCGAAAGGAAAATGACAAAGGAAATTGCTTCATTTCATTTCAAGTAAGACCTTCATGATAATTTTGATAACGAATCGCCTAGAGAATAAACAACCTTTAAAATTATCTACTGTCCACACACAGAGGTTTATAAACCTTAATTATACGGTATGAAAAATAAGTCATGATGAGTTTATAATTATAAGAAATTCTAAAAATTCTTCACTTAAGAGTTGATTTATGAAGATAGTGATATTAATTTTTGTTCGGAAATATTGATGGTTAAGATAGATTTGCTGATGAGAGAAAAAGTAGAATTTTTATCACACCAAGTAGGATTACGGGCTTTTTAAAATTTGAAATGTAGATAATTTTGTATTCAGACCAAATAAAAAAGGCTGAAGATAATAATGTGACAATTTTACAGTATATACAAGTAAAAGAATTATAAACAGTTGTAATGAGTGGTTGTTTTTATTAACTTATGACTCATGGAATTTATGTTTTTTTTTTTTTTAGTAAAGTACAACTTGATAAAACGGCGTATTTATAATAATTGGTTTTTAAGAATAAAAAAAGTTTTCTTAAGGATTTAAAAACAAAAAATGTCACTCTACTAGTTATATTTCATGTACTTACTGAAACAAACTCATTTCACTATGTTTAACGGTTTATATCGGCCTAATTATAAAATCGGACTGTAATTACACTGCACATGGTTACAAATCCTCGTGAGATAGTATACAATTTCTTTATACATTTTGCTAAGCTCTGAAACGGTAAATATCTCAAAGACATACATAATTTGTGTAATCAACAAAAACCGATTGCGCTATTTTAAAGCGAGTAAATGTTATTGAGTAATTACATTAAGTTATAACGTAGAATATTTTAAATAATTATTATACACTAAAGGATGTTTTAGTATGCAAAATAAACAAAATTATCTCAATTTTAATGAAGCAATAAGTTTATAAATGTACATCTATAAGAAGCCGATAATTTTGAATACTCTCAAAAGACGATGCTCATTTAATGTATTACTCTGAAGAAAACAAGACACTTTTAAAGAAACGATTCTTTTAAAGAAATCAAAAGCTTTTACGTTTCTGTTCTGCTGTAATAAAGTGGATTAATCTGACTACTCAGTATTTAAAAACGCCACCGCCTCAGGTATTGATAGCTTTGAGAGCCCAGAGTTTTTCTTCATTTCAGAGAGAGGTTGAATTGACACATGTTTTACCACAATGTTAGTTTCTTTAATGTTTGGCCAGGTTAGTATTTGAGGTTATGTATACTAAGTCATAGTATGCATAATATACAATTATTTACACCACAATAGCAAATACTCAAAATAGAAATTCTTTCAGTTACCCAGAAAGCATATACAAATATTGGCGCTAGTTAGTATAAAAGTCCTCCCACACCGAAATAAGTGTGAATACAATATTGGTGATATACAACCCCGCAGCGGCCACGATATCAAGGTGGCGCGGCTCTGTGGTCGAGTTAGGCTCACCGCAGCATTTATATTGTCATCCTATAGGCAATATCGAACCAATATTGGCGTGTAACAAGGGATCGGTGGTTAATACGCACTTGTACGTTGTATAGGACTGATTTAGTATCAAAAGCAATGAGCTGATAAGTTCCACAGTGTTCATTATCTTACAACAGTTTATCGTCAATTTACCTTACCACAACAGCACTGTTATCTGCTGGGCATTCTTGTTATCACAAGATAAGTTAGTCAAGCGTCCGCACGAGCGTTACTGTTCCTTGGATGGCTTAAAATATTCTTAGAAGCAACCCGGCCGTCCCAGGACGTTCGGATGTCACCTCTAAACCCTTGGTTTTCAGGTTGAGTATTAAATAGAGTTCCTTACCCCTAACTTTACTCAGTAAAATTAGAAGCCCTTTTTTTAACTAATATGATAGTAACCATGCATGGTGCGGGCGTGTGATGGTTATTAAATACGACTGATTACTTATAAAAAAAATAGTGTAAATGCCAAATAGGTAAGGATTATTGGTATTCCAAACTTCTAGGATGATGCGGCAGGATATGATTTAAAAACAAATATTTCAAAATCAAATGTTCTAAATTTGTCTTTTTGTTCGACATACTGCGAGTATGGCTCTGCCATCATATTGACCTTCCAACCCTTTTTCTATCTGAAATATTACTAAATCCTACCATCTGTTTGGATTCTGTACAGCCGAAAATTACTTTGGAATAAATGCAAAAAAGGACGACGTTTGATATATATTTTATTTATTTGTGGATTTTAAAAATATGCATTAATTCCAACAATGCAAAATAATTCAAAACTTACATTTATATTATAAATTTTATTTTGGAACAGATTAGTGGTGTCTTAATGAAAAATGTGTTATCAGAGTCCAGAATTAACTTTTTTGCTATCGTCGATTCAAACACAATTAAATGTAGAAATAATCAAAGAAAAACAAACGACACAATGTAAAAACAATAGATTGTTTTATATTTTGTGGTTAACTGGTTTACAAAGCAATGCATTGTTTTCATTAATCACAACACCGACCCAAACTGGACTCGGGCTCGTGTGGCACAATACTGATTATTGAGGTTCAATACAACACACAGTTCTCCCGTCTTTGTCACTGTTTATGCATTGATTCTAAAGGCTTTTGAAAAACTGAAAGGCGACAGTTAACTTTTTTTAGTTAACAAACTGAATATTGTAAATAGAGCATAGTAAAATCCGATTGAAACATTATGTTACGTATACAGCTTAGTAAAACTGAAAAAGAAAGGACACTACACTCTGCAAAAAACATCCGATCAAACATAACAGAGTAATATACAAGGTTTAGTATTATTCTTAGAAAAAAAACACGATTAATTAAAAAAACCAACAGTTATATATCGGGTGTCTTAAAAACCCCCTCCTATTTTTTTCTTATGAATAGAGATATAGAGTGATTTACTTTGGGGAATGTGTATATGGTCAAATGAGGTGATTTTTGATTAATGAAAATGTTTGACTCACTCAAAATACTGAGTAAAAAATTTTAAGTATGAACTCCTATCTAGTGAGGTATTATAAAAAGAAGAAGAATGGCGCAAACTAAAGGTCTCTAATATTACTCTATAAAATTTGGTGGCCAATTAAAGTTTGAGTTTTTTATAACATTCCCACAGTTTAAGTTACATCTAAAGTTATTGTAAGGCAGATAACACATTCACTCACTAGTTATTTTGAGAATTACGAGACTAAACCACAAAATAAGTTATTACAAGAATCAACAAACATAACATTTATTAGGTTTTGTTTTGTCTGACCCGAAACAAAAGTCCTTAAGTAAGTTAGTAAGTCCTGGGAATACCAATAGCTGGTTTTGCCACGACTTCTCTTATTGGTTACCAGTTAGTATGCGTGACACATTCAGTCCACTTTGACAGACTAACTGGACTTTGATGTTTGCTGAGTGTTGTAATACCCGAAAATACCCCTTTTTGAGAGAGGGGAGAAAAAAACTTTCATGCATAAAAAATCTCTTCAGTTGGTCATATAAACACTCCCCAAAGTAAATCACTCCATCTCTGTTCATAAGAAAGTTAATGGGGGGGGGGAGAGACTTTTAAGACACCCAATATAAACACAAGATGGTCTGTAGCTAGTTACGTATAGTCTAGCGAGTGGCATTTAGATAGTTGTTTTTATTGCAGATTCGTGATATTTTTGGTTGGCCTAACACTCTTTAAAACACAAAAGGTCATGGCAATAGAAAATAGTTTTACAGTCAAACAAAGTAATGTATAAAGGTTTTACTGAAATATTTAATACTCAGTTAACTGTTTAGACTAATTCTATTATTAAATTCAACGCAAATTTTTTATTTTTCGTATTTTATTCCGTAAAATTACACGAATAAAAAATATTATTACCTTATTCAAATGAGGGGACGCAACTAACTATAATTAGATGCATAGCAATTTCATAATACAAGCAGTAAAATTGTGGGTAGAGCTAAGAACACTTTATACCAAAGTGCTTTAATGTGTGCAGTCTAGAGTTGCTATTGGCAAAGAATAGTTAGTAGAGAAGGAATGCGCCCTGGGTTGACGGTTTACCACACAAGGGTCTATTCCCTTTGTGATACTGAGCATTGGGTTAAATAGCAACCGAGTTTCTTGCGTATTTTATACACATGGATAATGCTGGAACAAACATTAGGTGCGTCATAGCTGTACATGCAGTTAATGAGCGTAATAATGTCTTTAAATCTTAAAAAATATTACTGGGAAGTTGATACCCTATCTTAATAACATTATAAATGCGAAAGTGCCTTTGTTTGTTTTGATTTCACGCGTAACTATTCAACCGATTGTACTGAAATTTTACATGGATATTCTTACGGTCTCTGGAATGAATATAGGCCAATTCTTTTTTTGAAAATCTCTCCGGGCTTCGTCCTACTGTTCTTTAAAGCAGCAAAAAAATTCAATCTTGGTCTCTAAAATCGTGTAATGCGAATTCATAGAGCCAGTTAAATATATTCAACTGTTATATGTAAGTATTGTATTATGACAGCACAATCATATGCTCAATTAATTACTAATATTTTAAATTTGTTTACATTTATAGAGTGAAAGCATAGCAAAAGTAACAATACTTCTTGTTTCGAAACCCTGGCAACAAGACAAACCAATTTATTTATTCTGGGTTACGAAGCAATACACGAGACACTAAATGAAATTTTTATGACAAAAAAAATCGTCGAGGTGACAGTGCATCCATTTCTCACTGATAATGTATACAATACTGATTAGGTATATAAATACTGATATGATTCTTAGACTGGGCCAAGGTAATAGTATGATATAGCGAACTTGAACTGGGAAGCAATTACTTTACTATATCATGAATCATCTTTTCTTATCGATGGTAACAGTCATAATGTAAGTATTCAAATGTTGATGTTGATTTTTTGGTTTTTAATTTTAAATGTTCTTCTACATTGATTTAATACAGTTCAAGTGTTAATGAAATCGTGGTAGCTATTCAAAAAAATACACGGAATGTTGGATAGAAATTGCGGTCGAAGGGGTATGTGCTAGTGATATTATAAATGTGAAAGTGCCTTTGTTTGTTTGTTTTGCTTTCACGCATAAACTATTCAACCGATTTCACTGAAATTTTACGTGGACATTCTTACGATCCCTATGATATGAATATGAATATTCATATTTCGATAATTCCTTCCGAGCTACTTCCTACTGGTAATATTAATTGTGACAAGAATAGCCAATTTAAATTCTTAATTTATCATTAAATGCTTATAAAGAAATATTACCTCATTTACAATCCAACAATTATTTGTTTGCATTATTTCTTAGATGAAAATACAATAATCAGTTTAATATTTGTTTTATTATTGATGGTACGATTTAAAATGTATAAATTTCGCTAACGCGTACTAATATTGAATCTCTTTCCTATAAAAATCCAAATTTAAAATACTAAACGCCAATTAAGTGACTGCTTAAATGTCAACCTGAACTCTGTGCATCAGCCGTAACGCTTACTGCAGATGCTTAATGAGATTTTTCCTATTAAGCGACTTCACCTGGAGTTACATAAATGAAAGAGTCAAGTCCAGGCAAGTGCAGGTTATTACATTACTGAGTGCTTTTTAAATAGTAATTAAATTTAGTTACAGTTGTAGCGCTGGAATAAGAAGCGTAGTTAAATATCCTTAGTTTCCTGTGCCAGCAGTTGTAATTTCACTTAGAACAAACGTTAGTGATTGAAGGTTCAACGACTATATTTTTAAGAGTAATAAAAGGATATTAAAGGTCGAAACAGTACAAGTACTGACTTTCCGAGTTTGTTTAAGATAATCTTATCATCAAGCAATGAAGGAGGTTAATAATTAGTACCAGCTGTAACGCTGTTTGCATAATCTTGAACTATGGTAAAGGAAAGACAAGGGTAAAAATCTTATACCCGTAGGGTTTGGTCTGAGATGATTAAATACACTACATTTCCTCACACGATAAAAAAAACTTTTGACGTTAACAATAGCGATAAATTATGATTATCGCGATATTTTGAACTAAAAATTCATGTATATTTTATACGAGATGGTATATAACATTAAATGTTACAGAACGATGAATTTACAAACGCTTTAACTTTACATTACTGTGTAGAAATTAATTTTTAACAAAATCAGCATTGCTGTATCTGGTAAACAATGTTTCCTTTATACTGTGTGTCAGCTATTAATGCTACTTCTGGCAATGTATATGTATTTATTTATAAGATGGCAAGGTGATTTAATTTCCTTTAAGTAGTTGCTGACCGTAACCACGTCTTCAAGCGACGAAAGTAAGAAAAAGTTCTTTCAGCTGTTGCTGATGATGCTGGGAAAACCAACAGTAGCTTGAGTACTTTTATGAGTTCAGATATAAATTTATTGTTTTCCTAAGGTTCTTGTTTTATGACTGCAGTTAGGTTACGGAAACTTCTAACACTTATTTTTTGCTAGTTCTGATGATATAGAAAGTTGACTTAAGAATTTTGTATTGTCTAGGTTAGATTCAAAATGGCTACATATATTGAATCATGTTACTTCTCCCATTTTCTCTTCCACAGCTTGCACTAGAACCTATTGATATAGGTTGACATTATATATTAATGTCTTACATCAAGTTATAGATACTATCAGAGTACTGTTTTCTCAGATATGGTTCTGTCTCCGAGAATGGGAATGAAGAGGGGATGCTAACACTTTTTACTCTAATCACTGCGAACACAGGAATAATCACAAGAAGTAAATTCAAATCCACTGTTCTTTTGTTCAAATTGTTCTAAAGTTCATGAAATTTCTCATCTGGCCTCAAGATTGTTTTTCACGTAATTAATTTGAGTCAAGGCATAAGATATGCTGATATCAGTTTTCTGGAGCTTCTTGGTAAACTCGTAAGTTATTTCAAAAATCAAGACTGCGATTTTCTAGTGAAAATCCAAGTGCATAAAATGATAGTAAGACACTCCCTTTAGGATCTTCAGTTTTGAAATTTTCAAGAGAACTTAAAATATACAGATATTGTAAGTTGATCGCATATAAGGATTTGAATATAACTGTTTATCTTGTGGGATATAAGGGTTTTTGTTTAGAGTTTATTTTGTCAGACCAGAATTTTTATTCTAATTTGGTTTATAATTAAGCATAAAGAAATGATTTGGGCCGAGATATTGAAATTATTGGCAAGTTAAACACATTTGTTAGTACATTTTTGATTTGAGGTACAGCCTCATTAGCATCGACAACAGCTAAATTCAACGAATCATTGAAACAACGTATGTAAGTTGCACGAGGTTCTAGTTAATTTATTCGAGCCTGAGTCCCTGTCATATTACCAGCCTCATCATAAAACTGGCCACGACAGTTCTCGGTGACAAATTGAAATCTTAACAGAGCATTATGTATTATTTTGGTTAGAGTTTCCCAGTTTTTGAAGATGTTTCAATAGGCCGTTAAACTTCAAATCCCCTCAAAATCGTCATTGAATTGGCTAAGGCTCAAGAATAGCTAACTGTCTCGTATACTATCAATGCAAAATATTCATGTTTTATTTTACTCGCGTTTCCGCATCATCTCAAAAGCTAGGACCTCCATTATTTAATTTTGTTTTCGTGAGAAAGTCACGATCTCTTTCTTATTAGCCACTCCTTTAGTTCAGGGATACATTTTGCCCTCAACTATAAAAGGTCATGAAACATTCCTTCACTACCATTGTGATCTCTCAATACCAGCGTGCGAGTGGCGAAATACTGAATTAAGGACACAATGCTGATAAGAACTTTTTGTGCATTGACCGTTTGAGAATTTACTTAGCTAGATAACTGATCTGTAATTGGAGTTTGATTAAATGCCATTAAACCTGTAAAAGAAGCTTTATTGAATTCACTGCTTTCACAAAAAGAAAATTTCTCAAAAGCTTTTTTTTGAAAGTTTGAAAATCCAGTAACAAATAAGGTTCCTCTACTCTGCATTTGGACAAAAGGTGTTAAGCTTTTTAGATCTTAAGAAAACATATTATCCATTTCACGTTCAACATGCCAGGACAACAACGGCAACGTTTTGTAACATTCTGGCAAAAATAATTAATTTACTCCACTGTTAACGTTTATCGGATATTTAAAATCTAAATGCTGAAATGTGTATCTTCCATTAGTTGATGTCGGGACTGGAATGGAGTCATTAGGCCTGAACTAACTACTACTTTGCACAATAATATTAGAACTTTCACAGCACACGAATTCACTTACGGACGTGTCACTTCTAGTTTTATTCCTAAAATAATGTTTAATACATTACTTCTTCATAATTTGTAATAAAGTTAACACCTCTTGTTTAATATCACTTAGGTGATATTTTAATTATTACTTATTAATTAGAATTTAATAGGATTTAAATAATACGGCACATGTTCACAACACAATGTATTCTTCTAAACCATCTTCTTAAATCTATCTTACATGGAGCTGTGTGCCATCACAATACTGGTACACTGCCACATTCATATCAATATAGATATGTCTATATATATAAAAATGAATGTTTGTATGTTTGTCCTTTATGGAATCGTGAACTATTGGACCGATCATGATGAAAATTTGTACGTATATGTATTTTTCCACGGAGAAGGTTTATAAGCTATGCCCATCCCTTTCCCGATTCAGGATTCCGCCCCACTGGTTACAGAAATACCCATAAGAAATGCATTGCAGCAAACATATGTTAACGTCTTTTCAAATTTTTAATCAGCTGTTCTTTGTAAACGTATATTACACTTATAGTTTTAAAGCATAGAGTAAGCTTAAGAGAAACGACAAATTTTGTTTAAACTGTTTTCTGCAATCACTGTTAAACATAGACTTTACTATCCAGATAATACAATTCAAATTTGACGTAAAAATTCACCTTTAACTGCAATATTTATTTAATATAAACCATGCTCATGCTTGATCAGAAGAGCAATGCAGATATCATAATTACTATCTTACGTTGGCTACAAATATAAAGAATGTTATAAAATCAACCTTAGTTGTTTTTTTTTGACAGAAGTATGGTTCTCAAAAACTCCGTGTGTACATATTCTCTCGATCGAGACAACAAAGCAAGCTCAATCGTGGCATCGGAGATATAACTAATTTAATCTAAAATTTATTATAGTAAAAAAAAAATTTACTAAGTAATATAAGGACTTCGGTTCTTAAGATTTGCGTGCGAAGCCGTGGGTAACAGCTAGATAGAGGCAGGAATATGGTACATACCTTCATAATACGCCCAAGAGGCTCACGATGGAACGACTATCAATTATCTCAGCAATGTTTAGAATGTGATAGAAAAAGAATAAGTGAATATAGTGTACTGTTTTCAACGGGAAATTGCGTGCGAAGCCGCGGGCAACTTTTGCAAAAAATTATTGAAATGCGCAGCAAAGCGCGCCGGGCCCGCTAGTACTATATAAAATATACAACATATTACCAATATGTAACACCTCTTACTTAATGAAGTGAAGAAAAGAAATAAATAACAGTAGCCATTAACGAAGAGTAACAATGTAGGTTAGGTTTGTAGGTTAGACGTCACTTCATATCGCGCCAACGCTAGCGCGGGCCGCGCATGCGTCTGCCGTTCGCCATATAGTAATGCATTTGGTTGAACCACACTAAGTCAAAGAATATACTTGACGAGAAGTAGGCGTTAGCAACAGTTTTTGATTGTTAGATTGGCAATTCAGTTTTATACTATAAAATATACGTTCATTTAACGTGGTAAATTATATTTTGTTTTCTAGACTACCAGTAGCTATTAGGTTTTATTCATAATCCTGTGACTGTGGAGCGAATCAAGTAATTTTATTCACGGCTGTCTAACTTGAATGTTTGAATCTTCCTGGCCCTTTCAAAAATGTCAGCTTTCAAAAAAGGGAAGAATGGATCTTAGACTTTCCAAAAATGTTTGCTGAAAACAATTGTCCTTTCGAATTTTCTACATATCGGACGGTTCAAACCGTCTCTATGACCTTTATAAGTCTCTAGGACCTTTCTATCAAGAGTATGGACAGACAGAAAGACAATGACACGATTTTAAGAAGGACCTTTCATTCCTTAGTGATTACTCTCCTGCTTTTACTCCAATTTCCCTATTCACGGTACTAATGCTGGTGGATGGAGATTACTGTTCCTCAGCAAAGGGCCTGTAACTCATCGTGTGAGATCCTAGTATCCCATAGCATATTTCAGTGCGTTTAATTCAAGAATAGCAATTTATACTTCTGACCTAACTTAATTAGGCTCACTTTTATTATTAAATCTTCGAGTAACCTCTGATCAACGTAGACTATGTATGACTAATAGAAATAGAAACCTACAGTTCACGTCTGTGCTAGGATATTCTGTGAATTGTATAAGTAAGGGACGAGCGAAGCCTGTCAACAGTTCCAGATAACTTATCTCTGAAATCTGCATGAATTTCATTTCACAAAACCATCTCTGAATCTCTCATTTCGATTATCATACGTTTGAAGATAAGTTTAGAGGAAAAATATTTTTCTCTTTTCTCTCATATTTTCTTTACTTTCAAACCGCTGATCACTCTCTGAACTACGTAAACTATGTATGAACTGATAGAAAACGAGAATTAACAGCCATAAATGTGTGCCATAAGATTCCAAAACACAGTAAATAGAGGAGGCTGCGAACCTTCACAGATTCAGATGATTGTCTTCAAACCTTGTTGTCTTCAAACCTTCAAATGTTGAGCTATCGTCATATTTTACAGATAACATAAGTACCAAAGGTGCAGGAATACTATAATCATAAGTAAGTGGGAGTGAAATTTATAAAATATAGTAATAACTTTGAGATGAAATATAGTGATTTAAATGGGTGATTTATTTCCTGCAGGAACGAAATAGAGTAATTGATCATCCATATTTGGCTGGGATTTAAATCCGAGATAGGTTACCAACGAGTGCACTCTATTTTCTAATTTGGGCGAGTATCCCCGCAAATCCATATTCATAATAGGTCGGCCCTAGCATGCTCATACATATGTAGTGGTACCATACCGCCCTCTATATACATTACTGAGGATTGATCGCCGGAACAATGCCCGGGGCATTGCTCTCCTGCGCACCGCGCTACCTCCTCTCATCTACTGATATCATAACATCGGTATCGGCAGGTTATCTTTGATCTCTTCAGTTTGTGAATCTGAGATGATCAAGTTCTTGGAATTGGTGAACTCAAAAACATCAAATACAATCATTATGTAAATCAAGATACGAATGCCTTAAACAGTCTTTTAACTTGAGCATATTTTTCTTAACAAATAAAATAAAATAAATAAAGCATAATAAAACTTTAATTTGTTCTTAACTTGAGCATAATTAAAACAAATTAATATACAATTTGAAAAATTCCAAATTCAAAAAAATTACAATTCGGAAAAATCACGAAACATCTTATAATTATTCATAATGCTTTAAACTACGTTTCTCCTCTACTAAATTTAATTATTAAAAAAGTATATTTTAAGAAATTTGTAATTTTTTTATTGAAGGTTTGTAAATCTCGACAGTCACGTAAACGTATTATAAACATTTACCTTATGAACTAAAAATCTATTGGAATGAAACAGTTTCAATAAAATTGTTTTTGTCGTTACAAAAATGTGGTACATAGATTTTTTATTGTACAAATAAAGTATATTTTTATAACATTTTTTAACTATTAGGTCCTAAATTATATTCTATTATGTTTCTAAATTATTGATTTAATCCTTTCATTGTTTACCGGCAGTAAGGCCTTAACAACCTGACAGTAATATAGTGTTCTTAGGCGTACATGGTAAATAAGTATTTTTCACTATACAGAACTAAAAGTATATTTTCCATTTATGCTTTATATTTAGGAGAACATGATAACCATCTATGTTTTAAGTTCAGGATATATTTGGTTCTTCGTAAACCGGCAATCCAGAAATACCTTCCAGTCTAGACTATGTTCCTCTCCTCAGCCGATAGATGGTGTTATCACTGTAACAAACTGTAATTTTTGGCAAGAACAGAAATTTGGTCAGGATGTGCATTTAGTAAGAAAGTTGGAGAAGATCGAAAGTTTGCAGTTAACTTAAGTTTACGAAAGAATGATAATTCCACCTTCTATGTCCTCGCGTTGTGGTAGACTGAAGGAATAATTTTGAAATAAACTTTGGTGATAGTACATATTAAATCACCAACGTGATATACAAACAATTCACGCAATTCTGCTCCTTACAAAAATTTTGGCTATTTACAAAACCTGATATCGCTTTTTTAACGAGTGTATTAATTTAAGTTTTATGCAACCACTTATTACATCATTATTACATAATTTTTAAAATGGGTTTGTAAAAATGTATCATAATCATAGTAGTGTGTGCGTGTGAATGTTTGTTTTAGAATGAGTGGATGTTCTATCGTATGCATGTACGTGTACGTATGTGATTTTTCTGCTATTTTTCTGTAATTGTATATAATAGATTAATTACATTTTCAATTATTTTAATATATTTGTTTATGTATTTTTTGAATAATTATTTATGATTTTAGTGCATAAGATTGTATTTTTGTATTTTTTCTCCAACTGTTTTTATTCTTTACATTATCTAATTACTTTCTAATAATCACTTTATATTTATCTAAAATCTGCTATACGTCTTTATTTTGATTGTAGTTTTTGTTTGCAGTCTTGAGCAGACGTCGCGGAAAACAGTCTGTTGACTTTTTAGTTTTTTTTATGTGAGAGCAAGGTATAAACTGTTTATTTATGTAATTGTTTGTCTGTTAGAGTGGCCAGCTCCTTGGTTTTGGTCAGTGACTTCGTAATTTGAACAGAAATTTGGTCAGGATGTGCATTTAGTAAGAAAGTTGGAGAAGATCGAAAGTTTACGGAACAATGATAATTCCACCTTCTATGTCCTCGCGTTGTGGTAGACTGAAGGAATAATTTTGAAATAAACTTTGGTGATAGTACATATTAAATCAACAACGTAATATACAAAGAATTCACGCAATTCTGCTCCTTACAGACATTTTGGCTATTTACAAAACCTGATATCGCTTTTTTAACGAGTGTATTAATTTAAGTTTTATGCAATCATTTATTACATCATTATTACATCATTTTTAAAATGGGTTTGTAAAAATGTATCATAATCATAGCAGTGTGTGCGTGTGGATGTTTGTTTTAGAATAAGAATGTCAGCACAATTCACGCAATTCTGCTCCTTACAAAAATTCTGGCTATTTACAAAAACCTGATATCGCTTTTTTAACGAGTGTATTAATTTAAGTTTTATGCAACCACTTATTACATCATTATTACATAATTTTTAAAATGGGTTTGTAAAAATGTATCATAATCATAGTAGTGTGTGCGTGTGGAATGTTTGTTTTAGAATGAGTGGATGTTCTATCGTATGCATGTACGTGCACGTATGTGATTTTTCTGCTATTTTTCTGTAATTGTATATAATAGATTAATTACATTTTCAATTATTTTAATATATTTGTTTATGTATTTTTTTGAATAATTATTTATGATTTTAGTGCATAAGATTGTATTTTTGTATTTTTTCTCCAACTGTTTTTATTCTTTAAATTATCTAATTACTTTCTAATAATCACTTTATATTTATCTAAAAATCTGCTATACGTCTTTATTTTGATTGTAGTTTTGTTTGCAGTATTGAGCAGACGTCGCGGAAAACAGTCTGTTGACTTTTTAATTTTTTTATGTGAGAGCAAGGTATAAACTGTTTATTTATGTATTGTTTGTCTGTTAGACTGACCAGCTACTTGGTTTTGGTCAGTGACTTCCTAAGTTTGTCATTTATTGTAAACATGTATGTAAATGTTGGAAAATAAATATTTATTTATATGTATCAAAATTTATGTTGTGAATATGTATAGTTGCATTGTTGTTACGATGAATTAATAATAATAATAAAACTGGACAGAAGAACTAAGGAGAGAGACCGCTGTCATTAGTAAGAAAGGAAAGTTGCGGTCTAAGAATGACACGCCCGCAAGGGAATCAGGAGCGGTTAATTAACAAAATGGATAAGTTTTGACGATTTCAAAATGAGTTTTGTCAACTACTTATCTCATCTTAAAAGCTTTTTATTAAATGAACGACTCTGGAAGAAATTGAGTAAGCATGCACGAATCCAACTGTCGCTTTTTATACGTTACAAAAGATAACGGTTTAAAGCAAATAGAGTATTTAAATTTACGTTTTTTATAATGGTGTAAAGTTAAATAAATATATTTAGCTTTGCTTTAATAATAATCTTCTTAGACGGCTACTCAGAAGAACTTCCTGTATTATTTTTAGAAATAGAATACAAGAAGTAACGTGGTAAATCAATGGTATGAGGTCATAGAATGAACCAACTTTAATAGGCAAATAGCAGCGCTCCAAAGGCAGATAAGCTTATCTGGGTTGAATGTTTGTTGAACCATAAATTTTAAGTTGATAGAGATTAAATGGAGGAGAGCACAGCTAGGTAGATGGCATGGTTATTTATTAGACTAAGTGCTATCAGGTTGTTGAGCAAATGTTGATCGAAATATTCTCTGATGTCTACGAAATGAGCCTGACCTGATTAAAGTATCCACTGATTCAGGATTAGAAGAGATCAGAATCTTTGTGAGAGATGACGTCACCGAACATATCGTAAGTTTGAAAAGTTTGAGATATTATTTCCTCTACAGTAAACGATGTTGAGATTTTACAACAGCAGTACTTAGAAAATAAATCCACCATAGTCCAGGAGCTGATTAATTTTCACTTTACAAGCAGACAGCCTGGGGTTTCTTGAAATCAATAGAGGAGCTTTCCTTAAGAAAGAAATCAAACCGTAAGTCACATAAATAATAGTTATTTCACAGTCACATAACTAGACATAGAGACTGAAATTCTTCACATTAATGATATGTGTATTATTAGCTGACGCTGATTTTATACTGCTTTTATTTACATGTCTGATGGATGATTTTAAACGTACAAGGAAAAAATATTATACGAGAAAAAATTATCATTTGATATTTTTAACACTTTTGATGCTCTTAAATTTCCAACTCACCCAAACTGGCACGGTAGAAAATTTACTTTTCCTTAGGAGAAATTAATCAAATTGCGTGCTTATACATTGCAAATTAGCTCTGGGCTCCTGGAATACCAGGTACAAATGTGATTTCTAACCGACCAATCTTGTAACATGGTCATAGAACTTATATTATATAACTAATAATAAGCCGAATTTGGTGGAACGTACTTATAAAACAGGTATCTCTTTGTTTTTTAGTCCTAACGATAGGTATGGCAAGGAACCGGTCAAACACAGGGTACAATTGGAGTTTCCGTAAAGCATGATAATAAATCCGTGTTTCTTCGTGCAAAGTATTTGTGACTGTGGTTGTGGCTAAAGGATCTAACTGATTACAAATAGTATCATATTAAACCTTGAGTGTGGAACTGTAAAACGTTTGTGCGACTGCCACACATAAATTACAATTAAAGAGAGAATGGATCGAACGATTATTACAAATTTTACTAGGATCTATCTCATAACGACAGACCCTCCCATAACACATAAAGTTTATTTATCCATGTTGTGTGGATTTTTTTATTCATTCTCTCATGGTTGGAAAGTTTTGTTAGGGCATATATTAAAAATAAAGATTTATTAATTAAAACAAAATTAAATACTGGCGCTTATTTAGGCTTACCTGTTATAATTAATTTACTTAATTATTCATTAAAGTAATAGCAACTTAAATGATTTCTTCATTCTCCAAAAATGGTAACAAATTTATGACGATATTAAAAAAATTACGTACTAGGACAGTAAATATTTTCTGATAAAAAATGAAAGTTAGCCATCGTGAAAAGTGTAAGAGTTCTGGCAAAACATTGTTAAAACTTTTGTTTGGTTAAAATGCGAATTGTAACAATCCAGAGTTGTACAAGAATGTTCAATTATTCAGAAATTCATTTAGTTCCGACTGAAGCTGATGCAATTCTGCCGCAAGAGAAGCTGAGATGTGATTAAAACGGAAGGTCTTTACCGGTGCCTTTAAACCTTGAATGGGTCGCCATTTACGCCATTCCCATTAGCGTGTTGTTGTCAAAAGAGATGTGCTGCTTTGATTTTGGTAGATTTCATGGAAATCTGTACAGCAATCACTCTGCTCTCGGCACACTCGAGAAGTTTATTTATCTCTGTCGATCATAAAATGAAGCCTCGTGCAAAAGTTTATGTGTATGTTTAACTAATCTATTTAATGGCCCATGCGTTATGATGTAGTCTTGTGAATATGTCAGTTACCGTAAACATTACCACAACCACAACCAACTTTCTTATTAGAAATGTTTGATGTAAGTGTACAACAATGAACCTTTTCACACTGTTGTATAGATTTTATTTGTACAATGTACATTTCGAACTCAAAGAATCCATCATCAGGTACTTGTAGGTTAAGGTAAATGAAGAAATAAATAATTACTAATAATTATTATTAATCTGGTTATTGCATTTGTAAAGTTTATTGAGTAGTCTTTCGTACTTTGAATGCTAACACTAACTTTATAAACCTTTACAATCAACAATCACATTATCGTAATTTTCGTTTAACTCATTTCTTGGCAGTATATAGTGAGAGAGACATGCATGGGAGTACACTAATGGATACATGCTATGCAAAGGTTAAATTAATAATATAACTTGTTAGAAAGGAAGTGAAAGGAAAATAGACATTTTCAAAAAATACTTAAACTAAATCAATCTTAATCTAAATTTTACTAATGAAATTGACTATTTTAATAATGCAAAATACTACATTGATTTGACTATAACCAACATCAACAAAAAGCACAATTTAAAAAATTACAGAAAACCAACAAACACAGATTTAGTTGTTCCTTCCTCATCGTTTTTCACGTCACCAAAAATCGCTGCATTCAAATCAATGATCGATAGATTACCAAAATTCCAATGAAAACTGAAGATTTTGATAAAGAAAAAAAATATTATTAAATACATCGCACAAAATAATGGACACATGCCGAGGATGATTGATGTATTATCGAAGAACCACAAAAAGAAAGAAAATAAGAATAAAGAAGAAAGAGATATCAAATACATTCGATCAGACTACCTTGGTAAACACTGGCACAAAATTAACAAATCATTTTAATAAAGAAGGATATCAAGTGGCTTTCAAAACTTCTAACAACCTCGACCTTATAATAAAAACAAAAGTATTCAACAGGCTAAATTCAAAATTTAACAATAGCGGAGTGTACAAATTAAATTGTAATGATTGTCAAAACCACTAAATTGGACAAACCGGTCGATCCTTCAAAATGAGATATAATGAACTTAAAATGAATTGAGTTTGATGATTGCATTAAAGACACCATCAAATTCAAAATATGATGACCATTTAAATAACCCCTGCCATACATACAAAGATCGAAAACAGTCTTGAAATTTTACACAAATGAAAAAATCCTATTGTCCACTTTAGAACATTTTGAAATTTACAAAAGTGCCAAAATTAATCCTAATGTTTTATTAAATGACAAATATTTTCTAACAAAAGACTACTATTCCATAGACTTTTTAACAATATCACAACGAATACATATAAAATTGACAGTTTGGTTTCAATTATTTAATTACCTACTTCATTTATCTTAACCTACAAGTACCTGATGATGGATTCTTGAACTCGAAATGTACGTAGTGCAAATTAATCTATACAAAAGAATTAAAAAGTTTATTGTTGCATACTTCAACCTTTCTTTTTGACTTCAGAAATGTAGCCCGATTTAATTAAAACTTACTAAGATGGCACCAGTTCATACAGGGTGTTAACTTTGGTCAAGGCAAAGAAAAATGTCATATAAGTTTGGTTCAAAAAGACTTAGTGTACCGTCTGTCTATATGTATGTGTGTAATAGATTATAATATTTATTTCAGAAACCATTAAAGACAAAAAATTTAAATGTTGCTTAGTAATTATTCTTGGAGTTTCAAATCAAGAGAAACATTAATATTTAAATTATCACATTACGTTCCAAAGGGCGGTTGAAACAACTACAAATACAACAATAACAACTATTAAGGTTGTAATAAAAGAAAAATATAACTTAAAGATTAATTACATACATTTTGAAATAACGTGGGTAAGCTTTTAACTGTTGTAATGCACGGTTATTGTTGCTGTAATAATGTAAATAATGAGTATTTAACCGCGTATTACAACGGATAAAAGCTTTCATTTGCATTATTTAGCCTACTGATCAGTTTTTATGATCAAGGTGTCAAAATGTTTTGTTTATACGAGCAGTAACTTGTAGTTTATTGTAGTTTTCAAAACAGTCATAGTCTTAATAATTTTTTACGTTATTAACCTTCAAAAATCTCAACCGACCGCCATCTTGACTCGAAGAGCGAATCCTGACAATGTTGCGTGAGGTTTCGTAAACACTCTGAGTATATGCGAATGGTAAGCTTAGTTCTTAGGCTTATACGGGTGGTGAATAAGTTTTCCATTATCCGACTTTGGATTATATCTTGTGACTGAAGGTATAATCCAAAGCGAGGTCTAAATATTTCAGGACTATCCTTGTGTTAGCAATGTGACATGATGGGTAAAAGCGAAAACGTAGACGATAATTATATGATCATAGTTTTATTTTAACCACCGATTGTTGTGTGTGGAAGAGCAAAGGCCAACAAATTTTAGAATTTTACATGGAAAATTTTAATCAATTTTGTTATTACAAGATTTCTACATTTCTTAGGTCCAGAAGGGTTGCGAGTAAAAACAAGTATATGCCAAGTTGTAAGAACATTTTAAATCTGAACCACTTGACAAAAACTTTCAAAAATCTTAGAACCTTTATATTTACTAAAAAAAAAACAAGTCACATTGAACACATATCATTCGGAATGGATTTTCGTTTTAGCAGTTTCCACGTGCCGCCCATTCTGAACTGCAAAAGTTTGCAAAAAACTGCAAGTTTTCAATAGCAAAAATAGTCTTTGGTACTGAGATTTTATATTTTAAAACATTAGTGTAAGAAATTAATTTCATTAATAGCTAAAACAGTATCATTTCACAATTTCCTCTCTCAAACACTTTCTTTAAACATATTCCTAACTAAAATATTGTATTGAACTTATTTAATGCTGTTTTTTTATTTTGTATGTACTCGAAGGCTTTTGAAAAAATCTGATAATGTCCAGAGTTAAGAATAAGCGAGGACTTAATAAAATACACCCTATGAAGTATATAAAAGTTGTAGCTAGAACTAACTTCCAATACATTTTGGAATCATTCTCTAAGGTTTCGATTTAATTACATTTAATTACTTAACTACAATTATGACTTTAAAGAAATGCACTTAAATTGCAAGATAAAGTATTTAAGTTTACAACTTTTGACGTAAGCTTTAACTTCTTCATAAGCAAACCCAGATCTCTCTAACCCACTTAAACCTCCTATACATTTCCCTTAACGATTAATCCTTAGAAGCAAATAAAGCAATGCTTCCTATCACTGCACATCTTATATTAAAATATAAAGAACCATATGGACTTAAAATTCGCTAAATTGTTGTTTTCCACTTGAATCCTTAGATTCTGATCTAAAAATTTACCTAAATTCCAAATAATATTTTATTACAAACTAATCAAAACATGTTTAAAAGGTCAAAATTGTTATTTACATTTAGAAAGTTTATTATCAGGTGTTTCTTCTTTTGTTTGTTTATTTTATTCAGTTTATGTTTATACAATGTACTTGATAAAGTTGTAATTACAACGAAATATTGTACATAAAATAATTGTAGTTTTCTAGTTTTGTTAGTTTATATATATATATATATATATATATATATATATATATATATATAAAAACTAAAAAGTGTATATATATATATATATATATATATATATATATATATATATATACACACACACTGTCGTACATACATGCTAAATTGATATTTAACATGAAACATCCGAAAACGATTTTAATAAATCCAATAAAAATAAAAATATGAATTTCCGAGAAAATAATTTAAAGAGCAAAAGAACCAATGAGATGTAATGTAAAGCGTTACAAATACGCCACTACTATTTTTATCGGAGTTTTGAAAAGATGGTGGTTTTTCCGAATGAACTTGACAAACAACATATAATTAATCTCTTATGTTTTCAGTGAAAGCATCAAAGATTACTAGAGCATAAAAGGGTCAAAAGAATTATGGATATATCCTTTAAAGTATAACCTGTGAATGTAAAACTCAGTCTTGATTTTTCAATACTTTTGTTTTTACACATTCATTTTTAAAAGCGCTTTAACTAGGCACACTCGTGCGGAATGCTTTGTGCTGCAAAGCAGATTTGTTATTGTCTCTGAGGCGCCGAACAATGCGTGAAACAAGAACGCAAAGTACAGCACTGTGTTGTGTGCGTGACTTCATCTCTATATGACAGTGCGTCATGGATTGTTCCGGGTATGTGCACATTGCACTTCTCCTAATGTGCACACATTACAGATTTGTTATTGTCTCTGAGGCGCCGAACAATGCGTGAAACAAGAACGCAAAGTACAGCACTGTGTTGTGTGCGTGACTTCATCTCTATATGACAGTGCGTCATGGATTGTTCCGGGTATGTGCACATGCACTTCTCCTAATGTGCACACATTACAGATTTGTTATTGTCTCTGAGGCGCCGAACAATGCGTGAAACAAGAACGCAAAGTACAGCACTGTGTTGTGTGCGTGACTTCATCTCTATCTGCTATCATGCGATGTGTTGTCATGTGCACATTGCACTTTTCATAATGTGCACACATTACAGATTTGTTATTGTCTCTGAGGCGCCGAACAATGCGTGAAACAAGAACGCAAAGTACAGCACTGTATTGTGTGCGTGACTTCATCTCTATATGACAGTGCGTCATGGATTGTTCCGGGTATGTGCACACTGCACTTTTCATAATGTGCACACATTACAGATTTGTTATTGTCTCTGAGGCGCCGAACAATGCGTGAAACAAGAACGCAAAGTACAGCACTGTGTTGTGTGCGTGACTTCATCTCTATATGACAGTGCGTCATGGATTGTTCCGGGTATGTGCACACTGCACTTCTCCTAATGTGCACACATTACACATTTGATTTATACGCATTACATTACAGTTTTTGCCTGTGAATTTGTTAGTTTTAACCCTAAGACGATTTTTTAGTTCTAAAAACCAGTTAAACATTAATTTTGTACTTCTTTAATTACAGTAATTAATTAAGTATGTAAATTAAAAAAAGGTCAACACAAATAGCTATTAAAGATTATTTTTTCTGATTTAATCACTAACATAGGCATAAAATTTTATCACTTCAACTTTTTATATGTATTCTTATAGAATATGTCCTTAACACGTTACACGTTATACTTCACAAAAAAAAAAAATAAATAAATGAAAAAAATGCCACAGTCAAAATGAAGGAGATTCTAAGGCTAAAGTCATACTGTCACGTTTTTTAATAAACACTCACAGTATTTTGATTGCGTAATAACGGATGGATTTTTCAGATGAATGAAAAACTGATTATGTGGCATAATTTTATCAGCATTTAAAAGAACGAAAGTGACACATTTGTCGTTTAGGATCTGTCCAATCTCCACTTTAGAAGTTCAACTGTTTGTTCAGAGTTTTTGTCGGTGGCTAGTTGAACCTTATATAACAACTGCGTTGAGCAACTAAACTGAACATTAAACAGCGCACATTTGTTTTTGGCCATTTTAAAGTTACTGGAAAAATGAAAATGGATCAAACGATACTGATAAAATTATTGATCGTATAGATTTACATATGGTAGGATTGATAATGATTGTCAGCCGTACTTTATTTTCAATATTGATTGTCAGATTAATCGTGTACGGCCTACGAAATTTGTAGTATCATGAAACTTCTGCTTCTTGTAAACATTAACACCAATCGTGGTTACGGTTTGGTAGAGCGGACAGTGGTGTTCTACTAGTAATATTATTGTCCGAGGTTGTTAACAACAAATGATTTTAATATCGTTTGAATAAAACTGATAAAATAATGAGATTTCACAGTTACTTTAGTTAATTATTTATCAAACTGAGGGTTTACAGGAAGAATGTTAAATCAAACAATAGGTCTATTGTTAGAGATCTTGAGGAGACAGAAATGATGAAAAGAAATATGCTTAACATAGTATTACATTGATAGCTGTTACAGGGCGTGTGTATTGCATGAAGGGTTTTATATTCCTGAAACAATAGTTTACACAGACACACAGGAACTATGCATTTTTTTTAGGAAAAAGGTGCTTTAAAAAAATTAGTATAATTCATAAAGTAGAATTTCAACTAAGCAGCAGAAGTGTTTATATTTACTAGGGAGAAATGATTCACAACCATATTCAGAAACCCGGCTCCGGTCAAATTTTGTTCATCTGCCTTGGTATTTTTCAGTATATCTACAGTATAGTATACTTTGTAATGTCAATGCTCAGAATATTTAAATTTCATATAAGGGATGTAATTAGGTATTGTGATTCCTGCCGTTGGCAACAGTGTGAGCAAACGTAACCCAAGTAAACCTTTGTATAAGTACCTTTGCAATTTGATGAGTATTTAATTGCATGTATAGAAATAATCAATAAATTTGATTTGCATCCAATAAGTTCTCTCATAACTGACTTCGGAGATCAGGATACCTTGAAAATAAAATAAAAAGTAATCAACTATAGTTAAATGGAAATAAAAATTTAGCCATTGATGATTCAACCGTTTTACCGAAAAATGCTATTCATAAGCAGGATATTTAAAAAGTTTTTGTACCTAGTTGGAATCTCTCAATCTCATTAACCTACATAAACTACTCTTCTGCTTCTTGTTTCATTGAGAGGCCTTTGGATTTATTCCAGGTATTAAGCACGTTTTCTAGAAAATCCTTAATAGTTGGATAGTAACGCGTTATACTAGTGTAATAGGTATTAAAGTTGTTACTCCTTTTGACCTTACTTATTTACACCCCATCAATGGACCCATGTACTAGTCGTATGTTTCAATTACGTATGTTACTGAATTCGTTAACGGGTTCATTTTTAATGGATTGAGAAATTCTACATCGGTTGTGAATTCCTTTAATTAATACGGCATTAAAATTGAGAAATAATTTTCAAATACATTGCTTTAAATTTAAGGAACAATATAGATTCAGCATTATATGATGGAAACGGTTGAAAGAAATCTAAAATTTAAATATCACTAATGAATATAGCCTCTTGCACAGTTTAGGCAAATGTGTTATAGGTTGTAAAACGCACATAACATGGTTACGACCATAGGTTTTACTAGCCTCGCCATACTATCTGTTCGTCTGGGGTTTATGGTTGAATGTGCTGTATGTTCACAAATGGTTTTAATTACAACTTTATAATTTTGCATACGTAGGTCTTATTAGAGCCTAACATAATGCAAAAAATGAGTCATTGTGAATGGTTTTAATGCATTTTAGCGTAAAAAATTAACATGACGCCGAACAAGATTCGAGACGTAATACCAAAGTGATACAACATTACTAAGACAAATACTCTCTTGTTCACTTTGTAATACTTTGTTACAAGAATGTATTTAGTTTTTTAGTAGTTCCTTTCCTCTTAGCCAGCCTCTAACTAGTTGCCAATGTATCAGCTTAGCTAAAGATCTCTGTCATATTCTTCTCCCATATACATCAGATTTACAGAAAATCCTTCCTCATTTTTTTCGTACTGGCACTGAAAATATCTTAGGTCTTATCAATATCTCTTCAACATCCACTCTCAGGACAGTATTGAAAACATTCCCAGAAAACGTATTCACTTTGGCCCATGATAGTGTAGGGATTATACAAACTATGATGACCTATAATCATTTCTTTTCAAGTATATGTTAGTTTTAGGAAAATCGACTTTGCCTTACAATCTTAACTAAAAAGCCTCAAAACTGCATTGAAAAGAACACAAGATACGCTGGTAATCCGATTTCGACAAAATCATACCCTCCATTTGGTCTGTATTGTGGTTACCATAGTTGAACATTCAATATTGACTTTAACACAAAGATTTTCATGGAGATGTGGTGTGAGAATTTTAAGCGCACATTGGTACAAATAATAAAAATGAAATATAATCGTCAAGGCCATTTATTAAAAAATTTTCAATAGTTAAATATTTTTTAGGAGTAATATTTGTATGGAACTCAAACAATTATTTATTTTCATTACTTAATTTGTTTTTTATAAGTAATTTTTTGAGTAGAATTTTTATTTTTGTATTTTTCAGCTTAATTAATAAATATCAATTTAAAGTTATTAAAAATTACAACCTTAAAAAAATGTTTCGTAGATAAAAGATTTTGTGGAAAAATGCATTTTCTGTACTATAAAACACTTTAATTTGTAGTTTGCTTTCATTTTCTGCTTACGTAAAACAACTTAGGAAATACGTTTTGCATGTCTCCCATGTTAAAACTGTTATACATTTTCAAAACACCATTATTTGATTTAACACTTATAAGTATAATATAGATGTGATAAACATATAAAATTACACTGAAAACAGAAACAGATAAAGAAAGCTATTTATATTTGTATATTAATAATATTACCTGATCCTTTTGACCTAGACTAGAAAAACGCTCAGTGTGTAAAATTAAACTGAAATAAGAGATTTTGAAACGAGCTTACTTAAATGTTCAACACCTTAAGATTATATTTGTTGTACTTCCGAGGTTATAGGTACTTCAATTATGGCTCGACCTTGAAATAAGATGTTTTTTATATTTCAATAAAAAATTTAAACGTAAATTTCAACAACCTTTCTCCGAATTAAAATAAACAAGACAGGTGTTTTACTCTTAATCTGTAACATTTAATGACATCATAATTTTTATGCATTTCATTTCATTTTAATATATTTTAGCGTCATTGTTTCATTACGACGGAAGATAAAACTTTTTTTGAGAATTGGTCGTACAGACCTTTGTTTCTTTTTGACAAGTAATTAGATCGTGTTAATAAGGAAACGAATTTAGTAGGTACCAACAGAGAAGCCGAAACTTTATAAGAAACTGTTTTGTATTTGACGTTCTGATGAAAGCAGAAAAGTTCTTGATGAAGTTCTCAGTCGTGCAGTGCACATTTATTCCAAGGACGAGAGGCTTGTTACTTCCAGGGCTCTTTTCAACACTTCTCTTTTTTGTTTCCCTTTCACGTACATCCAACAATCCGGTGCACATCCTTAGTTTAATTATTGCATCTTATTTTCCTAGTTTCTTACCTTATAATTCACCCGTACAACTAGAAGTAACGAGATATTTAACCAACCTAAGATTGGGTTATTTTTTAGTAAAATACATATACACCATTTTGATCTGGTTGTCACATAAATAATCAATTTTTGTTAGTTTTCCAATTGAGGTGATAATCTTGAAGTACTAATATGCTATGATTTCCCCATTATTAGATATGAATGTGTTGAAATATACTGGATTAGAAGTAGCCAATCTATTATTTACTTCATTACGTATAACTTATGAAGCTATTTATATTTAGCCTTATTGGTATTCAATGTCAGCACTAAAACAGTTCCAAAAAAGTCAGTCTTCCTCATTTTTAACCATTCTTTATTTACTGCTTCACAATATTTTAAAATGTAACAAATAAAGTAACTCGAATTGTATTTCGCTATACAAAATAAACCGATATAACGAAGTGTGGAATGACACAAAGAAGCGTAACGAAACATTTATCACACAGAAAGCGGACTCCCCTTTTGCTTTTTTCAAAAATCAGTAGAGTTCTTCCTTGGATCAAGAAGACAAACTTCAAGTCTCCAATGTTTGTCTTACAAGAGTTGCAGCACATACGGACAACGAACAGTCAGAGAGAAGGATGACCTAACCTTTGACCTTTCGTCCCCAAAATCAATAACATTTGGAAGTGCCGATGGTCGAGCGGTCTAAACCGGTGAAATTGGGATCTGGGTTAGAGACAGCGTAGGCTACAATTTTGTCTGTGCCCAAAACCCGAAGGTAGAAAAAGTCTTAGAAGGGGTAGGCCTATTCTTAAAAAATCCAGGTCCTTGAACCAAGAGCAACTGGTGCACCAAGTTTCAAGTCTTTATATATAAAGATTTATCGCTTAGGCGGACATACGGAAACGACAAAACTTTACGAAGCCACTGTAAGGGTAGGTATAATAAAACGTAGAGAAACATAACTAAATTAATTCAGTTCGTCACCTAATGTCTCAAACACCATCAAGCTTCGCATGTAAGTTTTCAATATCACTGGTGAGACCGGACCTTCGACTGTGAGGTTTGTGCTATTTTGACTCTGTAAGGTATGTTACCTCCACAGAGTCAAGATCTTCGACTGTGAGGTTTGCGCGATTTGGCCTCTGCAGAGTACCTCCACAGCAGGACTGTTGAGGTTTGTGCGGTTTGGCCTCTGCATAGTACGTTACCTCCACAGATTCAGGACCTTCGAGTTGAGGTTTGTGCGGTTTGGCCTCTGCATATTACATTACCTCCACAGATTCAGGACCTTCAAGTTGAAGTTTGTGCGGTTTGGCCTCTGCAGAGTACATTACCTCCACAGATTCAAGGACCTTCGAGTGTGAGGTTTGTGCGGTTTGGCCTCTGCATAGTACATTACCTCCACAGATTCAGGACCTTCGAGTGTGAAGTTTGTGCGGTTTGGCCTCTGCAGAGTACATTACCTCCACAGATTCAGGACCTTCGAGTGTGAGGTTTGTGCGGTTTGGCCTCTGCATAGTACATTACCTCCACAGATTCAGGACCTTCGAGTTGAAGTTTGTGTGGTTTGGCCTCTGCAGAGTACATTACCTCCACAGATTCAGGACCTTCGAGTGTGAGGTTTGTGTACGGTTTGGCCTCTGCAGAGTACATTACCTCCACAGATTCAGGACCTTCGAGTGTGAGGTTTGTGCGGTTTGGCCTCTGCAGAGTACATTACCTCCACAGATTCAGGACCTTCGAGTTGAGGTTTTGTGTACGGTTTGGCCTCTGCAGAGTATTTTACCTCCACAGATTCAGGACCTTCGAGTTGAAGTTTGTGCGGTTTAGCCTCTGCAGAGTACATTTACCTCCACAGATTCAGGACCTTCGACGTTGAGGTTTTTGCGGTTTGGCCTCTGCAGAGTACATTACCTCCACAGATTCAGGACCTTCGACGTTGAGGTTTTTGCGGTTTGGCCTCTGCATAGTACATTACATCCACAGATTCAGGACCTTCGAGTTGAGGTTTGTGTACGGTTTGGCCTCTGCAGAGTACATTACCTCCACAGATTCAGGACCTTCGACGTTGAGGTTTTTGCGGTTTGGCCTCTGCATAGTACATTACCTCCACAGATTCAGGACCTTCGAGTTGAGGTGTGTACGGTTTGGCCTCTGCAGAGTATTTTACCTCCACAGATTCAGGACCTTCGAGTTGAGGTTTGTGCGGTTTGGCCTCTACAGAGTACATTACCTACACAGAGCCAGGACCTTCGAGTGTGAGGTTTGTGCGATTTGGCCTCTGTAGAGTGTGTTATACCTCCACAGAGTATCATATAAGACTAGTGGAGATAGTATTAAATATGTTTTGTTGTTTGAACACAATAATAGTCTCTACAGTATATTATTCGTCTTACTAACACTAATTACAACTGTACATTGTTCGTAATAGGAGTTTCTCCTTTTATATGTCCATAATCTAAATATTTATTTACTTACAGAATTATATAAATACAAATTGTTTATTATTGTTATTACTAAAAACTTCAAGTGTACAATATTTACAAGATGATGTTTTTATATAACAGTTATGCACACGAAAAAGCATCACTAACCACTAAAATATATTAATAACTTGATAATAGAAATTAAAACGTTCTACGTCAATATTCCATTGAAGAATTCCCTGCCGTAACTTATGACTGCTAATAAGGGGTTGGCATTGTTACTAAGACAATGGAAAGTGAAAGGATTGCCCATTCAGAAAAGGAATGAAACAGTAATTAGAGACTGGGGGGAAAGTTGTTAAAGATTCAACTGCTTCTAATGTACCAGGCAGCTAATTATCCGTAGGTACCGTACTTACTGGAATTTAGTTAGGTTCGACATGCCCTTAAGCTCCCTTTAGATAAACTCATTTGGCAGCTCATTGATTGTTGTGGAGATTTAGTTAAACTCGTTTTCCTTTTTTACAGTAAAGTGTTCCCAATATGCCAAGGCTTTTCGGGGAGGATTAGTCGCGCAAGAATCAATATTAGTAATAAAATATTTTATTTTGAAATGTCTGAACTTATTTACATCTACAAGAATGAAATAAATTAAGGGTAGGTTTAAGAGTAGACATTTTATTACTGTATAAACTGTAGTGAATTATGTAATTGCCATATTATTATATCATATTGTGGCGCATAGACAATTACTGTAATACTAACGCATATTTTCAAAACAGTGCAAAAGTTTCGACCTTTAACGAGTCATCTTCTGGTGTCAATAAGTGTAAAAATGCAACGACTGTCCATCCGAAGTAGTTATAGTTTAAAATTTACAAAGAGCACAAAACATAACAACTAAATAAATAAATAATGGAACGTGTAAAAAGGTGGATTGGCCAATCACACACGAGTTTTAAGATCGTGTGTATTATCATTAACAGTAGGTGATTCCAGTTTCTGGTGAATCTACGTTATCAGCTGATCGATCGGTTGGCGAGTCAATGTTACGATTTAGAATTGTATTGAAGAAATAATGGGAGCTGAACTGTTAGGCTTCTCCTTGAAAACGAATCTTTCTCAAGGATTTTTAAATGCTTACATATTATTCGTAATATATTATTCTCAACGTTTTCTATTAGATTTATTCCATTCTCATGGATCAAATGGAACGATGAAATCTTTTTCTGTAATTTACGTTTCGGGCAATGCTCTTTAAACCTTTGGCTAGACACTATGTTTGTTTGTCCGGTATGAAAACTAGGACAATGGAATAAGTTAGCATATATATGTCGGTTTGTAGGTTTTCATCGGAGTTCTGAGATTTAAATCTTAATACGGTTTTGGTGTAGTTTGATGTCGTAAAAGCTATGTTTATGCCATCAGATTCAGGCCTTTTTAGCGCAATGTTTTATTGTTAGGTTATACGCAATTTATATGTACTGTCATGTTTTTCATTTCTCGTTTTATAGTCGAGTAGTATTTACCCTCTTTTTTCTGTAATGTCTTTTTCATCATAGTGTTATAGCTATGATGAAAAAAATATTGGCAATATTTATTATGATCTTATTATTATTGCTGTACTTTGAGGAGTCGGTAGATTATAAAACTACTAGTAGCCATTTTTTGAATGTGTGTGTGGAATGCCGAATGTAAGTCGAATACACTACTGAAGGAGTTAAACATTACATTCAAAACTGTTGTTTCTTCTATTTAAGGTGAGATATAAAAATTTTAGTTGATTTGGGTGATTCTGTTGCAATAGTGAATTTCAGATTGGGGGCATTTTATGAACACTTACAAATTGTAAATTGTAATCAATTCCAACAAAATTCATCAAAATATTTATTAGTTGATTAGTTCAAATACTTATTTTATCATATTCACCTTAAAAAATTAGCTGAATAGTTGATTTTATTAAATAGTCTAAACACTTCCCTTGACTCATATAAACTCTGCTTTTTATGATGAACAGTTTTAAAAGCTTACTCTTGTAATACCTCATATAACATCCTGCCATGTATTTCGGACTTTTCGTTCTTACCATCTCATGCCCAGAGTTCTTACTGGAGTTCATTTTCTATTATAAAAACTGGGTTTATTTTGGAAAGCATATGAAAGCAAAGTTAAGAAAGTAGTAGTAGTTCATCAATATAAACTGAAATTGATACAGTAGACCTAATAGCTTTATGTTTTGTATCTAAACATTTCCATTTGAGTTTTAGGGCTGTTACCTCTACCTTCAGGTAATTTACAAATACATTACATATTTATTGTATGTAATAAATACGTAACCAACACTCTAGGGATTACTCCATTCTTATCTGAATGTAGTCAGTGTGTGTGTGATGTATGTCTTCTGTCCGATATTCTACAAATGTGGCTTTCGCTAGACTCTCCAGCACTGTTGTCAGGTAACTATGTCTAATCCCTTCGAGTATTTATAAATTATTTAACTCGTCTCCCACACTGTTCCAGCTCAGCAAGGTCCACGTCCAAGCCATCTATCTGCTCGTTTCTTCTGGTTGGCTTCCTTCTTTTACAGAACATCAAAGAACTTTTGCAGATCACGATTCTCAGCTCGTGAGATATAAGATTCCTTCAAAAGATCGTCATACTCACAATTGAGGAAATTCACCGATCTTTTGAGTCTGTCAAGTTTGCCTTTCATGTCAAGAAGTGTCAAGTTTACTTTGGTTACAATTGATCGCTGTATTCTAATGCTACCATCTCCAAACCTTTCGGCATACCTTAGCCTTTTCATTACTAGAGTTCATTTCTTTCTCACCTCTACTTTTTCATAAGCTCACTTTTATTTAGCTTCTTTTCCAGTGCATTCCAAGTTTGCATTTCGATGTGAAATTTAAGAAAATGTAATCGAGAGCCACATACACTGATTACATCACACATATCCAATCGTAGGCACCTCTTCGATGAATTTTAGCAAAAGTTATTGGTTTTGTTGATTTAAAATTTACAATTTTGTACATAACTAGTCTTAACTGAAATAAACTAGGATAGTTGCCTCCCGTGAACCAAAAGTAGAATTAAAATACGATCAAAAAACTAAGAAAAAGATCTTTATAATTTGTTTTTAATCCATAGAATAACGTACATAATAATATTAATTTTAAAAACTAATAAACCCTGTTTAAATTGCCAACTAATTCAAAAGATGAAGAAAAATATACACAGATTTTAAACACGTAATAAAGACATATACTTATTCCCCCATTGCCGTTGAGATAATAACTGTATTTTGTGTCCACCTAAGTTAAAAATAACCTGTTACAATTTTAACATTGATACGAGGAGAAACTGTTAGAAAAAACCCCAGGAGGGTTCACATCTGACTGGTTCATAGAAAAAACGATGTCACTTAAATCTGGGCAACCCAAAGGATGTTCAGGTGCGGTACATCACTAACTATCTTAATGTTTAAGGTTTTCCATGCATAAACAGGATTAAGTATCGTCTTGCCGGTCCCCCTGCCCGCTTTGACTGGAATTGGCTAGAACTGAGCTAGGCTCCCCTTCTACCAAGGTGCCGTGATTGGGATAGTATCCGTTATCCTTCCTGATTGATCCTGACAGCACATAGTCCCTAACCCAATCTTCCCCAACCTGTCACTCCTGTCGCTGCGGAATGGCCCTTCAAGGACTACATTAAGAGAGTTTTCCCCCAAATTCTGGTCCTAATTGCAATACCTGTTCTTAACAATGGTTATCCTGTAATCTAATAGTTATTTGAAGGTTAAAACGAGGCTTATTCTGGTATATCTTGCCACAAAAACACATATAGTATGATTATATTTATTTAGTTGTGATATCACTCCACGTTGAATGCAGTATAAATACATATATGCATTAATAGGATGCAAAAAATAGATATTTATTCTAATTAAGGACAGACTTGGATGACCAAAGAGTTAATTTAATTTATTAATTCAAAAGTTTGAAGCAGGCATGGTTTCGTTGGAACCAGGAACGGAAGTGCTGGAGGAATTATAGGGCTCAGTGGTGAACCTCAGGTCGTCCTTTGTGGCGAGGGAAATTGGGTCGATAGGGTTGGTTTAAAAGCACATTATGAGATTACATGAATAACAAACTGAATGAAAACCCCATGCTTTCACAGGTACAATGGTGATTAAGAAATCTGGATTTGAATGTACGAATACATTTATAATACTATTAAATTCTTTTTAAGCGCCTTAATATAAGAGTATTGTATCTGTTTGTATTATGGAACTCAGATGAAACTATACATCATATAATTACGCATTACAAGTACGTGTTTTGAATAGTATTAGTGATACATATTATTCATCATGTTTTTGTTTTAGGTAGAATGATATGTAGCTATCACTCATTAGGCTGATTGGTCTGGTTTATCTGTCGGGGAATGTTAGAACTTATATTCTTATGGTGTTCTGTTTGTCTACGTGTCCGGAGAACGTCTGGAGAATAATATGAGCTATAGACTAAATTCTGCGAGCAACGTCAGCGAAACATGTAACGCGTCACGTGGTGTAGCGTATCCATACCTTGTATTAAATAGGGTTGATTAATCTGACTAATTAGTAAGAACATTTGACTAATAATTACAATTAACTTAAAACAATATGGATTAACACTGTGTCTTTATTATTAAATACCTACTATTAGAGGGTTTGATTTATCATATTTCTTCTACCTCTAAAATACTCAATTGACATTTTCCAATTCATATCATATCAAAATTAACCTAGGGAGAATTAGGTGCTCGGTAATTTTGAATCCAATGAATCTTTAACGACTTTCCTCGCAGTCTCTAATCACTGTTTAATTATTTTGCTGAATTGGGAATCCTTTCAGTTTCCATAGTCTTAGTAAAAATGCTAATCCCTTATTAACAGACATAAGTTACGATGGGATAATGCTGAAAGGAATTTAGGTTCAGAACCTTTTAGTTTCTATTATCATGTTATACTTCGTTTTTGCATATATTGGGTAATTCTTCCACCGTTATAGAACAGTGGTTAAACATATCGTTTAAATCCTGTACTATTGAAATAATTTTGGATTTGATTTAGGAAAACAATTAAGATTATTAATATTATTTAAGGAAAGTAATTGAGTAAGAAATGGTTGGAATCATTGTAAGATTATTAATATTATTTAAAGAAAGTCATAGAGTCAGAAATTGTTTGAATCGATGTTTTTTGATACAATAAAATACAGTTTGATACATCATAATAATATAAAACATAACAGATATATCACTTAAACAAGACATATTGTAATAATATTATAAATTTATTATAGAATTATTATTATACAACTCTAATAAGACAACAAGCCTTCCATACTTCTTTTAATAAGGACTAGTTATATTCAATTATTTGTAATTATATTATTGCATTAAATGTAGATTATTTTATTGTTTAGCTATAAATATTATAATTTTAGGTCCTGCGCCTTAATGACCTAGAACATTAGGAATATACCTGGGGATTAGGACTGGAAGGTTTGTTAATTACAGCAATAAACTATTGTATAGTGTGATGAATGTAGTGAACTGGAAAAGTAAGGTGCAGTAATTAAACTAAGGATGTGCACCGGATTGTTGGAAAGAATTGAAAAGAAAACAAAAAGGAGAAGTGTTGAGGAGAGCCCTGAAAGTAACAAGCCTCTCGACCTTGGAATCACGGCACGACTGCAAGTTCAAAAACAACTTTTCGACTCTCATAAGAACTTTAAATTAAATATAATTTTCAAATAAGTTATAACTTCTCCAATATTACCTATCAAGTTTTAGTCTTGATTGACACGAATTAATTAGTACGTAATTAGAAGTAAGAAATGAAAGTTGTCGGAATTTGACCAGAGTATTATTTTTAATCTTCATTAAGTAATGACATTTTAAATTATATTAAAGAAAATGTGGAAACGTATTTAAATACGAAATTAATATAAAACATACATGCATTACTTCCTTTGGTTTAGAGTAAATGAATATTTACAATCTTTTTAACGATAGCAAAATACCTTCTATTATTTTTGTTTTTAAACCCACTCAACTATTAGTTTTTAACGTTTTGACAGGTTGTTTTAAAACGTATAGCACATTTTTGCAATGTACTAAAACGATATATTTTTAGACATATTAAGTCGAAGGAAGGTATTCCAAATTCATATAATAAAATGTTTAGTGTATGTTTTTAACGGTGGAAGAATTGTGAAGGAAACACGCGATTTTTCCCGGACATTTGCTATTATTCACTGATAAAAAAATCAGTGACAAATCGTTTCGCGATCTTTAATATGATCTCTTCCTTAGTTTAATAACTAACCTAATACTACACCTAGATTTTAATAATGTGTTATGTTAGTTATCCACCTGAGGAGATCAGATTGATGATCTCGAAACGTATTTTCACTGATTTTTGAATCACCGAACAATGGAAAATATTTGAAAAAAATCTGTTTCCTCCACAAAGCTCTTTGCAGATTTTATCAGAAAGTAAAAAATAGAGACACTCATTTTAGCAAGGCAGGTTGTAAAAGAGTAGAATTCCAGGATCAATCCATGTTCTAAAATTTCCAACCCTGCCTTCTAGAGAAATCAAAACGATCGATAGTATCCGTTAGCCAAGTTATTTTAAAGACAGGAAGTGCCAGGAGGCTGAGAACGTTCTGAGGCTGGGAGATTGTAGAGGACGGAATCTTTCGAGTTTTACTAAATGTGTAGTGAAAAGCTTCATATGCCAGGACTTTCCAGAAGTTCGGGCCTCCCAGAGGTAAGAGACATCTATAAATTCATTATTTCAGATACCAGGAGCATCTGAAATCTAGAGATTCCTAATCTAGAGATTAGGAAATATCATAAGACAGAAGGAGCAGCCAATCGTCTAACACATTTAATGTAGAAGCAACCAGAGACAAAAAATTCCAAGATAAAGGAAGTTTCCAGACTACGGAAACATCTGGAATTAATACAGCAAAAGTGTAATAATTCTGTTCTTTTTTTGAGTTTTTGAAGGTTTTCAGTCTACAGTGAAAGATTCTCTCGATATATGAATGCTTAACCATTTTGTCCGTTATATTATTCTTAAACACGCCATTTTACAGTAAACTCTTAACTTATTTAGTTACGTTCTAAATTACAAGGTTGGAGTAAACAACGTATTAATTGAAGATAACAGAACGCCACATGACGTTTATCGTCACAGACTTTGCTGAGGCTGTTTCCAAATTTCAAGCATAGCTACATTTGTAATTGTTACATGTTAAAATAAATCTTGAAATTTGTTTACTCTTTGATTTTCTCGTTGTCATGTTGGTTACCCATAGAATCAATGAAAAATTTCGTTAACATGCACCATCATTTGACTGTTTCTTGCACAGAAACGGAACTTCATGCAAAATTTAATATCAACTGGTCTGTTTGTTTTCAAGATAGTGTGCGAACAGACTTATAGATAGCAAAGCAAACAGAAATAGAACATTTCTAGCATCTCGTAATAGGCTTTGCTAATTCTCAGCCAATAATTGATTATTAGGGTAGGCAGTGGTTAGTAAAATAATAGTAACACTTTATTTCTATGTATATATTTGTTTCCATACTCAAAATGACACTGCAGTAACAATAGAACGTACTATTCATTTTGTACAAAAATCATACCTCTTGGAAATTGTTGTTTTCTATATATAAAATCCAAATAATTGTTCCAAAAATGTTTAAACATATGAGGATATGTATAACACGAATAAATAGAAGAATAAAAATGTTATTGTTCCAGGAAAGCGAGCGGATATTCATGTGCTGTGACAACGTTATCCCTCGATGCATAATAATAGCCGCATCTACTCTTCCCTGGAGATAGCTGCATGTATTTCACGCGTTTAGTCGTCCGTTAAAACATATCCTGTAAATAATTTAGACTAAGGTACGAAGGTTTACGTTCTCATCGTGCCTGGTCACTACTTAATGGCAGTAGTTGGTTTATCGATGCATTCAACAGTAGAATTTTGTAATTCATTCTAGAAAGTTGTTGAATAACTATGGATTTTTAAAGCCAACTAAATTAAATTATATGTTAAAATTTCTCCGGATAAGAGTATTATTGTCAGGAAAGGTTTTAGTTAAATTCTTGCCAAGAACAGAATACGAGAATCTGTAACTATTATTGTTTTGTAACACAAGAACATTAATAACACATTACCATTACAGTGTGATTTTATAAGAATAGATAAAACCTACATGAGAAGATCCATGGTGACTGCCCAAACATTTTGTACAGGAGATTTGTTAATGTAAATGTTTATTAACTTATTTCCCACCATCCATTAGTTATTATCAAAGTTTAATTTTCTAAGAACAGAAAAAAACCTGAATTAGAAGATCGATGGTGACTGCCCAAACATTTTTTTACAATAGATTTGTTATATTTACATGATTATTAACTTATTCACCACCATCCGTTAGTTAGCTGATCGTAGTTTAGCAGAACATTCAACATTAATCGAAAAATAAAAATGCATCTTTCAATGAACACTACAGAGGTCGTACATTATTAGTGTCCACTTAATTTTGCAAAATCTCCCTCTTGCACGAATAATTATAATATAAAGTTGGTTGTAAGCTAAAGAACACAAGGAGGCAGAGGCCCAAGTCAGAAACCATTTTTAGCTACAATCGTACAATGAGCTGTGTTATTGCAGAGATTGGAACGAAAACTGCAGTGATTTTATGAGTTTATCGCAAAATCAAGGCCCGAATTCAATAAAATATGGAAAGAAATGAAAAGTCATAGAATAGAAGCACTTAATAGAATGCCAGTTCAGGACTCGTCCTATAAAACGTTTTAGCCAAAATCTCGAGTTATATATTAATCTACGTAACACACAAACAAAACAATTTAGGTCACACATTTTCGTTATTTATATATTTATATAATGAATATATATTGATATATTTTCATATTGGAGACGAGTTTAAAATCATAGTATCGATGACAATTAAATAAAAAAATGAAGTGTAACTAAATGTGTGTGTGGCTAAAGTGTAATGAATTTATATTTTTGTTTCAATTAGAGTTAAAAATAACAATAAAAACTGAGCTTTTAAATTAGGTTACATTAGAAAGGTAAAATTAAATTAGAATGAAAATATTATATGAACATGTAAAAATATATAAATAATAAACAATGTTTTCCTTATTATACATATACTGTTTATTATTCTCACCAAAGGGTCCAAACAACACACAAACGCAGCATACATTACGCAAACATATGTAATTAAAACTTACATTATTATTTTTTTGAATAAAAATAGAGGTAAAATTAATAAATTCAGGTAAAATATGAATCAGAAACTGGAAACAGTGCAGAAAACTCACAAACGTCCCTTGTGGCCCTTTATTTAGCCCGACACAATGCTTTCAATCATGTTTCCAAACAATTTCACTGCCATAATAGAGTGAGATTCATTAACAATGTATCTACTGTTATTAAACGTAAGCGCTCATATAAAGAATTAATTATATAGTAAAATCTCCTATTACAGAATATGTTTATTATTATTATTATTTTGTGGAATGTTCTGTATACAAATACGTATATAATGTTTTAGTTGTAGTCTTCATTGTTATTATAATATATAACAAAAGTTATAGCTCTCATACACTATCCCAACAAACAACTGTTAACGATGCTAATATATGTATATATATATATATATATATATATATATATATATATGTGTGTGTGTGTGTGTGTGTGTGTGTGTGTGTGTGTGTGTGTGTGTGTGTGTGTGTGTATATACAGGGTGATTCAAAACTAAACGGCAATCTCTCGAGAGCTTATTCTATAGCTAAAAACAAGTAAAAAAGTTCATATAACCATATGCCCGGAAACGCTTCGTTAGCGAGTTACGCCTAGCGAAAGATTTCGCCCGGATTTCAGAACCCTTGGTGAAGTCAGGCCGTATAAAAATGGTAAAGGTAGTTACAAAGATACAAATACGATTGTTTTTTATGTTTTTATATCTGACAAATTTATTAAAATTCGTCCCAGAGCTGTAAATGCAATACTTTCAGAGATATCTTACGTAAAACACAAGAATTGGTGCAAAGAAATAACACATTTTTTGTGTTTAACGTAAGATTACTTCCATAAATGTTAAATAAAGGTGATTTTTTTTGACTTAAACAGATTTGTAGAACATTTAATTCTGAAAAGATTCATGTGAATTACTTAGGAAAAAAATTAATAATAGGTATTGAAATTTAGCTTTATTTAAAAATAAAACAGACGCACAAAAATGCATATTCAAAAAAAGCGTCATAAATACACTGATGAGCTTTTTTGATTTTAACTTTACTAACCCAAAACTGTTTACAATTTAATGAGTTATTCAAATGACCCTCAAACACCTCAAGAAACACCTCATGTCAATTTTTTAATGTTAGGAAAGTTAAAGTCAAAAATCTCATCAGTGTATTTTGTTACATTAACCTAAGTTGCAAACTCTAGCCATCTTTGAACTGCTGTCATTTTTGACTCGGTTATCCGTTTGAGGTTGGGTTTGTGGCTCTGTACTCTACTAATATAGACCTTTAATTTGATATGCATATCAACCTATGCTTACATTTAAGATTTTCTTCTGACTCCTAGCGGGCCGCCCCCCTGAGGAAGTAGCCGATCACTGAATATATGATAAAATAGATCTTTATGTCCAGTAACTTTGTGTAAGGTTTTGTAGCTCTATTTTAAATATTTTGAAAAATATTCAACCGACCCGGGACTTTTTGGACACCCTGTATATATATATGTTGTGAATCTGTATGCCACTTGTTAGGGGCCTATGTCTTTTCTTCATTGCTTTGAATTAGGACCTATCCTTTTTAACTCACATGAAACCACATTGTTAAACTAAAATAAAGTTGTTTGTTTCGGTGTAAAACTCATATATTGTAAGAGAGGTACTTGATTTTGTTAGATAAAATTTAAAATTATTTTAAGCTACCATATTTTAAGAATATTTTGAGATAGACAACAACTATAAATAATAAAAAAGTGTTTGCTAAGTAGAACTTTCATTGGACGTACCGTTATTTGTTGAAATTGAAACATTTGAGTTTTAGGCTTCTTAGTACATTTTAAGTTTGAAAATTTTTTAAATTTAGAAAACTTAATTAAAAATGCCCCTACTGCATATTTCTTGGAATAGCACCTCAGTGATTAGCTTGGACAACACAGGTACTCTCTCATACTATAGTAAGAATGGCGTCATAATTAATTTAAAAGTTCATAAAAACAGAAATGTTTTTCCAACTATGTATACTACAGTTTAATATAATTCTTCTATTTTAAACAACATGTTCAATGTAATGAAAGGTTTAAAACTACCCTTGTTCATATCAAAGAATTAAAAAAATTACTTTCCGTCTCCCAAATTGAGATCTTTAAAATTATTCTTCAAAACTGAAAATAATAGTGTTGAGTTCTTTGGGGTAAAATAAGAGAGCATAATATAAAGAGAAAAATGTTTATAGTTTAGGTATGATCACTATACATATGGCACAGGTCGTAACGGTAACTTTGTAGAATGTCCTGGTACTGTATTCTCTGTAGGGAGTGTTTCCTAGTGAAACTGAACTCGTAATCTCACACTTTTTTGTATTTTTGGCATTATAAATCATCGTATAAGTCATTTCGTATGACGTCTTTGTATATCATAGCGTAATGCTAGTAGCAACCAACCAATTTCTATATTATGTACAGAATGTAGTGACGACAATAACTAGAAAGTTATAGTATTAATACAATTAAGCACCTGAAAAAGAGGGTAGAAACAGCCCTCGAAACGTCAAGTGATATTTACATGGTCCGAAAATGTTTTATTTCTAGTTTTTTCAGAAAAATGTATCAACTGTGATAAAACAAAATTTATACTTTAACCTCAAGTTTTTGTAAAATATCCAAAACCAAATTTTAAAAATTTCCAATATTTTCCGGTTTTTAAGTTTGTATGGGTTTCAACAAGTAAAATGGTTTTTATAAAAATTCAACTTGAAATCCTAACTTCTTATCCAAAAGGATAGATTCTATGTCAGAACAAGAATCAACAATTAAAATATTCAATGACACTATTTAAGACATTTTCTATTATTTACACACATAACTGCATGAGAGTATCGAATTCCAAAGTTATGGTGCATTTAAAAATAACCACTCTTCTATGAATCAATTAGTAATTATTCTACATTTTATAACACAGATTTTTACTGAAAATTCAGAACATGCAAGCGAAAAGCCAAGAAAAAATATAGGTAACAAATTAACAGCTTGGAAATGATAAGTTATTTAATATAAAATTTAAATTACTGGGAAAATTAAACAAGATCCACTTGCTTCATATCTTTTGAATTGAAATTTAATTTACGTAGACGTAATTCACTGGCACAACCGGAAACTCGACTCTCCTCATGTGATGTGATGGTTTTATTGCACTAAATTATTCTGGTTGCTGAGAGTACTACAGGGACATTCATGTTATTAAATGAGAAGTTTCCTGCAGAGCAAACCGTATAAGCCGGGCTCAGGACGGGCAGTTAAACAGTAATTAACCGTAGTTAACTGCAGTAATTGGAGTTTAATAAAATGTTATTTGTTCCTCTGTCCGAACACTGACTTCGCTTTTAAACAAAATTGAATCCGTCCCGTCATTTAGAAAACTACCGTAATCCTGTTGGAGATGGAGTTGTTTTTAATGGAAAAGTTTTACTTTGCTAAATTAAATTTTAACTTTTACGACATATTAAAGTGGTGGATTTATGTAGCTTTATCAGTAATAATAAGATTGTATGTGCTATCTTTACTGGATGCATATTCACAGGGAAAGATTTGTCGCTTGAGTTATAAAACATTAAATTAAATAGTATTTTCATCACTAGGAACAGCAGTGATGGTTTTCCATTTGGATCGTGTTTTTGGCACAATCGGCGATTGTGTGTTTGGGGTTCAATACGGTGAAGACACTTTTGTTTTGAGTGATTTGGGAAATAAAATAAAAACATATACATTATATTTAATACATTCTATATCACACAGTTAGTCAACATGGTTGAGATTTTCAAATATAGATATAAAACGTTACTGACATGTACTGAAGCAATAACAAAGTTAAAAGTTAACGTGCTGAAAAAACTCATATTGTGCACCAGCTGGTTTGTTATAAAAAAAGAAAATTGCCTATTGTTTACAGGTATTGCATATTGTTCACAAGTTTTGTACAAGTATGTACGTATTTGTTTTCATAAATCACTGTAGTAATTTTACTCTATGTACGTATGTATCTATGTTATAAGATAACGAACATCAACCGCTTTATGGACTAACTTAAGTATATTACAAAAACAGCAGTGATTTGTAAAGTACGGTATGATAAAAATAAATTTTTTACTTTCTATTTTATAAATACTTCCAATTTTCAAGCGCCATCTCTATATAACCAACTTTATAAAGTATTTAAATAATGTAAACATATTTCTAAAAAGTTAAGGCAGTGGCTTTTCACTGTTCAGAACTATCAGAATCTTTATTTTCATATTGGCGTTTAAATCTATCTTTATAATCTATATATATATATATATATATATATATATATATATATATATATATATATATATATATATATATATATATATATATATATATATAAATGAATGTTTGTGTGTTTGTCCTTTATGGAACCGTGAACTATGTGGCCGATTATTATGACAATTTGTATGTATATGTATTTTTCCGCTGAGAAGGTTTATATGCTACGCTCATTGATTTAACTCGCCACCAGGCAACGCTGGAAAAAATAAAGGTTTACAAGGCGCCTCCACATTATAAACTGCAATTACGAGACGGTTTTGTATATTAAATAACAAAATACTATTCGAAGGCGCTAAGTTTTAAGTTATTATGTTTTTAAAATACATTTTTGGGTTGAACTTAAACCTTGAGTGTTAGACCACTTTGTAATAAAGTACACGTACGTGTACAATACTCTTTTGACAGATTTTCTTGATCGTGACATCGAGGCAAACTCTACATCGGCGTTGGAAATTTAATTCACTTGAACCAGAAGTGCTCATACACGAGCAAAGCTTACGAAAAGCAATGCGAAGCCGTGGAAAACAGCTAGTTGTATATATTATTTAAGCATTTTGTACATCAGTTTAAAATATAATTTATTTTGTTTTATAAGTGCTCTTGAAGTGTTTTGATGTGTAAATTGTCTTGTATTGTTTATTGTCCTTTGTTTGTACTATAAAAATGATGTTATGTTTAGCGATATGTATGTAATATGTATAAAATATATTTATTAATATTATTTGTAACTATAGCTGTTATTTAAAAAAAAGTAATTGTCAAATATAAAGAAGCCTCCAAACAGACTGTGCCTTGGAAGAATCAAAATGTCTTTCAACTGCATATTGTTTACAGGTATTGCATATTGTTCACAAATATGTACGTATTTGTTTTCATAAATCACTGTAGTAATTGTACTCTATGTATTTTGAGAAATAAATTTCTTTCTTTCTATTTATAGCTTACTAAGCGTTTATGTAGTTGTAATATATTGCTTAACAGAAAATTAAGAAGTAATACAATTACACTGTAATGGAGTAAATAACAATTAAATAAGTGAACAGTTTTACAGTAGTAGGTAAGGCTTTGTGACACGATACTGTAACAAATGTACTACAACATAACACCGTCTTTACACGCATTTGCCAGATCATACTCTTCCTCAGTAGTCAACTAGCACACGATATATTTCGATCATAAATGAACAATGAATAAATTCGTTGAAATGTTCATCGTAACTAAAGGCAGATTGTAACCAAGGCCTCTTTCATAGATTGGTCTCGAAATTCTGTGTTTGTTTCCACCACAGCCCACATGATAGTCATCTACTCGTATGATAACGATAACGATAACGATAACGGAGTTGTTAGGTTGAAGTATTGCACGAATCTTTACAAGAGAATAATATTTTCTGAGTTTTGTAAAGTATCACCAAAGAAGTGAAATTCTCAGGGTCAAAATATCTTTTGAAGAATGACTGAACTGTCGGAATTCGCTAAAGAATTTGTTGAATGTTTAAACAATATAGATTCATGCCTGACTTCTGGTTACCAAGCGAGGTTTCTCGGTTATTTATTTATTGCATTCATAACTGTCTCATCAGTTTCATATTTTAAAGTTCCATAATGCGGAAGTTTACCAGAAAAATCCTGTCAGAAAGCCAAGCCTTCGTTTTAACAGCTCTTTCCACTTAGTATCGATGGGCACTATTATTTCAGAAGTTCATTGGGGACAGGCGCCATCTTCAACATTAACGTTTCGTTAACATGCTTATTCTGTTCATTGGAATAAAAGACAACTTCTAATTTAATAGTAGATGTTTTATGTTTCTATCACCTGTCTATACTGCTGCGTTATACAAATATTTTGAACGGAGTGTACATTTCTGGTGAGTTGTATAAAAATATTTTTCAGATATCCAATGTTTCTCAAAATATACCATGTTTAAAAAGTTTAAACTCTTGTTATACCTAGTTTGAAAATATTATTTTATTATGAACTAGATGTTCCCCGCGGCTTCGCACGCTATACGAAAACTTTGCCGTGTATTTCTGGTTCAAGTGAATTATTTATATTTCTATCGCCAACGTAGTTTGCTTTGTGCCACGATCGAGAAAATCCGTCAAAGTGTATGTTTATAGCCATTGTAAAAAATTTTACTTTTACTTTTACTTTATTATAAAGTGGTCTAACACTTAAGCCAACCAGAAATTTATTTTAAAGACAAATATACGCCATAATATAGCGCCTTCAAATAGGGTTTGGCTATTTAATTTACTTAAGTGTTCCGTAATTACAGTTTAAACTGTGGAGGCGCTTTGAAAACTTGTATCTTTCGCAGCGTCGTCTGGTTGCGAGTTACATCAGTGGGTATAGCATATAAACCTTCTCCGTGGAAAAATAAATATACACAAAAATGTTCATAATGATACGTAAAATAGTTTACGATTCTATAAAGGACACACACACACACACACACACACACACACACACACACACACACACACACACACACACACACACACACACACACACACACACACACACACACACACACGTATTTGTTACGTCTAAATCTAGTTATTTTAATATTCTTATCTCTGGAAGTTTTGAACGTTACCCAAAAAAACGTGTTTATGTGTGTTTTTACAGCTATTATTACAACTGTTATCAGGAGAATACTGTACAGACTTATGTCTAGTCTGGTGAGTTTTACAGTTTCATCAATCACCTTGTTCTTTGCCGGTAATTTTTATTGAACTGGCTGTAATCAATGCAGACGTGAGACCGGAGCAGGCCGCTGTAAAACAGCCCAAGGGATCGTGAAAGGTTTATCGAACCTTGGTTGAAAGTAACCCTTTGATCCACTATGCATTTACAATCGCTACATTTGGTTTAAGGGGAAGAGACATTATCTCACATGATGCAACTACATTGTTTCGGTCACATCATCGATAAAACCAAAGATCAGGAATATAAGATTATTGCATTCACTTACTATCAAGTTATTATTTCTGATTATTTTAATACTATCGAATTTATTCGGGTTATGAAATGGTATTATTGCTGTGTTAACTATAAAACAAATATAAATTTGGATATTAAACCTAATAAATGTAACAATGCTTTGTTATTGATATAAAAATAGTGTTAATATCTCTATCAACGTGATTTATTACAAGTTTGTGAAGTGGAGTCAAAATATTTTATATTATAAAGGGGAGTCGGTTGACAAAAAATCTAAAAAAAACAAGAAAAATTTTTTTTGCTTTTTTAATCTTTAGACTCTCATGTTTAATTTGGTGCAAATTTTATTCAAATCGGCCAACAATATCACACCCAAATATAATATTATGTAAATGGCTTCAGCATATTTTGGCTATGTATATATGCAATCTTTAAAAGAGTTTTCTAAAATTTCTTGTTTTTCTTTGTTTAGGAACACGTTTCTCTAGAACCACTCAACATATTTTGATATTTTTTAAAATTTTGTTCCTTGTAATTAGAGCAATGTTTATAGCAAAGAAAATTGTTGTATGTAGTCTAATAATAATTTAAAAAAAGTTATTTATTAAAAAAATTGATAAAAATTGACTTTTATAAAAAACAATTTTAATATTTAAATTTATGCTATGGAAATTTGCTGTGCTGTAAATGTAGATAATAAAATAATAGCAGATTCAAATAAAAAACCTTATCTTGATATGTTTATTGCTTATTGAGAAACATGTTCCTAAACTTATTTAATTTAACATGTGCGCTATATAGTCAACCGACTCCCCTAAAACATGTAAGAATTTAACGTAATCATCTTCCTTCCAATGGTTGACCGAGTTTTATAAACCGTGTAGTAGTAAATAGGCCAGTGGCCAAGATAACTGAAGACAACTACATTTTCCAAGATGACTTCGTGTATATCTGTGTTTTATTCCATTCATATTGTACTGAGGTCTAAATTAACATCATTTACAAACCCATACATGATAGGGTCCTTGACGAGGTTACAAGAAAGACTACCCAAAGTAAGAATACTTTGGATTAAGCTCTTGTCCAACATCTTATGTGACCTAAGAATGACATGCCACCACAAAATCTTAACCAGGAAGAGGAAATGCTCTGACCTGAGAGGCAGAGTGGTACCGTTGACGTTGAGGCAGGTGAACTCCCGTCTCTGGGTCCCCACCTGGGGCCAGTGCTTGTAGTAGTTGTCCGTGTGGTCACTGTTCTCGCCGTCCCACACCTCATGAGGGCTCGGGCGGCACTCTCCCCACCTCTCTACCCGCAGTCGTACCCCTTCAGTGTGGGGCGCGCACCCTGGCTCACTGCCTCCTCCACCGCCCTCTATGCTGTTGTCCTCCACCTCACAGGATCTCCACTCGCTTAGCTGTAATTCAGAAAGGATGAGCTATTACACTTATATTCTTAGTCAACGAATTAAAATCTTCAATCCTTAAGTTGAAAGGAAATCCTGACAAAATTGTTTATACTGGTGGTTCTAAATATGGAAATTCCAAAAGCTCAATAAATCTTTAATAAAAACGACGGTCCTGAAAAGTTACAGGTTAATATTGCAGTAATGCTGCCAATAGTATAAATGGAAACATATGTAAGTTATTAGTAAATTAAGAGTTAAAAGGCTTTCACGAGAAAGCACAAACACTAGTTAACGCTCTGAACGCAAAGTTATGAGGGCCGAACTCCCACGTACACAGTATTCACTAGGTTTCCTGTGTGAAGGTTGAGTAATTTACGTTGAATGCTTTAACAGAAAATTAAATTTTACACATCTCAAAACAGTGCGGATTATATCACGTATTTGCAAATATACGCTTGCTAGAATATGAGTAATGCAATTTATTAAAACTAAAGTTACAAACAAATGATGATTTAGTGTTATAAATTAAACAAGATAAATGTATGTATGATAAAACATGCATGATAAATGTTCGTAACGTATTTAGGTTAAATAACTAGACAACCATAACAAAGGCTTGTGACAGTAAAGTGAGCTGATGACAGAGATGTGTGCTTTTAATTGGACAACTGTCTGAGTGGCCACTCTACTGAGGTGCCTCGGGTCTGCATAGTTTCTGTGGCCGGACTTGCATATTTTCTTGGGAATGACCTCAACACAATGTCGATGTAAAGCACTAGACAACTGCAACAGTAGATCTTGTCAGCACAGAGATTTGTGCTTTTAATTGGACAACTGTCTGAGTGGCCACTCTACTGAGGTGCCTCGGGTCTGCATAGTTTCTGTGGCCGAACTTGCATATTTTCTTGGGAATGACCTCAACACAATGTCGATGTAAAGCACTAGACAACTGCAACAGTAGATCTTGTCAGCACAGAGATTTGTGCTTTTAATTGGACAACTGTCTGAGTGGCCACTCTACTGAGGTGCCTCGGGTCTGCATAGTTTCTGTGGCCGGACTTGCATATTTTCTTGTTAATGACCTCAACACAACGTCGATGTAAAGCACTAGACAACTGCAACAGTAGATCTTGTCAGCACAAAGATTTGTGCTTTTAATTGGATAACTGTCTGAGTGGCCACTCTACTGAGGTACCTCGGGTCTGCATAGTTTCTGTGGCCGGACTTGCATATTTTTCTTGGGAATGACCTCATCACAATGTCGATGTAAAGCACTAGACAACTCCAACAGTAGATCTTGGCAGCACAGAGATTTGTGCTTTTAATCGGACAACTGTCAGAGTGGCCACTCTACTGAGGTACCTCGGGTCTGCATAGTTTCTGTGGCCGGACTTGCATATTTTCTTGGAATGATCTCATCACAATGTCGATGTAAAGCACTAGACAACTCCAACAGTAGATCTTGGCAGCACAGAGATTTGTGCTTTTAATTGGACAACTGTCTGAGTTAAAAACTACTGAGGTACCTTGAGTATGCATAGTTTTTTGTGACCGGACTGGCATGTCGTTTTGAATGGTACCTCAACACAATGTCGATATAAACTACTAGTAGGGCTTGTGAGTAAAGTGCGCTGATGGTTTAATGATTTATTATTCAATAAAAATGAAATAAAAATTAAGATATCTAAATTTTTTCTACCTATTATTGAGACATGTTATCAGCCGTTTTAACATTTTAAAGTTTCACTTACTTGGTACTCCTCTTATTTACTTATAATTTATAGTCCTCTTTAAAAATTATTAATGTTTTAATACGCATACAGTAACAGTGAACTTTATTGATTAAGCCTTACTTAGGCTATTTTTGCTGCCAAAATTCTATTTATTTGTTTACACGGGATTGTTGTCTTGATATTTACGATAATTAACTATTTCTACTCCTTAATGTGTAATAATATGTGGTAGATTATTTGATTCCTGATTTAACATGACAAATATTTTGCACCTGCAGAAATTAATGATATTAAAGAAAAAACTTTCTCTTGTTGATATTTAGGTGTAGATTAAAAATGTTAAACTAAGTATAGCTAACAACAATTTGAACAATTTTGCAATCAAAAAGTGTTGAAAACATTTAAAGAAAATTAAATTTTTCTGCTTTTTATTTCTAAGGTTTGTTATTTCCTCTTTATAACCCCCTTCTTTTGATCGACGATCTATATACAATAACTTATCACTTAAATTGGCATAAAATTTAAGTTTGACTCGATTCTAGTTAGGGGAGTGTTTGAAAGGTTTAGCAGAATCCAAGAATATATGGTGAAAATATTACCTCATTATGAATAATAACCTTGAGAATATTCGAAATGCAAGTCATTATCGGGTTTTCTTATAAATTCTGTTTATCCTGTCGGTGTGTTTCTGGTATGTTCATTTGAAGCTAAAATCTTTGTTTTGTAGGTAAAATTTTTCACTAGATTAGAAAAAGAAAAAGAGTAATTGTACTTTTGCTTTTCGGGTACAATCACTGAAGCTCAAAATATTTTATCAAGCAGTTGTGCTTGAGTCTTGTAACTGATGACCAAGTGGTTGGGGAGGTGCTGGTGAAATATACTTATTAGGATTCTAATTTCATTTATGCCTTGATAATTTGTGAAGTAACAAAAGGCTAACTTTGATACTATAATCAGCAGTTTTATATAAAATGAGTTTTGAACTGAAAACATCTCTCACTTGGAATAGAAGCTCAAGTTGACTTAAGCTCTTGTCTACTTGTCTTATGTACTAAGCGAAAATACTAAGCAGTGTGGCTTAGTGATAGGTTACATAATTACTTCAATCGGACTAAACCTACGTTTCAACCCTACTTTGGCCCAACCTTGTATAATGACCTCCCTGACACCATGCTGTTAGCATGGTTAAGAAATTATATAACAGCAGCAACTAAGATGTTAATAAAGGATTTGAATATTAAGTAGTGATTTTTTTAATATTAGTTGGTAGGTTTTAGAAATTTTATATGCCATATTTACATAATTTTCATGTCTGTATTTGACTTGCCTTAAAATATTTAATTTATTGCGTTTTAACTGTTTTGTAATCTTTGTTATACTTTGTGTGTTGTAAAGTATGTTATTGTTATTTAGTTGATAAGTAGTTATTTGGCATATACCATTTGACGTAAGTTATTCTGACAAACAGTTATGTACTGAGAAACGCTTAAGAAATAAAGGCATTTTTATGTATTTATTATTTATTAAACATGTGAGGCTATACCTGAGGGCAGGGTTGCCCGCCATAGTGAGGGGCCACGAGTACACTCCTGGTCCTATGCTGAGTGCCATCACAACAAGCCGTCCAAGCGGACCATTCCGTCAGCACACAGTCCTGCTGAGTCGGGAGCGTACAGTCGCGCTGAGTCTCCGGGCGTGTGGACACAACCAAGCAGTTCTCCTCGTCGATCTGCAGAGAATTCTGGAAAAAACAAAGTAAAATGAAAGAAAAGAACATCTAAAGTACAGCCAAGATTTTAATCCTAATTTGACCTTGAAGCATTTGTAAGACAAACTTTTAAAGTACGCAGATAGTGGATAATTTGTTCGGTGCTCAAAGTACGAGAACTTTGCCTTTCCTGATTGACGCCGTACTTTGGAAGTTCAAGTAAGACGTTCCGATGTGTACAATGCTTACTAATGTAATGCGAGGCACGAGTTTCCTTTTCAGTTTTCAGTAACTTGGTACATTTAACAAGTTTTGTACAAGATAGGTATCATTTGGCTGCATTTCCATGAAATGGACTTTAGCCTGCTCATGATATTTAGTTACGAAGTGAGGTTTGTAGAAGTGAAGACAAACTCTAAATACAAACATGGAGAATAAAAAAACTTTGTTTGAAGTCTCAGGATTTAATATCATGATGTGTTAAACACACTTTAAAGGATGGGAGGGTGTAAAAGAAACTTAATAGATTTTATTAATTAAACATTCTTGCTTTCAAGGATAATTTATTTCTATGTTTACGATAACGCGAATTTACAAACAGATTTACATCAATGAAGAATCAAATTGGTATTAATTAAACCATAACAGCCAATTAATTATTATTAATTAACAGCCATTAATTATTATTAATTTTTCTGTTAGCTGTGTCAAGACTTTAAGAAATATAATAGAACAAATTAATGCTGACTTGAGGGTAAAGCAGTGGTTAGATGTTCATGATCTCAAACTCAATTCCAAAAATTGCTTTGCTTCCTCATACCTGAGTCTATAGTTGAGTCTGTTGGAAAAGGAGCTTCAAGGAAATGAAGTCTCTGTACCTGAAATCTTTGGGTCGTGAGAACTAAACAGCCAATTAACAAATTATATAATTATTTGAAACATTGTTATAAATAGTTGAAATGTTTCTACTTTGGTGCTATCCGGAGGCGACTATTTTTGGATGAGTTTTTCTTACTGGAGACCTAAAAACCTACATTATTAGTACGGACTTTATTTGAATTATTGTGAAAATTACATGATGTTATGACGATCGGTTCTTGTTTTCTGCCTCCCAAAAAAGAACGCGATGTTAGCGAAGGTGTCACTCTGTTCTTATCTACTATTTCTTATAATGCAATATAAGCAGTGTGTGATTATGTTATCTCAAATATGTTACTAGTAATACCAAAGTTAAAGATAACCTTTACGAGTCCTCATATTTTCTGAGCTTGTATTTGAGTACTATCTCGAGGGATGTTTTTCTTTTATCCCAGAAATGCGGGGTGGCGCCGGAGGCACTGAAACCCGGACTGATGGCCAGGGACATTTGCGATCTTTACTCCTAAAAAACGTCCCAGATCGTCAAAATGTTCCGACGTCAGATCACGATTTATTACTTGATGTTAGGTAGGGAAGGTACATCCCTCGAGATAGTACCTAATTTCAAACTCATCACGTGAGGGCTTGTTAATTTTTTATATTTATAATACTTACGTATTTATTTACTTACTTATTTAGCCTAATAACAAATAGTAGATAGAAACAGAGTGACCTCCTTCTCGCTGACATTGCTTGCTTTTAGGAGGTAGAAAACAAGAACCGATCATCATAGTGACATGCAATTTTTACAGTAATTCAAATAATGTCTGTTGTATCTAATAATATAGGTGTTTATGTCCCCGGTATGAAATAATCTTCCAAAAATAGTGGCCTCCGGATAGTACAAAGTTACCGAAATGTTAACAATATATAACCATGCGATGGTACTGGACTTAAAACTCTGACTCTCAGAGAATTTAAAATATTTTTAGGGATTAGTCCTCACGACCCAAAGATTTCAGGTACAGAGACTTCATTTCCTTGAAGCTCCTTTTCCAACAGACGCAACTATGGACTCAGGTATGAGGAAGCAAAGCAATTTTTGGAATTGAGTTTGAGATCATGAACATCTAACCACTGCTTTACCCTGAAGTCAGCATTAAATTGTTCTATTATATTTCTTAAAGTATTGACACAGCTAACAGAAAAATTAGCAGCATTTTATTAGGTAATTGAGTGAAAAAAAGTAATTCGTTATCAGTTGTTTAAAATGAAACTTAGATAAGTACTCGTAGTTACAGTCGGAGTTAAAGTGCAGTAATAGAGACGTTCTTGGAACTACAATATCCGCACTACCGAGTTGGTAATGTGTCAAGAAGAGTTTCGCGCCAAATAAGCACTTAACGTCCTTAAGTAATAATAATTCTATAAACTTTCTGCTATCCATTCAAGCGAGAAGGTAATCCGTATACAACTTTGATAGGAAGCGTTGTTTTTTGTTACCAGGACACTGTTCAGTCGGTCTGAGTTTTTAAAGCGGTATGCAGGATGTTTTAAATTTTATGCACCCTGATGGAATCTGGAAAACTATAAGGAATACAGCAAAGACTAAACACACAAAGTAGTGCGTAATAAAAATACCAACAAATATATATCGTTAAGTTGGTTATTGGTCGCGTCATTCGATCGCTGCGCTCAAAAAGGTTTTTGGTACAATGTTAAACTAAACTGTCAAAGCTTTTTTATTAGTACCTATACCGGAGCGTTTTTTATTTACTTGAAATATTTATAAAATTTCTTGTGGTTTTTAAATATTATAATGAAACCTTTTTCAAAACCAGCAAGGAGAAGGTTTCACTATGGTTCGAGTGAATGTTTTAATTGCAACAACCCATTTATCTTATCACAATTAAAAGAAATTAGATTTTTCTGATTTCAAAAGTACTATATATGCTATAATTTCTCATTAGTGTACTTATAATAAATCATAAAAACCCGTCATTATTGGGATGAGATCTTACAAAATACTTCCTTTATATACTTGTTTCCAAAATGTCTTCAGTGTGCATACAATTTGGAACACCCTGTATAGCATCACTAAATACACATACAAAACTATTGTTTGATGTACATTTTGCTTTGTAAATTTCAAGGCAACACTTAGGAAAATGAACTAACTAAAAGGAATGTGACAAGGTGGCAGGAGGTGTAAGTATAAATCTTTTACATGAAATCGTTACGAAATTTCTTGTAGTTTTTAAATATTATAGTGAAACCTCAAAACCAGTAAGGAGAAGGTATAACTAAGGTTCGAGTCAATATTTCAATTGCAACAACCCATTTCCCTTATCATAATTTAAAAAATTAGTTTTCTTCTGATTTCAAAAGTACCATAAATGCTATACTTTCCCATTAGTGTAGTACAATAAATCATAAAACCCCGTTTTTGTATGGTCGCTTAGAAAGAATTTTTATTCTACTAGTCAGATTGTTTGTAAACCTGACTGATTGCATTGCAGAGAGTGTTAGGAGATGTTACAAAATACTTCCTTTATATCCTTGTTTCCATGGTCTCTTCAGAGTGTATAAAATTTGGAACGCCCGTTATACCTTCAAATATACATATGTGCCTAAAACTATTTTTGTTTGTATTTTGCTTTGTAAATTTCAAGGGAAAAGTTAGGAAAAAGAACTAACTAAAAGGAATGTGAAAAGGTGGCACGAGGTGTAAATAAAAATCTTTTACGTGCAATCTTTATGAAATTTATTGTATTTTTTAAAAAGTATTAAAGTGAAACCTTTTTCAAAACCAGCAAGGAGAAGGTCTAACTAAGGTTCGAATCAATTTTTTAATTGCAACAATACCCCATTTTTCTTATTTTATTAAATGAAATTGGGTTTTTTTTCTGATTTAAAAAGTACCATATATCGTATGCTATACTTTCCCATAAGTGTACTATAATAAATCATAAAAGAACGTTAGTATTGGGAGGAGATGTTACAAAATACTTCATTTATATCCTTGTTTCCACGATCTCGTCAGTGTGCATAAAATATGGAACACCCGGTACAGCTTAACTAAGTAAGCGTATGAAACTGTTTTTTTATGTATATTTTGCTTCGTAGATTTCATGGAAACAGTCATAAAAAGAGCCAACTAAAAGGAGTGTGAAAAGGTGGCAGGAGGTGTAAAAAGTTTAAACACAGTGAAGAAACCATGAAATACATAAAAAAATGGTGTTTCACTTTGTAAGCTTCAACAAATTAATTAAAGACTAAAACGCACTATCTGCATCACGTGAATCAATATTTTACGGAAGTGTTTCAAGTAAATCCACCTTTTCTTTTCCGTGAGAGAATTAAATGTTGTGTGAACGCTGTGGCAGAGGAATATTTGAATAAAAATCAATTGAGCTTTATCTCGGCAGAACCTTTCCTTTCACCGTTGATGGCAAAATCAATTACTGACGATAACAACGTTTCGTGCTCCATTGAAAGTAAGGGAATTTAATAACTTTCCTTTAATCAGCGCCCTTCATTGACTTGATCTCGGCACTTTCTTCTATTTCTCAATATCGATTTTATGTCCTTCAAAACTGTTGAAGAAATTTAAAATTTTTTACTGCCCAAAAATGCGTTACTTTTTTGAATTTAGTTTAGAGAGATTGTTGGTAACATCGCATTTACAATACCTAATGGACATCTCTTTGAAAGCATACCATGAATACCAACGAGTTTTATTGATAATTTTAAAATGTCTTAGATATTGGTGCACTTTTAAATGGTGACAAAACTGAGCTTAAGTTTACATAGGGATAGTATGATATTAGTCTCACAGCTCAGTAGCGGTGACATGACGAGAGCAAATCTCAAACATAATAGACGTGGCTTCTCATACGTAAATTTCTAGTAACTAATATGGAACCCTTAAAAAACTATCCTGGTAATTTTTGAGAAAAGTGACGATCATTACAATCAAAGTAAATTTTCGAAACTCTGGGATGTCCTTGAGAGTTTTGATTATATTTTAAAACGTTCGTTTATTTTTTTGTATGATTATAGCTTTTTTTAGATATTTATTTTGGTTATAAATACCAAAAATGTTGAAGTAGAAAGTGATATCATGTATTTTTTATGATTTGCATTTAGTTAGCTTAAAATAATTACCAAGTCGTTCGTTTAATCAGTATTTGAGATGTGAATTAAAAAAAAAAAAAAAAACACAAGTCCATATAAAAGAGGCAATAAAATTGAACATACGTTCGTAAAAATAATTTTTCGTTTTTTGTGTGTTTTCTAACGTTCTCAGAGGTTTCTATCGAAACTGTGCGAAACACTCTTATATTCTTTTACGTGAAATTTAAAGTACTGTACAAAAACATTTAAAAAATAGCTTTATATGAAACAACGTTTTGTAATTCGGCTTAGAGACTTAAACTAGAATTTTGAGAAAAGTGACGTTCATTAGAATACAATTTTTTCTAAACTCCTGGATGTTCTTGAATGTTTGGATTATATTTTAAAACATTAGTTTAAGTTTATGTCGTAAGATTTAAAGCTTTCTTTAAATATTTATTTTGGTTATAAATACCAAAATGTTGAAGTAGAAAGTGATATAATTAATTTTTTGTAATTTGCACTTATTTAGCTTAAAATAATTATGCTAGTAGTATAAGTCCTAAGTCAGTGAACAGTATTTTAGATGTGAATATTTAAACCAAAAACACACTCGTCCAGATAAATATGAGGCAAAATGGGACAGATGTTAACAAGAATAATTTTTTGCTTTTTTTCTTTTCGATCGTTCCTTGAAGAACTATCGAGACTGTACGGAACACTCTTATATTCTTTTACATAACATTGAAAGTACTGCATACAAAAATACATTTTTAAATAGCTGTATATGAAACAACATTTTATAATTCGACTTAGAGACAAACTAGAATTTTGTATCGTGTTCAAATCCTTTTAGCGCATCCCCTGACCCCGACGGACTGGGTAGTGAGACCACACAAATTGAGCAAACATGACTGTGAGTTGTTGCAGTTATGTGTGGATGTGTGTTGTCGCTCCAGTAATGTCAGTCATCAATGTCAGTGTCGTTGCTTATTGGCGAGGTCACGCATATATCTCTCTGTACGAAGAGTTATACGTCATTTTACTGCTCCATTTCCATAGGGATAAACGAGTAACTGTATTGAATTATTGTTGCAGTTATTATAATCGTATGGTTATGTTAACTTGATAGGATTTTCGGTAGATAATATAATACTTAACCCTTTCGCTGCCAGTTGTTTAGTTCACAGTTGGCTCCAATATTGCCAATCCTTTCACCTACTAGTCCAGTTTTAGAAATTTTTCAGCTTCTTGATAAAAATGTTTATAATCGTTATTAATTATCCTATAAAGTTAGGATTTTCCCTGTTGTATTGTAAGAAACTAAATAAACTCAGCATTAAAATGGTTTCAAATCCTATCTTAAAAATAAAAATATTTTTTTTTTGGAGTCTCTTCTCCACTTTTAGTTTGATTTCGTAAAAATATTAAAAGTTTAAATCAATATTTATTATGCAATAACTAGTAAATAGAGACCGAAAAATAAATATCATTGAGATACATTAATCGATAAATGTTTAGTGGGCTTAGATAAATATTTATGAAATAATGAAAATAATTGTATTCGTAAATACAGATACCGAATTTACACTAAAATAAAAACAAATTTTTTAAGTTAAACCTCTTCTGAGCATTTCAAAACTAAAATTAAACTTATCAAACTTACAAAACATTCAAAGGATAAAGATTATTTCAATGCTATTTACATTTTTAAAATTCAAAATTTGGAACTTTTAGCGGGATTGCGAAGAGTACAATTTAGGGTGCACCTTATTTTTACAATTTGCACACAATATTTTTGTTGGTTTCTATAACTTAATCATCTAAGTCTAGTTCTTTACACGATGCTCACTGTAAATATCTGCTAATGAGACTTTTATTATTATAATGTTTTTATATTTCCCTCAAAAAAGTACGCTGGCAGTTTATGCATAGCTAGAGAAAACAAAACGTTATCCGTTAAAGAGTAGATTAAGATTTCATTCCTTTGTACCTCAAAGTAAAGAAATACTCTTAATATATCATTTAAAATAAAACATTTTCAAAAACACATAGCATTATTTTGTTAGACATAAACAACTTAAAATGTTAGAAATACTATTATATAAATGATAAATGGATTATCGAAGTAACCTCGTCATGTAATTTCATTAAACTTAGACGAACTTACAGCAAAGTTATTTGAACAGAATTATCGCAGAAGAAGCAACATCGAACTAGTTACTATGTCGACAAACGCCAATGAGTCTCGATCTGCAAACTTTAACTCGCTGAACTTTCGTCGCGTAAAATAATTACTAAGACGATTAAGCTATCTGCAAGGGACCAGTGAACTGTAGCAAAGTAAGTTACAGAGAGCATGGCCCAGACTGGACAAAGGATGTCGCGCCAGCTCAATCCTCTTTGACACACAACACTTCGCACTTAGCCAAACAGATACTGCTCCTTCTCTAGCTTTAGTTTGCAGGAAACTCTTTGACATTAAGAGTGTTCCTTACCCCAGGCCGGACACCTTTTACTTGCAAAAACTTAGGAAATACCGTGTGCAAAGTTACCACCAAGATTACATCTTTCCTTCAAATATTGAGCTGCGGATGGATGTAAGACTTCAAAAAATATATTTTCTCTTAATGTGAATTTTAGTTCGAAAGAAACTCTTGGACATTAAGAGTGTTCCTTAACCCAAGCCGGACACCTTTTACTTGCAAAAACTTAGGAAATACTGTGTGCAAAGCTACTTTTAGATTATATCTCTCCTATAGATATTGAGCTGTGGATGAATTTAAGACTAAAAAATATATTCTCTTCATGTGAATTTTTGTGTAGTACAGCAATTAAAATGTAATAAAAATGTTAAAATTCCTGGAAATCTTAGAATGAAGGCATTTAGAGTCACACCTATGAATATAATGGGAAGAGAACTGCTCCGATATTAGTCTTAAACTTTAGATATTAGTAATTCCTGTCATTTTTTGTTCTGATAGCGAGTTGGAATTAATTTTACTCTTAAGGTGGCCCTAAAGGTATGGAGACATCACAAAGCAGCAAAAAGGTCTTTAACTCAGAATTTGCCTCTCTTTGGCCTTAAACATTGGAAAGTTTTGTTTAATTCACAGAAAATCTTTAAGCTTAAAGCCGTTTTTGAAATATTTATTCATTGGATATATAGGACCATGTCTGACTTGTAATAATTTTTCTGATAAGAGACCAAATTCAATAATTAGTGTTAGGAAATTCACCTAAACTGTAGATAATTATTGGAAAACAAACTCGCGGTATTAAAATATAATATATTGCATCTGAATATCTTAGTTCAGTTTAATTAATGTGTTTCTCTTCAAAATATTCTACAAAAAACCTTAGGTGACGAAAAAATATTTGATTTCGTTAAATAAAGTAGGGATGACAATTAAGATTGACAATTTTTCAAAATAAATTTAGAGAGAATAATGGTCACTTAAATACATTCTTAATAATATACCGTCATAAATAATAGTAATGTAAATTACCATGATCAAAATGTACATAAAAAATCATTTAGATACAATTTTAGATTTAAAGTATATTATTTATTTGAAAATAGTTTTTCAAACTAAATAAATATTTGGAAATTGCCAGAATGATACTTGAAAGAACTTGTAAGAAGTATTACAGAATAAATAATACATGATCAGAACAATGAAATTAGTATACAAGACAAATAAGTCAAATAAAATGTTGTGTCTTATCACTTAACCATTAGTCTAATGTTATTGCAGGAGAAAATGCATTTAATTAATACAATGCAATTTCTGAAAGAAGTATAGATGGAATATGGTAAGTTAACTGCCTGCCTGGAGAGTATCATGAAAATAAAGAGAGAGCGCGAACCAGAGTAAGCTGACTACCTGCGTGGAATATAAGTATCATGAAAACAGAGAGTGAGAGAGAGTGAACCAGAGTAAGTTGTCTACCTGTATGGCATGTAAGTATCCTGGTATGTGTTTGTGAGTGTGAGAGAGAAAGGATTACATCTGTGAAAATCTTGTGTTTTGCGGATAGTAGTAAGCTAGGCTCAGGACGAACGTTCATACAGACATCTTTGTTTGTTATTGAAACGAAAAATTCATTTTTATATACTAACATGAGCGCAAACCTGATGTGAGCTCTTTTAACATATAGTCTCACAAATTCTGATTGAGAAACGTAAATAAAATTCATCTCACAAAGCAACAGCATTTAAACAGTATTTCAATTTGAATATAGCAAACTTATTATACATAGTTTGAAAAAAATGTACGTGTGAAAAATACATTTTTTAATTGCAAGTAACAACTTAATATAGCAAAAAGTGTGTCACGTAACCTATTTATAAAAAATTACAACGTAGGACAGTCACACAATAAATAAACAAAATTTAAGATTTGCATGGCAAAACAAAGTGAAATATATCATATTCAAATTAGTTGTTAATATATTTAAAAAGTCACTTTGTATAGTAAAAGGATCAATACGTATGTTGCAATTTCAGAAATATAATTTAGTTTTAGTTGTGTTTCAATAATTTAAGAAAGAATAGCATAAAATTATATTAATTGGATTTTTAGTTTAAATTACAATTTTTTGATTTTATAATTTTTTAGATAGACAACGTATGATCCTTGAACTTATCTGTGATAGAAGATACTCGTGGACTTTCAGTTGGTGGTGAGCTAATCTGGAGTTTCTCTCGCTACAAAATCTGGAAAGAGATCTTATCTACCAACACAATAACTGGCTAAGTGAAACGAATCGAATAAATCAAACCGGTCCGGAAAGTTCTGTACGTGTATTTGCATATAAGAGTAGGTTTGTCCACACATTATCGCGAGAACATGTTGGCGTATACTTGAGAAATGTATTACTGAAGTTGGTCTATTGAATAATAAAGCGCAGCCAAAGTTAAGTTTTCCAATCTACTCCTTAAACCGGAAGTAGAGTGTGAACGATCAGACGTAAAGTGGAGAAATGAAGCATCATAGCTGTAATATAGGCTTTAATTAAATTTTAAGGCACAGCCGTAAGTTGGAGTATTAATTAACCACCAACTATATCTATTAAACTGAATGTTCATTATAAGGGCCAGAATTTAAATAATTTTGACCGAAATAGACATATATGTATAGTCTATACTTTTTCAATCGGAGTAAAACCATTCATGTCACCGGAACTATCTTAAGCTAGAAGACCGTTAAAACCAAATCTTAAGCTAGAAGAAACGCCTCTTCAACCAAATTTCTTTTCTCAAGGCATATGGTTTCTCAGGCATACATACATTTTCTTCAAAGATTCGACAAGGCAAACTCAAATTTGGCGCCGAAAGTATAATTAATTCAAAGCAGAAGAGCTCCTACACGCGCAAAGTCTGAAATAAGCGCCACCCGCAAGATTGCTTAACTTCGCGAAGCCTGTTATGGGAAAATTAGCATAGTCCAAGTACATATACAACATATTAATATTATCGCCTAAAATTTTAAAATAATTCCTTGCTCTAACGTTTATTAGACATTCACCATTGCTAAGTTTTATTTAAAATCGACTTGCGCGTGCATTGAGCACTTCAATTCATTTTGACTAATTAGTTTGTTAAAATTTTCTAATAAATATCTAGTAGGTTATGATCTCTGGGAATGGTTCTTTAGATCATTATGAACACATTCATTCCCTAGAACATGTCCTTTTTTGTTTTGTTAAGTAATGCAATTTTGTATTTTCTACTTGAAAAGCCTAAATAGCTATAATTTCGCATGAAAATGTAGCTTATTGAAATAAAAAAAGGTGAAATATTAGTTTGAACTTAAAAATAACGAGTAACGAACAATTTGATGTCAAAAGACATAGATGCTTCTGAAAAGAAAGCGTTTGTTGCCTTGTTAAAATGGGTTATTTGACTTATATGATGTATTATGTCTACTTGAAAATAAAAATTATTTCCACAGATTTACATCCGACCTTGACAAACGAGGTACTGTAGACAGTTTGATGGTTTAATGTTGGTTTTTGTAATTATAATTTCAAAGTTTTTATTTTGCAGCCATTAAAAAGAAAGTTAATTTTTGCATACGTGCAAGTTCCATGTCTACGTTAATAAAAAAAATGTAATGTTGTACCTCCAATTATAATAAAAAAATGAAAAAATCTAAACATGCAGATAACAGCATGAGATAAAAAAAGATAAAAAAATTCGCCTTACTGGAAATAAAAATTTTTTTTCCATACATACGAAAATAAATCTGAATAATCATTGTAGTGTTACTTTTAAAGAAGGTAAATAGCACTTTACTTTGTGTATTCTCATTTATTTGTTTATTTGTATACTAATTACTTTTGTTATTAGTAATAAGATAGTCATTATTATAAATAACAACTTAGGTGTGTCTAATCATCCTAAGTCACAATGCTAGACATATGAAAGTTGAAATAAACTAATTTATAAATAAATATCGTCAAGTACCTTTACAAGAGAGTACTTAAGAAGAAGAAGAAGAAAACACACAACAGGGATGTAGCAGAAACTGCGCTTTGGCTGATACTCTCTATTGTACATTGTACAGTGAGGATACACGCAACAATTGTGACACAATAGCAGTATATTGTGGCCACGACATTGTGCACTCAGAAATCCGCTTACAGGCTCCACAAATTACACCACAATGTGTTTCCTTTCCTTAACCTTTCTCGTGGTAATTGCGTATCTAAAATTATATGTATAGTTAGGCTATTGTTTCTAAACGATGCAAGTTGGGGTTGATATAAATTAGTATTTTAATTGCAAGGAAAGCTATTCTTTTCTCTCTCTCAAAATCTTGTTACTTAGTTCATAGTATATCAATTGTGTCTGATGAAAGTTATATCAATGTACTAGATTAGTAATGACAAACCCAAACTTGTATAATTTAAACTTTTACCTCACTGGCGATATGTAACTAAAACTGTGACAGAAGTGACGTTTAGTCATGGTTTAACGGTATAAAATAAAAGATAACTGATTTGAATACAATAATTTAGTACAACAGTTATAAACATGTAAATAATAGAATGACAGGTTTTTAAAGGTACTAAATCTATATATGTTTAATATCTGGAAAGGCATTTTATAACAATTACAATATAGAAATACTCGAAAAATATTAAAATAAACTTGTGATCATAACCTCAATAACCCATTTTTAAAGATTAAGTGCTCAGTGCATCGTAATGAACTTAATGAAAGTTACGTTATCTTAGGTGAGAAAAATATCGTGATATTATGTCTACTTATCAGCAGACATCAAGATTTATGTAATAAAATTTCAAATATATTGTATAAAGATTGTTTTTAAAAAGTGGGGCTTTCAAGTGCTTTGCAGCGTTCTTGCAGAGTGAAGGCGCCTTTTTCGAGTCACCCATGAAAAATAAAATGTAACAATCAAGTTACAAACAGGTCAAGTTATGTATTTGTGTAAAGGCCTTGTTTATATAAAGAACATAGAAAACTGAAATTTAACCACTGTGGTAAAATTATATTTACCTCCATCTTCATTTGACTTTTATATTTCACACAAATTTATTGTATGGTAAACTCATTGGTGCGTCTTAAGCTTCGTTGAAGTAAATTGCACTGGCTTACTATAATTTTTATTTAGACGGACTTAGTTTGAATAGATAGAAAATAAAAAAAAAACTGCATATTTGTGCATGGCTTTCGCCTTAGCTTGTTTAAAGTTTAAATATACTCTATGAAATATGTCCAAGCAACTTAGAACAAACATGTTTGCATTCAAAGATACCGTCTCATTTCGATTTTCCACCAAAACTATTGGGATTGACGATAGAATCCTTTCTTAGAGATTTCTGCTTCGATTTCACGAAAAACTAGGTTGTACAATTTGGATATTGGCTCCTAGATTTTACACATTAATGTGGTTAGCGATAAGTATCCTGGGTAATAAAGTGTTCCTTTAATAGTAACACGGCAAAGAACATCTCTTGTGACTAAGTTCTACAAAAATTTCAAAACAACACACAGGTTTTTTTATATAAATCAACGCTATAGCAGCTGAATATCCAATTCTAGTGATAGCAGCAATTAATAAAAAGTTTGGTGAGGAAATATTTTCTTACAGTTTCAACATTATAATTTCTGACTATTACTTTTTAAAGAAAGTTAGAATTCTAACTCCAAACTGCGTATGTTTAATGAGATTTTTTACTATTATTTTTGTTTTAAAACGAACCTGTCTGGGCGTACGTTTTAGTCATGTTTCACTCCTCCAAAAGTGAATATATTTTAAAGTAAATAAAATGTAAAAAAATGCGTCATCCATAATTAAAATTTTTTAATTGCTTTTGATTCTAAAAAATAAAAGATATATTATAATTTATAAGGATGTGTATTGGGGATTTAATACGAAAAAATGGACGGGGCCATTGGATGATACCACAAAGAAAAAGTCTTGATTATACAAATGTAATGATGCTAGGGAAACAAACTTCTGATTACTACTTTATAAAAAAGGGTAAAGTTTGAAGCAAGGTAGAATTCTAACTTTAAATGGCATATGTTTAATGGAATTAACTTAGAGACTTCTAATTTAAAATAAGGATGTTGAAACAAGTTAAAACTTAATACAAAAAATTGAGGTATTAAATACCTAACTAAGTTCGTTCGCCAGCTTGGTACTCCACTTATTTCAATAATGGCGGCCGTTTAAACATTTTAAATTCACAACTTCATTATTTAAGAACCTTAATAAAAAAAGAAATCTGTTCTGTAATGATTATAACATTTCCTAAACCCTTTATTGTGTAATTTTTTTATATTACGGACGGTTTTATAGATATTGAGTAGATTTAAATCTCACAAGAATAATTTAATAATATTTCAGTTGTCAGAAAATGTATTTACTTCTCCTTATTGAACAGAAAGGACTATTTAATTGTATACTTAATTCAACATGGCGTGGTTACGTTGTAGTAGTTTATCTTCTCACCCCTCTAAAATAAATAAAAAACGTAAGATACACAATGTTCGCATTCTCTAAATAACAATAAGCTAATAGGTAACTAATCATAGTTATAATCTTTGCTGATTAGAGAACTATTATGTTAATATATTTATTTACATTAGTCATTCAAGTATGGAAAGAATGAACGTATACGTATATCAAAGACTTTACATGTATTATGAATTAGTTGTTCTAACGAGTATATCAAGGCTAAATGAAATACCGTACACACAAAGCTGCCAAAAAGTAAAGGTGTGTATTGTGATTTTCAACCTTATTAAAAAAGGTCTACAACAAAATATTAACAACACAAATGTTTCAGAACGTTCCAGGAGTTAAATAAAAATAGAAATAGATTACAAATCATGTTTTAAATACTGTTAGGACAACAATCTAATGGCAATAGAGTTTTTGCAACTCTATAAAGGCCATTTATTTTAAAATTTGAATGGCAAGAACTATCACCATATTGAAAGAAATGAATGAATCCCAAGTTTAGGTTTCACAGGAGACAGATATATAATGTTGTAAATAATTATTTGGTTAATTCTAGAATCTACCATTGTTTCCTTAATAAATATTAAAGAATATACTGTAATACTTTAAAAGTTTTTCAATCAAGTAACAAAAAAGTGCTAAAGCTGTTTTCACTTTATTAACACCCTGTACATTTTCAGGAAGATAATTGGAAAGAATTTGTTTAAAATTATCTGCGCCAAGAGGCCTTTGGAATGAGAAACCGCACGCCTCTCCCTTACATTTAAAAATTCAAAAACCCTCATCACCCTCTCCCAACATACCCATACAGACTTTTTGGGGGTTCAAAATAATTTTATCGAATGTTTTGCCACAAAATAGGAGGGATAAAGTTGGTTGTATAAGCTTTTATGTTATTCTCATATTATGTATGCAGAGCAAGATTTTCGAGCATCAAATTAAATGCTTTTATTATTAAGACATAATTTACGTGTATTTATTTATTCATAAGATGATGGATGTCGAGTAATGGTTGCATAAGAGGTAACTAATATCGTATAGCTGATCTCAAAAAGGCCATGCACAAAAAAAAAAAAACACACTCACAGCTGAAAGGGTAAATTTTTAATGGTATCGTCTTAACGATCCCATGGCTCATTTAAATTGTAAACCGTAGAAAAAATGAATGGCGGGTATAAATGTCCTAAGGAAACTGCGATAGGGTCGATATTAAACATGGTAAGGAAAGGATTGTTTAATTTAAACAATGATTTAAAAAAAAAAGTAGTGACTAGAGTCTTAAAATAGCCTTTATGTGCACTAAAAACATATGATGTTTTGTAGCTCTATTTATAATAGTTAGACTCTCTATATAGTCTCAGATTATCCAGGTAGGGTACAATAAGCGGACCCGGTTTTTTATATCGAAATTGGCAAACGATATTACTTAATCATAGCCATCGATATAATAAATCGATACTGATGAATTATTTTGAATAATTAACTTAAATAATCTATACTAACAGCTGTAAACACTTTCAAATAATACTCGTAATGTAATATTTCAATTTTATATAAGTAACATTTGATTATTAAAAATGGCAGTCAATTTTAGAAAAATACACGACATTGCTTTGAAAGATGATGTCATGTTTTTCGTGACTTCAACATGTTGGACTCGTACCGAAAAACCCATTATTTGAAATTTGTGGGAAAGAAACAACTGTAACTGTGAGAGGAGCAAATATGGCCGTCTTAAGTTTTCTTGATTTTGATTATAATAATTTGTTTGGTCACTGTAAATATTAAATTCATATTTTAATTTAAATCATATGATTGTTATTTAGGACTATAGATGCTTTATATCGATTGATAGTCTAGGATTTGAGATGCGAATATTAGGTACCGATGATTACATTCTTCGATATAAAAAAACCAGGTCCGCTTATCGTACCCTACCCCTTCTGGTTCCTATTAATACGGATTGATGAGCTTAGCTGTGTCCAGAAGGATAAAACCAAGGTTTATAGAGCAGATAGATAATCCTACCTGAAATCCCTCGTGAGAAGTGAGGACACAGGTTACGTTACGCTCCATGGAGCCGGCTCCCATCTTACTGAGCTCCGAGTCCACAGCGAGGCAAGGTCCCCAGTCTCCCACCCGCCACTCTAGATGATCTGTAACAGAGAGATAATCAATCATCTGGTCACAGTTTGCAACAAGCGTGAACATGCAGCAGTGAAGCGAAGCATTTGGAATTCACATAAAAATAAAGAACTGCCACATATTGCGGTTAATTATTTTAATTTATAGTTAATTTCCAAAAAATAGAAGACAATATTTATGTGAACAAAAACTGAAACGTTTCGTGAATTGCTTTATGTACCTTCTTCTAAAAAACTAGGACTAATATTAGACATGTGCGTAAATGGACAAACCAACAGTAACTATCAAAATATGATTATAAACTAGCTAAAGTCTTACATAAAAACAGAAAACTTTAAAAAATTGAACATTTACCTGATGCCCAACACTGAAGAAAGTAGCATTAAAAATAACCACAAATATACTGCACAGATGTTAATGCAGGAGCATATGATGCAACCACCTCATCAGGAACGATAAAGTGGAGATTAGTTTATATAGTTACCTGAGAAAGTGAACAGATACCAGTATTCGATTAATGTTTGATTTTTCTGAACTCAACGATAGAAAATACCGGAAATGCTTTCAAATGTATGAGTTTCAGGTGATGAAATTGATTTGTAGGGTTAATTTTTAAAGTCAGATAATTTTCTTTAATGAAAGCACATTTTTTATGTAGGCTATAATGTCGACCAATATGGGCTTTTTAGGCGATTGGATGTAATGTATATCATTTGTATGTTTTTATTCTGTAAATAAAATATTTTTAACTTCAAATATATATATATATATATATATATATATATATATATATAAAGGGGTTTAATTATAGAAGAATATAATCAAAGATAGAATTCTGGCAATTTTTAGTCAGGTAAGTAAACGGCCGAATGTAAGAATTTGGTTTTATAAATTCATATTTATGAATTAAGACTTCAGAGAATGTCATGCTCATTAATATAACGTAATTAAATAAATTCCGTGTTTTAAATAAGATATTACTTAAGAAAACCACCCTTTTTTGAATAAAACAAGTCACTCCCTCAAGTCTTATTTCGTTAAAGTAGTGAGCAAATTTCATACCTCTTTGAAATTACAATGAATTTAACTACATGTTTTCTTAATAAAATTAAATTTAAAAAAATATAAAAATCGTATCAATTTTCGGAATTATATATAATACACATTCTGTATGAAGTTCACATTATTATTTTCAGCCATGTTTTTTATATATGCCCCTACCATTCCTCTTAAAATAATGCTTATTTTTAATGTTTTGTATATCTTCAGAAGTGGCATCTTAAAGGACTAAAAACAACATTTTCTTTGAAAATAAAAAAAATATTCATTCCAACAAAAACCAATTGAATAAGAAATATCAAACTACATATTAATGTTGATAGCATATCCTTTCAGAAAAACTGATTATTAAATACAATCTGCATTAGAGTTGTTAAAAATGTCTAATAAAATCACAAAGAGTTCAATAAATGATAGAATACTGCACTTCAATTAATTTTGATGTTTTTAAAAAGTCTCCGACATTTTATTAAGTCGTAAGTAAAGTACAGTAAATTAATAATACATTATTAATATAATATGTCGGTCTAGAAATAAAATTTTCAAGGGTTTTACTCCAGGAAAGTAAACATAATAAGGTTTCATGTATCAACTGAAAGAGCATCCAGGCGTGGCCAGTGTGAGGCTTCTTCACCACAAGCCAAGCATGAATTTATCTGCCTCCTAGGAGCTGTAAGAAGCCTAATACAAACTTTCCTTGTAAACACAAAACATCCCGGGCTCTTGTGTGTTTTACAGGCAAGGGCCATGGGACTATACGCATTTACATAAAAAGCCGTAAGCATAAAATGTTACACTTTCTTCAAACACACCTTGTTCGTTATTCTGGCATGGAGTTTAAAGATAAGACCACAATACAATTTGAACAAGTTCTCCTCTATGAGAAAGCAATTTAAAGTACATCGAACTATTATAAAGTTGATATTTAATGTTTTTTTCTAGAAGTATGTTCTTTGGTGTTGTAATGATAGATCAATGAAGTTTTATTATCTTTTAAAACTGAAAATCTTACTTGCTGCTGGTCAAATCTTCGTATTCATTGGTGAAATATTCTGCTCTGTGCAGGTGAAAAACAAATACATCTGAATATTGGAACTTTCATTAATTAAATGCACTGTTATTTATTATAGCAAAACTATTACCTAATTTAATAATCAATTAGTAACTATTGTAATAGTTTTAATCTATTAAATGTTTCACTTTACGATACTTTAATGTTGTGACTTTGCAAAATTATATACTCACTATGGAACAGTAAAACAAGTTCTTCTCACCGCTGTAAGTTTGTTTAATTACATGTTCAGCTCAGTGAAACTGCATATACGTACTTACTGACTTCTGTATAGTTTTCAATTAAACGAGAGAGTAATTTGTTTGGACAGAACATACATGTTTTAATATGGAAATTACCTTATTCCCAACGAAAACAAATAAATAGATAGTTTAGTTTAAATTCGTGTTTTTGTAGCATGTTATTTTTACATGGGAGTAAATAAGTTTTTTATTTTGAAAAGAAAATAAATTTTATTTATTAATAATTGAATAAACTTAATTTCTGTCACCTATAGTTAGTTACCCCTTAGTACACAACTTCAGCGCAAAATACGTCAGCTCGAGGGTTCTAGACCGACCAGTTAACGTTCACCACGGAGTTTTGGCATAAATCCGCTGGAGATCGCTTCAACGACGCAGCGCCTTGCAGCGGAGGGCTAAGGTACTACAGCATATACGCGTAAGTACGCTGCAGCTGGCTTGCCCTCTCTCTCCGCTCACGATACAACTATCTAAGGTGCACGAAGCGAAGTCATAGCCGTATTTTATATTCATTTTGCTATTCTAGACTTGCCTTTAGACACATATTCTGCGAATTACCGAGCCACTAAAGGCGTTTAATAGGTAATAAACAGTACGTAGAACGCTATTTATATTGTTATTTAGGTAGGTTATTTTATATCGGGCAATAAATCTTGAAAAAAATCTGGAAAAAACAGTAGATGAATAAGATTTTATTGGTAATTCTGAGGAGTTTGCATTTCCTTTTCACTTGGTTTATAGTTACTTTCCGAGTCTGTTGGGATGTTCGACGTATCTTAGCACCAGGGTCCCTTTATTTCGAGTTCTAGTCAAGCTAGGAGCGATATCTAGCGATCTAGTGTTCGTGTTTAGTTTATATTTGGTTATCGTTTCTTTGGAGGCCGCTGTTCGCTTGACGTACGTTGGCGCCAATGTTTATTAGTTTTGAGCTTGAGTCAAACTAGGCCGCAATCGTTTTTGGGAACGTTTAGGTGTGAGGACAGTCATCCTACCTCACCTGCTGACTCCTTCCATTTATTGACTTTTGTTTCAGAGTCGGCGATTTCGAACGCCTGTTGATCCGTTGGTCATCGTTGCTGAATTCGCTTCAACATTTGTTTCTTATACTGACGCGGGTCTGAGCTAAACTCGTAAACTACCTTTCCCTTCCGATCCCTTGATTTTACCCCGCTCAACTGTTCTATCCGGCGTCTAAGGGTTTTCTAGTACTATAAAACCACCCTTACCTAACTTAGCCGTTATAAAATTTGCGCCCGAATAATTGGACGAAATCAAATGATAATATTCTTAAAATACTGCTTATGTAAGGAGATTTTTAATATGTTCAAAAACGTAACTTTTCGCAAAATTTTCTCAGTTTTACGCTTGCTGTTCGGAGAGTTTTATATTTTGTTTATCTCAAACAAAGGGATCGAGTCAGACAACAGAAACTTGCCCATGACCTACTGTCACGCATAATGTTCCCACTAGGCAACCGGAAACAATACAAAAGAGTTCGCCAACGGAATCTGATCCATATGTTGGACGGATTTACCACTTAGACAACACACAGCTACGTAAAAAATCTTAAAATACGATATGGATAGCCAATGGAAAGTTGACAAATTAAGAAAACAATTCGTCGCATACTTACGATATTATAAACTAACGTATTCGGAAAGTGGGGTTAAGAAAGAAAATAATTCGATGGATTATACAGGCACATAATCTAACCATTATAACTTAAGGAAGAAAACTTACAAAGGTAAGTTTTCCACAATTTTTTATAATACCCAAAATAATTTCTTTTTTGCGCTGAAAATTTCATGAACTGTTCAAATTTGTTTTCTGTATTTACAACTTCTTTTGCGAATTACAACTGTTTTTCCAATTCTGTTTTAAGTAGTTTTTTTACATAGTGATTTAAAATTAAATCCATTCTGAACTCAAAAGTGCGGTAATATCAATTTGCACTTTCAATATATCCAGTAATAACGGTGATAATTCATAATGCTGTCCAATAAATTATATATGCAGTATTTCACATAACTAAACAATATTTCGAACTGGAAGGCCTGACGCATTGTTAGCTTAACAGTACCGAACCGAAGCTGTCAGTATGTTTGATATCAATAAATAACTTCGCCCAGCATCCCTCTGCATGCGGCAAACATAGTTAACATACGTGCCACAGATATATACACTGTACGAGATACAGTTTATTGTTATAAATATCGTTCAGTTAACGTTCTCCTCCTACAAACTCAACTTATTAATACAAAAGTGTTATTTATTACTAGTAAATCAAGTTTAGTCACAAAATCGAACTGATTATATTTTAGATTTCGGTTCTGAAATAAAATACACCGACAGAATGTATGAGTGACAACGACAGTTAGCGTTACAAACACACAAAACACAAACATGACACAATGGAATCAGGATGTCCCATACCTCATTGCGGTGGGACTAGCCACAGTGATTGTCAGGTGTTGCCCTTTTGTTTCTGGCACCACCATTTAATTTTATTACGGTTTGGTTTTTGTGGTTATTAAAATTTAATAATCCGACTTTTATGCACTGATAAGTATATAACTGTATTTATTAGTAGACAAACTGTAGAATACAAGTAATTAGGTGGAGTATACACGAAAGCTGTTTGTAAGTATATCCCTTCTTATTTATTATTGGCAATGCAGGGAAGAAAATGGATTTTTTAATGAAAGCAATCATGTTCGTTTGAGCAAAAAGAAAATCGGCTACGAAGAATCTTAAAAAGAACTCGTTAAATCATTCGACCCTTCCCACCATAGCTACGCTATATGTAGAAAACTCGGTTGTTCTTTCGTGCTCAGAGATCGTGTCTAAAACACCGTATTGCACTTAGTTGTGCACCTGATGAGACAATGAGAATTTATCTTCCCCTATATTAACCTGTGTTTTGTATAGTTTGGGTGTCTCTGACGACCCCGTCGCAACTATGTAAAGAGCTTATTTTGTGCTTCCCGACCGATTTCTTGGCCCCTTCAGATGACCATACCTCCAGATTCCAGGAGTCTGTGACAAACATCAGATTTTTAGACGTTGCACTGAGAGAGGAAGCTTAAGTGGAGATAAATTCAACATTCACATTATGGGTAAGTTGTAAATATAATAGTTGAATTAATTTCTTGAAATTTTAAATTTATAATGTCAAAGTTTTAAGGTACAAATTAAAGTAGCGTATAGAAGCTCTTAAGTATAAAAGTGACATTACAATTTACATGACGTGGAAAAGAGGCATTTTAGCACCCAAGCATCAATTAGGAACCGTATGCAATAAAAATCATTTACTTATATGCAAAACACTATTTTAGAAATAATTATAAGTTATTATTAACTTCGATAAACTAAGACACTGATACGCATTTAGATGCCAAAGGTGATAAAAAAATCAATATAGCAGAGTGAACTCTCCCACATGACAGATACCTCTCAGCCCTGAGAAAAAAAAAAAAAAAAAAAAAAAAAAAAAAAAAAAAAAAAAAAAAAAAAAAAAAAAAAAAAAAAAAAAAAAAAAAAAACACACACACACACACACTTACACACCCAAGCATAAATATAATAATAATAAGTAATTTATCATATAAAATAAAGATTTTAGAGAAGTAACTTTATTAAATTTTGTTCCGCAACAAACTACTTAAAGCAGTTATAGAAATATCTGCAGCGCAAATGTTTTCTGTCCCTTTACATTTTGTTATTCAAAAACAGTAACGAAGTTACACAATTTTGTTTATTTATAACCATCCTTTAAGAACTATATTGTTTCATTATAATAATCATGTTACACTCCATAGTACTTGTAAAAATATCTCGTTTCCCTATTCCTCTTTTATATTTCTAAATGGCTCCGGAATCTATGTTTAAGAACGTTACCCTCACAAGAAACTCTCGGCTCCTCACAATAAGCCAACTTATTAAACTTCGCTCAGGGCTCTGAAAGAAGCGCCTTAATTCAATCTCTCTTGTATAAATTCACGTTCTGTTTCCTACATTAATGTATTTCACGAAACAATTTGAAAAGAGACATCCCCTCTCTGAAATATTACATCCCTGCACATCAGCTCACTGTAATTTCTCTAATGTTATTCGTTTTTTATGTGGAAATTAATTGTGTTAACGAGGCGTGTTCTTATGTTTGAAGAATGGCTTTAGGCTATCCATACAACTTTGTTTTACGTTATGGTATGACTTTACATTAAATGATAATGTATTTCTAAAATTTTACGAATTTTATAATACATAAATAAAAATAAATTGTATTTCATTATTTTAAACCGATAATCCAAAACAAGAGAATTAATATAATTCAAATGATTAGCTCTGAATTATAGAACTAAAGATAGTTCCACATATGAAAAAAACAGGAGCTATAAAATTCTGGATTAACTATTCAGTAATATCTGTAAATCGGTGGATTTCCTCGATAATCTATTTCTAAGATTTTCAAACCTAGACCTGTTAGGAATTTTTTAGGGATTAGCTATATAATTAAGAGTGGACGTGTTTTGTAAAAATATTTACCTACATTTTTATTCGTAATTTTCCTTTCCTTCCCCATTGATTTGTTCGTTAACCGCACAAATTTGATAGAGGAAGGAAATGGCGACGTGTGAGAATTATTTCATACCCAAACTTGTCACATATCAATACAATAATGATATTGTTAGTACAATTAAACCCCTTACTGGGAGAAGTAACTGTTGATAAAATTGGAATATTTATACATTTTAAGAGCCATAACGATAAAGTGAAGGAAATAAATATCTATATAAATGTACCACATTATTTTCTGAACTTTGAAATACTTTTATACCTTATTAAGGTTATAAAAGTATATCTAAGTACTGATAATAAATTATATCGTAGGCATTAGGTAAAATCAAACAGTGTACTTCAGATTTTCATAAGTTGTGTATTTTTGTATTGTATTTAAAGTTAGATAAATAATTTAATTTTTGTTTTAATTTACAGATTTATAATTTTTGAATATTGAAATAGTGTATACGGTAAAATACCAATTATTTCCACTTAATTGTGACACCTAGGAAACAATTATACTTAAGGAACGGATTGCAAAAAGAACTTCCATAGTTGGTTATTCAAATGAAAATTGTTTTCTTCGCAATGTTCGGAAACTGTCTTATAAAGTTTCTTCTGAACTTTGACTTTCTTACCTGACCTGCTAGAAAACTCATTCTTTAGTCAGAACTTCGCCGTGGACGTCGAAATAACTTTCTTCCGCGGAAACAATTTTCAAACAAATTCATTCAACTCATTAATTAAGTTACGAATACATATTTTGCTTACAGTTTTACAAACGAAATGTTTATAACAACTATCAGAATGATCAAAACAAATTATAATGAAAGTTTAATTGTTTCCAAAAGAAGGTTGCGTTGGCTTTTGGACTTTTAAAGTAATATCCGTTAGAAGTACAGGGGGCCAAAAATGATCTGTACACATTATAAAAAGTTTAAACTGAAGTAAATAATCTTTTAAGTAATAAAAAAAACAAATCTAATTAAGAAGTTCGGGTGGTTTCTTTTGTAGTGGTTGATAATTATAAGTATTACATTGCTATAAATCACATCCTCTCATTCCTTGTAGCTTCATAATATCTCAAGAATTACTCAATGATTACTTTGTCACAATAAGATACATTATTAAGGCATTATTATTTTATATTTAAGTTTACTCTAATAGGCAATTCTTGATGTTTAGTTGCAAGAAGGAATAATTATATTAAACTTGAATTATAGTGTATCATTTATTTGCAACGCTTCAAAGCAAAAATAATTCCTCAGACTTTAAGTAACAGTAGAGAAAGCGAACCAGCGAGAACTGAAGTCGTGGATCTGTTCCATAATTTATATTTGAACTGTTTGCACTAAAATTATTGAAAGGTAATAAAACAGTAAAAATGTTCTAAACAATACAAATTTTTACAATATGTTTATTAACCAAATTGCATTGTAATACAAATAAAAGAATGAATAAAAAAAATAATTTGAGTCTGAAATCAAATGTAAATTTAGTACCACTGAAAGTGTCAGTTGATTATACAAACATTAAGCACAACTATTAATTCTTGAAGTCGTTAGTAAATCTAATCGCAGCACAGTTTACTGTAAGTGAATACAAATAGGATGATTGTATTTTCATTCTCGTTAAGGTAACATTAATATACTTCATTTGTCTGAGACCGGACCTGTTGTATTATAAGATTCAAGTGGTTGAGAGTTTAAACTGGCAAAAAAATAATAAAGATAAATTCACAAAAAACTGAACGAATCAATAGGATGTTTTACGTAGTATTGCTATCTGAATCTTTTTACATATGAAATATATTGCATTATAAAAAATTAATATTATATATAATAAACGTTGAGTTTAGATAGATTCTAAATATAATTTTCCCACTATGTTGTAGGTAATAAAGGCACAGTTTAGCAAAAATAGCTATGCAAGTTTTGCTAATAATGTTAATTTCAAATCAATTGTTGAGGTTAATCGGACTAGATAGATAGCGCCTTAATGCCAACATTTTACTATAGAGGATTCTCGTAGCATAGATAAAAAAACTGAAATTAACTGATGATAACTGAGAATAATGTGAGAAGTATTTGTCTCTTTTAAAGTCAAGAAGTTGAAGTATTAAGGCCAAAACCATTGCCCTCAAAATTATCCTGTTCTAGTTTGATCCAGAATTGGTATGTATTTTCTGTTAAGCAATTGTCAATCTAATAAATGTAATGGATGATTTTGGATGGTATGGATGAAGTGAGATCTGTGAAAGAATTCTTGTGCTTGAGTATAGGTCCGGATTTTTTATTTATTAATGTTAATATTCTAGATATTTACGTTTAGTTAAAGCGGTTAATTTTGATAACTCAAGATACAACTTTTTTTTACTAAGTCTCTCATATTATATTGTTCAATGAGGCCTACTTATTAACTTATTAAATTGTTTATATAATTTATAATAATGTCTTTTATAAGAATTCAAATTTCATATACTATTTAAATTCTTAGGGAGTTGGCTCAATGATACTGGAATATAGAGCCCTGTATTACTTGACGGCAATATCTTATCCAATAAGTACACGTTATTTCCTCCAATCAGGCTTTGCCTTGGAGTTTTCATTTTCCAAAAACAACCAACAAAAATACTGTTCATTGTATTTTCCTTTTAATTAGCTGGTAAGTGTAAACTTGGTCAGCCTGAGCAAATCATTTTTGTTTTGTATACTATGTTTTTTTTTATATATGCTATGTAATGTTTACCTTATTTTGAATTATTGCATTACTGTTGGATTTATTGTAATTATTTGTTGTTATTTGGAAATAAATTTATTTATTATTATAAGTCCAGAGGCTTATACAATTTTCAACAATGCTAGCAGTACGTCTTATGGTTGTACCAGAGCTCGTTATGGAATGTATGATATTTTATATATTAGGAATGGCCAATATACTTAATAAGTATTAGTGTATTATCGTCATTGTGTACTCGTATGCATTGGAGAAATGCTCCATACATCAGTACCCGACCAGGACAGGTATAAAACTTGCCTGAACATGTTGATTGAGAATTGATTCATGGATAAAACTTGAGCCCCGTATAGTTAATAAGCACTGCAGAATACTTATATAGGCAAACATCGGAATTAAAGACCATGATTCCTTATAATTTAAGAGAGTAGTGGCTCTCTCCAGAAATTCACATGGGATACTTTAATTTTTATTATAGATAACGTATACAGATATAATAAGTTATTGAAATTTTCATCAGGTATCATTAACCTTCTACTCGAAATACTTAATTATTCCTTTGGTTTGAATATTCAAATAACATTTCAGACAACTTCAATGCTAGAATTAAATATCAAAACATTTCTTACCTGATTTTCACTCGGATGTGCTCGAACATTTGTTCGAAACGCGTGAAAGCGGATAAGGATGGAGAACCAAGTATTTGAGGTTGAATTTAAGCAGGCAAGAAAAATAGCTCGTAAACAACTGACGATAAAAGTTGCTAAGTCAAATACAACTTTAAACATTATTTACAGTGTAATGAAAGAAGTTGAGACACGTTGCTAAAGTTTAAATTGGTGAGGCAAGAGAAAGGGAACTTCAGATAATAGAGAATAGTCGTCTGTGTAAATGGGAACCGGGACTGGTGGCAATACAACTAGATCATTATACGACAAGTTCATTACGGCGTCACTGTAGTGTGCTAATACATTGCGTCTGTTTATTGTTATTGAGTTGATCTCAGCGGATATTGGTTCTCTATTATGGAAATTAACGTCGTGATTCATAAAACTGATTATTAAAATTTAAAAGCAGGAAATATCTTTTATTGAATTAATTTAAGTTTGTTCTAACAATATATTATAATAGATTATATCTTCTTTCCTACATAAAAATAAAATTTTTCTAAAGCCAACGCTGAATATTACACTAGTAATATAGTTTCAGAACACTAATTTTTGGACTCTTAATATTACAAAACCAAGATTAAACAATTTAAAGTTTCTTAAAAGTTGTAAATAGAATAAATATAAACTAAGAAAATCTATTAAAACCCGATTACAGCAAAAAACATACGTGACAACTATGTAGATATTTTTTTTCAAGATAAATATAAGAATAAACTATGGCTAAATGCTCAAGGTTTATCTAATAAATGTTACTCTTTAAAAATATTATTTTCGCCTGTAATTCTATCTGGACGATCAGACGGTGAACCCAGTGACTGCTAGTGTTACTATCTCAATATGGTACGTACTGACTTCACCTGTAATCCTATCTGGACCATCAGAAGGTGAGCCCACTGACTGCTAGTGTTACTATCTCAATATGGTACGTACTGACATCGCCTGTAATCCTATCTGGGCCATCAGAAGGTGAGCCCACTGACTGCTAGTGTTACTATCTCAATATGGTACGTACTGACTTCGCCTGTAATCCTATCTGGGCCATCAGATAATGAGCCACTGATTGCTAGTGTTACTATCTCAATATGGTACGTACTGACTTCGCCTGTAATCCTATCTGGACGATAAGAAGGTGAGCCCACTGACTGCTAGTGTTACTATCTCAATATGGTACGTACTGACTTCGCCTGTAATCCTATCTGGACGATCAGAAGGTGAGCCCACTGACTGCTAGTGTTACTATCTCAATATGGTACGTACTGACTTCGCCTGTAATCCTATCTGGACCATCAGAAGGTGAGCCCACTGACTGCTAGTGTTACTATCTCAATAGTTACTATCTCAATATGGTACGTACTGACTTCGCCTGTAATCCTATCTGGACGATAAGAAGGTGAGCCCACTGACTGCTAGTGTTACTATCTCAATATGGTACGTACTGACTTCGCCTGTAATCCTATCTGGACCATCAGAAGGTGAGCCCACTGACTGCTAGTGTTACTATCTCAATATGGTACGTACTAACTTCGCCTGTAATCCTATCTGGACCATCAGAAGGTGAGCCCACTGACTGCTAGTGTTACTATCTCAATAAGTACGTACTGAATTCGCCTGTAATCCTATCTGGACCATCAGAAGGTGAGCCCACTGACTGCTAGTGTTACTATCTCAATAAGTACGTACTGACTTCGCCTGTAATCCTATCTGGACGATCAGAAGGTGGACCCACTGACTAACACTTTTTTAAGGAGTTCGTCAGCTATCCTTTCTCGTCACACTGATATTGAAGTTTAGTGAACAATTAATTGTATTCACCCCAATTCCTATTTTTGTGCCATCACAGTACCCTTTCTAAACTATGATTATTGAAGAAAGTAAAAAAAATATAAAA